>NC_134863.1:57163300-57778800 GCF_049852395.1 Peromyscus maniculatus bairdii | reverse complement strand
TTAGCAGTATGAGAAGGAAGAACATGTCAGATATGGTGTTGGAGAATATCTTCATTACATGAATGTGACGTCAGTAATTTCCATCAGAATTTCTCTATGTAGAAATAAGTTGTAACATCTCATATGTATACAGGAGACTGAGAAATGAACTTATATGCATGTTATGTATCTATACTATATTTAATTTTATGTGTAGAAATATTTTCCTGTAAGCATTATGTATGTGTACCACATGCATTCCTATTGCCTCTAAATGGTGCCAATTAAAGTCAAAAGAGAGCATTGGATCTCCTAGAACTGGAGATACAGATGATCATAAGCCACTATGGTGGTACTAGTAACGAAACCTGTTTCTTCTCCAAAGGCAGGTAATGCTCTTGACTACAAAATCACCTTTCTTGCTTGCTGATATTAAATAATAAATCTGATTCTGTCAATCCTCAATGGCAAACTCAAAATTTATGCAGGGATTTTTATCAATACCACAGTCAATGAAGGTATCAGTTTTGGCGGAACTTTAGAATTTATGTGTCTTGGGGATATTATTTAATTTTAAGAGAAGATGGCAAGAGAAAAATAAATGACACAGCAAGGTAGACAATTATTAAAATAATAATTAAGAGTTATTGAAGTAAATGCCATTAGGAAATTGATCTTATTTTTATTAGTTCTTTGAGAATTTCCTACTTGTTTGGATCATATTCATTGTTTTTCCCCCAACTCTTCTCAGATTCAACACCCTATCCTTTCCAACACATATCGTGTCCTTTTTTTCCCCCTCATCATGGCCAATTTGTGCTACGCAAAAGCTCTAGTCGGTTGTGTGGTCTTTTTTTTAGAATGTGGTTGATTTATCAAGGCTACACTCACAGAGAACCAATGCTTTCTTTCCCAGCAGCTTTCATTTAACAATAGCTCCTTGGCTATTGGTGGAATTTTGAGCCTAATTCTCCTCTCCATGCAGAGATTGGATCTTGCTTGGATTTGGGAGCATATTTTTCAACCACTAGGAGTTCATATGTGCAGTTGCCCTGCTGTGACCAGAAGACACTATTTTCTTGTTGTCAACCTCAGCCTCTGGCTCCTACTCATATTCCATCTTCTGTTCCACCATGATGCTTGGGCCTTTGAAGAGGAATATGAGCCACATGTGCTCCATTTAAGTTGTACATTCTGAAGTGTCTTCTCTGTTTCTTGGTCAGTTGTAGGTCTCTGTGTTAGTCATTTACAGCAAATATAACTTTTCCCTGATTAAGGTCAAGAGATGTGTTAATCTATGGCTATAATGCTATGTCATTAGGAATTACTTAATGCTATATCTACTTACCAGAATAATAGTAGTATGTTTTCTCCTAAGGTCTATAATCTCTTTGACCAATATTTCTTGGTCTAATAATGGGACCATGTATGGCCAGTCGGTATTCATATATGAGTAAACTTGATTATGGTTTCCTCCTCTAGTTTTATTCATTAAAATTTCCATAGGTCAATAAAAGACAGTCACTAAAGGTAAGCATGCCAACACTAGCTTGATTTCTCAATATTCTATGGCTCAAGTATGTGGTGTTAACAATAGGATCATGGATTGAGTTCTACATAGTAGACAAGAGCATTGCCAATGGTCTATGATGTTTGAGTTCTTTGATTACAACTCCAAAAGAAGTACTGCATTTGTTTATGAGATAGTGCTTTTTTTATTTGTTAGATACTATGTCTAGTGGAGGCATTATTGTTATAGGGTAACTCCATTGTAACTCGTGTGTGTGTGTGTGTGTGTGTGTGTGTGTGTGTGTCTGTGTCTGTGTAGATAGATTTTAGAAGTTTCAACAGCTGTAGGTTTCTACAGTTTTGAAAATTGTTTAGGGTTATCATGGCTTTAAAAGAATTCATTGCATGTCTTCATGATTGAAAACTGCTTATTGGGTAGTCAATAGCATTCTCATCCCTGGGAGAGGCTAATTCTTCTTCTCCCAGAAGTCAATAGTTGCTTTTAGCTTTTTTTTCTGGTAGTGGGACCCCAAAATGTTTCCATCTTCCATGTTAGCTTACCTGTAAATTTTGACAATGTTCTGCCTATGCAGCCAATTTAAGAAGAAACCATTTCACAGCAGATGTCATGGTGTTCTCTCTCTTACACACTTTCTGCCACTTTTCCATGATGTTCACTGACACATACATACAGGATCTGTGGTGTACATGTAACCACATAAACACTAAAAACAAATACATAAATACAATCTTCTGGATTCAGGATTTATATATTTTGTGCTCATATATACATGCACATATATGCATTTAACAATAATAATAATAAAACAAGAGTGAGGGCCATATAATGGTTCTGAGGAAGAGTACCTAGGGGATTTGAAAGAAAGAAAAGGGGGGCAGTTTTTAGTTCTTTCCTAATTTAAAATGTATTAAAACTGTTAAAGGATTAAGTTCATTAATGAAAATAAATGCTAGAGTTGAGTAGGGAAGAAGTAATTGCTCTCTACAAGAGGGTGGCTTTAGCTTTTGAGTCAAACATAAACTGCAATTGAAGGAGGAGAAGAAGGAGAAGTCGAGGGAGAGGGAAAAGAAGAAGGAAGAGGAAAAGGAGAAGGTGAGGGAGAAGGAGAAGGAGGAGGAGGAGGAGGAGGAGGAGGAGGAGGAGGAGGAGGAGGAGGAGGAGGAGAGGTCTTCAAAATGTAAACCAAACTAGAGCAAAAGTTATTAAATTGATCTTGATAAAACAAGGTTGTGGAGGCTTGAAAGAAAATAACTCCCAAAGGAAGTGGAACTATTAGGAAGTGTGGCTTTATTGGAGTAGGTGTGGTCTTGTTGGGAGAAATTTGTCACTGTGGGGGTGGGCTTTAAGACTCTTTTGCTTGCTTAGTGTGGTACACAGCTCACTTCCTGTTGCCTGTGGATCAAGATGTAGATCTCTCAGCTTCTTCTCCAGCACCATGTCTGCCTGCATGCCACCACATCCCATCATGATGATAATGGATTAAAACCTCTAAAACTGCAAACCACTCCAATATAATATGTTCCTTTATAAGATTTGCTATGGTCCGGTGACATCTAGGCCTCAGCTACAGCTGAGGGCCTTGTCAGGGTCTATGGCCCCACTGTAGCTAGGGTCTCTGCTCCTGTTACCATCAAAGGTGGACTAAGTTAGTGCCGCTGGGCCATGCTGCCACTGAGGGCAATGGTGACATCCCCATACTTAAGACAATGTTGAGGTCCATGGTCCTACCATGGATAGAGGTTTGACCTGAGGCCAGGGTCCTGAATTGCCACTAATGGTGGCATTGGGTTCGAGTGGCAGTTGAAGTCTGTGTTGGTGTCTGGAGGCAGTGTCACCTCAGGAGGCCTTAGGAATCCGGGAAGATGAAATCAGAGGGCTATACTGAGGCTATACAGCCCTTCACTAACCTGAGAAAGCTGGCCTAGCCTCTTGGGGGCCACTACAGAAAGAGACCTGAACCCTCTACTTGGGAGAGAAGGCAAGGATGAATTTACCCTAAGGGCATGCAGGTAGAGGAGCTGACTCCACAACCACACTCCAGGCTGGTAGCCTCAATGGCTCAATCTGACCTACCTGGCTAACACCCAGGATCACAACTGGGTCTTGGGTTGACCCACCCTAGCATCTACTCCATCTTGGTCCTGTTGGAACTAGTGAAGGGACTGCTTCAGCAGAATGATATCTGCCAGACCTCCAAGACACAGGATACCCCAGAAGACATCTGGTGAGGATCCAGTGAGGATGGTTTACCAAAAACCAGAGGTCTTGAAGCAGACCAACGACTCATTGCAATGAACAGTTGCCAGTCAATCTTGTGGGACAAAGGGGTAGACTATAAAACTCAGCGAAGCCTACAATGCAATCAGGATGGATGAAGAGGTGATGGAGAGTCAGGAAGGAGAAGCAGGGATTTTTCTGTTTCTGATATTTTTGTTCTGTTATAGTTTATTGGGTTTTTTTGTTGTTGTTTTTGTTCTTGCTTTTCTTTGCTTACTTGGTTTTGCTTTCTTTAGTAGGGGGATGCAACAGGGATGAGGGGAGATATGGAGGGATCCAGAAAGGAACAGAATTGGGGTGCATGATGTGAAACCCCCAAAGATTCAGTAAAACGTTTTTTGTTTTTTTTTTTAAGAGAGTTTCTATGGCCATGATATCTCTTCACAGCCATAGAAACTCTAACTAAGATAAGGATTAAAAATGGAAATTGGTGATAAAACAGAAAGGTCATCATATAATTTTAAAAGGTCCAATTCACGGAGAAGAGGTAACAGTTTTAAATATATGACACCAGAAACTTACGTGCAAACAGTATTAGAAGTCGCAGATACATACAGTGAATATTAACACACAGGAAGAAACAAGTGGACAACTACAAAACCTTCAGGGATTTTAATGCCTTTTTTTTCAGAACTGGATAGCTCAAACAAACAGGAAATACTTCAGGAAAGACTTCACTAAAACTGCACTTTTGAGCAAACAGTCATAAAATACAAATGCTCACATTTCCATATCAATATTAAAGTGTACATTATTCACTAGTATGTAAAAAACATGCTGAAGGGTATGCCATATGCTGGGCTGCGAAACAAATCTTTCCAAATTTATAAAAATAATTTATGCAGAGGACAATAGTATGAAAATGGTAATCAAAGAGAAGAGGAAAGTTAAAAACTACAACTATGTAGAAAAAAAGCCATCAATAGACCAATGGAGAAATTTAAAAAGAAATAAATACAAATGAGGTACACAGAAATGGGAAGATTACAAAATCACAAAAGATACATATAGTGAGTGGTTTTAACTGGGAATGTCTTAACAATAAGTAACTAGATTAATAAGAAAACACTCAACTTGAATGTGTATTTCAAGAAACTAGCAAATAATGAAAAGCTGCCCTTGGAGTTATGAGGAAGCAAGAAAAATGATAAAAATAGGATAGAGTTGAGTAATATTAGGAAAGCAATAGAAGAGAACAATGAAACTGAAATTATGCTGTTGAAAGGACAAAATTTCAAAAACTCTAATAAGATTAATAATAATAGTGATTATATAAATAAATGTAATCAGCAGTAAAATGAAACATTACAGCTATTAGCCCAGAAATATAAACAAATTTAGAAGGATATATTTAATATTCACATGCCAACAAATTGGATATCTAAGAAGGACTAATCATTAAATTTCTAGAAAAAACGCAACCAGCCAAGAATTGAGTAATGAAGAAATAGAGAAATTGAAAAGATGAATAGTAATTAAGGAATATGAATTAGTAATAAAACACTAATGAATGATAAAAACCCAGAATCTGATAGTTTTGTTAGTGATGAATTCTACCGAACATTTAAATAATTAATATCAATCCTGTTAAAACTTTAGTGAAAACAATGAAGTAGAGTGAACAGCATTATCAGTAGAGGAAACCAGCATTATCCTCATTGTAAAGTTAATAAGAATACTGTGAGGAAAAGATCATGCATGGGCTAGTGATCCTGATATATGTAAATAAAGAGACTAGAGATCAGAGGATAAAGTGTTTGCTGCACATCCATGACTGCCTGAGTTCAACTCTCCTGTACCGCTGTGAAGTCTGGGCATTGCGTATTTAATACTGGGATCAGAGAAAGGCAGAAAGAGAAAGAAAGAAAGAAAGAAAGAAAGAAAGAAAGAAAGAAAGAAAGAAAGAAAGAAAGAAAGAAAGAAAGAAAGAAAGAAAGAGAGAGAGAGAGAGAGAGAGAGAGAGAGAGAGAGGGAGGGAGGGAGGGAGGGAGGGAGGGAGGGAGGGAGGGAGGGAGGGAGGGAGAGAAAGAGAGAGAGAGAGAAAGAAAGAGGAAGGGAAGAAGGAAGGAAGGAAGGAAGGAAGGAAGGAAGGAGAGAGGGATGGAGGGATGGAGGGACAGAGAGACTGAGGGAGGGAGGGACAGAAGGACAGAGGGAGGGTGGGAGGGACAAAAATAAAAATTAAAGGGAAGAATGATTGAGCAAGACATCCCAACATAATATGTTTCTGGCTTCCATACACACAGATATAGAAGAGAACAAATGTTTCCAAGTATAGATACTTAAGTGTATAAAACACACACACACACACACACACACACACACACACACACACACACACACACACAATCCTACAAAATATATAACAAGTAAACATAATGGCATTTTCCACTGAAATTTATTCTTGGAATCTAAGGATGGCTCAACATAGAAATATACATTAATGTGATAAAAACACATTAAAAATATTAAGGGTAAAGTCATAGTCATAAAATTGTCATTTAAAATTTACACTTCAACAATAAAAATTCTCCACAGATTAAGTATAAGAATAATATACCTTAGCCGGGCGGTGGTGGCGCACGCCTTTAATCCCAGCACTCGGGAGGCAGAGCCAGGTGGATCTCTGTGAGTTCGAGGCCAGCCTGGGCTACCAAGTGAGTTCCAGGAAAGGCGCAAAGCTACACAGAGAAACCCTGTCTCGAAAAAAAACCAAAAAAAAAAAAAAAAAAAAAAAAAAAAAAGAATAATATACCTTAATACAATCTATTTTGCCATTTAAACTCATTTATTTGATTCACGGGGTGCCGGAGAATCAACACGTGCTCTGCCCTCTGTGTTTCAAGGCAGGACCTGTGGGCTGGGAGAACTCCCAGAAGTAGTACAGGCTGATGCAAACCTGGCCTCGAAGGCTTGGTTAGTGTGGCAGAACAGGGAGATGGAAAAGGGGTCCACACCCTGGAAAACAACAGGAGACGATGTCTAGCACCGTTCTTCGTCTCATTGGTAGATCAAGAGGTAGCACTTGGCATATTCTAAGGTCTTGGAAATATATGGATTGCCAAGGACACACGGCTCTGGCTGTGTTGCACTTGGGAAGGTAGCTATACCAGAAAAGAGGGGCAGAGCATAATGGAAAGCCTGGATACCATGCTGGAGCAGTGATTCCTAGGAAAGGACAACTAATAATGAACTAATATCAGTAGGCTTCAAGGAAGATGGAAGAAGCTGAGATGTAGTGCCTCTAAAGGGAGACTTGGGGCCGCAACTCCAGATCTGACATTTCTTTCTCCTTTGCTCATTCCGGTATCCAGCCTCTTGCTTCCTACTTGTCTCTTTCAAGCATATTGACCCTTATCACAAAATATTTACATTTACTGCTTAAATATTGTTTCTCTTTCCCAAATTACAACTAACAAAGCCTATGCATTCTACAGCTCTTGATCATGAAGAAGACATCTTCCTTGGGCCAGTAAGATGACTTCGTAGCTCAATGTACTTGACACTGAGCCCTAAGGTTTTGAATTTACTCATGTGGCGGAGAGAACACACTCTTCTAGTTTCTCCTGTCTCCAAGTTTCTAGTATCAGCGTGTGCTCTTTTGTATGTGTACACCTTCCTCCAAACTCACAGATAAATAGACAAGTATAATTTATGAGAATTCTTATTTGATTAGCTATGAAATCACATTCATATCTACTGCCCTTTTCACGTGTTATGCAACACATGTCAACATTTTGGTCAAAGACAGACCACATACGTGATGGTATATGCTATATAGGCTATGTGTGTAATCTACTGTATCATCAAGATTTCCATAAGTAAAGTCTATAATGTTCCCACAATGATAAAATTAACTAATGGTGCGTTTCTCAGAATGCTTCCCTGTCAGGAAGTGACATATGACTGAAATAATATCTATTACATACACTTTCGTGATATCTACTAAATTGCAAACTCCAGAAAGGGAAAAACTGGCAAGTTTTTGAGACTAAAATGAACAGAACATATTATAATACCTACCACATAATAAAACTGTAGTATTTATTTCATTTAAATATTAGAATGCCATGCAAGAAATTGAGAACATTTACAAATTAATTTTAATTATTTATGCTTTTATTTTTACTAAATCTTTAATCCAGTTGTAAGGAAAAGGAATAATAAATGAGATGCAACAAATTAGAGACAAATTTGTAACTGTCCCACATTAGTACACCTGAAAGTCTTGTACTGCCCTGTTCTATTCCTGTTACTCTTACTTTGAATAAAGAAAACAGTAAACAGAAATACTAATTTATGGTAATGTGTGACAGAGTGAGTATTCTCTATGTCCTTCTAGCAAATCATATCAGGACCATGGTGACATCTGGGCCTGGGCTTCTACCTAGGACCATGTCCGGGTCCAGGAATCTACCACAGCTGGAGTCTGTAGTGATGTTTGTAGCCCATATTGCCACCAAAGACCACACAGATGCCAGGGATCTGGGCTGCAACCTGTGGCCGGCCATGAGGGTGTCCTGGGTCATGATGCTGCCAGAGCCATGTTAATCTGAGTGGCCTGCACTGTCACCAGAGGCCATGGTGTCCCCCATGTCAGGGCTGCTGCAAAAGGCCCTGTTTGGGTTCACAGCCCTACAGCAGTCAGGGTCTTTGTTGATGTCCATGGCTCCTCTTACCACCGAGGCCTCTGAAGATACACGGATTTGGTCAGCAACCTGAGACTATGTTGGTGTGCAAGGACCATGCTGCTGACTGGGTCATACTGATCTGGGTGGCTAGTTCTGGTACCTGGGGCCATGGAGACTTCTAGGCTCTGGACCACTGCCAAAGGCCATATTTGGTTCTGTGTCTCTGCAGTGGTTAGGGTCTTGGGTGATGTTCATGGCTACTGTTACCACCAAGGGCTATACAAATGCCTACAGTCTGGCCAGCCTAAGAACATGTTGGTGCCTGAGGGCCATGCTTCCATTGGGGCTGTGCTGATCTGGGTAGCCTGTGGTGCCACGAGGGCCTTAGTGATATCTGGCTACAGTCAGAAGATTTTCTGTATCCCACCTGGCCTGAGGTCAGGACAAATTTGTCACCCCCAGTCTCACAGCCTTTTATAAAATAATCACACAGAGACTTAATATTTATAACTGCTTAGTAATTAGCTCAGGCTTATTACTGACTAGCTCTTACACTTAAATTAACCCATAATTCTTATTTTTGTTTAGCCATGTGGCTTGGTAACTTTTCTCAGTTCTGTCTTGTCATCTTGACTCCTTTGTGTCTGGTGACTCCTGACTTAGCCTTCCTCTTCCCAGAATCTCCTTGTCTGTTTATCCTGCCTATACTTCCTGCCTGGCTACTGGCCAATCAGCATTTTATTTATCAACCAATCAGAGCAATACACATTCATAGCATACAGAACAAAATTCCACAGCATCTGCCCCTGAGCTGCTGCCAGAGGCCATGTCTGTCTGTGTCTGTGCTGCAACTGAGATATGTGGTGATGTGTGTGGCCTGTGTAAGCACAGGAGTCATTGGGATCATGCTGCACTGAGTCATCCTGGTCCATTGCTGGCCCTGGAATGGCTGTCCCTGCCTTTCGCTGGATACGAGGGGTGGGGGAACTTCCCCTTGGGATAGAGCTGGCTCATGCACATTGGAAAGATGGCCGCACACCTCACCACAGGTTTCATTGTTTTGTTTGCTTTTTGGTTTTTCTTTCAAATTTGCTTTTGGTTTTATTTGGGGGCCTGGGGTTGCAGCAACAGAGGGTGAATGCAGGGGACAGGGAGATAAGTGGGATCAGAATGTATGATGTAGAATCCACAAAGAATCAATAAAGGTTATAAAAACAAAAGATACTGAAAGCTAGAAGAATCAAAGCAGGATGAATTTTTGTTTGATCATTCTGAAATGATATCACTATGAAAATAAATGCACAATAAATCATTGTGCTTCACCCTTCATCCTGTCTCTGTATTTAAGTTTTTGTGCTAAAGAAATCCCACAATGATAATTTGGACTTCAAAGACAGCCATGTAGTACTTCGTATTGATTATATTAAAAAACATTAATATAGGTAATAAGGTAGCCCAATGACTTTTTGTTTGTTTGTTTGTTTGTCTTTTGTTTGTTTGTTTTTTTCGAGACAGGGTTTCTCTGTGTAGCTTTGCGCCTTTCCTGGAGCTCACTTGGTAGCCCAGGCTGGCCTCGAACTCACAGAGATCCACCTGGCTCTGCCTCCCGAGTGCTGGGATTAAAGGCATGCACCACCACCGCCCGGCTGCCCAATGACTTTTAATAAAATGCTAATTTGTATTATGCATATATATATAATACAATGATACATATGCATTATATGTAATATATTATATATATTGTATATGTGAAATTAATCATAAAACTTTATTCCTTCAGCCCCATCTAAGTCATTAATGCCTAGGGACTAGCCTGGAATTACCACATAGATGATTTTAATACCATACTGAAATCCATCCAATTCTTTGATATTTTGTTTTATTGAACTCTCTAAGGAGAGGCTAGGTTTTTCTAAAATTTTATTACAAGGAATTAAAACAAGTCATTGTGTGTCATATATGCAGTGATATCAAGCCAGAAATTCTACTGTTCACATGTCATGATGAAGATACCTCATCTTACAGTGAAGAATACCTCATAAACAAGAAGAATGGAAGAGTCATGGTTGGAAATTTATATGGAGAAGAACCGAATATATGTGCAAGCTCTTTATGTTGTGGGTTAAGACTTTGTGTAAGAGAAGTATCAAAATGGGTGTCATCAATATTTATACCTGATAAAGTTCCCATTTCATATTAAGCTATTATTTCTCATGGAAAAATAGACTCTATAAACTAGGGAACATGTTTTCATCTTCTATTCATCTGGATATCTATGCTCTGCAATCCTTTGCTACAGTCATACAATCTCTAAAAGGGTTAGTTATTACAGCTCATTTGTTCTCAAATCACTGAATAATTTCTCATTATAACATCAAGAGGGTATATTTCACTTACAAAATATTTATTATACAACACAAATTCTACTTATCGGTACTTAAATGTACATACATATCTTTAATCCAGTCCTACTTGAAGAGAGTTACAAGATTCCTGAGTACAAACTGACTAGTTTTTCATGTGCTGCACACGTTGAAAACTTCTGCTGAAACAGAACAAATATATCTTGATGAATTTGACTGCCACACAAATGAAAAACTATTACTGTAAGTGAATGAAATGTGTTAGAAACATAATCTCCATTTTTGTACCACAGAAGGAATATTATTGCCATCTATACCTAGAAATCCACCGTACATTTATTAAAGTCTTAGGAAATCAAATGATAAGGCATGGAAGGAAAAATTGCTACAAATTATGAATCCATATTCAGCACATATATTTAAATTATTTTGTTTGTGTAATATTAGAATGACTATTATAATAATATAAAGTTACTGTGCTTCTGTTGTCAAGGCAAATTGCTCATACTCCCTGTCAAGTTTAGGCCTGTTGAGATAGTCAATGCTAAATGTTATTTCTAATTTGGTTGAAGTCATTACTGCGACTCTTCAATGCGTACACTAGCTTAAATATAGTTAGTTTAAGTTGAAGCCTCCTGTGACCACTGCTGACAGGAATTGTCACTGTGCTAGTCAACTGCAACCCTGGTTCAAAGCCCAACATCAGATTAACCCTATCTTTCCAAGATCAAAATCAAGACAACCAACTAGCAGCATAGTGAAGGTAGATATGTTTATGTATGTATTCAGTTCCAATTCTTCAGAGGTATGTAATGAAAGGAAGTCCAGAAGGGAAGCCTTAGCAAAAGACATCCATGTATTGTGTTATCAGATGAAATGTTTTCCTTGACATATGATGTAAAAAAAAAAAAATGAAACATACCTTCCCTTCCTTCTCAGTCCTTTTGAGTGAAAGCATGGTTTGGGGAATATTAGTGTTTGTATCCCAGCAGAGCGTGTTAGAAGCACTAACGATCAGGTCTCATCCACACAGAGAAAGGGAGATTTTACTCTTGTCAGCAGCTCTAAACCAGTATATGTTGAGAACTCAGGGACGAACTTGTCTAGAATATCATCACATACATGAATAAATATGTAATGTATGCAATTGTATGCTTATGTCAATGAACTTAGAAGTTAGAGCTGCGGCCGGGCGTTGGTGGCGCACGCCTTTAATCCCAGCACTCGGGAGGCAGAGCCAGGCGGATCTCTGTGAGTTCGAGGCCAGCCTGGGCTACCAAGTGAGCTCCAGGAAAGGCGCAAAGCTACACAGAGAAACCCTGTCTCAAAAAACCAAAAAAAAAAAAAAAAAAAAAAAAAAAGAAGTTAGAGCTGCATATTCACTCTTAGTTAAAAACTTTTCACTACTACAAAAGTTTGCATGAAGCAAAACTCATGACACATTCACATTAAAACTTAAGAATTTCAAGAGATTATAATATAGATAGGTCAAACTAATTTAAACTGAATTTAAAAGTAAGTTTAATATCTAAACTGTTTCAAGACCAGTGTGCATGTTTCTTTATTGATACCAGAAACCTAAGAATGATGTGCATCAGTCTTGAAATGTCAAAAAAAGTTTTAAAATATACTTAACTTAAAACATACTTAATATATAACATAAAATTATGATTTACAATCCCAGTAAAACTTCACACTACTTAAAATAATTCATTGCACCAAAGCTCCAAGATAAAGAAAAATCCATTTAAAGCAATCAATTTGCTATTTTTAAGACCATGTAGCAAAATATAGTGATAGGCTTCGATTATACAATGCTAAGTAAAAATTATAAATCTACAGTGACATATGTGGGTGAATGCTTAATTTCTTCCCTCATGTTACCTCTCAAGTAATTTGCAAATATTAAGGCTAAAAATAGAACTTTTTTCTTAGACATGTCATTTCAATTTAGGCAAAGATAGATGACAACATCCTAAAAACTCAAAAAAGTACATTCTGGCAAATACCTGGATTTGAAGTAGAAGAAAGAAGAGACTATTAATGGGGTGCACAGAGACTAAAAGGAAGCATTAATTGTATAATCAGTTCTATCATTTCTCATAAATTGAGTGAATGAGCAGTATCAGCTCACTTTGCAGATAAGTCAGAAATTGGCCAGCATACTCCTCATTTTTCTCTCTTTCACTTACATATTTGTCTTCTTTCTCCCTAAATCAAATGAATGATCAATATGTGGTAGCTATGAGGTTATTGACTCATTTCTCCTGAATCTCAGAAAGTTAGTCTTCCTGATGCTTCAATTGTACATAACTCTTTCTTAAAATAACACTACCCAAGATGGTAATCTATCATTTCCAAGTGTATGATAATTCTACTAAAAATAGATTTTAATGAGAGTTAATAGTTCTCTAAATTATAACACACTCTCCTAAGTAATTAAATCCCTAAGATGCTGGAAAACAATGCACTTCTTATTAAATTCATCATTAAATAACCAGCTCTCTCTATTTACATTACTTTCAAAGTTAAGTAGATGGTGTGAACTGCTTGCAAATACATCTAACTTTTAGTCTTGTCGCCAGTGGGATATATCTTTTGTTTGTTTGTTTGTTTTTTTCCCTCAGTCCATCCTGCTTTACCTGCCTTTTAAATCTTTCTTTGTTAAAACACTGATATAGGTCACTTTTTGAGTCAACTCAATAAATTATTGAAAACTTATTTTTTTTAAACTGAGGCAATTTATTTAGTCTTCTATCTCTTTATCTCGTCTGTACCAAGCACCATGGCTTGTGATTGACAGGCTGAATAAAAAGGCTTAGTCATTTTATTTTCTGAACATGATTGCATAGAATTGTTGACAAAAATAAATTTGTACACTAGACAACCCAGGTCCCATTTTGTTGTATTCTTTTTCCTCTCTCCTGTATCTAAATTTCAGTTCAAGGTAATAAAGTAGAGTAATGTATAAGAAAAGAATATTATATATATATATGTGTGTGTGTGTGTGTGTGTGTGTGTGTGTGTGTGTGTGTGTGTGTATTCCATGAATTGAACATAAAAGTTTTCAACACAAAATAAGAGCAGAAACATATTACTTCAGGCAAAATCTGATATATGCCAGATTTGCCATGAATTCATTATGTAATCTTTGACTCCATCTCCTGCCTCCGCCTCCTAAAGGAAGAGAATACAGTCCTATACAATCATGATCCATCTATGTGATGCTAGGGATTGAACACACGCTTCTTGTATGGTAGGCAAATACCTTAGAGAATGAGCTACATCCTCACATCTGAAAGCAGTGATGTATCATTCCTTATTTTCCAGTAGTGTGAAGAAGAAAATAGGCGAAGGATGAAGAGGCTAGAGAGTCTTAATTTTACATAATGTGACTATACAGAAAACAAGATTAAATCATCAGTGGTAAAAACAAAAATAATCTAAAAAAATTAATCTACACAAAAACTGAGGGACAATACATAGTAAGTCTCTAAAAGCATATATATTTATATATGCATGTATGTATGTACATAGTTATATATACATATAAGAATATATACATATATGCTATGGGACGTTCTGTATGTCCTGTGGGAGCCTGTTCTCGGGTTCTTCATGGCTTTACCCAGCAGGTCCACATAGAGGATGATTAGGACCATGGGCCTGAGTGCAGGTGTCTGAGATGGTCTGCACTTGGCTGTGCTGTGGGATGGTCTGTATGTCAAATTGCTCTGATTGGTCAATAAATAAAACACTGATTGGCCCGTGGCTAGGCAGGAAGTATAGGCGGGACTAACATAGAGGAGAAAAGAAAGAACAGGAAGGCAGAAGGAGTGACTGCCAGCCGCCACCCTGACAAGCAGCATGAAAAGATGCCAGTAAGCCACGAGCCATGTGGCAGGGTACAGATTTGTGGAAATGGATTAATTTAAGCTATAAGAACAGTCAGCAAGAAGCCTTCCAGGGCCATACAGTTTGTAAGCAATATAAGTCTCTGTGTTTACTTGGTTGGGTCTGAGCGGCTGTGGGACTGGCGGGTGACAAAGATTTGTCCTGACTGTGGGCAAGGCAGGAAAACTCTACATACACATATAGTTTAATGTCTATATATCCATGTTTATGCACACATATATGCATATATATATATATATATCATACATAGTTAAAAATTAAGCACTTTGATGTAAAGCTGTCAAAATTTGATATATGTAATTTTCAAAATATATAAACAACTCAAGAAACTAGACATCAAAATACCACATAATCCAATTTGAAAAAAGGAGCACAGAATTCTATGTTTAGACAGAATTCTCAACAGAGAAATCCCAAATCATCAAGGAAGACATAAAGAAACATTCAACATCCTTATCCATCAAAAAAATTCAAATCAAAATGACTCTGAGACTCCATCTTACACCTGTCATGATGGCTAAGATCAAAAACAGAAGTGACAGAGTATGTGCAGAGGATATAGAGCAAGTGAGAAACTCCTCCATTGCTGGTAGGAGTGCAAACTTGTGCAACCACTTTGGAAATCAATTTGGCAGTTTCTCAGAAAACTGGGAATCTACCACAAGACCCAGCTTTACACTTGGGCATATAACCAAAGGATGCTCAATCATACTACAAGGTCACTTGCTCAAATATGTTTATAGCAGCTTTATTTGTAATATCCACAACCTAGAAGCAACCTAGATGTCCCTCAACTGAGGAATGGATAAAGAAAATATGGTACATTTACACAATAGAGCAATATTGGTGCCTAGCCCAATTGTCATCAGAGAGGCTTCACCCAGCAACTGATAGAAACAGATGCAGACCCACAGCTAAACAGTCAGCCAGCTAAGAGAATCCTGCAGAAAAAGAGAAAGGATTGTAGGAGCCAGATAGGTCATGGACACCACGAGAAAAACCGGAGAATGGACTAGCTTGAGCTCAGGGGTTCACAGAAACTGAATCCACAACCAGGGAGCCTGCATGGCACTGACCAAGGCACGATACATATATGTTGCAGTTGAGAAGCTTGGTCTTTTTATGAGACTGCCATGGACTGTTTCTGACTCTTTCACTGGATTTTGGGACCATACTCCTTATGCTGAGTTAGTTGCCTTGCCCAGCCTTAATACATGGGGAGGTGCTTAGTCTTACTGCAACTTGATATGCCATGTTTTGTTGATACTTTTGGGAGACCTGTTCTTCCTGAACAGAAACTGAGGTGGAATGGATTGGGTGGTGGAACAGAAGGTGGGGGTAGGGGAAGAGAAAAGCTGGGAGGAGAAGAGGGAGGGGAAATGTAAAGAGAAGGAAGGGAGTGTAAAATAAATTAATTAGGGGTTGGGGGTTTAGCTTAGCAAGTGCAAGGCCCTGGGTTCGGTCCTCAGCTCTGAATTAAAAAAATAATAATTAATTAATTAAAAATTACTAGTTGTAGAAACAAAAGTAATCAAAAAATATTAGTCTACACAAAACCAAAGACACAATGTTTACTATGTATCTAAGTGTGTATATGTGTATATATGCATGCATGTATGAATGTACATAGTTATATATTGTGGTGGTATTCTAATTGTACTGAAATATGATTTTTATTGTATGTTAATAAATAAAGTTGCCCGGGGGTCAGAGCTATTAGAGCCATAGCAAGAGTATGGTGGTGGTGGTGGTGGTGGTGGTGGTGGTGGTGGTGGTGGTGGTGGTGGTGGTGGCACACGCCTTTAATCCCAGCACTTGGTAGAAGAGCTAGGTAGATCTCTGTGTGTTCAGAGATACAACCAGCATTGGAGACATATGCCTTTAAGACCTGGGGAGCTGTACATGCAGACAGTGACGAGGCAGTCAAGTGTTTGGGTTTACAATGAATGAGAAGGCAGAACACAAGACTATGAAAAGACTTACACACAGGAAATAGGTCTCTTTCGGGAAGCTAGGAGTTCACAGGAGGAAGGGTAAGATTTTAGCTCTGAGCTCTGACCTCTCGGCTTTCTCTTTTATATTGGTTTTGTGTTTCTTATTTAATAAGACGGTTGGTTACATCTACAATATATGCATGCACATACATGAACATATACAGATATAGTTGCCCATATATCCATGTGTATATACACATACACATATATGGATATACCATATGTATAGTTAGTAATTAAGCCCTTTGATGTAAAACTGTCAAAATCTGATATATGAAATGAAATGTTACTTTTAAACTTACAGGAAGAAATCTATACTCTTTTATGTGGTAAAAATCTGTATTAACATCCATTGGGATGACTTAGATTATCAGAAGTCCTGCTTGAGTGGAGAACTGAGAAAGGACCTAAATTTTAATCCAGATGTTACCTCATACTAAGCAAGACAATATTAGTAAGATAAACATAAAGTGAGGGTATCTCCTCTTTCTCTCTCTCTCTCTCTCTCTCTCTCTCTCTCTCTCTCTGTCTCTGTCTCTCTCTGCTCTCTTTTAAGTAGTAGATACAGATATAGACATAAGTTATAACAAGTACAATACCTGTGCAAAAACAACAAAAGCCACTGCCATATCCATATTCTCAACTGCATCTAAACACCTCATCCACTATTTTTTTTCTCCCTTCAAAAATTGATATGCAGAAGATAAAGTCTAGATGTTAGGGATTCTTTCCTTTTAAGATTCACTGCTACAACTTAGCATTTCAAAGTGAGGCCTATTTAACAAATCTCCAGTTACCTAAACACAATTAAAACCCATAATCACTGATCAAAAAATTTGCATAGTTTGTTTGAGAACATCACACAAAACATCAGGCCTCTCTAGGAGCATCACCCGCGGAGCTGTTAATGAACATGCCTGGGAGAACATGCTTTGACCTTGTTTCTCTGTGTAGAGGGGAAAGAGTACATCATAAAAAGGACAGTAGGGGAGTGAACCAAGCCAGGACAGATTTAGAAGTGTTACATATAAATGTAGTTTTTCAAAAAGGAGTGGATGATGGTAGGGTCAAATCTCAGAGTTCATAGTTATTGTTCTAGCAATCAAAGAACCTTGAGAACTTTGTCATGGCAGAGATCCAGAGAACATAACAACAGATCCTCCTCCCCTCTGTATGTGTGTGTCTGGGGTGGGGGGAGATATCGCCTTCCTCAGATGGCTGCATAGTCATGGGCAAAGCTCAGAATGGATGAGTACTGCAAAGCTGTGTTTCTTAGTCTAGAACTTGAAAAAGCACAGCTGCCATGGTGTGTTACTAATCAAATACTATGGAAAATGTTGCCCATAGAAATGGTCTATAATTTATTTCATTGCTCTGATAGAGAGTTTGTGCTAGAAGTACAGATGGTGTCTAGTTTTTGTCAACTGAACACAGCCAGAGTACTTTAGAAGAGGGAGCCTCAATTGACCCATTAGCTAGGACTTTGGGTAGGCTTATACTGCATTTTCTTGGTTAGTGATTGATGCCAGAGAGTTCAGCTCACTGTGGGCAGTGCCACTCTTTTGAAGTTGTCCTAGGTGTTGTGAACTGGTAACCCTGTGTGGTAAGAGAAGTCAGGTTGAGCAAGCCATGGGGTACAAGTAAGCAACGCTCCTTCAAGGCCTCTGGCTTCAGTTCCTATCTCTAAATTCCCATCCTAAATTCCCTCAGTGAATGCCCTGTGATGTGGAACTGTAAGCTGAAAGAAACCCTTTCCTCCCCAAGTTGCTTTGGTCCTGTTCTATCACAACAGAAACTCTCGGTAAGACAGAATAGTAAGTGAGAAAGTGAGATAGTGAAGATCACTGTGAAAAAGACAAGAGGGCTGTGGAGATAGCTCAACTGGAAAAGTGCTTGACTTATAAGCATGGAGATCTGAGTTCAATTCCAATAAACTATGTAAACAAAACAAAAAATAAACAGAAAGACTCTAGTGTACTGGTGTGTTCTTGTAATCGATATACTAGGAGTGCAGAGAAAGATGGAACCAGGGGCTGCCTGGTGAGGGTGCCTTACCGAGCAGTGGATCTCCAGGTCAGTGAGAGACTCTGCCTCAAAAGCAAGACCCATGGTTCCTGATAAATGACTACTGGATTGTTCTGTGGCCTCATTCATACATGCTCACATCTGAAAACAACACAGGTACAGCCTGACACTTACGTATACCCTCACACAATCACACACAAGGAATAAATGAATAAAATAAACTAATAATGCACTATATGTTTGAAAACATGTATAAAACACACACAATAAGGATTTTTTTTTAGATAGCTATGTATTAGTATACAGACTCAGTTCTCAGGTGATACTTGCTATTTGGTGGAATACCTGTTTCTGAGGCACACATTTTAAAAATATATTCTCTTAACTGTTCTTCATCTGCTATAAATTAATTATCACCATCTTAGTTCAGAGCACTGTGCTTTGAACAAAACTATGGATTTTCTGCCTCATGCTCACCGAATACCAATGATAGTAGACAGGAAAATTTATGCCATGTGTTTCTCTTAATTAAGCTTCCTTGCTTATAAACCATTGCAAGAATTAAAAGGAAATCTCAGTTCTGGAGTCTATAAGTATATTTAACTCATGGTTAAATCATTTTCATTAATCTCAGAAATATGTTTTCTTTTTAATTTGTAAGTGACTTTTGTTTAAGAGAATGATTAACATGTACAATAGAATTTCCTTGGTATTAATACTCAAACGGGGGCCTGAAGAATTTTGACTAATCTACATATGGAATTTTAGCTTATTGTACCAAAGTTCTGTTCTTGCATTCTACACAATCATGTGTAATTAATTATTTCTGTCTCTGAATATTTGAATATTATTATGAAGAGATCAAGGTTATTAGAATTCTAAGCTGTGTTCATTGTTAATCTTATACCGTCTTGCTAGGAAATTGAGCAGTATTGGGTACTTAAACTAAACGAAGTGCCCCTTGACCTTAGCTTTCTCTTTCTGTTGTTGAGTTCAGTGCGCTCCCTATGTGGTACCATGAATTTGGGAGATTTGCAGCAAACCCTTACTTGCCACCTTCAGTGTGGCTCAGTCAAGTCTTAAGTGGGCCAGAACCACCTTGACTCTGATGGTCAGTGCAAAGCTAAGCTAAGATGAATGTGAGACTTATTGAATGAGTTATCCATTCAATGTCTTCTTTATAACTAGGCAAATCTGTTTGACATGACCTTATTTTATCGTGTATCTGTGTCAGAAATGAATGCCAGGCTGAAGATTTTAACTACAGCCACACATTTTAATGAATGTCTGAAAATTTTAAATTGCCACATTTTTTTAAAAAAATACATTATAATTGAAACAGAATTGCATCACTTTCACACCTCCTTTTGCAACCTTCAGCCTGTTCTAGACACTTTTCTCTCACATCTTCTATGCCCCCACTTCCAAGCTGAGAGCCTTTTTTTCTGTTTAGTTTCTGCTTAGACACACACACACACACACACACACACACACACACACACACACGTATGTACAAATATATAAATACCATTTCAACTACATTTTTAAAGTATGTTAGTTCAACAGTTAAGGGAGTGAAATTCCCTTTAAGGGATTATCTTGTAATGATTGAAAGTTCTTTTGACCATATATTCTAATTCACCACCAGACTCTACCGGGGACCCCACCTGACTTGAATCTCTGTTAGTTGATACGTTTATCGGTAGTGTTTTGTCTGTAAGATACAGTTCCCTTGGAGTCATCTATCTCCTCTGGCTTTTATAATTTTTTCAGTGTACACACCTCCCTGATCCCTGAAAGTAGGGATTTGTTGAAGACATCACATTGAGAACTGATAGTTTTAAAGGCTCTCACTTTCTGAACACTGTCCTGTTGTGGGTCTGTGGGCTTGTTCCCATCTAATGCAGGAGGAAGCTTCTCTGAGGATGGCTGAACAAGGAACTGATCTATGAGCACAGCAGAATGATGACGTCATTAGTAGAATGATGTCATTAGTAGAATGATGTCATTAGTAGAATGACATCATTAGTAGAATGCCGTTAGTAGTCATTTTACTCTTACTTTCCTTTAGCAGCATGGTGGTTTTCTACTAGGTCTGTGATCTATCTAGTCTCAGGTTCTTGGCCACTTGAGCAGTTTGAAACTGGGTTCCATGGAGGGTAGGCATTAAATCCAGAGTATTTGATTAGGCCAGAAAGGTAACCACCAGCCTAACTACAAATCCTGTGTCTTTTTAAATTATTATTTAAGAAAATTTTAATTCATTTTTAATACCAATCACAGTTCCCCTCTCATCTCTCCTCCTATTCTCCTCCCAACCAACCACCAACCTACCCCCATTCCCTCCTCCAGAAGGGTAAGGTCTCCCATGGGGAGTCATCAAAGCCTGGTACATTCAGTTGAGGCAGGCCCAAGCCCCTCCCCCTGCATCAAGACTGAGCAAGGTGTCCCACCATAGGTAATGAGTTCGAGAAAGACAGCTCATGCTCCAGGAACAGATCCTGATCCCACTGCCAGGGACGCCTCAAACAGACCAAGACACACAACTGTGTTTTTGCTTTTAATCTTTGGAATTTCATATTTATCTGCAATCATATAAAAATGTACAACCAATTTCCTCCTACAACTCACCTGGCATGCTCTCCCCCAGTGCAAGACTTTTTTGCTTCATGTCATTTTGCTTTTTGATAAGCCATTAAGAGCAATCACAATTTTGCATATTTGCATAAATCTGGGGCTATTAACTGGAACACAGCCAACCTAATGACTCTATTGGAAAGCCTTTCTTGAGGTATATATCAACCAAAATTGTAATAGCTTCTGAATTTTAAAATATCATAGTACTCTAAAAATTAAAATTGTGATTAATAATAATACATCTGTAATGTCAAACAAATTTTAGTCCCCTCTACTGAATTGTGAATCTTCTAATTTAACAATGATTAACTCTTGAATAATAACATAACAATGAGCCTAAATGCCTAAATGTTTATATTTAAAGATAATTAAAAGAAGCTACTGTTGATTATTCTAATATTTCAAGGTAAACATCTAATAAAATGACTATATTTTGGGGAGCTAAAATAGGACCAGCTTTGGATTGGAAGCTGGTTATAGGAAATTATCCTGCAGAAATTTATTTCATTTATGTTAGGATTTCATACATGGATACATTGTATATGTATTCTTCCTACCTCCTCCTCCAAATCATATTGTGTTCCCCAAACACACTTTCTGCAATTTATTACATTTTCCATATTTATTTTTGTTACATATTTACACACACACACACACACACACACACACACACACACGTGTGTGTGTGTGTGTGTGTGTGTATACATATATATACATATATATAATATCACCTATTGAGTCTAATTAGTTCTGCTCTTATTGGATTATGTTTAGGGTTGAACCTTGAAAGCTTTATCAGTCATAATTATCATTAACTCAATGGAGCTTTACATTACTCCAATTGCCAGATCTATCAGCTATTTCCAGTCTGACCCAATCTTTCCATTCATGAAAACATTCTATTTTCTTCAGTTTAAGAAAGAGTTTCCAATTCAATATTTATTCAACCATGTGACACTGTGTTAAAACTGTAAACATTAACATCACTAGCATCTGTTGGTATTTGCAAATACCAGCATTTTGTCAAGGTCAACTAGAAAGCTGGCATTCCACCTATCAGTTGGTTGAGGCTTTTCTAACTACATGATACAAATTTCATGTTCGCACATTACAAAGATGATGAGATTAGTACATTTGAAGCAAAAAACACCATGTAAACAATTTTTTTTTCTTTTTTAGACTTTGTATATATTTCACAAAAGAGACTTTTCTTTATGATTCATTAAGAACTTATTTACCAATTCTTTACAGATTCTGTAAATTATAAAGCATTAGGCTAGAGAATAAATAATCACTAAGAGATGTACTTTGATATAATGTTAGTATTCCAACAAATGAAGATAGTCAAGCATCATTTTTTACTTAAATACAGTAGCTATGTCAAAGGTACACAAGATACTATTTGTATGTATCTCATATCTCTGAGGGGGAAAAAGGAAGATTTGGAAAGTAATTAATATCAAGGACCATAATCTGTACATCTGTACAAAGTGTAAAGCCATTACCCAAAGGTTTCTCAAAAAAAAAATGATAATAGAACTACCATATGACCCAGCTGTACCACATTTGGGCATATATCCTGAAGATTCCTCAGGTGATTATATTTATAAAATTAAAGGCATGCTTATTTATACAAGAACTTTATTTGATCTAATTCTACTGAATTAGAACAGTGATTCAAGAATTACTTAATATGTTAACTTGTCAAACTATAAAATAGATAATAAACTTTAACATTTTTGCACAAAATACATAAAAGTTTGCTGTGTTATTTAATGCAGAAAACTTACTTTAGACTTGCTCTGTGTGCACTGATTTCTTTTGTAGTTATCTTTTATCTCCATATTTGTTTAAGTAATGTTTTTCATCATTGTAAATTCATCAAGCTGTGTCTCAAATGGTTTAGTAAAGAGAGGTTGATCACAGACAGAACAGTTAAATGAAAACACAAACTTTCTCAGCTGCTCTAAAGTGCCTTGGGCAGAGTGCAGAAACTTAGAATAGCCCGAGGACCCTCGTTCAGGAATTGTTCTTTGTACAAACAGTTCAAACAGAAGATTCTTACTTTCCCTTGATTCTTTGGGAAATCTCACTTTCTCGTTTGCCATATCTATAGCAGAGTCCAAGTACAATCTAAAATATCTTCCTTAACAACCCACACCTCCTACAGATCTAAACTTCCTGGGACTGTTCCAATAGAGGAATCATGCAATCCTCCAAGTTCTGATGAAGATGCTGGACAAATGAATCAAGACACTAAGGCAACATTCCTTTATCTAACCTACTTCCCATCTCACCTTAATGACCTGTTTTTTGTTTCTCTTTTACCATCATGAAACCACCAGAGAGGCTGAGTAAAGATACTGAGCAAGAGCACTTAGTTCAAGTTCCTCTGCTAGGTGAACAACCCACAACCTCCTTTCCATAGCATCAAATATCAGGTTTTCCCTGGATCAGTTCACAGGATCATAGCCAGTGTCCTGCTGTGAACACTGAGAAAATTCAAGGACTCCCTCTAAAAGTTCTATATTAGAATCAGATAACATAATCGGTAAAAATTACTTAGACAAATTTTGACCATAGTTTTTATTGAACTTTGCAATCTTTAGATTGAAGACCTAGAGATCCAGGATGACGTATTCCTATTTGTGCTTAGATTTGGTGAGGCATTTGCCGCAGTGTATAAATGTAATTGGATAAAACAGACATGACCGTCTCATAACAGACTGAGGCACAAAGCCCAGCATGGCCTGTGCGTTTGAAGTCTTTGTATACCACTGATGTTTGGAGGTATGGGGAAGGATTTTATTTTAGTTTTTTTTTTTTTTCTAGAATGGGGGTCTTGAGAGCTCTAAGCAAAGAAGTTAGGTCATAAATTTTATTTTTGGCCTGCTCCGACATAGAAAGGTGAGAAGAGATAAACATAGTATTTTTAGGCTTTAATGGCTATCCTAGGGCAAAGGAATTTGAGTTTTGATGACCTAATTTTAGAATTATGCTATGCCTTACCTCAAAGGAAGATGAAGGTGAGAGACCATAGGTCAAAAGATCAGAGAGAACTTTGTTCACCTTATGTTGCTATTTTCTGAGTCCATCGTGTTTAGAATCTAGTGCATACATGTTTATGATTTAATTGAAATGCAAGATTCAAATTGATATGCCTGTATTTCGTGACCAAGAAAAGAGAACTACCAACGTTTCAGGAGAGATCACTTCCATGCTAACATTTGTAAATACTAACTATAAAAATCACTGACTTCAATCAGTGAAGTGTTAACTAAATTATCTTGGACCAAAACAGCATAAAGCAGCATAGATTAAAATGTGCACGAATAACCAGAAGTCCACTGTTCAAAGTATATACTTGCCAAAAGACAAAAACACCAATTAAAAAGTAAAAGCAGTAGAAGAAATGTACTTTCCCCCAACTGTATGATGATAGCCACAATACAGCAGTACTTCTGTGATAATTAATACTGATTTCAGATCAATAGCATATAAAATCATTGAGGAAACAAACATCTGAGCATGCATATCAGAGATTAGCTAGTTTGAATTAACTGAGGTGAGAAGACGAACTCTAAGTGTGAACAACAAGATATAATATGTTGAGGACCTAGGTGAAACATGAATCAGAATGAGAACTGAGCACAAGCATTTATTTACCATACTTATGGATAAAAAGTGGCCACTCTTGAACTTCCCCTTCAATGGCTTCCCCACTGAGGTACTCTGGAATTGTAAATCAAAATCAACCCTCATAACCAACAGATAAGGAAGGAGATCACACAGAGCTAAAAATCTGTGCACAAAAGGACACCATCATTCGGACAATGTAGAAGCCTACAGAATGGGAAACATCTTCATCAATTATGTATCTGACAGGGATAGTACCACCCTGTCCTGCATACCAAAGTTTTCTAAATGTGCTTACTTTGGGAGCTACTAACAGCTGAATGGAAGGTGCTATAAATGCAGTACGAAAAACAGTATTTTACAAATTGGACCTTAGAAATATGAATGGTTGTTAAAATTCTTCCCAGAGTAACAAGCAGAAGCAGCATTTAAAAGTTGCAAGTGTAATGAAACTAATATGGAGAACCCAAAGGAATGTCAAAAAGGAAAGAGTGATGCAGCGTCAAATCCAGCAAAGAGCTCCTCAGAGAAAACAGGGAGGCTTCCCATTAAATTTAACATTTTCAGATCTAATTGTCTTAAGAAATGGCATTTGATTCACTTTAGACATTTAGAAAGAAATCCCTTGAATAATGAAGTTGGATGAATGTTTAGTACTATGCATGGTTTTTGTAGGAAGGATGACAATATTTAAGATAAACGTCAACTGAAAAATCAAACAAATGAGAGGACTTATTTGCCTAAACTTTTACACGATCTCAGCTGAAAATTAAGACAATAGCAGAACATTTAATTAGAAAAATTTCAACTAGACAAACAAGTGGAAACACATGAACTGTGGACCAATAGCCGAGGAGCCCCCATGGTACTGGACTAGGCCCTCTGGATAAATGAGACAGTTGTTTAGCTTGAACTGTTTAGAGGGCCCCCAGGCAGTGGGACCAGGACCTGTCCCTAGTGCATGAGCTGGCTTTTTTGAGCCTAGTGCCTATGGTGAGGTACTTTGCACAGCCTTGGTGTAAAAAGAAGGGGCTTGGATCTATCTCAACTGAATGCACCAGGCTCTGCTGACTCCCCATTGGAGACCTTGCCTTGGAGGATATGGGAATGGGAGGTGGGTTGGTAGGAAGGCTGGGGGTGGGAGGAGGGAGGACAGGGGAATCTGTGGTTGGATTGTAAAATGAATAGGAAAATCTCTTAATAAAAAAAAAAAGGAAAAAAATTGCATAATTATAAAAGTAGACAGTTGTGACCTAGTCTGTGAATTTTGGCATGCTTTGTTGATTTCAAGAAATCTATGAGAACTACTACCACAAGAACATTCCAGGTCTTGAAACTGGCTTGGACTGAAGTCGGAAAAGCATTATTTCTCCATCTCAGATCTAAATTTTATAATTGGGTCTTTATGTTTTGCTATTCTAATAAATTGTCTTAATATTCTAATAATATTAAATATGCAATCGTTATATTAACACATTAATAAATGATACATTAAAATATATTAACATATACTAAATATTATAATATGCAATATAATAACATTCACAACTTCTATACAGCACAGGCCATATAATTCTAGATCCCTATTTTACACCTAAGAAGTTTAATAACCTTGATAAGCAATTTGTGTTCTTTAATCATATTTTTCACCTATAATATTTGGGGACACTATAGTTACTTCATATTATTATGAGGGGGGATAAAGAAAAGATTGCATGCAAAATATTCATAGAAATGACTAAGAAAATTATTTAATAAATATTATGTATTATAGTAAAATTAAACATAACTAATGAATAATATATGGATTTATACAAACATATATGAGTCTCTGTATGTATGCATATAATTATGAAGAGTTATAAACACATCTGTAGTCTCATTCACTACATGTTAACATAGATTTCTTTAAAAATATTTAATAAGTCTGAGGCTTATAAAATTGCAAAACATAAGATTCAAATGTGTAGATAAGATGCTATAAAAATAGAATTTCGAGTTTCCAAGTGTGCCCCACAAGAAAGGAATAGGTTTCTTTCATGACTGGAAAAATTCAGTGCTTTTACGCAAACATGTACTGGAAATTCTAATCCACTTTCTTCCTACCATTGCACCAAGAGCATTAGGAACTAGAAAATTGTTTGAGCAGCCACAGATAAGGAATGACAAATCTGGAGGTTCACGAGTCATATAAAGCCGATGTAAGGTTAATTTGCATGGTTTAGTTGGCTCCTTCTTTTTTTCAATGTATTCCAACAGCTTGAAACTCTGAAAAACTGATAGCAAATATAAAGATTTCTATAGGCAGCCTGACTTCTTGCTGACTAAGCTGTCTGAGGGAAAAGCCAATTACTACAGCATGCATTTCCTTGTGCAGAAAGCAGAACATACTCATTGTTAAATAGAGCCATTAAATATTTAGGAGAAGAAAAAGTCCTATGAATTGAGATGAAAACCATGCAATACTACCTATGGATCTCTTCCTCTTAAACAATAAGTAAACAGCTTTCTAAGAGAACCCAGGAAAATCTCAAGCGTGAAATATGATTTGATTTAGTGTAATTCAGTGGTCTTATAAAATGTTGATTTTTTTTTAAGTTGGCATACAAAGAAGAGGGGGAAAATTACTGATATAAAGCTAAGCTTTCACCTCAGAGTAGTAAAAGGACCAATATGGTCACTTGAAGAAAGGACTAGTTGAAGAATTGGGATTCTATTTTTGGACTCACCAATGACTTGCCCAGTGACCTTGGACATATCACTTAAATGGCTTTGTGCCTCAAGAATTCCAGCTGCAATCCAGAGATTATAATGCCTGCCCCTACATAGCAGAACTCCAGAAAGCTTTTAGTTGAGTTGCTTTTTTTTTTTAAATCTTGAAAATCTTTGAAACTCTCAAATTTTACTATTAAATCCAAATAACTTATTAATTTCTTTATTGTTTGGTGTTGTTTTCTTTTAGCCTTTCCTGATCATTTGCTAAACTAAATCAGCAGAATAAAATTAATAGGTGAATAGTTTTCTTTGTTTCTAAGGAGCGTTCTACCAGTGAGTCAGAATAAACCACTTACATTACTGGGTTAAGAGGGTGGGATGGTTCAGGGTTCAAGAAAAAGAACTTGCTGCTTTTTCAGAGTACCTAAAGTCAGTTCTGGTGCCTACATTGGGCACTTCCCACCTTCTTGTAATACCAGATGCAAGGTATCTGACATTTTCTGTTTTCTCTGGGCATCTGCATTCACATTCACAGACTGTCCCCCCCACATAGACACATTTATACGCATAATTAAAATTAAAATGATCTACTAAGAATATGCATTTGGGATCAACTGGTATAATTTATGTTCTTAAACACATTTTAAAGAAATATCAGAAAAGAATCATATTAATTCCATTAAATCTACAATTGGAATAAATATCTTATTACTTTGGATTTTCCCATCATTTCTCTCTACAATTTCTTTCAAGCACTTGTGTGGCTATAGCCTGTCCAAATGTACCTCATATTCTTCTCCAGATCCAGAAAACTATCAATGTTCCGGAAAAGGCCTTGCCTCCTGCATTGCTTCCTTCTGTATCTATCTTCAGGCCCCACACCCCAGGAAAAGTTTTGAACTAGTTAAAAGACTTCTCTAAAGGTTTCTTTTTGTTGATTATTAGGTCCTTTCATAACATTTTAGTATTTCTCCAATTATTATTTATTCAGGATTATACATTGGTCTATTCAAACTCAAAACTAAAATTTTACATGCTAATCATGGAGACGTTCTGTTTACTAATTTTCCTCAATATTTCTGAATTTTGATTTTTATCCAAATCCCTAAATCTTTTGAATTTAAGAACACATTTCTTATCTCCAAGTTAGAATGACCAGAAAAAAAACAGCCTTCTTTATGTCATCTGCTCAAACATTTAACTTTATAAAGAATGAAAATATATGTGTATATATATATATATGTATATGATAAACATATATATATATATATATTATTATTAAAGCAGAAACTTAACTACTTTAACAATGTTGCAGAGGGGATTATTGTGGTATACACACATGTGTCAACACTGGTGTGCATGACTATGCATTCAGATAAAGATCACAGGATGGTGTATGGTGTTTGTCTCTATCACCATCTGCCTTATTCTCATGAGGCAGTCTTACACTCATCAACCTGAACCTCCTGTGTCTACTCCTCTATAGCACAGGGATTATAAGTGTTCTTGGGTCCATTCCAGGCTTTGTACACGAGTTCTGGAATCAAACTCAGTACAATGCTTCAGCAGCAAGCATCCTTACTCACTGACCAATCAATTTCTTGGGCATCTACTTATGGAATTTAATGACCTAACTCTTATTATTAGGTATATATTTTAATAAGACATTTTATCTATATCTGGCTAATTCCTACATCTCAGAGTGCTTTCAAACCTCCAAATTACTAAACTGTATTTTTACGTATTTATTTGTTTCCCTTAGATTGCTCTCTCACTTCATATATATATATATATATATATATATATATATATATATATGCCATATATTTCAAACACATTTAAAAAACACTTATCATCGTGATTGTCACACAGCTAAGAAATGGTTAGGATTTGATTCAAATAAATCAGCCTCCTTAGTCTCCAATAGTATTCTCTAGGCTATAATTTGCATCTTCATGATGTCCTTAGAAGAACATGCTTCTAGAAAGCACATCAGAGTATTTAATTTATTGATATGTTTATACACAATTCTTATGACTCCTAAAAATCACTATTTACTGATCTTTCTACATTCTCCAATTGATATGTGGTCTCCAAATCATAAATTATAAAATTGTCATGATCAATTTTATACAATCAAAGAAGAGCAAGATGGAGAATGTCTCAGTGTGTTACTAGATGAGAAGAAACAGCCAGATATTGTGGCTAGTCCTTGAAATAACATATTGTAAACAAGGATACTGACCACATGCTTTGTGTAATATTTTTAAAAATATGTGTATGTTTTGTGTTCACATTGCCATTAAGAATGACCTCCAAGAATAATTTTGAAGTAGTGTCTGATGTTCAAAGGCCAGTTTTTGTTTTTAGAGCAAAAATGCATGTGTTAGGTGAGCTGCATTTAGCATGACCTAGAATGCCATTGGCCATTACTTTTAAAATCAAACCCACATCAAACAGAATGTGTATTGACTTGTTGAAAAAAAATCATGACCAAAAATTCTTTGTAACCTAATTTTATATTCTTCTTGGAAGCTGTTAGTCAATATTGTCTATTTGAATTTTACAGTGACATTCTAGAGCACAATTAAAAAAAATAGAATGCACTGCATTCATTTTAATGGTAAATAAATATTTCCTTCAGTTATTTTTTAATCCCCCTATACATTTAATATTTTATGCAGATTTTTACACTTGAAATTCAGTTATATACCCCTGTTTAGCAACACTTACAATTTCAATCCAATGTGTACTTTCGGGGGTCACTTATTTCTAGCTAGCAAGATGTGTATCCCAAAAGTGGGAATGAAGCCATCTTCTTTCCTCTTTTTTTTTTCTCATATTCTAGGTTTCATTTCTTCTGATTACATGAAAAATGACATGTAGTTACTCATCTAAGATGCTGTGGTTCTCTCTTCTTTATCCCTGCAGCTCTTGCTGAGACTAAGTGGCCATTCATGCTCTCATCATGGCAGGCATCCAAACACTGACTGTTTTTGTACCCAGCCTTGCACTCTGCATGCAACTATATTGGTGCGCTAGAAGTTAATGAATGGTTTCTTCAATAACTGTCACGTCTTTCTTCTTTTAATCACTTCATTCTTTCTGGCTCATATACATGCTCTTCTATTATATGTCTTTTAAATAGTTACCATGGTAATGATTACTGTTATTCTTGGGGTTTTGATTCTCTTCTTTTCAAAGAAATTGTACGATTACTTTTTGCTAAATTGGGCGTTATATCAAGTCACATTTTGATTTTTAGAATAGAAACTAGTAGTAAATAAAGCATAATTGTCCATGTTTCCTTTGTAAAACTCCATTGGTCATTGAATCTCCCTGAAACAACTCACATGAGAGAAGACAATATCGAGAACTCTGTTTCAAATATCAAAGTACAGTTCTGCTTTAAAAATAAATCATATGTCATTGGCTTCTAAATTCAGCAGATTTAAAATAAAACATTCATTACAAGCTAAAAATGTCATTGGTAAAATATTTCACAAAATTGTTTCTTTAATAATTTAGAAGAAAGATTGAATATATAAGAAATTTATATAGAAATACTATTTTGAAGATAATGTTTCTATTATTGGTAGTTCCTTTAAGAAAGGCATTAAAAGCTATTAAGCTCAGGAAAAAAATAAACAGACAATTTGTGAACATATACAACAGATAAATAATATTGAACAAAATAATTTTGATTTAACAGTGAGATGCTATGATGTCCAGTTCTAGAATAATACACATAAATGAATTTCATTGATGCCTATCTGCTGACTCTAGCATGCCCCTGTTTTTCAACCTCCAAGAGGCTGTCCTGTTCAGAATAGTGACCTTTGTTCAAGAAAAATGGCATAATCCTTTATTGAAAGGGAAATTTAAGAAGCAGCATACCCTCATTTCCTTGTGTTTCTTTTCCTAGAACAGAATACAGTGATAACATAGAATCAAGACAGTTAAAGGAGACTGAAGGTCATAGACGTTGCTGGAAAGTAGTATTAAAATGAATTTGCTAAACCTATGATAAATACTAACATTAACAATGAAGAGTAGCATTTAAAAACTAAGATGATTGTGATCATTAGTAGTATTTTTTCACAGAATTCCAAGATGCAAAAATATGCATTTCCCAAAAACTATGAACAATGTTGATACTTAGACAATGTGTTCCAGCTATTGCATATCTCTCAACTATTATATTAGTTGGTGTTTTTTGTTTTGCATATGTGTGTGGATATGTGCATGTGTGCATTTATGAGTGCATATTGACTATTGTAGATAGAGGAGAGCTTGCAAGAGTTGGCTCTCTCTTTCCATCATGAAAGTTCTGAGGATCAAACTCAGGCTGAGAGGCAAGTTCTTTAAACAATGGACAATTTTACCAGCACAAACTTCATTGTATCATTGTTCTTGTTTTTTTAAAAATCTTAGAAGACTGCATCAGTCTGTGTTACTATGAATAACAAAACTTCAGTGGCATAAACATTATTTACCGGAGTGCTGTGGGATGGTCTGTATGTCAAATTGTTCTGATTGGTCAATAAATAAAACACTGATTGGCCAGTAGCCAGGCAGGAAGTAGGTGGCCAGGCAGGAAGTAGGTGGGACAAGGAGAGAGAATTCTGGGAAGCAGAAGGCTGAGGCAGAGAGACACTGCCAGCTGCCGCCATGACCAGCAGCATGTGAAGACGCCGGTAAGCCACCAGCCATGTGGCAAGGTATAGATTTATGGAAATGGATTAATTTAAGCTATAAGAAAAGTTAGCAAGAAGCCTGCCACGACCATACAGATTGTAAGCAATATAAGTCTCTGTGTTTACTTGGTTGGGTCTGAGCGGCTGTGGGACTGGCGGGTGACAGAGATTTGTCCTGACAGTGGGCAAGGCAGGAAAACTCTAGCTACACTGGAGTATTTGTGATTGCCTCACCTGCTCCTCTCTTTGTGGCTCTTTCCATTCTGGGGAACAGCTAAAGAAATAAACTCTGCTTGAAACACTTTTTCTTTTGTATGAGGGAAAATCACAGTAGCTGCTAAAAAAATAATCCAATTATTTTAGCTAGTCTGATATCATATAACCCAAAGCTTCTCACATTCAATGAGAGAAACACATTAAATGGCCACATGAAAGTTAATATGGTATAGTAGTAGGCTTACATCATATTGGGTGAGACATCAAAATTCCACAGAAATGAGAAAGAAGATATTATGATTTATTGGAAGTTCATAATCAAAGCAGTCAAATCTCTGCCACACTCTGAACCATTCAATCTCAACTATGTCTACAAGTATTCTGTCATTGTTTTTATTCAGTTGAAAGTGCAGAATTTTGGTAGTCTTCACTGTCTAAATGTGATCTATATCTGGAAAACCATTATCTAAAATCACATAAGTAACAATTAAACATGCAAACTTCTGTTTCCTCCCCAGCACATACTTACTAAAAACCACAGATGAATGTGTGTATGAACAAACGACAACCAAACATTTGATACTACTTAAAGGAGGGTAGGAAAAGCCCTCTCTTTTATAACAGTTACTTTTGAGATTAACCTTACTGTGTTCCCCTTCCTCCCTTTCGGAATGGTAATGTGTATTCTGTGTGACTGTATGTTGGGAAGTGATCTGTTTTTGAAATTGATTGTACCAAGGGTTACAGTTAAGAGATAGCTATGAGTCTCAGAAGTGACTTTGAAATTTGAATTTTAAAAGAACGTTGAGATTTTGATAGACTATGAAGACTTTTCACGTTGTTCTTGTTGCATTTTGCATTATGATATGGTTACATGTCTATGGGTGGAAGGAAATGGAATTCGGTGGTTTGAATAAGAATGCTTCCCTAATAGACTCATATATTTGAATGCTTAGTCACCTATGACTGGAATTCTTTGATAGGATTAGAAGGATTAGGAAGTATGGCTGTATTTGGAGGAACTTTTATTATGGAAGTATTTTTGGAGGAATTTTGTCAATGGGTATGGTTCTGAGGTTTTCCAAAAAGGCTACACCTGGGCCAATTCCTCTCCCTCTCCCTCTCTCTCTTCTCCTCTCCCCACCCCCTCTCAATCTCTTATCACCAAATAAAGCTTCTAATACCAGGATTGGGTTACATCTAAGTGAGCTGTTAGACAAAAGGAATAATGAGAATCCCCAAACAACCCAGGCTGGTTTGAAGACTGTAAGTTGCTCTTCACAAACTGAGGGCAAGTCCCATTGTTGAAGACAACAGTTATACAACTCATTGAATGTGGAATCCAGGTGGTATCTACACAGATCACCTCAACATTCCAGTATCTTTGATATAGGAAGATACTCTGCAAGCTACCAAAGGGGAAATGTAATTGCTAACCCAGCCACCAACTCTTTGACCTACCTTGGTGTTCTTTCTGCAAGATATGCTGCACAATGGTGGCATAATACTTGTTGAAATAATCAACTAACATATTTCTTTGTAATTAAGTTTCCATGAGACGGAACCTATACCTTAGGGTTAAATCAAATATTCCCTATTTTGCTGTGGCTTTTCATTTTGTTTGCTTCTTTGTTGGAAACAGGGCCTTGAACATGTTATGTAGCCATAGATTATCTTGACTATCCAATCAGCTCTCATGTTTTTGTAGTTCTTTCTGAATACAACTCGGAACTTTCCTAGATTCTGTTTATTACATAATATAGCTACTCCTGCCATAGTTTTGCAAAGTAGTTTTGTTGATCTTAGTGTCTTAATTGAAAGTCATATATCTTTTAAACCAGAGCTTGTCCATTCCCGTTTCCATTTATATGAGGAACTGAGTAAAAAAAAATTATGTGAAATATTAAATGGCAATATCAATAAAATTAAGTGGAAGACAATTGAGGAACCGTGTTTAAAAAGGATAGAATTTTTGTTTTACAAAATCAAAAAAAATGTTTTGAAGAAGGCTGATGACGAACTCAGAACAATATGAAATATTTGACAATATAAACATGTTAGGACGGAAATTTAAATTACGCGTTTCTTCAAAAAATTTTAAGTAGAAAGATAATTGTTTAAACAAAGAAATAGAATGTAGGTTTTATAACATATAGATAAATAAATGTACAACAAAAACATAATGACTTGAATAAGAAGAAATGGAAGTAAAATTTATTTATTATATTTTTTATATGTGAAAGACTATGGCAGCCTATGAAGATTTAGAAAGTTAAAAGTATGGCCGGGCGGTGGTGGCACACGCCTTTAATCCCAGTACTCCGGAGGCAGAGGCAGCCAGATCTCTGTGAGTTCGAGGCCAGCCTGGGCTACCAAGAGAGTTCCAGGAAAGGCGCAAAGCTACACAAGAGAAACCCTGTCTTGAAAAACCAAAAAAAAAAAAAAAAAAAAAAAAAAAAAAGAAAGTTAAAAGTATGTTGACAAATTTTCATGCATTCAAATAACAAAATAAATCTTTATAGGTAATCAGTCACAGTGATATGTGAATTTACAATTAATATTCAATTAATGTAAGATGAAAAGAAAATAAATGGTAACAAAGAACACATGAGAAAATGGAAAAACAATATCAAGTTGGAAAACTTAAACTTTTAATTGATACACTCATTATCCTAGGATCCAATATACCCAAGAGAACATATACCCTTATAAGAATGTATTAAATAATAGTCATAGAGACTCTATTCATAAAATACTAAACCTATAAATATAGAAAAATATCCACAAGGAAGTGGGTTTGTTCATAAATAATGTAATATCCTTACAATGAAATATAGCTTAGCTTTAGCCAAAATATGCACAAACAAACAAATAAATGCCACGGTAGCTCAAGGAGAAGGAAAAAATTTGGCACATGCAATTAAATAGATGTAAGTCAAAGTAAACTTGTCTTGTAAAAGAAAAAAAAAACACCATAGAGAGAACCTACTACATAAATATATTGTATTAAATATTCTGTGATAATCCAGCTAATCAATGATAACACAAATAAAGTCAGTCTTGTGGGGAAGCCAAAAGTAATGGTGGAAGACAGAAGTCTATGATCATGAAGGGAAACAGGAACTTTCATAGACTGTAGATATAAAGAAACTTGATGGTGTTGATTATTTTACTGCTCCATACACTGCTAATTTATGAGTCATATATACCCATTTACTTTCAACTTCTCTGTTCTCATGTAAACATACGGTGATCTTCCATGGAAAAGTTATCAATGGCCACAATGTAAGGCCCTTCAGAATTTGGATTTTAATGAATAAAGCAATTCTCTCTTGGTTTCACAAAGTGGCAATTGTCACCACTTTGACAATCACTTCACTCTCAGATACTCAGAAATGTCTTATGGCTCTGCATTTTTCTATTATGTTTGTAAATACCTATTTTGTAGATTTACCAGTAAATCTGTATCCTTGTGTAAATGAGCATATAATACAATGTAACATGATAAATATAATAGACAATATATGATAAAAATCATACAAAACAGCATATCCTGGCATAAACAAAAAGATATTTCACTTTGCATAAAATATACTATTGACAATAGTTTTAATCATCTTATGTTTCTTTTCTTTTTATTTTATTTATTTAAATTAATTAATTTATTTATTTATTATTTTTTTCTTTTAAAGACAGGGTTTCCTGTGTATCTCAGGCTGTGCTGGAACTCACTCTGCAGAGCAGGCTGGCCTTGAATTCCAAAACCCACCTCCAGAGAGCTGGGATTAAAGGTCTGGGTCACTACCTCTGGCTCTTGCTTTCCTTTTAGCTATGTGTTTATGTTGGTGGTAGAGATATGAAATATGGTTTTTCTATACTTGCACCAAATTTCAGCTGATTCTATATAGATCTGGCTTTTCATTTTTAAACCCAATAAACTGTACTATATTAAGTTTATTTTTACTGCAAAAAACTAGGTAATCATACAAACCCTAAGCTGGGAGTGGCCATATTTTAGTTTGAGGGCAGATAGTACATCTCTTCCTCTTATGCTGCCAGTATATGGAGCACATTTCCCTACCCTGTTTCTGCTAATATTAGCACACTTGCATTAAAACCTAGCTGGTGACAATCGCACTACATGAAATGTTTCTCCTAATTATGATATTAGAAGAGGATATGTTGTGAAAACTGTTGGCTTGCTTTGCTAAAACTTGCAAAATGTGAGTCTTGTTGCATTAGCTACAAGTTGTTGAAAAAAAAATAGAGTGCCAAAATTTAGATTTTGTTTTGTAATGAAAACAAATTGAGTCATAAGTAATATATACAAGCACACATATATATATACACACACACATATATATATATGTATGTATGTGTGTGTGTTTGTGTATCACCTTTAAAATATCCATTCTGAAAGATTTATTTTCTACTAGAAAAGTTAACATATATTTTCATAAACATGAAGTGATTTTAATAGTCTTTCTTTTCACATAACTGAAAATCAATTTTGTTTTTCTGACTTTACACTCCCATTTTGAATTTGAGCCAGACCTACAGAAAGTACTGACTGTTGGAGGATTTCTCAAATGGACAAAACTGTAACCAATTCGTTATTCTCCTAGGATCACTTCCAGACACTATCAATCCTGCAAACATATCACTAGGTAGAACAGCCTTTGTCATCAAATTTCTTTGCCTCCATGTTTTCCTGCATGTAGAAGACATACATGCATCTGCATCACTCATATTACTATAAATCTATTTCTCTTCAAGAACCATGACTTTAAAACTATGTAGAAATAGAGGCATTTCTATTTCTCAGTACCAAATACCAATTTTGATCATTTGTGCTTCCTTGGCAAATTTTCTCTCCAAAAGCCAAAGCAAACTAGACACCTGCTATGTCCTACTCCAGGAATTGAAGTAAGTCATTACTTTTCTTTCTTAGTAGAAAGGTTACCTGAATAATGTTCTCATTTTGCCTCTTAAAAGTTTCTACTACCCCACATTTCCTGTGGATCCCAGAGACCATCTCCTCCTAATCTAACTCCCCTGACTTGTGGCTGTATCAATGCCCCCAATGCCAGCAGGCATCCCCTGCACCTAGCAGGAAACCAGATAAGCTGCCTACATAAAAATAAAATAAAATAAATAAATAAATGGAGAGATCTCATACTACTATCTTAACAGCACGCATGAAAGATCTAGAACAAAAAGAAGAAAGCACATTCAAGAGGAATAGATGGTAAAAAAAGATAATCAAAATAAGGGAAAATGGAAACTGAAAAACAATACAGAAAATCAATGAAACAAGGACATACTTTAAAAACCTCTATTACATCTAATTGGAAAAATCTAAAATAAATGGATATTTTTTCTCAATAGGTACCACATACCAAAGTTAAAGAAATGACACTAAAATAATTTCAATAGGCCAATAACCTTTGGTGAGACAGAAGCCATCATTAAAAGTCTCATGAAAACAGCAACAAAAAAAAAAAAATAGGGCCGGATGTTTTTAGCACAGAATTCTATCAGACTTTCAAAGAATCATCAACTCCAATACTCCTCAAATTATTCCATAAAATACCTACTGAAGGAACATTGTCCAATTAACTTTATATGGCTACAGTTACCCTGATACCCACCCCATACAAAGACTAAACAAAGAAAGGGGATTACAAACCATTTTCTTCAAATAACACAGATCCAAAACATTCAATAAATTCTTGAAAATTGAATTTAAGAAAACATCAAAAAGATTATCCACAACAATCAAGTAGGCTTTGTTTCAGAGATGAAGGGATGATTTAATACATGAAAATCTGTAAATTTAATCGATCATATAAAAGAGCTGAAAGAAAAAAGCCAACATGATCATTTCATTAAATGCAGAAAAAACCTTTGATAAAATACAACCCCCCCTTCATGATAAAAGTCCTGGAGAGGTTAGGAATACAAAGGATACACATAAAAAAAAAGCAAAGGGAATTTACAGCAAATCTATAGCCAACATCAAATTAAATGGAGAGAAACTCAAAACAATTCCACTAACATCAGGAAAAAGAAAAGCTTATCCATTCTCTCCATATATATTTAATATAGTATCTAAAATTTTAGCTAGAGCAATAACACAACAGAAAAAGATCAAGAGGATATAAATTGGAAAGAACGAAGTCATAGTATCTTTATTTGCAGATGATATAATAGTATACATAAGTGACCCTATAAAAATTCTACCAGGGAACTCCTGGTAAACACTTTCAGCAAAGTAGATTGGATACAAGATTAACAAAAAAGAAAAAAAATTCTGTAGTCTTCCTACATACATATGACACACAGATTAAAAAAAAATCAGGAAAATGACAACTTTTAAAATATCCTCAAATAATATAAAATAAATTGAAGTAAGTCTAAGCAGGGGAAAGATTTGTATGATCAAAAACTTAAGTCTTGGAAGAAAGAAAGTGAAGAAGATATCAGAAAATGGACAGATCTCTCAGGCTCATGGTTCAGTAAAATTAGCATAGTAAAAAATGGCCATCCTGCCAAAAGCAATCTACAGATTCAATGCAGTACCCCATCAAAATTCCAACACAATTCTTTACAGATATTGAAAAGACAGTCATCACCTTCACATGGAAAAAGAAAGGATAGCTAAAACAATCCTGAACAATAGAAGAACTGCTGGAGGCATCACCATCCCTTATTTCAAGTTGTACTACAGAGATAAAATAGTAAAACCTGCATAGTCTTGGCATCAAAACAGACACATTCGTATATGGAACAAAATTGAAAACTGGGACATAAATCATCACACATATGAACACCTGATTGTTTTTTTATAAAGAAGATAGAAATATACACCGGAAAAAAAGTCATCATTTTCAGCAAATGATGCTGATCAATCCGGATGTCTGTATGTAGAAGAATGCAAATAGATCCATATTTATCACCCTGCATAAGAGTCAAGTCCAAGTGGATCAAAGTCCTCACCATAAACTCAGACAAACTGAACTTGATAAAGATAACACTAGTGGATATCTTTGAACTCATTGTCAGTGGAGACAACTTTCTAAAGAGAGCACTGAAAGTGCAGGCACAAAGATCAACTTTTAACAAATGAGACCTCATGCAAATGAAAAGCTTCTGGAAGACAAAAGATCCTGTTGATAGGACAAAGAGGCTGAATGGGGAAAAGATTTTTCCCAACTCCACATCCTATAGAGGATTACTATGAAAAATATATGAAGAACTCAAGAAGCTAGATATCAAAAAAAAAAATGGACAACCCAATTTGAAAATTAGAGAACACATCTAAACAGATAATTCTTAATAGAGGAATCTCAAATGGCTGAGGAACACTGAAAGAAGTGGTCAACATTCTTAGCCATTGGGGCTGGAGGGATCGCTCAGAGGTTAAGAGCACCGACTGCCCTTCCAGAGGTCTTGAGTTCAATTCCCAGCAACCACATGGTAGTTCACAACCATCTATAATTCGATCTGGTGCCCTATTCTGGCATGTAGGCAGAACACTGTATACATAATAAATAAATAAATCTTTTTTGAAAAAGAATAAAAGCAAACCATTCTTAGCCATCAAGGAAATGCAAATAAAATGACTTTCAGATTCCATCTTATACCTGTCAGAATGGCTGAGATCAATAACATAAGTGACAGTTCATGCTGGCAAGGATGTGGAGTAAAGCTAACACTCCTCCATTACTGATGGGAGCACAAACTTGTAAAACCACTTTGGGAATCAATCTAGCTCAAACCCCAGCTATACCATTCTTGGGCATATACCCAAAAGACCTTCCATCCTACCACAAGGTTGCTTGCTCAACCATAATCATATTGGTTTTAGTCATAATAATCAGTAACTGGAAAACACCAAGATGTCCCTTAACAAAATAATAAAGAAATTGTGGTGCATTTACACAATGGAGTATTATACAGCTGTTAAAAAGTGACAAATTGAAATATGCTTGCAAATGGACTTAATTAGAACAAAATCATCTTAACTGAGGTAACCCAGACCCATACAATATGCTATTAGACGATATTAGGTGTTAAGTAAATGATGATCAAGCTGCAATCTACAGACCCAAACAGGTCAGGTAAAGAGGTTCTAGGTGGGGAAGAAGGCATCTTCCTGGAAGGGTGAAGTGGGTTAGATTTTATGGACAGACTGAGGGGATGTGAGGACAGGGTCAGAGAATCAGGTGGAGACAGGGTGGATGCAGAGACAGCTGGAGTTGCAGGGGCATATGGGAGTTGGGTAGAAACCTAGTGTGGTGGAAACTTCCTGGAATCTATGAAGGTGACCCTAATGAGGACTTCTAGTAATGAGGGATATGGAGTCTGAATCAACCATTTATTGTAGTCAAGCAAAGCTTCCAGGGGCAGGACCAGGATGCATACAAAAGAGTTGTTGGCCAAGTGGGGGGAGGGGTCCAGGAAAATCCCCAAACACTCAAGCTGTCACTAAGACAACGGGTTGCTTTTTGAAAACTGGCAGTGGGGCCCGATTGCTGAGGACAACACCCACACAACTAACTGATGATGGAGAAGTCAAGCTCCTGCCTACATGGAACCTTCACCCCTATGCCCTAGTCTCTTTGGTGAGGGAAGGTACTCTGCACGCTACCAAAAGAGAAACGTGCACACCAACCCAGCCATAAAACCTTTGAATACAGTTTTCCCTGCCTGCATCATATGCTAGGGCAATGGTGGCACAGACATGTGGGAGCAGCCAACCAATGTCTGATTTGACCTGAGATCCACTCCATTAGAAGAAAACCACACCAGACACTGTTTAGGTAACTAAGAACTAGACACTAGATAGCACAGAGACCTAAGGCAAAGCCAAATACTACTGGTCTAAAAAAATCAATAAAATTATTTATAATGATATTCTGGTATAATGCTAGATTAGTACCTTATCCCATCCTCATCAAACAAGGCTTCCTCCACTAGCAGATGGAAACAAATGCAGAGACCCACAACCAGACATTATGCAGAGACAGTGCCTAATCGGAGGCCTCAGTCAAATCTCTCCCCTCAGAGCTCAGGGAATCCCACAGAAGAGGGGGTGGAGAGAGTGTGAGAGCCAGAGGGGATGGAGGACACCAGAACAGAGCTTTCTGAAACAAGGTACGTATGAGTTCACAGAGACTGAAGCAGCATGCCCAGAGCCTACATGAGTTCACACTAGGTTCTCTCCATACATTTTATAGCTATTTTTATGGGGGTCCCAGCCGTGAGTATGTGTTTCTGACTCTTTTGCCTGCACATGGATCTCATTTCCTTCAGTTTGGTGTCCATGTCCAACTTTCATATTATACTTTTTGTCTTATCTCATTCTATGTTGCAATGTTTGGTTGTTATCTCTTAGAAGCCTGTTCTTTTCTAATGAAAGACTAAGGGAGTGGATCCAGAAGGGAGGGGAGGTAGAGAGGAACTGGGAGGAGTAGAGAGAAGTGAAACTATAATCATGGTATATTGTAAGACAAAAGAATCTGTTTTCAATAAAAGAAAAAATGGTACTAAAAGTATTTACCACTTGGCATGTGGTTGGCTAAAAAGTGATCCTCTTTCCTAATGCATACACACCTTAATCTCCAGACACAGTAAATAGGTTGCGATGATCCTAGATTACCCTGATCCTGGTGTGTTCAGAGGGGTTATCATAAGAAAGATGTAAGACAGCTGCACAGAGGAAGGCACTGTGAATGTTGAAAACCTCTATGAAGGAAATTTACTAATGTGAGCCTTTCAGATACAGAACTGCAGAAAACATCAGAAGGCAAAAAAGTATGTTCCTTCTCAAAGTCTCAACCTGCTTACACTTTGCCTTTTATGTAGTGAGACATATGCTGGACTTACAACTTCAAAACTTCTGGGTGTTTGAAATTTTTAAGGGTGTTGAAATTTGTCACAGCAGATTTTACAGAAAAGTTTTCTAGCATCAGATACAAAAATGATTCTTTGCTTTGTAAGCATGTATAAGGAATACCTATCCTGAAGCTTATTCACAAGAGGGTCTGCCTCAGAAGATCTGGGATGAACATAACACTTCTAACAAATGCACAGATACAGTGTCTAAAGTTATTCAGTAGTAAAATTAGAATATGAGTCGTATTGTCAATAAAAGGAAGATGTGGGTATTTTCTGTCATGCTATTGGCCATTAGATGCAGGTTGTTACCTTAGCATCTCCTTATTCAGAGTTTCCAGGTGGTTTTCGAGGTAGATAGATTCTTATGGAAAAGCGATCAAATTGATGCCTTCATCAGTTAGGCTTCTAAATACATGGAATAATGTGTGATGAAGGGATATGGATTGATACATGTGTAACATATATTTTATACCTTGCACTGCATTTTAACACTTCTTACATTACATGTACAGTTGTAAATAAGTTTAAGGGGGCATGTTTGGTTAAAAACTGTCATTAGATGATTTCCCCTTTTACAGACGTCATAGAGTGTATTTAATTAAAACCTGATGGCTTAACCCATAAAACACAATACAGTCTTCATATTGGAAGCCTGTCATTCCAGGAGTTATGCAAATGAAATCTCTAAGATGACATTGAGTGTTAGGGTCTAGGTAGGGCCAAAGGCCATTTAGGATCCTGTGAATGGACCAAGGAGTGCTGGGCATTTGTTCCTAGAGAGGGTCATTCATGGAAAGGCTAGCATATGACTTTACTCAGAGCTCTGGGGGCCCAAGGTTGGGGCTTGGAGCTTGGCAATTTTCCCCATAAAGCTACGGTCAAATATTTCAGACACTGTGCTATGAAACATTTTGCTTACTGTCCTCGCTTACTGTACTGTGCCAACATAGTTGTTATAACTAGGATAATACTGTGATCAACATATCATAGAAAATGCGCAAAACCCTCAAACTGCATTTGTTATCATTTGAAAGCATTATATATTGTGGGTGATGTTACGTGCTGTGCCTTAGAACAACTTGGCGGGCGATGGTGGTGCATGCCTTTAATCCCAGCACTCGGGAGGCAGAGCCAGGCGGATCTCTGTGAGTTCGAGGCCAGCCTGGGCTACCAAGTGAGTTCCAGGAAAGGCACAAAGCTACACAGAGAAACCCTGTCTCGAAAAACCAAAAAAAAAAAAAAAAAAAAGAAAGAACAACTGAAGGCGCAGGAGGCCTTACTCCCAGTCTCACCATAGTAATGGAGTGTGCTAAGTCATTTTCAACGACTCAAATAAAGCAAGTTGACATTTCATAACATTTTAGCTTCATAATTGTCTGAAGGGACAATTGCTACACATATAGTTCATTTTCTTATCTGCCATGTGCTGTGGGACTGGCGGGTGACAAAAATTTGTCCTGACTGTGGGCAAGGAGGGGAAACTCTAGCTACAAATGGCGCCCACCATGTTGGCAAGATTTTCCACCTATAACCTGAGAAAAGATTCTAAAACAGAGCTAAAAACAGCTTCCTAATTATCTCTCTCAAATGAGCTGCAGCTTGCCAGTTTGAGCTATTGGTGCCTTCCTAGTGTGTGCGCTTGATCTGCCCTATGGCAGGATTGAGGCCTCTGCAAGTGGCACATTAAGCTGTGTGGTGGATTTAGCCTTTGCTAGTACAAAACAAAAATGGTTTTTTGGGCTACATGCTGCTTGGATAAAAGCATAGACCCAGGATACCACCACCATGTTAGGAAGCTGAGGTGGGCAGAGCCAGCAGCCATAGCGCCATTTCAGTCTTACAAATGCTGCAGTTTAAAGCAATAGATTCGCAATAAGACAGATTCAGCTGGAACAAGAATTTAAATGCTTTATAATGTGTTTAAAAATGTACATAGGCTTGGAAGAGAAGGAAAAGGAATATATATAGCTATATAAAGAAATAGATAGTTTTTAAAAATAAAGTCTTTAAAGAGACAATAAAATTAATATAAAAAATAAGCCACGTAAAGATGAATATTACACAGAGAATCTGATCGTAAAAGATGTTGAGTTAAACCAATATGTATATTTTAAAGATTCCATGACTTTAAACTTTGATGTAAGGATATGTTGCTTTGGAAAGGAGACTCTGCTTTTGTTCCCCCAGAAAGCCAGAGGCTATGGATTTGTTCCAGATTAAGATACATCAGGTTTGACCAGCCAAGACCCCCTGAAAGGTCTCCTATGACACCATGGCCCAGATGATCCAACATCCAGAATGGTTTGAAGGCAACTGGCTCAGTCAATACAGCCTCATGGACTATTCCATAATCCTAAAATTTTCTTTGTGTCCCCATAAGATACAGCGCCCCCCCTCCAGCAGGAAGTAGTAAGAGAAACTACACCCAAATTCCCAAATTATATGTAATTTTACTTTGTTAAGGTTAAAACCTTCCTTTTTGGAAAAAAAAAAAGCGGGGGGGGGGGAAGTGCTGTGGGATGTTCTGTATGTCCTGTGGGAGCCCGTTCTTGGTTCCTCATGGCTTTACCCAGCAGGTCCACATAGAGGATGATTAGGATCAGTGGCCTGAGTGCAGGTGTCTGAGATGGTCTGCACTTGGCTGTGCTGTGGGATAGTCTGTATGTCAAGTTGCTCTGATTGGTCAATAAATAAAACACTGATTGGCCCATGGCTAGGCAGGAAGTATAGGTGGGACTAACAGAGAGGAGAAAAGAAAGAACAGGAAGGCAGAAGGAGTGACTGCCAGCCGCCACCCTGACAAGAAGCATGAAAAGATGCCGGTAAGCCACGAGCCATGTGGCAGGGTATAGATTTGTGAAAATGGATTAATTTAAGCTATAAGAACAGTTAGCAAGAAGCCTGCCACAGCTATACAGTTTGTAAGCAATATAAGTCTCTGTGTTTACTTGGTTGGGTCTGAGCAACTGTGGGACTTGCAGGTGACAAAGATTTGTCCTAACTGTGGGCAAGGCAGGAAAACTCTAGATACAGCCATGCCACTGTGCAGATCATGACTATACACAGTGAAGAATACATGTTTATTGTAATAACTGAGCTTACCATCATACCCAACCATTTTTGTTAATGATCACATCTGAATTCTTAGAAAAACCTACAGTCCACTTTCATATACCTTCGTTGACTTTTCTTCATATTATTGGGATTGTAGTATTTCCCAGATACTCTTTGCTTAATACTGACTAATATTTCTAATTTTTGAGCAACTTTTAATGCTGGCTACTTCGGGTTATTTAATATAATATTATACCTTCATACTATATGAGCTTGGTTTCTAATAGCTTTCTCTAACAATTTCTACATTTTAAATACAATACCATTTAAATAAAACACCACCACATTTCTTATTTTCCTTAGCTATAATGATTTCTAAGATGTGCTTTTTTAATGAAAGAATAAATTAAATGATTCTTATCATAAGACCAAGAACTATGGTCTTCCCAAAGGAGGAAAAGGGAGATTATGCCAATAAACAAAAACAAAAGGTTGCAAGCATCTAGCATCAGAAAGCATGATGGACAGGGATTGAACCTTGCAGCTGAATGAGCAGGATAAATGATAACAAGCTTTAGTGATAGCAACATTAAACAGGCTTTGACTAAGGAAAAGTACGATCTGAACATTGTATGTCAGCAACACACAAAACCTCAAAGCAGATTATCCAAAAATGTAACAAAGATGAAATTAGCATTGGTATCTCTAGAGCTTACAAACATCATAAACCAAGATAAGAAATTTTGTTATGCATATATACAAGCAATCAAAGCAAAAAAAAAAAACTTCTAGAATAATTTTAAAAATAAGAGAGTTTTTTTTTGAAGCAAGGGCTAAATTCAATGCTATTCCTAAAATATGTGGTGTGTGTGAGTGTGTGTGTGTGTGTGTGTGTGTGTGTACAGAATATATTTTCCCAGGACAATATATATGGTGTGTGTGTGTTTGTGTGTGTGTGTGTGTGTGTTTCTATGTAGGATAAAACTATGCGTTTGTGAGACTTCGACTAATTATTTGGCTGCATTTCATTTGTGGTAAATATTTAAGCTATTTGCTAACATAAGAAATAAATGCTTTTGACTTTTGAAATTCAGCATTATCATATTAAACTTTTAACTCACAAGTATATAATGTCTTAAATTTCTAATCATTCTATGGTCATTGATAAAATTACTTAAACTAAATCAACTTATACATGAGTTCGTATTTTGTCAAATCTAAGTTTTGAATATATTTAATGAAGACAAAATAAAAGTGATTAGAAAGAATACAGTTTTTTAACAAAATATTCATTACATACTTATTATGTTATTTTTCTTTAATATTTTTATTATTATTTTAAGAATTGTTTTATTCATCTTACATACCAACCACAGACCCCCAATCATTTCTCTTCTAGCTCCCCTCCTGCTTTCTCTCCACCCCCTCCTCCCCTCCTCCCAAAGGGTAAAGGCTCCCATGGGGAGTCAGCAAAGCTTGGTACATTCAGTTGAGGTAGGACCAAGCCCCTCCCCTCTGCATCTAGGCTAAGCAAGGCATCCCACCATAGGTAAGAGGCCCCCAAAAGCCAGCTCATGCACAAGGGATAGATCCTGATCACTTTGCCAGAGGGACCTCAAATAGACCACAATATAAAACTGTCTCCCTTATGCTGAGGGCCTAGTCTGGTTTCACACAGGTTCCACTGCTGTCAGTCTAAAGTGGATTCCTGGGTATTTGCCCTCCTCTGTTTACTCATGGATATCTCATCTATTTCCCCTTCCCAAGGATATCCATGTCCCTCTCAGGGTCCTCCTTGCCACCTAGGTTCTCTGGAGCTGTGGACTGTAGTCTGGTTACCCTTTGATTTACATCTAGTATCCACTTATAAGTGAGTACATACCATGTTTCTCTTCCTGAGTCTTGGTTATCTCACTCAAGAAGATTTTTTTCTAGTTCCATCCATTTGCTTGCAAATTTCATAATGTCAATGATTTTTACAGCTGAGTAATACTCAATTTTGTGTAAGGACCACATTTTCGTTATCCATTCTTCAGTTGAGGGGCATCTAGGTTGTTACCAGATTGTGGCTATTATGAATAATGCAGCCATGAACACCACTGGGCAAATGTCCTTGTCGCATGATTAAGCATGACCTGGGTATATGCCCAAGAGTAGTATCATTGGGTCTTGAGGTAGATTGATTCTCAATTTTCTGAGAAGTTACCATACTGATTTCCAAAGTGGCTGTACAAGTTTGCATTCCCACCAATAGTGGAGGAGTGTTCACCTTGCTCTACATAAGCTGTCATTAGTGTTTTTGATCTTAGCCATTCTGACAGGTATAAGATGGTATCTCAGAGTCGTTTTGATTTGCATTTGCCTGATGATTAAGGATTTTGAGCAAATTCTTAAATGTCTTTCAGCCATTTGAGTTTCTTCTGTTGAGAATTCTCTGTTTTGATCTCTAGCCCACTTTTTAAATTGGATTTGTTTGGTATTTTGATTTCTAGATTCTTGAGTTCTTTATATATTTTGGAGATCAGCCTTCAGTCAGATGTGGGGTTGGTGAAAATCTCTTCCCATTCTGTAGGCTGTCATTTTGCTTTATTTATCATGTCTTTTGCTTTATAGAATTTTCTCAATTTCTTCAGGTCCCATTTATTGATTGTTGCTCTCAGTGTCTGTGCTCTTGGTGTTATATTTAGGAAGTGGTCGCCTATGCCAACGTGTTCACGGCTGCTTCCTATTTTTTTTTCTATCAGGTTCAGTGTATTTGGATATATGTTGAGGGTTTTGATCCAATTGGATTCAAGTTTTCTGCATGATGATAGATATAGATCTATTTAATCTTTAATATGTTGAAATCCAGTTATGACATCACCATTTGATGAAGATGCTTTCTTTTTTCCATTGTACAGTTTTGGCTTCTTTGTCAAAGATCAGGTGTTCATAGGTATATGGATTAGTGTCAGGGTCTTCAATTCAATTCCATTGGTCTGCATGTTGGTTTTATTCTAATATGCAGCTGTTTTTTTATTACTATAGCTCTATAGTATAGCTTGAAGTCAGAGATGGTGATGCACCCTGAAGTTGCTTTATTGTAAAGGATTGTTTTAGCTATTGTGGTTTTTTTGTTTTTCCATGTGAAGTGGAGTATTGATCTTTTCAACTCTGTGAAGAATTGTGTTGGGATTTTGATTTTTGCATCTATAGATTGCTTTTGGTAAGATTGCCATATTTTTTATGTTGTTACTACCTATTCATAAGCATTGGAGAACTTTCCATTTTCTCACATCTTCAATTTCTTTCTTCAAAGACTAAAAGTTCTCATCATACAGGTCTTTCACTTGTTTGGTTAGAGTGACCCCAAAGTATTTTATATTATTTGTGGCTATTGTAAAGGATGATGTTTCTCTACTTTCTTTTTTGGCCAATTTATCATTTGTAAACAGGAGGGCTACTGATATTTTTGAGTTAGTTTTTTATCCCACTACTTTACTGAAGGTATTTATCAGTTGTAGAAGTTCTCTGGTAAAATTTTTGAGATCACTTATGTACACTAACATATCCTTTGCAAATAGAAGAAGTTTGACTTCTTTTTCAATTTGTATCCTCGATCACTTTTTGCTGTCTTACTGCTCTAGCTAGAACTTTGAGTACTATATTATATTGATATGGTGAGAGTGACATTATTGGAAATGCTTTGAGTTTCTCTCAATTTAATTTGATGTTGGCTGTCAGCTTGCTGTAAGTTACCTTTATTATGTTCAGGTATGCTCCTTGAATTCCTGCTCTCTCCAAGATCTTTATCAAGAAAAGGTGTTGGATTGTGTCAAAGGCTTTTTCAGCATCTAATGAGATGATCATGTGGTTTTTTTTTTTCATTTAATTTGTTTGTATGATGGATTACATTGACAGACTTTCATATGTTGAATCATCCTTGCATCTCTGGGATGCCACCTATTTGATCACAGTCGGTGATTTTTTTTCATGTGTTCTTAGATTCAGTGCACCAGTGTTTTATTGAATATTTTTTTGTCAATGTTTATGAGAGAGATTGTTCTTTAATTCTCTTTCTTTGTTGCATTTTAGTATGTTTTGTGCATTAGGGTAACTGTAGCCTCATAAAAAGAGTTTAGCAGTGTTCCTTCTGTTTCTATTGTGTGGAACAATTTGAGGAACATTGGTATTAGCTCTTCTTGAAATTCTTTTAGAATTCTGCGCTGAACTAACTAACATAAGAAAAACTATATACAAAAGTACAATGACTATATACAATATATACAAGTAATACATACCTAAACAATGTCTATTCCATTTGTATTTGACAAATTCAGAGAAAATAATGCCATTATCTATCCTATTTTGGTAAGTCCAAAATGTACCTAATTCACTTTCTATCCTAACTAGTCTTCAACTATAACTAACTAATCTTCAACTATAACTAACCAATCTTTAACTATAACTAACTAATCTTCAACTCCCTCAGAGACCCAAGAAGGAAATAATATTACCTAACAAAGATATAAACAGGAAGTGCATGCAAGCAACCATCTGGCCCTGGACATTTTTGATTGGAAGCTTTTTAATGACAGCTTCTATTTCCTTAGGGGTTCCAGGTCTATTTAAATTATTTATCTGGTCTTATTTACTTTGAGTATGTAGAACCTATCCAGAAAATTGTCCATTTCTTTTAGATTTTCCAATTTTGTGGAGTACAGGTTTTGAAGTATGACCTGATGATTCTCTGGATTTCCTCCGTCTTCTATTATTTCTCCCTTTTCATTTCTGATTTTGTTAATTTGGATATTCTATCTCTGCCTTTTGGTTAGTTTGGATAAGGGTTTGTCTAACTTGTTGGTTTTCTCAAAGAACCAACTCTTTGTGTCATTGATTCTTTGTACTGCTCTCTTTGTTTCTAGTTTATTGATTTAAGCCCTCAATTTGATTATTCCCTGGTGTATTCTCCTCCTGGGTGAGTTAATTTCTTTTTCTTCTAGAGCTTCCAGGTGTGCTGTTAAGTCACTAGTGTGAGATTTCTTCAACTTTTTTATGTAGGCATTTGGAGCTATGAACTTTCCTTTTACTTCTGCTTTCCTAGTGTCCCATAAGTTTAGGTATGTTCTACATTCATTTTTATTGAATTCCAGAAAGTCTTTAATTTCTTCCTTTGTTTCTTCCTTGACCCAGTGGTGATTCAGTTGAGCATGCAGTTTCCATGAGTTCGTATGCTTTCTGTGTAGACAAATTTCTAAACAGTCTTATTAAATAAGAAACACAGAGCCAAATACAGAGGTGCAAGCTGTGGAGATCAGAGCAATAGCCGCCAACTAACTTTAGCTTACCACTTCGCCATAGCTTCCCAATAGAGCCTCTCCCCATCTAACCTGCGACTTTATTGCCTTTCTGTTCTGCCTTCTCCTTGGTTCTATACCCAGCCACACTTCCTTACCACTGCCTGTCTATACAGCCCTCCAGGTCTCTATGGCTGGTACTGGGATTAAAAGTGTGTTTCACCAGGGTTGTTACTGGGATTAAAGGCATGTGTCATTACGTTTGGTTGTGTCCTTGAACACACAGAGACTCTGCCTGCCATGTGATCAGATTAAGGGCATGTGCTACCACTGTCTAACTTCTGATCTCCAGGAAAACTTTATTTATTAACATGCAAATAAATATATCACATTTCAGCACAAATATCACCACATTTCTGTAGTTTGTGCCGTTGTTGAATTCTAAGTTTATGCCATGATGGTCTGATAAAATACAGGAGGTTATTCCATTTTTTTTTTTTTATCTGTTGAGATTTGGTTTGTGACGGAGTATGTGGTCAATTTTAGAGAGGGTTCCATAGGGTGCTGAGAAGAAGGCATAGTCTTTTGTGTTTGGGTGAAATGTTCTGTAGACATCTATTAAATCCTTTGAGTCATAATGTCTGTTAGTTCCCTTATTTCTCTGTTAAGTTTATGTCTGACAGACCTGTCCATTGGTAAGAGTGGGGAGTTGAAGTCTCCCACTATTAGTGTATGGGGTTTGATGTGTGATTTAAGCTTTAGTAGTGTTTCTTTTACAAATGTAGGTGCCCTTGTATTTGGGGCATAAATGTAGGGAATTGAGACTTCATCTTTATGGATTTTTCCTATGATGAATATGTAACATCCTTCTCTATCTCTTTTGATTAATTTTACCTTGAAATCTATTTTGTTATATATTAGGATAGCTACACAAGCCTGCTTCTTAAGTCCATTTGATTAGAAAGTCTTTTCCCAACCTTTTACTTTGAGATAGTGTCTGTATTTGAAGATGAGGTGTGTTTCTTATACGAGGCAGAAGAATGGATCCCATTTTCACACCCATTCTGTTTCCTGTGTCTTTTTATAGGTGAATTGAGTCCTATACATTAAGAATTTATCCCTGAAGAAGACTAATTCTCCCACTCTCAGTGGTCTTTAGGTACCTGTTGCCAGAATTTTTTGTTTGTGTTTGTTTCTTGAGACAAAATTTCTCTGTTAAACAGTCTTGGCTGTCCTGGAACTCACTTTGCAGACCAGACTGGTCTTGAACTCACAGAGATCTGTCTGTGTCTGACTCTCAAATTCTGGAATTAAAGGCGACCACTACCTGACTTGTTTTCAGAATATTTGTTTACATTGTAAAGGTGTATCTCTGCCTAAGGTGCCTTCTGATTGGTTTAATAAAGAGATAAATGTCTAAAGCTAAGCAGGAGATATAGAAGGGACTTCTGGGCAGAGACAGAATGCTGGGAGGAAGAAAGGGAGTTGCCAACCTGAAAAGGAGGAAGCAAGATGGACAGAGTAAATGTAATCAAGCCACATCAAAGAAGAATGTAGACTAAAAGATATGTGTTAATTTAAGTTATAAGAACTAGTTAGGAACAAACCTAAGATAAGGCTGAGTTTTCATAATTAATAATAAGTCTTCATGTCCTTATTTGCAGGCTGGTGGTCCCCACACGAAAATACAAGTACACATGACACTCAGCACGAGGTATGTAAATCCACATAGGGCCTGAGATAGCTGGGGGAAAAAAAAAGTTGTGAACAGACCTGATAATTTGCAGCATGTGGAGTCTTGGCTTCTTTAAGAGGCCCTGCTGCTCAGCCCAGCCAGACACTTTAGCAGCCAGCATGCTACTGACTTTTCAGCACTAGGTTCATGAGCTTGTAGCAACACAGACCAGAGTTGGGATGGTTAGGTGCTGCTCTCACCACTGCCTGAAGACCTGAAGTGGGTGAAGCCAGCTGCCCATGCCATCCTGTGGCAGTAGCCTCACAGTTTAAGATCTGGATCCTACAGTAAGAGAATGCTGAATGCTGCAAGCACACAGCTGCAGGCATACAAAAAGTCAGGCTCAGACTGAGAAAACCTCCAAACAGATATCGTATGCTTAACAAATGTACTTAGATGCTAGTGAAAAAAATGAGTATAGACGGTCATAGAAAAATGAATAGTTAATAGTTTGAAAACAATAAAGTCTTTAAAAACAGAGTAAAGTCTTATAAAACAAATCAGCCATGTAAGGATGGGAAATACCATAAGATGGGGCACCTGGGTCCTGTATGTGTGCTTTAGAGACTTTGAATTTTGTAAATTCTAATGAACAAAAAACAATAGTTGCTGAGAGACATTAGATTATGGAAACTGCTAAATTAATCCAGCCTATGTATTTTAAGAATGTCTTAACTTCAGAATGGAAGTCAAAAAATAAGTTGCACTGGGAGAGATGTGCTTTTGTTTCCATGGGAAACAAAAAGCTATGGATTTCTTCAAAACTCATAAAGACCAGATTTGAATGAAGGGGGGGGGGGGCTCCTGAAAATCTTGGCAGCAAAGATGAAGGAAGAAACCAAGAAAAACTACAAGATAAGTGATGTATATGCTGATCCCTCTACTATGGTAACAGCTCTAACTGGATGAGACATGATAAATCTTGTTGACTACAGAGTCCTCATGACTTATTATTACATGCCATTCTTTTATATGGCATGGATGTAGATTTATGTTACAGTTTGATTATGCAGTCCAAACAGACATATAAAGTTGGCAGGTATCTGCTGTGGGATAATGCTTCTGTATACTGGTTTAATAAAATGCTGATTGACCAGTAGACAGGCAGGAAGTATAGGCAAGATGTAGCTAGAGTTTTCCTGCCTGGCCCACAGTCAGGACAAATCTCTGTCATCCACCAGTCCCACAGCCGCTCAGACCCAACCAAGTAAACACAGAGACTTATACTGTTTAAACTGTTTGGCCTAATGGCTCAGGCTTCTAGCTATCTAGTTCTTACATCTTAAATTAATCCATTTCTATAAATCTATACCTTGCCACGCGGCTCATGGCTTACCGGCCTCTTCACATGCTGCTTGTCATGGCAGCGGCTAGCAGTGTCTCCCTCTGCCTTCCTGTTCTCTAATTTCTCCTCTCTGTTAGTTCCACCTATACTTCCTGCCTGGCCACTGGCCAATCAGTGTTTTATTTATTGATCAATCAGAGCAATTTGACATACAGAACATCCCACTGCAGCAAGATAAGCAGATAAGGAGAATTCTGGGAAGAGGAAGGCTGAATCAGGAGATGCCAGCCCATTGTCCCGGGAGCAGCATGTAATGGCACACAGGTAAAGCCACAGAACACGTGGCAACATATAGATTAACAGAAATGAGCTGAGTTTAAGTGTGAGAGCTAGTCAGTAGTAAGCCTGACCTAATGGCCAAACAGTTTTAATTAACATAAGCTTCTGGGTGATTATTTTTATAAGGGGACCAGAGGACTGTGGGAGCATGGCAGGACCCAGAGAAAACTCCCAGCTATAAATGGCACCCACATGTGATGGCAAGAATTTCACCTAAAACTTGAGAGAGCTTAGAAAAGTTTATAAATGCAAGTAAGAGTACCTTCCTAGTACATGTCACTCATGGTGGGCCGAGGTACAATTCTATGTTCCCTGGCTATAGCGGGTTCACACCATGTGGACTGGAGCTACAGCATGATGGATTCCCATCAAGTTACATAGAGATTTCTGCAAGGCTAGTATCATGTGTGTGATGGATATAGCTTTTACCGCTTAAAAAAAAAAAAGGAGGTTTTTGGGCTACACACTACTGGATGGAAGCATAGACCCACTGCTCCCCAGAGTCCAGTCGTAACCATGGTTCCCCCAAAGCTGGCAGTAAACATAGTTCTGCCATGTTGAAAAAGTGAGGTGGGTGAAGCCAGCAGCCAAAGCTGCCATTTCAGTCCTAGTAATGCTGCAATTTAAAGCAATAGATTCACAATAAAACAGATTCAGATGGGATAAACCCTAAACAGTTTACAGTGAAAGAGAGAGGAAAAGGAATATAGACTGTTATATATAAAGAAATACAAAGTTTAATAAAAATCTTTAAAAAGAAAGTAAAAGTAATATAAAAAATAAGCCACATAAAGATGGGAATCAGACACAGAGTCTGGACCATGTTGTCTTTGGAATTTTTAACTGCAGAGAGACATTTGATTGTAAAAGATGCTGAGTTAAAGCAATATGCATATTTTAAAGGTATCTTGACTTCAAAATTTGGATCTAAGGATATGTTGCTTTGGAAAAGAGGCTCTGTTTTTGTTTCCATAGGAAGCAAAAGCCTGTGGATTTGTTCCAGGTTAAGATGGATCAGAGTTGATAAAGCCAGACCTCCTGAACTTTAACAGATGGTACCTAACAACAAAGGTTATAGTCAGTCTTCCCAGGACTTGACCATTATCTCAAATTTTCTCAGGATCCCCATAAGACTTCCAGCACCCCCTAATAGCAGGAAGTAGCCTAAAACACTATGCCCACATTCCCAAAATATGGATATGGATGTTTTTCTTTGTTGAGGTTGTTGGTTACAAATTGTTATTGATCATAGTCAATCTCTTTCTAAAAAAAGAAAGGGGGCTATGTTATGGAAATATAGGATATAGATATGATAGGATAAAAGGGTGGATTGTTGAACCTACTTTTAAAGAGAAACTTGCTTAAAATGTTTTACATGGTATAGATTGTAGTTTATTAATACAAATTTAAAATAATTCTGTTATACTGTATGTATATTTCCATTCTTAATTAAGGTATTATGTTTATGTAACTCATTTAAATTGCAATGGATAATTAAGAAATACAGATTAATAATTAGTCATCTATGATAATTACATTTATAGTCATGTTAGTTAAGTTTTCTGGGTATACATAGATATATTTCAATTAAGTAGGTGATCTTCAAACACTTCAAAGACCTGTAGAATATGACATTTAAAATGTTTTAAAAACTTGGATTTTCCTGGACAGTGATACATGTCTGTTCCTGGCAGCACCAATTTACTTAAAAGAGGAGGATGGACATCAAAGACACTCCATATGGAGTTTATCTTCTTCTTGGCAAAAGTAGCCATTTGCTCAAGAAACTGTTCTTGCCTGGACTGCTTGACAAAATGTATTAACTGGACATGCAGAACCCATAGGAAGGTAGCCACTGCACTTTGCAAGGCAAGCTGGTCCTTCAAGTTCCTATTTCTCAGAAGAAATTGCCAGAAATTGTACAGGACACACAGAGAAGCAACTAAGAGACTCTAGGCCTATAGGATGAATAAGGATGCCCCAACATTGCAGAGAAACTTTGGGTAACTATCTAGGTAGCCAGCTGTCTTTGTTATTCTAGATTTTGGGAAGTTACTTACGATGTACTTCCTTCTTACTTAGGAAATATTATATCCTTCTGTGGTCTTTGATGTAGTTGAAGACTAGATAGTTATAATTATAATTTTCCTTGGTTATGATAAAAGACAAGTTAAGATATGAAACCTTAGACTCATAAGTATAGGATAAATAGAATATTTTCTTTAATTTTGCTGAATACAAATAGACTAGATATTGTAACTGTAATTCTAGCTTGATAATTGCTCTATTATATGTAATTTTACTATGTTAAAGCTAAAAATCTTCCTTTTTGTTTAAATACAAAAGGGGAAATGCTGTGGGATAATGCTTCTGTAAAATGGTTTAATAAAACATGGATTGACCAGTAGCTGTGCAGGAAGTATAGGCTAGATAAGCAGACAAGAAAATTCTGGGAAGAGGAAGGCTGAGTCAGGAGACACCAGCCTACCATCCAGGGAGCAGCATGTAATGGCACTCACGTAAAGCCATGGAAAATGTGGCAACATATAGATTAACAAAAATGGGCTGATTTTAAGTGTAAGAGATAGTCAGTAGTAAGCCTGAGCTAATGGCCAAGCAGTTTTAATTAATATAAGCCTCTGTGTGTTTACTTGGATCTGAGCAGCTGCAGACCAGGCTGGACACAGGAAAACTCCAGCTACATGTGTCTTCTACCTCAAACATATAACAGAGAATCATCTCAGCTTGTTTGTGCATGCCCCACATCCTATACTTGTGTTAATGCAGATATGTATGTTACCTTTAAAAGTTTGTGTGTTTTCAGAACAAAAGGACCTGACAACAATAAAATCAAGTAGCTCAGGTGATCCCTCCTCTCAGAATTTCTTTGTAACAGTTTCCTCAAAATTCTATATCCAGAACAATTTCAAAGCTGTTTGCAGAGATGGTCCAGCCTAACAGACTACTCAAGCCAAGACTTCATATAAGCTCTACACTTTCCCATCTTGTAGAGACTAAACAAAAAATAATACAGCTAGCTTTCCCAGGACTTGACCATTATCTCAATTTTATCAGGGTCCCCTAAAAGATGTCTAGCCCCCAGACAACAGAAAGCAGTCTAGAGAATATGATATCCACATTCCCAAGATATGGGGTGGGCAGTTTTTCATCATTCAGTGGGTTATGAATGTTTGTTTGTGGGAGTTAGTTACAAGTTGTTTTGGCCATGGTTAGGTTGGAAACTCAGCAAGGGAGGTTGGATTCAAACATCTCTTTCTGAAAAAGAAAAAAAAAGGGGTGCGAGATATGGGAATCAAAGGATAATAGGGTAGATTACTGAATCTATTTTAAACTAAAAAGCAACAATCTCAAATATTTTATATTGGTATGGATATTTGTGTATTGATACAAATTTAAGGTTATTTTTGTTAGAACATACTCTATATATGTTTTTACTCTTGTTTAAGTTTTTTGTGTATTGATACAAATCTAAGGTCAAATTTTTGTTTTATTGTATTGTACATTTCTATTATTGTTTAAAGTATTGTACCAATAGAGATGATTTCAAAATGTAATGTAAAGTTCTAGTCATTGAATGTTATTAAGGATAATAAAGAAAGACAAGTTAATAGTCATCTATAACAACAAAACTTATAGTCATGTTAGGTATGTTTTCAACATCAAAAAAAGATATATTTGAAATAGATAGTTGACTTCAAACACTTCAGAGACCTAGATACTATCTAGTATTTAAATTGTTTTAACAACAAGGCTTTTCATGACAGTGAGATATGTCTGCTCCTGGCAGCACCAATCTATTTCAAAAAAAAGATGATAGGCATTGAAGAACCTCCATATGGTGTTTGCTTTCTTTGTGACAAAGACACCTGTTGACCTTGGTTTAGTGATGAGACCACATGCTATTTCCCTACATCATATTATCATGTCCATGGGCATTGTCATTGGTTAGGTCTTTTTTATGCATCTGTAATGTTGTTGGACCACGGGTCTAACTTCCCAGACATTTCTAGGAGAGAGAGAGTAAGATGGAGAGTGAAAAACCAGAGTGGAGGAGGAAATGCAAATGAGGAAATGTTGGAATTAAAGCATAATATTTTTTAAACAGGAAAGAAACAGAAGTAGCTGAAGAGTTCCTTAGAGCATTCAAGGTCAGGATGTACTAGAATCTAAGAATACAGGAAAGTGTCATGGAGAAAAGAAAATACAAACAACTTGAAACTGTGGTTGATGGGAGTCTGGAAAGAGGTGAAAGTGGGAGATGAGAATATCATGTAGGCTTAGATTAATTAATTTTGAGAGAACTTCCTAACCTGCAGAGTTCAAGCACTTAACCTGGATCTATGCTTGGCATTCTAAACTCTGTACATTGAATACTTAAAATAATGCCTCTCTGGCCTAAATTCTCAGATTCCTAATCCTGTGGCTCTCACAGGTTATAGGTGTAAGCTTTTAGATTGGCAAGCTCAGCTCAGATCCCAGAGCTATCAACACAAAGAAAGCTGCCTCTTTGTCTGTAGAGACAAAGTGAAGAACCTCCAGCTACTCCTTCACAGTGGTACCATATTCACAGTTCTTGTAATTACAATGAGGACATCCTTGGGGAAAATTATTCTCTCTGCCATACCAGCTATTTCCTTTCATATAATACCTAAATATTTATACAATGTAATCAGCTTGTTTTTCAAAGCATAGAATTAACAAGGAATATTTTTTAAAATCTGTCTAATATTTGCATACATAATCTCTTTCTACCTACCAAACAGAAACAGTATAATGGTAGCAATTCCGTTTGTTTTACATAATAAACAATGCATTCAAACTTCAAAATAATTGAAGCTGGGCAAGTGATATATTAATCTTATATGCCATGGCCTATTATTCCATTTCAGTTTTTCTTTTTTCTCTCTATTTTTTCAGTCACTAATTTCTCACTCATTCATATCTACTGTATGAAAATGCATAAATTTGAAATTCTTGGTAGAATTCCACTTTACTACAAATTACATAAATATATGTGCATAATGCAGTGTAGATATGCTATCAATGTACTATTTACTTTAAAATACTGACATGTTTAACCAGGATCTAAATTTAAAGATTTGCTTTTATTATTTAGAAATAAATGTTTATTTATTTATTAATTAATGTGTGTGTATGTGTGTGTGTCGTGAGTGTGGGTTTGTTTATGTCTGTCTGTCTGTCTGTCTTTCTCTCTGTCTATGAGTATGTGCATGGAAGCCAGAAGTAGAGGGTGTTAGATACCCTGGAAATGGAGTCATAATTTGTAAACTGCTCAAACTGAGGGCTGGGAGCATAACTCTGGCCCTTTGTAATGGTAGTACTCTTGATCACTGAACCATCTCTCCTGCCCCAGAACTTCATTTTAAATCAAATGTGTCAGAAAGATATAATTCTAAATTAGTAAATGGTATCAGAGGAATGGGTTCAGTCTAAGCAATAAGAATAGTAGCATTTTATAAAAACACAAAGCACAACAACAAAAAAAAACATTAAAAAATAAAAAGCAAATCTAACTATTGAAAATATTATGAAACATTATAAAAGCTTTATTTTATCTTGGCATTTTTGCTAAATTTGTTATTACCTAAAGTTTACTTTAATTACTGTTCAGTAAATTAAATATTCAAATATTAGAGATAATGATTTGACAGAATAGGTGATTTAAAGTACAAGAATCTAAAGAAACAGAGCAAAAAAAATTAAAGGACCCCTCTGTTTGAACTTCAGATTCTCATCTTTCATATTTGAAGATATTTTTTGTTTGTGCATGTGTGGCGTTGAAAAGCCAAATTGTGGCTTATGTTTCTTTCCGCCCATTCTTTTCAAAACCTGTCACCATCCTGGGCTCAGCTTCTCAATTTAATGGGTAGCTTGATGCCTATTTTTAAAAAGATCCACCCCATCCCCAGCTCTGCAGTCCCATCTGGTCGATCTGCTGCTCCTAATGTTGCAAGCAGTCAGAATATCTGCCACAGTTACTCTCTCTCTCGCTGAGGGGTTTTGTGCACTCTCTGTTGATCATGCTCTGATGATTTCAGCTACCTGAAGCCACACTTACATCTTCAAACCACTGCCCTTTGTCACCTGCAAGCCCTGACTCCTGATATTATCCTAATGTGGTTTTCTCTCACCCTTTCTGTTTATCTAAATCTTACTTATTTCTTATGACCCAGAATTAGTCCCATCTGCCTCATTGCAGACTTCTTTTGATTACTTTTGTTGACATTGACCTTTCTTTTCTCTTCTTCTATTGTATATACAATCCAACTTCACAGCCTTACCCGTGCATATTTTGTAATTATTCTACATGCTTTCTTCTTTCTACAAAACATTATTAGCCTCTTGAAGGTAAGGGTCATACTCTATATTACTTTATATTTTTCATATCCATAACAGTATCTCACAGTTCAGGAAGAACATTTAATGTGTTCCAAAGAAGTTGATTTGCTGTTTGCTTATGAATCATCCACTAAATTCTTCAAGCAACTCACTATATAAAATATCATGCAAATATTATAATAGTAAGAGATTAATTGTGTACTGAGGACATGCTGAAGTTATTGTCTTTTCCCCTATCCCTCTACCCTTCCTAAAATCTCTCCCTCCACTCCTCCCTTCCTTTTTTCTAATTTGTTGTATAGCTGAGAACAGTAATATTATACTTTGTATCTAAATACCTCAATACTTATTCTCAATGGCATCTCTTCTGCAAAGCGACATTCATATAATATGTCATAGATAGACATAAAAATAATTATTAAGCTCTTCTAAGTGTAAATTATTTTTCATCTGTGCAATTATTTTGAAATTTCCTTCTGAAATTTTAGTGACAGTCAATCAGGTATTTTTTTTTTCTCTTTTAGTATTGATAATTTTTGTTTGAACAATATTTTGTTTAAGAACAATTCATCATTCTTTGATCTCTTGATCTGCCCTACGTCTTATATTTTCTTAAATGATAATTCTACCAGAAGAAAAGTTTCACGGGCTTTATTGATTCATTCTCTCTCTCTCTCTCTCTCTCTCTCTCTCTCTCTCTCTCTCTCTCTCTCTCTCTCTCTCTCTCTCTCTCTCTCTTGTTTTTGTTTTTGTTTTTTGAGACAGGGTTTCTCTGTGTTGTTTTGGTGCCTGTCCTGGATTTCGCTCTGTAGACCAGGCTGGCTTCGAACTCACAGAGATCGGCTCTGCCTCCCAAGTACTGGGATTAAAGGCATGTGCTACCTCTGCCTGACCACAGGCTTGATTGATTTTTCTTCTTAGTTCTGTGTGCCTTGCCATCTATAAATTTATTATAATCACCTACAATATGTTCCTTTTATTTCCTTTCAGCTTGTTGATATTTTCATATGATGTTTATTCATCAAATACATAGTCTCCCAAACCCTCCAGGATTTCACAGGACAATTGCTTTTTTATCCATTTCAAAAACTACTAACAAGAATGAAACTTTTCCATTTGGTTACAGCATAAACATATGTTCAAATTTTGCAATGAAGCTACCTCTGACAATCTCCTTCCCATAAAGATTCCTTTAATCTCCATTTAAAATTCTTTAAAGCATACTACATTTTTACTTTCTGCTCTGATTTCCTTCCAATTTACTTATCAACCCAAAAAAGTCATGGACTATGAGAAACACAATAGCTTCACTAATGGGAAGGAATTTCATCTCAACTCAGTGCTTCCTCAATAAGGATATATGAACTCTCTTGCCCTCTGTTGTTGAATGACTTGAGATAGAAATAATAACAACGTTATAGCAGTGTCTTGAGGATTGAATCAGATATTACAGGCAAATCAATTAACAGCAACTGACACACAGTAAACAATTTCTTCTTTGTTTCTTATTCTTGTTTTTTGTGATTTCCTATGGTCTACTTGCAACTGCCTTAATAAGAAATCCAATGGTCTGGAACTTTTAAAAGATACTGGAGAACTCTCTGTTTTGATATTGACCTCTTAATCTACTCTATTCTCTAATTCAGGCAAGAAATTGGCAAGTAAGTCTGTTGGGAAGGAAAGTAAGTTTGCAACATAGAGTGTTGTATAAAATGAAGAAATATGAATCTCTGCATAATTATTTAACCTTGAGAAAAATAATGATGAAAAAGTACAAGGTAGTGTATAACAAAGAAGGGAATAAATTTATAAGCTTTACTGTGGTAGAAAATGGTTTAAATACAAAGAACCAATTAATTAAAGGATACAATAGGAATGTAATTGAACTTGATAAGTCCAGAGGGTTCTCTGAGAATATTTCATTTAAACACAGACAGACTGGGTGCCAGCTCTGGCACTCATCTATCAGATCAATATTCAAAAAAAGTGAGAAAAGAGCACTACCATAAGACTGCCAGAAAATATTTTATAGTGAGAACCACACCACCTGGAGAAAAACAGTAAGACTTGGAGATAAATAGTAATAGATAAACAGCGAAGACTCGTTACCAACTACCCAACAAATGACCAAAATTCCCTAAACACAGAGGTGATTATCACCAAGTGGCACGGGAGGCTTTAGACACTCAGGTATGGGGAACAGGGGTATTCAAGCTTCAATACCACAGTCAGAAAACATACCCTCTAGTTATGCTTTAGTTTCCTACCTGTTGCTGTGAGAAACATCATCTTACGTCTAGCATCCATGGAATCCTGGGAAGGAAATTAAGGCAAAAACTGGGAGATAGCAAAGTTCTTGGTGTAACTCTAATTGACTTGCTCCTCCTGCCTAGCTGGCTCAGCCATTTTTCTTGTACAAGCCACATTGAACTGCACAGAGATGGTACCACTCGCAGTAGTCTTAGTCCTACTACATTAATTAGCAGTTAAAGAATTGACTAACAAGCCAATCTGATGTAGGCAATTCCTCAGCTGATATTCCTTCTTCATATATATATATATATATATATATATATATATATATATATATGTTTTTGTCAAATTGAATAAAGCTAACCATGGCAATCTGAAGCACCATAAATTATATATATTCCTATTATCTTTCATAACCCTTAATGCTCTTTTAATTCTTTTTCCAGATTTGTGTTGCTTTCTTTAAATGCACATTTAATGTGTCTGGGTGTTAAGATTTGATCTTGATATTATCTTGCATTTCTGTCTGTGTTCTTTCTGAGTCTTCACATCTCATGATTTAGATATTATAGTAAGCAGCTGTTTTCTGATTATCTATGACTTCCAATTCTAATTGCATCCCTGGATATCTCAGTGTCTCCTCAAAAACAAAACTGGAACTTTTTCATCAATGATTTTGATTCCCAGGAAATCCTTTTATGAATGGTCTACAGTTATTGATAGCAAAACCACCCACACAGACACTCAAATTACAAGTATAATTCTTTCTTCATTTACCTTTTTCTTCCTTTAATGAATTAGTTTTGTTTTTCTTCTTCATTGCATAAGTGATTTCATTTAGCTCCCATCTATACAAACAGCTTGTTTGAGTGTCTTTCATTGGTTTTGTTGTTGTTGTTCCCAATTCTTTTCCAGTTATCTATCACAGAGTAAAGGGCTTGAGCTGATTGTAGGTTTACATTTTCATATTAAACAAATCAGAATATAGTGTAACAAATTGGTAAAAATTATGGCCCCATGTGAAAATCTTTTGAAGACTGAGCTTTTGGCTAAATTTACATTACTAGAATAATATATGATATCTAGCATATAATTTAACCATCCTTGTTAAAGATGAATTGGGAAGTTTTCACAGGAGAAGAACAATTCCACAAGAAAAGATCCACCCAGACATAACAATGTTTGGTAGTACAGAAAGGTTAGCAGAAAGCTTCCTAAACTTGAGAGTGTAGTAATTGCCCTTCCTCGGCATCCATGGTAATAACAACAAAAACAGAATCAGCATTCTAAATGCAAACACAAAACCGCATCTTTTATAAAAATACAGAAACTCACTTGGAGAGGTGACTCAGTACTCAAAAGCATGAGTTACTCTTCCAGAAGTCCAGAGTTCAGTTTCCAGCACCCACCTCAGGAGTCTCAAAATCACCTGTAACCCCTACCCCAATGGATCTAAATCCCTCTTGTTCCCATGGACACCTGCCCCTCTGCGCACATATCCACACAAAGACATACATATACATGCAGAATTAAAAATAAAACAAGTGTGTTTTAAAAATGTAAAAACTATGTTTCATACCTGATAATAGTTTGAAAGTAGAAATACTTTTAATGAATCCCATGAATATTTAGAATAACTCTCACTTTTCTCCATGTATGGGTAAGAAAAATTATAATAATTGTGAAATAATTGTTTCCGGTTTGAATAATATTGGCAGAATTGTAGCATTAACTTTTAAGTATAAGAGGCAGTCTCAAGGGCCTAAATCAGGAAATATAATGTATAAATGCAAGACAATGTGAGAGAATGTGATGCCTGAAGCCATCAAAATGGAAGACAAAAATGTAACTTCTGTTTCTTTATTTTACATCATCTGCCTGTCTCTGCAAAACAATTAATGTGCTACACACAGAGATTAAATGCAACTTCAAGATAAACAGTCCTATATTTTATAATTTCTGAAGAGAGTATAAATTATCATTAGGCATAAGATAAGTTTTTCCAATTATTTAATTTCATACAGTCTGTCAGCATAGGAAGTGTAGGTGTGTGTTCGCATGATTATATGTGCATGTGTGAGCAGACTTCTGCATGTGCTGGGGACAGAATAGGACATTGGAGCCCTTGTATCTGAGGTTACAGGTGTTTTGGTGACAGGAGGTTTTCTTCGTGAGTGGCGGGATCTGAATTTTGGACCTGACAATTGCAGCAAGTGCTCTTATCTGCTGATCCATGAGGACACTGTTGTTTGCCTCCTCCTCTGAAAGGTAGCCTGAAACATGCTATCAGTCCAGAACTGCCTAAACTTAAGCAAGCATAGGATCAACTGAGATATGGGTACCGACCTCTAAAACATCATTTTCTATTTCCATAACCAACTAAGAATCTGTGGAAATATAATATTTTAAAATGAATTCTATGCACTGTACAAAAGAAGATCTGCACGGAAGATAAATGCATCAGTCTGTTGCTTAGCATATGAACAAATAAGTGAGAATTCTTATCTTGGCAGCTTATTTGGCTAAAAATTTTCAGTTAGAGAAAAATTCTATTATTCTTTAATTTTTTGCATATGCTCAGCTAAAGTTATGTTAGAGAAGGATAATTGATGACTATGTTTTAACCAAGGTAGAGGTTGTTTTACTATCGGTATTCAATAATTTGGTATTCAGTAATTTATTTTATGTTAAATTCTTAGGCTGTGCACATAATTGAATTATTTTTCTTTTTATTTTGCTGTTGATTAGGGGTATTGTTTTCTGTGTTTGTTTTGTTTGATTTACTTCCAGTAAACAGAAGTAATCTTATGAATGGTTACAATTTTAATCCTCTTTCGCACAGTGACTTTTCAGAAGGTGACTTGTTTATATAATCAAAGCCAAATTAGTTTGTTTTCCAATTGTCATACAATCTGAACGTTGGCTGTGAAGACAACAACATAGACAGAAATCTCCTCTAACTGTGAGTGTTACTTGTTGTGGACTGTTTCTTCAACTATGTAAAGATGTGTTGCATTTGTTTATGCTGCATTTGTTTAATTGTGTAAATATATGTTGTTGTTTTGCCTTGCCTGCCTAAGGCACCTGATTAGTCTAATAAAAAACTAAAAGGCCAATAGGTAAGCAGTAAAGGGATTGGTGGGGCTGGCAGTCAGAGAGAATAAGCAGGAGAAGGAATCTAGGCTTGAGAGAAGATTGGAGAGAAAGAAAGGGAGATGCTGAGGCCTGCCACATAGGCAGCTGCCAGACAGACAGACATAGAAGAATCAGAAAAAGAAGGACATACAGAATGAAAGTAAAGTAAAAAGCCCCAAGGCAAAATGTAGATGAAGAGAAACAGGTTAAATTAAGTTATAAAAGCTAGTGGGACAAGCATAAGATAAAGCCAAGCATTCATAACTATTTTTTTTGATGTAACAAATGTATTTTTATTTCACCGCTAGTGAATGCTGCACCTAGTAACACACACTCACCATCACAATATTCAGTAGGCAAGCCAGAGAATCGAGTTCTAGAACAGTATTAATAAGTCTTCATGTCATGATTTGAGAGCTGGAAGTTCACAAAAGCCTGCTACAGTTACTGACTCTTAAAATATTGAGTTCTATAACAAGAATGTTATCAAACTTAGAAAAATAACTTTGTGATATGTTTAGAAATTATCAAGTCTTCCAAAAGCCAACTCAGGACAAATAGTTCTAATGCTCTAATGCATAGAATCCTGAAGCATGAACAGAGACAAACACACTGTAATTTTTCAGCAACAATTCCCCACATAATTCACTTTTGATTAAAAGACCCTGGCATAACATTCTCTTGCCCAAATGTGCCATGAGTAGAGGACCTTCCAGCCACCTCTTCTCAAACACTGGCATCACATCTTACAAGTGGATAGAGGTTAGTTTTCAGTTTGTCTGGGTCTGGTGTAAAAGTCACCAAGATAACAGCTACGAAGAAATGGTATTGTCAGCATTAACGAAGCACTCGAAATATGTGCATGTAGACTGTAAAAGAAAATACCCTGTCTTTTTCAGGATTAATGCACTAGTAACACCTTTCAATATAAAAGGAAATCTAAAGGCAAGCAACAAATTGTCCATCATGAAAGCTCCTGGCATACCCCAAACTGTCAGAGTTCCAGCTGGCTCCTCACATTGCCTGTGAGCCAGCTCTTCACAGGGGAATGTGCTACATGACTTCATGCAAAAAAGCAACCAAACAGATATTTGTGAATAAATATTGGTTTGACAGGAAGTCAGACAAACTACATTTTTCACTCAAAGACATGCAGTGAAGTAAAAGGTGCCAAATAGAATGTCTATTTAAAGAGAAAAAAAATGGAGAGAAAATCTACATTTTAGTGTATCTGAAACAGATGGTGAAAATTGGTCCTTTGTTAGTCACTAAAGTTTAAATAAAAACATCCTAAATTAGAGGTTTTTTTTTTTTAAAGTCTCTTTTATCAAAAATAAATACTTCTAACAACACCTACAACTTCTGGATTATTTTTGCTTCTCTTTCCAATATTCTGAAAACATACTTCTGACTCAAAGTGTTCAACCCAAACAAAACTCATGTAACTCAGCTATTTTAAATTTAGGAATCTCTCAGAAATCTGATAAATATTTATTGGTTTTAGGATAAGCCTTTAGTCAAAGCGGAATGTGTAACGGCATTCCTGGTGGAGGGGAAGAATCTTTCAGAATGAGGACTATATATTTTAAAATTATTTATGAAGTATGAATTCATTCCTCAGGAGAAATTATAAAAAATACAAATATTCCACAAACATTTTATCATCCTTTGATATCCTGTATGTGTTTGTATGTATTAATTACATAGCTAGCTATGTTTGAGCTCTCTCTCTCTCAAATACAAATAATCCCTCTCTCCAAAATATCAAATAATAACAGTGAAAGTAGATTGTGAAAACATTTCAGTCATGGAAAACAATGAGAAGTATTTGATCCTATAAATGCCAAGCACTTCTAAGTCTACCAGGTTACTCTGTGATACCTCTTTCATCATACTGTCATTGAAGTCCTCATACCATCATTGAAATCGTTCCTCTTGTGAGGAGTAGTCATCACAAGTTAACAAAGCAGAGATACTTGCATGTCAAAGTTACTTGACTCACTATTTATAATAGCTAACTTGTATATCCAAAGTTGGTATTCAAAATCAGTTAATAGATAAAAACTGTGTTAGGCATACATGATTGATTTTTCAGCCACAAAGATGAATGAAATTATGTTGGTTGTGGTAAAATGGATGTAGTGAGTGATTATCATATTAAGTAAATTAAGCCAGTCTCAGAAGGACAAATGTATGTTTCATTTCATTTGTAAGTCTTAGGCTTTATAAATACACAATATTGTCTATGCACAAATGAAAGAAGAAATGAAACTGTCTATGGAATTAATGGTCAACAGCTTGTGTTGATACAGGGAGGTGATATAAAACTACAGCTGTGAAACCTACTGTTACAACGTCAGGTTACTGGAGTGTGCATAGGAAGAGGCAATTAGAATTCTCCCTTTTCATCTTCTCTTTTCCTTCTTGGCCACCATGGAGTTAACGGTCCCCCATCAGTCCTGCTGTACCACCACAATTCTAGAACAATAAGTCCCAACAACCATGGATCCAAACTCCCAATACTCTGAGCCCAAACCAGCCTTTCTTTTTTCCCCCTTTTATTTATTTATTTATTTATTTTTAAGTTTCATTGAAAATGTATTATATCTCACATACTGTATCCTGATTACAGTTTCCCTTCCCTCTACACCTACCAGTTCCTCCCAAACCCCCCTCCCCAAGACTTATTTCCTTTCTGTCTCTCACGACTTTAAAGAGAGCATGCTAAGGGATAATAATAAAATATAACAAAATGATATATAATAAGGTAAAACAAAAAGTAGCCCATCGTCACTAAACAAGACAAACAAATAGGAGGAAAAGAGCCCAAGAGCAGACACGGGAATCAGACACTCACTCATTCACACACTCCAGAACCACATGAAGCCATGAAATTGGAAGCCATAGTATTGATGCAGAGGACTTGATGCAGGCAGACCCTGTGCTTGCTACTTCAGTCTTCAAGTTCATGTGAGCTTTACTCTTGCTGATTTAGAGGGCCTTGTATTCTTGCTGCCCTGCATACCCCTGTCTCTTACATGCTTTCTACTTTCTCTTCCTTGGGATTCCCTCAGGCCTGAGGGGAGGGATTTGATGGACACATCCCATTTATTTCTACTGATGTTTTCATCATCAATGTTGAATATTAAATACACAATTTTCTTTTATATCCCTTTTTACTTCAGCAGTTAGGGTTTTTAATCCAATGCTAGTAGTTTTCATCTCAGCATATCTAAAACTTTATTATCATATGAGAGATGGGATGACCCAGAAACAAACAAACGAAAGCAACAACAAACTACCACAGTCATCATGATGTGGTAAGAAGCCTTTTTCAATTCATTTCATCCATGTAAATGGTCACAGAGTTAGTTCACAAACATAATTTAAAGTATTGCTTTTTATAATCCACCAATATTTAAATATCTCACTTTGGATTATTAGTAGCAATTTCTCTACTTTTGCTGATTTAATTGAGACTATTTTTATTTCATGTTATACTCTAGCCCTAGATTATTCTGTATTAAAGTCTGCATTATTCTTTTATGAGGGATTCCTTCATGTTGATAAAGTATATGCAGGTAGGCACAGAGGACTGCTGTCCAGTGAACTTCTAATTTCTCCTTAGGTCATCAGGGCTTCCAATCTACTCGAGTGAACTGCTGCTTTGCTTTTAAATAATCATAGATTATTTGGAGGGCACCCTGGGATGCTATTAGTGTAATTCACAAAGCCACAAATTAGCATAAAATTCTGATCAATCTATTCAGCAACTGTGCATTATATTTTGCACTCTAGGACTCAACTTTATGAAAGGCTACCTTTAAAAGATCTCCACTATCTGTAACTCAAATGAGTGAAAGACAAACATAACTGAATAAATAAAATTCAATGTGATAATTACTGTCTCAGAATAGCGATAATGTGTCTTTTGAGCCTAAAAGTGAGAACAATTAACGGTGCCTCAGGTAATTTGTGAGGCTCTGTGTGGAAGGATGTTGACCTGGGGTTTGAAAATGTATCTTTATGAAAAGAAACAAGAGAATCAAAAATTAGCAAGGACTTTGTATAGTAACATACCAAGACATGTAAAATAAAGAATTCTAAACTAACCAGAAGCCCACTGGGGTTGGGTTATAAAGAAGACTGGGGGTGGGGAATTGATGGGACAATTCAAACTGTAGAATGAATGTGTCATATCAATGAAGTCTTTCTATGTAATTCTAAGAAATTTGCAATTGTCCTATTAATATTATGTCTTCTTTTCATATCATTAACAAAGAGAAGCAGTAAAATTAACAATAGGTTTGTCAAGAGCCACTGTACAATGCTGGGTTATTTTTCTCTACATTTCATTGTCTCACTTGATAATATGAAAAATAATTTTATATTTTCTCAATGACTAAATAGATTAATCTACGTAAAATTATGGAATCTATAATGTTCTAAAACAGAAAAAAGTATTTTTCTATTATTTTCTGACAAATTGCTTATTAAATATATTTAAAGTTGATTTTTTTACCTGAAATAGAAGGCTATACCCTTTATCATAGTTAGTAAACACATTAAAATAGTTTAGGCAGGGCATGAATATGCTCACTATGACCTGAACTATTTAGAAGAGTGAAATAATCAATAAATACTTTGTGAAAAGGAACTACAAACACAATTATTCAATAACAGCCTGCTCTTCACCAGTCAGATAATGCCACACTGTGAACTCTCCCGAGGGATGGATCTCTGGGGCTTTACGTGGAAGAATAGAGTAAAACTTCAAAAGATAGTCAATCTTTCTCCAGCCAGGTCTCATAGAAAGACATGTAAATTAGCCAGGCTAGTATATACCTGTTATCTTAGCTTTGGTAATGAAAAGGCTGAAAGATCAGGAGTTCAAGTTAATCCTTGTCTGCATGATAACTATGAGACCATTGTTTGCTACATGAGATGCTGACTCTTGTGAAAATCCAAATAAATGTCTGATCTCACTCGTGAAAACATATCATGACTCATCCACTATCAAAGAGAACTTCTGCTAATACTATTACATTGGAGATTAAGTTTCAAAGTGAATTTTGGAAGGGACAAAAATATCTGAATGCTGACATTATCCTTCTTACTTCAGTTACTTGTAGAGGTCAGTGGGCTTGCTCCCAATGTTTAAATTATTTGTTCCCTGTGTTCAGATTAGCTTCATCCTAACTACCTCTGGGTCAAAGGCTCCAATGTAGCTACAGCTTGTAACTGGATTCAAAATTGCCCCAACGCAAGAATATAGCATGGAAATATGATGAAGGATAATAAAAATCAGTTCTAGAATGTGGGCTATAAGTTAAATTCTAAAGAGCACACTAATCACACCAAACAAAATAGTGGGAAGAAGGGAAATGTCAGGGTCAAAAAAATCAAGAATGTTGAGAACTTTTGGAAGAAGGGGAGTTCAAACACATCAAGTATCAGAGAGTTCTCACCTTATTCAGAATGAAGGCAAATGGCAATAGATTCAATATTATATCACCTGGGAGGCACTGAGCTGACAAGCTGTGTAGTGATGAAAGAGACTTGGAATCATATGTCCATAGTGTGCTACAGTATGTGTGGACAGCTGATGAACACATCTTGAAGAATTGGTTCTATTGACACTTACTTCTAGCTCCACAGAATGCATTTTAAGTCCAATCTGGAGACACAAAATGAAGAGATGCACATAATTCATTTACATTTTTAAGGAAAATATGATATTCATAAATTAGACCTCTACAAAGGATGTCCTAATGTCTGTAAGTGTTATTCTAGTAAGAAAAACATTCTTAATGCAAATTGTCTATGGAAGGATGGATTGTGAATTACTTCTTGAATTTTAAATTTGTTGCTCATCATTTAGACATATGCTTCCTTTTCACGGCCTTCATGAAACATGTTTGGAACCCATCATTTGGTAGAAACAATGCCCAACAACAAAATGTGAAAAGAGTGAAAGGGAATACTTTATTATATCAAGAGACTGATGTGCTAGGATTGTTTATAGCCTCTGACAGAAACTTCTAAAGTGTCACAAAAAGTGAAGCACATACATTATCCTCTATTTTATATTAAGCATGATCATATGATAATATCCATATTGTGTTGAAGAGCTGAAGTTAGATTAAGTGGAATCTTTGCTTGTTTTCTTATTTTCCTTTATCCTACCTTCCATTTTCTGTGACATAATCTTGTCTTTAGTTCCCTACAAAGACAACTGGCTAGAGCATACCTTAAGGCTGCATACATTCCTCTTTCCCTTTCTAATCTTCTCTAATATGTCAACTGAAAATATCTTGCAGGTATAACTTTGCATTGCTATTGTTTTACACTGACTCAGAAAGCAGTAGTAGCTGTACCGATTTCTTAGTTGAAACAGTGAAGACAGAGAGGCATGACAAAGAAGATACACACAGTGTGAGTGATTAGCAAGAATTAGTCATCAAGTTTACCAACTAGAAGCTGACTGACTTTAAGTACATATTCTGAGTTGAAACAGACATATTCATGTTTATAAGTCTAAGCTTCAACATTTTCTATTTGGTTGCTGTTGCTCATCTTGTTCTTATATAAGTGACAAAAATTAGGTCAGTATAGCATTCAGTGGTGTTATTGCAAACCTTATTCTCATATTTGTAGTATAAAATAATAATTACTCTTTGGAATCTCAGAATCAAGAATGATCCACAAAACTACACATATTTGTTGAAAAAGACTGGTCGATACTTCAATAAAATTGTGACTTCATTTATAGCAAAAATATAAAATATTGTTTAAAATGTGAGATTTAACAAATAATTTCAAAGTAATGGTAGTAATAGACTAGCAAGCAAATAACTGCAGTCTCTTAGGAAATAAACTGGAGATGTGGTCCAGTCAGTCACATGCTTGTAAAGCAAGCACAATAATTTGAGTTCCATCACTCTAACCAACAAGTAAACAGGCTTAGCATTGTGCTATTATGGCAATCATATGTAATCCTAGAACTTAGGAAGCAAAGAAAGGGGATGTTCAGTGCTGCTGGGTAGACAACTAGCCTGCTTTGTGAGTACCAAGCCCATGAGAGATCACGTATCAAACAAAGAGACAAACAAACAAAATCCCCCAAACAAAGAAAAAACAAAGTACTTGAACATTTGCAGGGCTTGAAAAAGTATATCTGGGGTTTTCCTCTGGCCTCCACATGCAAATGCTTCCACACTCACGTATGTTACATTCATGTGTGCAAACAGAAAACAATAACCGGCAATATAAGAAAAGTAATGTCCAAATTAATCTTGTCCAAATGGAAGATATTTTATCAGAAGACTGTTTTGCTATATAGCTGTAATATTAATTACACCTAAATCCCATGAATAAATTGTTTAAAATTGCTTCCTTTGTTATTTTTGTTTGTTTTATTGTTATTTAGGGGGTGGTGATTTGAATGAAACACGTATAGAAACCCTTGAAATGACCAAAGTCCTCCACATTCTTAGACATTCATTCCCTGCGTTTGTTATGTAAGTTGTGATGCTGTTCAGTTGAAAACAAGACAGGGATGATGTCTTTCAATTTATCAAAAGTTCATGATGGTTTGAGAACCTTAAGGAGGCTTCTGGCAATTCACCTAGGTACCCTTCATGTTTCAACACTTCTGGTTGATTTCATGGCAAGAAACAAATCAAGTGGGCTCCAGTGTCAGGAGATGGCGCTTAGATCAACAGCAAGATAAAAATAGATGCATATGTTCATTAAGAAATGCTCACATGCAGGTAAATCTTCTAAATCCCTCCAATTTTTAATTATATTAAAAATTCAAATTATCGATTCCAAAATTTTTTTTACTAAAGTACAGTGTCAGCTTGGATTGTAAAGTTCATGGAGAAAAAATAATGAGCACTTAACTTTTTTCATACTGCACAAGGCATCACAAAGTTCACATAAACCCAGTATATAACTAAAATAAAACTCGAAAAACATCACAGTTATCACTGTAAAGCATATGATGCTTATTTTGTTCATGAATCTGTTCTAAAAGCTTTAAAAATATCATCACATTTCTACTTTCCAACTGTCCTCACAGGTAAGTAATGCAATTTTTCTTATCCTGACTTTCCAGATGGAGTAAGTTTCTGTCACTTAGCACTTAGGAAGTTAAGTAACATGCCTAAGTCACACAGATGGTAAAAAAAAAAAAAAATGGAGATGAAAATCAAGTCAGGTCATCTAGTCTTAAGCAAACATTTAACTATCACAGCATACTGACATTTTATATACTTTAAGATACAGAATACCTCATGTAGATATTACAATGCTGTTTGCTGTATTATTTGTATACATTTCTATGCCTATCTTCTATGTTTTCTTTATATTGATGTACTACATCTTGACAAAGAGTAGTTTATTGTAAATGATTCATCTTTGTTTTTTCCATCAGTGGGACATGAGGTATTGTCAATAGAAACATGGAAAGATTAATGATTTACCTACTCGTATGATCTTGGAAGCTTTTTAAAAAAAGGTCATTTTTCTCTAAGAAAAAAGTATGTACATGTTCTTCTGAGTTTTGCCTTAAGTAGCAAGTATGCAAAGCCATCACTTAAAGGATAACCTGACAAGAGAGATAAAACAATCTTTTATTTAATGAAAGCAATATTGCATGTGACCTCAAATAAACTCCTGTATTCACAATGTGGCTCCCAGATGGATGTTATTAACCATGTGTGCCATCTGGTAACTTCCTATTTTAGCTAATAATTCTTGTTAAGTAGGTGCTAAGTCTTCAAAATTATTATTTTCATGTTGTGTCATCTAAATTTGAGAGAACTGGAGCAAAGTATCAATCGTCCCTCCCTAATTATAGTTCTGTGGCCTGGGCATACAACTCAAGAAGAACAAACATCAATCATCCAACAAATTATTAAGTAAGTAGGGAAAGATATGTGTTGTGATCTCTGAATGTTCTAACTCTGGAATGTCCAGTGTTCAATGCCCTGAGAAGGTCAACAGCAAGGAGGTTATTCAGTCCTTCATCAATGACTATGGTAGAGTGAATAGAAATATATGATTTATGTTGCCTGAGAATCATCAAAGTTATATAACATTAGCTATTTATTGGCTTTATGTAAAAGCTTCTGATTTTCTACTCTTTGCATTAATTAAAACTCTTAATTAACTTTATAATAATTGTAAGATATGACTTATGGAAGTAGTAAATTTTATGGTTCTGTAAGTAGTTGTGAAGAATCACATGATTGTCAGAGTATTCAAGTTATCTAGATGCTACGAAATCAATCCTTTGTATTTGACTCACAATGAAGAAAGAAAAGCCACCTTGAAAACACATGGTATTTTGATATTTAATATCAAATTATGAATCGTAAACTAATTATTATATAATTATCAGTTATTTAATGTTCACGAAAATATTTGCAACTCAAAAGTCACTAAAAGCTATCATTTCTGTCTTTGTGGTTGTTATTTTTAACAGGACATGTTATCTTGAACTGAGAGAATGAGAAAACAAGGATGCCTTAGAATATATGTATTCTTCTGTATTTCTAATATTTTAGGTTTAAGAGCATCATAAAAGATCAGACCAGCATTATTTTGCCCCCCTTTTTTTAATGATTGAATAAATAAGAGAGAAGAAATGCACAGTTTGAGTTGAGAATCAAATACTGAAATATATACATTAATACTGTATTTCTCAAGTTTTTTTTTTGTATTTCTCAAGTTTTGATGCAAATGTTTCTTTGAGTAAGCTAACAGCTACCCCAGATATGCCTGAGATCTCATTCTCATTATAAAAAGTCTACATCTTATGTAAATTCATCTAATCAGGTTTAAGTAGACAACCTTTCATAGAGTGATGCAGGGATGATGCTCCTTTTGTTAATCAAAAAGAGCCTTAGAGCTCTGTGCTAAGTCATTTCCTTCAACTACTTGGTACATCAAACAAGGACAGATCTCAACTTCTTATATTAGGTCAGATAGAATTTTTATATGCTTTATCCTGAATATCTGAATGGGAGAAAAGATCCTCATTCTTTTAAATAAGTATAATGTTCTTTTCTACAACAATGTTATTCCTATTTCTTTCTACTACATTAGCCTTTTAGTTCATTAAAATGAAGAAAGGACCAGTTTAGCTCAGATCTTTGGTTACACAATTTACAAACAGTAATTGGTCCATGTGATTTTTTGAAAGCCATTTTAAATTAGCACATAAAATACAAAAAAAAAAAGTACATATTAGTGGAGGTATTCTGTAGTGTTTTTAGACATGTGGACACCTTATAATAGTTAATTCATTTTAAATATATTGATCATGTGACTTCAAGTGTGGCTTGCTCTTATTATAAGGAGTATGAATGGGGGCCATCCACAGAGAGCATCTAATATGCAGACTTCTAAGCTCTCTACGGGTGCTCTTTCTACTTGCTGAACAAGTCACAGATTTTCTATGCCTGACTTAACAATGGCAAATACTTTGGCTGTGTTCAAATAAATTCTAGGGCTTCAAGGGGAAGGAATGAGAAAATCAGTGGTTGATTTACCACATTGACTGCCAACCCTGCAGCCAGTGAAAAGGTCTTTGACAGAGCTGTATCATCTCACCACTGCTGCAGATGAACACCACATGCCATTTTAGCACCTCATTATCAGTAGTAATAAAGGCAACTAGCATCAATAGAACATCCCGTTTTCATAGAGAATGTGGAAATATGCCTTCCTTAATGATATGCTTAGAGTGTAAATCAAGTTTAATTTGCTCTTGCTCTTGCTCCTTGAAGCAACATTGGAACTCAAACAGGGAACTGTTTTCTTCTTCTTGAAAAGATATGAAATTAATTTTCAGAACATGTATAGTAATTTAGAAACCAAACAGTTCCAAGTTGAAGAAAGAGTTCAGAAAATTTTAAGGGGTTTATCATTTAAGAGCAATGAATCTGGATTGGATAAAATTCTCATGATTGTATGGATGTGTAATTATCACAATAGAAATTCATCAAACCACGGTTATACTATGTATGTGTCTGTATTAAATGAAAATTAACTGACATGATGTAATTGATATCTCCCATTTAAAACACTTCCATAAAACTAAATGGGAAATAAAGAAATAAAGCCAGTAATGAGATGCAAAAACAAAATTAAATATAAAGAGCTTCCTATCCAAATAGAATAGTAATATGGAAGATAATAAATGGCCAAATGACTAGAGAGTTTGTTATAAATGAAAGACCAGATTTAACTCTTGATTGAGAATAAAATCTGAGGCCAAATATTTTCTTTCCCTTTTCTTAAAGCAAAACTAAAAACAAGCCAATGAAAAGAAATTAACAATAGTTAGGACACATTTGGCGGTCCTGACCCCAGAACAGCATGATCTCTCCTATTATTTTTGGCCATTTCCACATATACAAAATGTTTTGATTGACTTGACTAGTCAAAGCAGATCATTAATTTTCTTTTCAAAGCTCATCCTTGACTGCAGTTTCTTTCGGCCTCTGCTGCTTCTACAGTTTGGAATCAAGTACAAAGGGGAAACAAGCAGATAGCTGCAACAATCATAGTTTATATGAACTGTATCATTTAGTGAGTCTTGCAGATTATTCCACTGACTTCAGAAGAAATGGAAAACAAACAAACAAGCAAGCAAAAAACTGAACACTAGAAACCCGATTATTTTTAGGAGCCATCAGAAGGCTGTTCCTTTCAATGTGCTGTGTTCATCACAGATACATTTGGACTGTGGTTAACTTGTAATTCAATGTTTTCTTAATGCTCTTAATACTGGTCTGAATTATTTCACATCTCAGTCGAAGAACTAGAAAGCATGTACTTTGCAAGGATTGCTGTATTTCTGTGACTTTCTTCTATTTCATTTATTAAATTGCATTTGTCGTAAATTATAAGAACAAAACAATCCTTTAGTTATTGAATATTGTGCTTATGGCAGTATATGCTTAAACTACTAAAGTATTTATAACTCAATAGGAGGAATTGTACTAGTAAAGTAAATTACTGTACTGTAACAAACTCTGTGCTAATTTTCTAAAATTTATATTGGTACAAATTTTACAGTGAAGTTAGAATTCTAAAACATATAACATTATATTACTAAATTTGTAGTCTAATTTACATATAAAGGTTGCAAAAAGTTGTTTGGTATTTGGTTCCAGTTTTTAAACTGAGGTAACTACATGTGTAGGAGGCTCAAATTTTCAAGAGGATAAACTAGAGAAATGGTTTAATCTCAAAGATGCCTTAAATTGTGCATAGAATGCCCTCCCAACCTATAATACATGTCTGGAGGACCTAGAGGAAGGACCCTGAACAAAAGATCCTCAGTCCTTCCAGAACAGGTTCTTTTACATATTATTCTTCTGAATTTCATGAGTTGCATCAACAGGAACTTTTTAAAAGCAAGAACACAAATTTATACCTGAAACTACAGTGAGCAATTTTAATTTCTCAATAGAAATGACATCCAGGACTTGCTGTGGAGTACTTAAGGGACGCTGACTGTGAGAAAAAGCAGGTCTCTGACTCTTTTGACTGCTTTTGGGAACTATTTCCTCCAGATGGGTTGCAGTGCCTAATGCCAATATATAATATTTATTATTATATTTTTATTGTATTATATCATATTATTTTATTATATTTTGTCATTTTTGGTTGTTATTTCTTAGCAGCCTGTTCTTTTCCATAAAGAGACAGAAAGGGTATAGATCCAGAGCAGAGGGGAAGTGGGGAGAAACTGGATGGAGTAGAGGGAGGGAAAACTATAATCATGATGTATAAGATAAGAAGCAGGAGGGAGGAGAACAAGGGAATCGGTACCTGATATGTAAAATTACATTAATTGAAACCTGGGACTTATGCAGGGATGCTTGACTCAATCTGGGAGGAGGGGACTGGACCTGGCTGGACTGAGTCTACCAGGTTGATCTCAGTCCTCAGGGTAGGCCTTGCTCTAGAGGAGGTGGGAATGGGGGGTGGGCTGGGGGGAAGGGGAGGGGGGCAGGAAGGGGGAGAACAAGGGAATCTGTGGCTGTTATGTAGAACTGAATAGTATTGTAAAATAAAATAAAAAAATAAAAAATAATTAAAAAGAAAAAAGAATCTATTTTCAATAGAAAATAAGTAAAATGAACTTAAATTTATCAATAATCCTTATTGTTCCTTGTATCTCTATAGATGCCTAGAAGTTTTCCAAAGAAGTACTTAAACAAAAGAAAATCTCTTAAAAAGGATTATTCTAACTTTAAAATCTTGCATGTGTTGGAACCTGAACAATATTTGAATCTACTTTTGAGATATTATTTTTTACAAGACTAACTATCCACTAGGTATTGTTATTATTGCTGCAACTACGATGTGTATGATCATTTTAGAGAAGAGTTATATTTAAAAAGTACCCAAGGAGTAAGCTCTGAATGAATACAGTATCATAATTTCATCTCAAGTTCCTTTTAGACATTCCAGGCCAGGGAAAAGAGAACTCAGATTTTAAATATAGAGCACGTAAAACCCAATGATACTAACATGTTCTTGTTATTTTAATGTTAACTACAAGAAATGACAAACAATTTTATTAAACCAATTAGACAGTGCCTTAGGCAGATGGGGTAAAACAGAAACATATTTTCAAGTGTACAAATGATTATCCCACAACATTTCCCCCTTTTTGTTTAAATAAAAAGGAAAGGTTTTAAATCTAATACAATTATCAAGTGAAAATTATATTTACAATGTCCAGTCTATTTGTATTTGGCAAATTTAGAGAAAATACTCTATTATCATGCTATCTTTGTGAGTACAAAGTTTTATACACAAGTCACTTTCTATCATAACTTGTATTACCAACTTAAGAATAAATTTTTAGACCTTAAAACACTTTCTTACATAAACAACATAAATTTTTATGTCTCTCAGCCCTTATAAATTTTGCATCTCTTTTATGAGTTTCTTTTCTGAAGGATAAAATATTACCTGAGTAAACACAAAATGCAGAGTAAGCAACTTCCAAAACTATAGAAATGACAGAGAGAGCTGGCTGCCTGGACAGTCAACCAAGGTTCCTTGGAGCATTCATCTTTTGTCTATAGATCTAGAATAACTTACAGACTTTTCTGTGAAGCAGGAATTTTTAAGCACTGGCCTACCTTGTCTTGGCAAAGTTTGGAAGTCAACTTCCTTGTGTTCTGCTTGTCCAATTTGGGCAGCATGCTGCTAGCAGTCAAGACAAGGGAAGTTCTTTGCCCAGTGGATAGCTTTGCCACATTCACAGCAAACTCCATATAGAAATTCTTTGAAGTGCATCATCTTCTCTGAATTAGATTGGTGCTGGCAGGAACAGATGTATTTCACTGTCATGAAAAGCCCTGTTATTAAAACATTGAGATGTCATATTTTGTAGATCTCTGAAGTGCTTGAAGATCACCCATCTATCTAAAATATATCTCAGTTTAATTTTGAAAATATACCTAACATGGCTATAAATTTGATCACTATAGATAATAAACTACTAACCTGCATTTCTTAATTAGCCTAAACAGTTTATAATAGCAGCCTTTAAGGACTAGAACTTTATATTTTTAAATGTTCTGCCTATGTGCAATACATTAAACAAGAGTAGAAACATATATACAATATCTTATAACAAAAATAACCATAATTTTGTATCAATATATAAAAATTCATACCAATGTAAAATATTTGAGACTAGAAATTGCTCTTTAGTACATTCAATAATCTACCCTTTTATTTTATTATTCCTATACTCCTTTTCTTCCTTTTCATCCACCATCTTCATTTTTTTCAATATAAGATAGAAGAGAAAGAAGGATAGAGGAAAGAAAAAGGAAGAAAGAAAGACAGAAAGAAAGAAAGGAAGAAAGAAAGAAAGGAAGGAAGGAAGAAAGAAAGAAAGAAAGAAAGAAAGAAAGAAAGAAAGAAAGAAAGAAAGAAAGAAAGAGATCCCTTTATCTAATCTCCTTTGTTTAGCTTTCTCTCTGACCATGATCAATAACAACTTGCGACCAACTCCTCTAAGCAATGACCAACATCCATCACCCACCAAGTGACCAAAAACCACCCACCCCACCTCTTGAGAATGTGGTCATTATGTTCTTAAAATTACTTCCTGGTGTCTGAAGGTGATGGCATCTCTAGGGAACCCTGAGAAAATTGGGATAATAGTCAAGTCTTGGGAGAGCTAGCTTCATCATTTTCTGTCCAGTCTCTGTATGACAGGACATTACAGAGCTTATCTGAAGTCCTAACTGGAGGAGTCTATGAGACTGGACCATCTTAGCTAGCCGTTTTGAATTTGTCTTGGATGCAGATTCTTGAAGAAATGGCAATAGAAGCATTCTGAGAGGTTGGATCACTTGAGCTACTTGTCTTCATTGGTGTCTAGTCTTTTTTTTTTCTGAAAACACACAAACTTTTAAAGGTTTTATATACATACACACACACAAATATGGAATGTGTGTTGTGCTTAATTCAGATAAAGATGATTTGCTGTTCTATGTTGAGCAGGTAAAAAGCATCTGTCAACTTTATAAGTCCCTATGGACTGCATTTAAATCTCCATACGTGAAATCTCCATCTATACCATATGGAAAGATAACATGTAATAATAAGTCATGGGTATTCTGTAGCTAACAATATTTATCATGTCTTATCCAGTCTCAGAGCTATCTCCATGTGGAGGGATCAGCATATATGACACCTATTTTATAGTTTTTCTTGGTTTCTTCTTTTATGTTTGCAGCCAAGACTTTCAGGTGGTCTCTCCTAATCAAATCTGATCATTATTAATTTTGAATGAATCCATAGTTTTCCTGTTTCCCTTGGAAACAAAGGTATAACCTCTTCCCCAATGCAATGCATTTCCTGATTTCCATTCTAAAATTAAGATATCCTTAAAATATTTAAGCTGGTTTAATTCAGCAGTTTTTTTTTGTCCTACAACTCAATGCCTCTCAGTAGCTGTTATTTTTGTTGTTGTTGTTCACTAGCATTTAAAAAATTTAAAGTTGATAAAGCACTATATATGATCCAGATGCCTTGTATTATGGTATTTCCCATCATTATGTGGCTTGTTCTTTTTATATTACTTTACTCTCTCTTTAAAGAATTCATTTATTATTTTCAAACTATTTATTTGGTTATTTATTCATTTTTATAATGGTCTAGACCCAGTTATTCTTTTTTTTTCTTCAGGACCTGAACACATTTTCAAGCATACTGTACCTATTCAGACATTTTCTCTGTCTGGATTTGGCTTTCTGTGTGCAGTGGCTCTGGCAAAATGTTGCAAAGCCATCTGCATCTGCAGGCTCCTTCCACATCTCTGCTTAGCACATGGTGCTTATGGCAGGCTCTGCCCACTTAGGTCCATGAGAATCAAACCTCACGCCCACAACTGTGGTGATATTTTGTTTCTACTCTAACAAATAAAATTTTCCTGAAGATCAAAGGACAGAGCCAGCCACTAAATTAAACTTAGAGGCCAGGCAGTGGTGGTACACACCTTTCATCTAACACTCAGGAGGCAGAGATCCTTCTGGATCTCTGTGAATTCAAAGCCACTCTGGACTACACAAGATTAAACCAGTCTAAAAGAGAAACAGAGCCAGGCACTGATGGCACGCACCTTTAATCATAGTACTTGAGAGTCACATGCCTTTAAGCCCAGCACTAGGAAGGTTGAGACAGGAGGTGAAATGACTGGCCAGAGAAAGGAGACACGAGTTCTGCACCCTTTCAGCGGAGTCCTCAGAGGCATTCAGTCTGAGGATTCATGGATACAGAATCTCCCCCTTTCAGCTAAGGAGTTGGTGAAGTGAGAAGTGACTGTGGGTTGATTCCTCTGACCTTTCAGCACTTACCCCAGCATCTGGCTCTGAGTTTTTATTATAAGGCCAATTAGGATTCATGGTACACACCACCACAGCTCTGGGAAGTTGCTGAACCCATGAGACAGCTGTCTATCTAGTCTCTCACAGAGAAATGTGCAAGCTGCTTAGAGATCCTATACTTGGATATACATGTTTCCATGGTGAATGCTAAATGTAGCCACACTTACTTTGGACTACCAGCTCCAAAATAATGACAGAGAGACTTATTATTAATTATGAAAGCTTGGCCTTAGCTTAGGCTTGTTCCTAAATAGCTCTTAAAACATAAATTAACCCACTTATATTAATCTATGTCTGGCATGTGGCTCATTGCCTCTCATCGATACTGAACAACCAACTTACTCCCTGAGTCTTGCTCTCAGATTCCTTCCTAGAGTCCTAGCTCTGCTGAAAGTCCTGTGTATCCTATTCTGCCTTGCTATGGGCCATTCAGCTCTTTATTAAACCAATCAGAAGGCTCCTTAGAGAGATGAGGTAAAACAGAGACACATGTTCACAGTGTACAAAAAAGATTATCCCACAACAGATATATTTGCATTCTTCTACAAGCAGACATCCAGCTTGACAAGCACCATTTGTCAAGGATGCTTTTTTTCCCAGTGTACCGATCCATCACTGTGTTTCTGAGATGAAGCCTACTTGATAATGGTGTATGATCATTTTAATGTATTCTTGGATTCAGTTTGTAAGTATTTTATTGAGATATTTGATCTATGTTCATAAGGGAAATTGGTCTGTAGTTCTCCTTCTTTGTTAAATCTTCATGTAATTTGGCTATCAGGGTAATTGTGACCTCCTTAAATGAATTGGGCAATGTTCCCTCAGTTGCTATTTTGTGGAATAATTTGAGGACTATTGTGTTAATACTTCCTTGAAAGTCTTTTGAAGTTCTGTGCTAAAATTATCTAGTCCTAGGCTTTTGTTCTTTTTGTTGTTGGGAGACTTTTAATGACTGACTATATTTTCCTAGGGGTTATAGTTCTATTTGAATGGTTTATCTGACTTACTTAACTTTGGTAAGTGGTACTTACTGGGAAAATAATCCATTTCTTTTAGATTTTTAAATTTGGTGGAGTAGAATATTTTAAAGTATCCTTGTGATACAAATTCTCTCAATGTCTCCTGTTATTTCTCCACATTGTTTTCTGATTTTGTTAACTTAGATATTCTCTCTTTGTCAGTTAGTTAGTCTAGATAATGGTTTGTCTATCTTGTTGATTTTCTCCAAGAACCACCTCTTTGTTTCATTAACTCTTGTATTATTCTCTTTGTTTTTAATTTATTTGTTTCAACACTCAGTTTGATTACTTCTTTTTTTTTGATTCATTACTTTATTTTTTTTATTTTACAATACTATTCAGTTCTACATAACAACCACAGTTTCCCTTGTTCTCTCCCTTCCTACCTCCCTCCCCTTCCCCCCAGCCCACCCCCCATTCTGACCACCTCCAGATCAAGGCCACCCTCGAGGACTGAGATCGACCTGATAGACTCAGTCCAGGCAGGTCCAGTCCCCTCCTCCCGGATTGAGCCACGCATCCCTGTATAGGTCCCAGGTTTCAAACAGCTATCTCATGCAACGAGCCCAGGACCTGGTACCACTGCCTAGATACCTCCCAAACAGATCAAGCCAATCAACTGTCTCACCTATTCAGAGGGCCTGATCCAGTTGGGGGCCCCTCAGCCTTTGGTTCATAGTTCATGTGTTTCCATTCGTTTGGCTATTTGTCCCTGTGCTTTATCCAACCTTGGTTTCAACAATTCTCGCTCATATAAACCCTCCTCTTTCTCGCTAATTAGACTCCCAGCGCACCACCCGGGGGCCTAGCTGTGGATGTCTGCATCCAGATTCCTCAGTCCTTGGATGGGGTTTCTGGCCCAACTATTAGGGTGTTTGGCCATCCCATCACCAGAGTAGGTCAGTCCCGGCTGTCTCTTGGCCATTGCCAGCAGTCTTTTGTGGGGGTATCTTTGTGAATTTCTGTGGGCCTTCTTGCCATCTAACCTCCTTCATGTGCTTGCTTCATTTTGTTCTGGATCTTTCAGTTGTGCTGTTAAGTTCCTAGTGATCCCCAAAGATTTTTTTTAAAAAATTCTTTATTTTATTTTTATGTGGGCACTTAGAGTTATGATCTTTCATCTTAGCACTGCTTTCATTGTGTCCCTTAAGGTTAAATATGCTATATATTGATTTTCATTGAATTCAATAAAGTCTTTGATTTCTTTATTTTTGTCCTTGACTCCTTTCTTGTCAGTAGAGAGCTGTTCAATTTCCTGGAGTTGGTAAGGTTTCTGTTTTTATTGAAATCAAGCTTTAATTTGTGGTGTTCTGATAGGATATAGGGAGTCATTTTGATTTAATTTTCTTATATCTGTGGACACTTGTTGTCTGTCTGAGCATGTGGTCAATTTCGGAGAAAGTTCAATGAGGTGCCTAGTAGAAGGTATATTCCTTTGTGCTTCACTGAAATGTTCTGTAATTATCTGTTCAGTTTATTTGCTTTATAGTATGTTAGTTCAAGTATTTTTCTGTTTAGTTTTTATCAGGAGGACCTGTCCATTGGTGATAGTTGGGTATTGAAGTCTTTCACTATTAGTGTGTGAGGGTCTATATATCATTTAAGCTTTAGTAGTGTTTCTTTTACTAAAGAAACACTTTGTGCCCTTGTGTTTGGGGGTATACATGTTAAGAACTGAAATGCCATCTTCATGAATGTTTCCTTTGATGAGTATGCAGTATCCTTCCCCTTCTCTTTTAATTAATTTTTGTTTGAAGTCTATTTTGTTAGATACTAAAAGGCTATACTAGCTTGCTTCATGGGTCTATATTTTTCCAATTATTTACCCTAAGTTTGTCTATCTTTGATATTGAGACATGTTTCTTGGATTCAACAGAAGGATGACTACTGTTTTTGTATTCATTCTTTGCATCTGTGTTTTTTAATTAGGAAACTGAGACCATTGAAATTGAGAGTTATCAATGACCAAAGATTGTTAGTTTTTGTTATTTTATTGTTGTCATTGGTGGTGGTATGTGTGTTTGTGTATGTTTGTGTGTGCTTCCTGTCCTTTGATTTTGCTTGTGTGAGGTTATTTATTTCCTGTGTTTGCATCTGTATAGTTAACCTCTTTGGGTTGGGGTTTTCCTTCTAGTATCTTTGTTAGGGCTAGATTTATAGAAAGATATTATTTAAATTTGACGTTATCATAAAATTTCTTCTTTTCTCTATCTATGGTAGTTGAAAGTTTTGCTGGGTATGGTAGTCTGGGCTGACATCGGTGGTCTCTTAGAATCTGCTGCACATCTGTCCAGGACCTTCTAACTATTAGAGCATCCAGTGAGAAGTCAGGTATAGTTCTAATAGTTCTGCCTTCATATGTTACTTGTGTCTTTTTCCCTTGCAGCTTTAACTATTCTTTGTTCGGTACCCTTAATGTTTTAAGCTGGCAGGGGTGGCACACACTATTGACCCCAGTACTCGGGAGGCAGAGGCAGACAGATCTATGAGTTTAAGGTCAGCCTGGGCTACAGCGTGAGTTATAGGACAGCTAGAACTGTTCCACAGACAAATGCCTTCTCAGGGAAGAAAAAGTAATGCTTTGATGATTATGTGGTGAGGGGAATTTCTTTTCTGGTCCAATCGATTTTCTGTTCAGTATGCTTATTGTACCTTACTTAATAGGCATCTGCTTTCTTAGGTTAGAAAATATTTTTTCTATGATTTGTTGAAATTAATTTCTTGGCCTTTGATCTGGCTTTATTTTTCTTCCTCATACCTATTATTCTTAGATTTGGTCTTTTCATAGTATCCCAGATTTCCTGGATGTCTTGTATCAGAAATTTTTATTTCTAAGTTTTTCTTTAATGAATGTATTGATTTCTTCCATTGTACCTTTAATGCCTGAGATTCTCTCTTCCATTTCTTGTTTTCTGTTGGTGAAGCTTTCCTGTATAATTCCTGTTCGGGTTATTAAAGTTTTCATCTCTAGAATTCCCTTAGTTTGTGCTTTCTTTATTGCTTCTATTTTCATTTTCAGACCTTAAAGTGTTTATTCATTTAGATCAATTGGTTGTGTTTTCTTACCTTTGTTTAAGGAATTTTTTCATTTCCTCCAATTGTTTGTTTGTGGTTTCCTGAATTTTGTTAGGAGATTTATTTATTTCCTCTTTAAGGATCTCTATCATCTTCATATAGTTGGTTTTAAAATCTTTCTCTTAAGGGCCTGCTGTGGTAGAATATGTGGACTCTAGTGGAGACATATTGCCCTGGCTGTTATTTATTATGTTTTTATGCTGGTGTCTAAGCATCTGAATTTGGGATGTTTATATGTCTGGGAGCTAATTTCTGGATTCATATTTGTTGGGTGGTGTTGAGGGCACAGAGTTCCTTGCATTCACAGAGAATCACTAAGTGAGCCAGGAGTATTGATTATGCAGGGGTATCCCCTCAATGAAGATACAAATCAAACACCTTCATTTCTTCCAAAAAGCTGATAGTGATGGTTGTTAACAATCTCATAACCTTTCTGCTAACTGAAAGGCCAGACCCCATCACAATTCCCCAGAATAATTATCTCAGACTCTTCGCTCCTTCATGGTCTGCTATGCTATCAGTAAGAGACCATATTAGATTCTATCCTTTTAACTATAGAACACAGCTTTATGGGCACATATACTTTGTAAAAGACTTTCTATGTAGTCACACCTTAGGCTTTATTGTCCCCTTTGAATTGGACTCATTGGATTGGTTGTTGCATGGAAACCTTTTCCCAAATTGTACTGTGTTTTAAATATGCTGACAATGAACTACCTGGCATTAGACTTCATGAAGTCTGATCCAGGTTGATGAAGTCAATCTGTACTGAATTTTCATTTTTATCTCTTTGCAGCTCGCTTCCCTGCATGTCACCTTCAGAGACCCTCAACCCCCACCCCAGGATGGATGTTTTGTTCCTTGGATATGTTCCCTTCAGTCTCTGCATTTTCAGAGAGTGTGAAGGCCAGTTTTACACTTGTGCTCAGCTGGTGTGTTCACAGGGAATCCCTGCTGGTATTTCAGCCTGATTTTCTGGCTGATGTGGCTGATTTAAAAATGTTTGCCTGCTAGAGTTGGGGCCAGTTCAATCTGATTATGTTCAAAAGGAGCATGGTTAACTTAAAAAATATGTAGATTAATGACAATTTGTGAAACATGCAATGCCCAATGCCACAATGTCAATCTGTGATTTGAAATTAATAAAGTTTAGATTCTTAAGTTAGAGTTCAAATCAATGTTTATAACTTAAGTCTATTAGGATGACAATAGTGTTGCTTGCATCTGGTAATAAGAAGTTAATAAGAATCATTTCACTAAATGCTAATTGAGTGCTATACTAATAATATAACATAAATATTGTTAATAAAGGAGAACAAGGAGTGAACTTATCTTGTAAACAGAAGTTAATATTCATTCATACAACTTAGCTTTTCCTATCTGGAAACTTTCTAGAGTTTAAGCAAGGCCTTATATCACCTCAAAAGTATATAGAGCATGCCTTCGGTCTCTTGAACTTAGTTACACTGAGGTTCCCTGTGTTGACATAAAAAATTGGAGCAAGTGTAAGAAAAACACACCTTCCTATGGCAATTAGTTTTAAGGCAGGGATTTGATGCCACAAAGTAGCTTTGGAATCAGAAATAATGACATGAGGGAGTCAATGACAGTCAAAATTCATCAGCAGACATCAGCAGACAAGCACGATAGCAGTTTGACTGTTGAAGGAATATTTTCACTGCTCTCACTTTTTTTTTTAAGTGAAAAATTAGTAATGAGATTAAAGTTGAAAAAAATTCTCTGGCCCAGAGTCTTGTGCGATGACAGTAAAACATGTTAATTTCTTGACAAGCTGAAAACGAAGGATAAAAACCCTTTGTTTGGACCTGTTTCAAATCTGGGAACGAAACTCAAATTTATACACTTTCAGGAATGAATGTCTTCTTAAAGTGAGAGGAGGCTGCTAAGTCACTGCTGAGAACACTGTCCACCAGAAGTGTGATTCAGATTGTCCCCTCGTTGTTTTACCCAATGTGGAAGACAATGAGAACATTCTTCTTTCCCATCTGCCCCCCTGGATTATCAAGACCATGCCTGGCTCCAGAAATCCAAAGCATGCAAAAGTCCCACCTATGCACCTCAACCGACCATGTGTGGCCTACACTGGTGCCATAGTAAGCATGTGGTGGTATTGTGTTCCCCAATGTATCGTGCACCCTAACAAATTTATCTGGGGTCAGAGAACAGAACAGCCACGAGACAGACATAGAGGCCAGAAAATGGGGGCACTCACACTTTTAATCCTAGCGTTCCAGAGGCAGAGAACAGAACAGCCATAATAATAAACATAGAGGGTTGGCAGTGGTAGCACATGCTTCTAAACCTAGCATTCCAGAGGCAGAGATCCGTGTGGATCTCTGTGAGTTCAAAGCCACACTGGAAACAGCCAGGCATGGTGACTCACACCTTTAATCTCGGTTAGTGATTGCAGGAAGCAGAAAGATATATAAGGCCTGAGAACCAGGAACTAGCCTGTTTAAGCTTTTAGGCATTCGAGTATCAGTTCAGCTGAGATTCATTCTGGATGAGGACTCAGAGGCTTCCAGTCTGAGGAAATAGTATCAGCTGAGTAATTGGCAAGGTGAGATAGCTGTGGCTTGTTCTGCTTCTCTGATCTTTCATCATTCACCCCAATACCTGGCTCCGGATTCTTTTTTTTTATTAATAAGACCATTTAAGATTCATGCTACATAAGCGAAGGAGAATTTTAAAGAAAATTGGCTCTAAGTAACATATCTCATAGAGTCAATTGAGTAATACACATGTACATAGGGAGTAAATAACTTCTTTTACAACTTAATTATCATAAAATTAGGACTATTTAACCAGTTCCCTCTCACCTGCATCTGAACACATACAAACACCATTCCAGTTTTAATTCAGTGAAGTCTTCATTTTGGGGAGAGTGGTTACCTTGCTAGCTTTCCAACACATATATTTGTTCTTTTATATGCCTTTTCTTCCTTTTCTAAATAAATCTTTGCTTGTTGGCATGCTGCTGTATCTTTATATAAATTCATTTCTGAGAAGACAAAACATTGACAGAAAGGCATGCCCTCCAGATGAGCATACTTTACTGTAAGAAGACTTTAAGATAGTTGTCATGAGGCAATGAAAGGACTTACATGATATCAGCTAAATTTTTGTGTTAAAAATTTAATAGACAAGGGCAGGCAGCAGTGGTACACACCTTTAATCCCAGCACGGGGGAGGCAGAGCCAGCCAGATCTCTGTGAGTTCCAGACTAGCCTAGTCTACAGATCAAGATCCAGGACAGGCACCAAAACCACATAGAGAAACCCTGTCTCAAAAAACAAAAAATGAATAGATGAACTTGTATTAAAAATAATTTATCAGAAACATTCTGAGAAGCCACCATTTTGATCTTCTTTGCAGTGAAGCCTATTTATTTTAATAATTAAAATTTTATTGTAAAAAACTTGCAAATACAAATATTGTGTAGTGAAATTGGGCAGAATCAAGTGCTATACCTCTCGACAAACTTCTATACTACTAGAACAGTCATTCTGAAGCTGTGGAGCTTTGCATTGGATTTTACACTTTCATTTTATCACTTACATTTTATGCACATATTCACCTCTAAATAAAACCTTCAATGAATCATTGTCAATTTTTAAATAAAAAAATAGACTTATAAACTTTTTTCATGACTCAAACCTTTACTACTTCTATTCTTCTTCATCAACTTATATATAGCTTTTCTTTTTTCCATTCTATATCTTTCATTGTGCCCACATATAAATTTGTTTATGTACACAAACACACATACACACACACACACACACACACACGTACACAGTCACACAATATATCACATATATTCAATTAGCTAGGGTCTACTTATGAAAAAGAATACTCAGGGTTCTTCTTTCTTGAGATTTTAGCTGGTTTAATATTATACATTTTTAGTCTATAAAGTCTATCCATTTTTCCTTCAAATTCATGATGTTATTGCATATGTGTGCATTTGCATGTGTTGAGAACTGCGTATGTGTATTATTATAGTTACACTCTTTCTCCTAGTTCTTTCCAGATCAAACTCTCCTCCTACTCTACCCACCAAATTTGGTGCCCCCCACACAGGCCAATTTGTGCTACCCAAATAGTTAGGAAGGCATCCACTGGGTACTGATCAACTTCTCAGTGGCTATACTCTTATATCTTCTTTCTCTCAAAATTGAGGGTAAGTCCTCTTCCATGGGTAGAACTTCATGCACAGTTCTCCTCCACATGCTGCTATTTGCTTTGGCTTGGGCATGCACATGTCTTGCCCATACTCTCACAGCCTCTGTGAATTCATATTTCTATCAGAATGAAAGCCACTGTTTTTCTGTCTCTATTAAAACTGAGTTTGTTTCGGTTCAGCTTTGTCCATTTAAGCAGTCATAGAACTATTTTAGAAAATCTAACTAGGGTGTAGATCCAAAAAATCAAAGTCTAATCTTATGTTTTGATAAATGTATTGGTAAAAATTAGAGACCTACATAATCCCTGAAAACTGCAAAAAAGGAAGTTTTCATTCCTCTTTTTATAGTTTTGCTTAAACAAAAGTTTTAAAAGTCAAACATTAATACAAAAATAAAGAGATAAGAAATAGTATGATGTATAAGCCTCTTCCAGTAAAGCCATTATAACTGAATCATTCTGCTTGGCTTCTTTCATGGAGATTCTAATGGCTCCAAACTATGCAATCCAGTGAGACTAATAATAGAATCCATCCTCATAAGCATGCCATTAAGGCAAAAGAGGACAGCAGGAGCAAGGGGAGAAACAACAATATACATGAATCACTCTGACCTAGAAGACTGAAGGAAACACAAAAGTAACCATGAGAACACAACTGGCAATAGTCTCACAGGAGACACAGCTGGGGTGGAATAGCTGTAAGTATTGCACACAGAGAGGTGTGAAATGCACCCCAAACCCTGGAAATCTAAGAATGGTTTCAGAGAGATAAAACGCTTGTGGTGATATTTTATTTGTGCTGTAACAAATAAAGCTTGCCTGAAAAGCAGAAGGAGGAGCTAGCCACTAGTTAACAACAGAGGTCTGGAGGTCTGTACAGACAGACAGGAAGTGATAGAGCTGGGCGGAGAGAGGAAATGATAAGTCAGCCATGTGGAGAGAGGTGCTCCCTCTCTTTTGGTGGAGGATTCTATAGAGGTAAAAACTAGTGGCTTGCTGCTCTACCTCTCTGATCTTTCAACTTTTACCTCAATATCTGGCTATGGGTATTTTATTAATAAGACCACTGTTTAGCAATTCTTGTAAACATCGCTTGGTAAAAGCTCACATTAGACTATGACATGTCAAGATCCAACAACTCACAGAAACTGTTCATTGCCAGCTAGATGATAAAATAACATAGAGTATTGTAGGTCATTATACCAAAAAAATTGAACTGAATAGTTGAATAAACAGTACTTATTCAGTAATACTGATGACATCAAAATCTTAAATATTGTATCAGTGAAGTAATTGTTTTATTGTAGAACCATGGGTGCTCCCATAATTTTTCTTTATGTTCTTAACCAGATTCCAAATATTATTCTACTTCATTTTTCTCAGTGAACTTTTTTCAAAATGTCCATTGGTCGCAAATATCAGCTTGGTTGATTATGAAGAGAAAACACACATCAAATAATCTCTTAAAGTATAAAATATTCAATTATTTTGATAAAATTTAATACTTGAAAATTATTATAAATCCCTACAGTCATAAAGATATGGGAAATATTGATAATTTATGACAAAAGAAAGAAGCATTGGATTTTCTTTCTTAACAGATAATGATGTTCAGTGTGCTGGGCCACATCAAATTGGTCTCTGTCACAACTACAAATCTTTGTCACTGAAGTGGGATTGTACTCATAAAAAGAGTTTCTATGAGTATGAGTTTCTATTGCTATGATGAAGCACCATGACCAAAAACAAGTTGAGAAAGAAAGGTTTATACTTACACAACCTAGCCCATCAAAGAAAGAAATTGGAACAGGAACTCAAACAGGGCAGGAAACTGGAGGCAGGAGCTGAGGCAGAGTCCATGGAGGGGTGCTGCTTACTGGCTTCCTCCTCACAGCTTGCTCATTCTGCTTCTTATAGAACCTAGGACCACCAGCCCAGGGATAACACTACCCACAATAGACTGGGTCCTCCCACATCAATCACTAATTAAGAAAACGCTCTACAGACTTGGCCGCAGTTTGATCTTATAGAGGCATTTTCTCAGTTAATGTTTCCTACTCTCCAGTGACTCTAGCTTGTGCCAAGTTGACATAAAGCTAGCCAGCACAGAAGGTCAATTGATGCACATGGTCTTTTATCCAATAAAAGTTTATGGATAAAAACTACCAGTGTGTCAAGCTTGGCTTATTGCCTGGAATTTTCCTATCAATAACTTAGGAACAGCTAAAAGTAAAATAATAACTGAACTGTAACTTAAGAGTGTTATTTATAAAAGTCAGTATTTTTCTTTTCACATGATCTACTCTATTTCCTATGTTAAGAATATTGCAGGTATAAGTATTCTGGCTGATATACTTAAGTCCATTATTTCTAATGATAATTTTTAGTTTTTCTTAATTAGAATATACCTTTATAACTACAATACAAAATACTTTTTTAATATTTTACAAAAATATGATGGTGTGAAATAAGAAGCACATTATTCCTGGAGTGTTGGCAATTGATCATACTCTGAATATTATTGTTCACTTGTATCTAGCTCTATTATTACCTTAGGTGGGCGCCACATAGGTTGAAGATACTGCACTTACACAGAATATGTGTTAGGTATGTGAACCTTTTCCAGGTCTGTGCACTGTTCATGTTTGTGATGCGGCTGCTTATGTCAGATATTCAAGGAATAGATGTCACAAAAACTTTCTCAGATCAGAAACTGCAATCTACTTCTTAATTCTTAATGTTTATAAATTAAAGGAAGTGATTATTTGGAATTCTTTTAAATACTTTGCTTTGGGGATTTAATAGTCAAGAAACAATATTTATTCTTTTTTCTATGTTTTGTAAGAAAAGTGCCCTTCACTCTTTGGAGAAGCAGCATCCTTCACTGTGTCAGAATTTCCCAGTGCTCCACAGTAAATAGAAATTGTCATTCAATTAATAAAATGTGTAAAGAAGCATAAAATTGTAAAAGTTACCACATAATGCATGATTCCCCTGACTTATTCTAGTGTTCTCCACAGAATTTAGAGTGATGAGCTCCTTATTTTCTTCATGTCACTTTTGGAGACTTTTGTTGGTATTTTATTCTCTGTAACATTTTTCCTAGTTATTCATTCTTAGCAGTTAAATTTGGGCAAAAAATGTTCTCTTCCTCTGACTTCTGGTGAGGTGACTCTCAAGTTCTGCAGAGCTGGCACTTTTTTTCTGACTGTATTTGTAGGTAATGGAAGCAATTTTGTAAATGTATCTCTTGTATTAAGGGACTTTTTCTGAAAGTAAGAAATTCAGTTTTGTGATTTCTCTACTCTTCTGAAGGCTTAGGCTGCTATAGTTGGGAAGCATTAAAGTAGATATCCATTACCCAAAACATCTCTTTAAATACAATGTTCTTAGCTATTTCTATGTTAGGAAATCACAGACACAGATGTAAATTAAATGTATTTATCCAAACAAGGTGATTGCCATTACCTTGTTAAAATTGTCATTAACTTTTATACTAAAATTGAAACACATAGTGTAGTCAGATGATTTGAAATCAAGATATATTTCTGCAGTAATAACAGGAATAAAGAGAAAGGTGGCCCCATTCTTTCTTGCAGCTCTTCAGGGTTATAAACTCAAAGGAAACAAAACATTCTGTATATTCTAGTGGAACCTCTCAGATCATAGGGGTTTTCCAATGATTTTCACACAATCAGAGACAAAACCTGAAGTCCTCAAGCGTTGAGTCATCAACTTGTCAGCTAAACAGCATCCTTTACTAGTTCTACTTACCTGTTCTTCCATCCCTTAGAGAATTTTCAGCAGTTTTTCTCTTGCTGGTGGGCTTTCTTGAGCCTTGCCCTTTCTGCAGGCCCACCACCCAGTCATAATTCCTAGGTTGTGTTCAAATTCACCAACCAGATTCATCATAATTTGATGCCTAATTTGCATATGGAGGGACATACTGGGTTCAGTCACAAGATATAAAATCCCTGCTTCGAAATTCTACTGAGCTACCCATTTTCAAGACATCCTCCCTACTAATGAATTATCATAAACAGATGTCCTCACTTTCTGCTTAGGAATGCACTATGTATTAGACAATATATACAATACTATTTCAACTTCTGATGCAATTTAATCTAAGTTAACTATTTCATAAGATAGTTGTTTTTTATTTCAAATATTTATTTTTGTTTAGGTTTGTGTGTATGTGTGTGCCTGTATGAATGAATGCCATATGTGTGCAGGTACCCATACAGGTCAGAAAAGGTTGTCTTTCTCTTGGTGTTGATGATATGGCTGATGGATGTTAATAACCAGACTTGGTCCTCTGGAAGAGCAGGCAAAGTTAATAGTTGTGCAATCTCCCCAGTTCCCAATAATTATATTACAAAATACAAATAAATATATATCTCCCAGGGTCTGGAGAGGTGGTACTACAGTTCCACCTGGGTTCTATCCCAGTACCAACATAATAGTTCACAATTTCCATGACTGCAGTTTCAGGAGACCCAATAACCTCTTCTGATCTTCATGGGGACAGGGCTCACATGTGGTACACACACATACATTTAGACAAAAATACTTATCCATATAAAATAAAATAAAGTAAAATAAAAAAACTATTTTTAAATCCCCCAAACATTCAAAGAATGTATGGAACTCACATATCAGATAAGGAAATTGTTTCATGTTAAGAGAGCTGTGAAAAGTAAAATCTATTTAATTGAATAATTCAGTGAAATACAAAAGTACTCAACAATAGCTATGGGATCTTTATATTATAGAACTAAAAATCATGTAGTTCTCTGGATAAATTTTTTGGTGTACAATGTCAGAGCAACGCTATGAGATAAAGACAGAGGATACGTGCAGATTAGAGACTAGGAACTTAGTTCTAATTGCTCAAATAGGAAAACTTTTAGTAAAAGATTTTTAATTATGGATATTAAGTAAGAGTGATGAATTTTAATCTACTGAAACCAAACCACTATAAAACATAATTGTAAAAAAAAGCAGTGTGCAAGAGATTGATGCAATGTGGCCAGAAAGACAAGAGAGATCAAGACAATGAGTGACTCCCTTCTGTACCTGTCCCCAAGTTCATCTTTAGGGTCCCAGCATGAGGGTAAGATTTAAATAGAAGATGAGACACAGAGACCAGCACAGAAACAGAGCATCCCTACCAAGATGAGTTCTGCATCCACCATTGCCTCAGCTCTGGTATCCTCTCTAGGTTCCTCTGATTGGTTGTAAAGATTTCTTAGGAGACTATTTCTTCCTCTGATTGCCTCCAGAATTTTAGTCTTTTCTTACCCCCACTCCCACCCCAAAAATAAGATTCCCTAAGAAATTTTAATTCCTTAGATTCCATTTCTTCAGTGGCCAGATATCCAAAGGAAAGGAAACAAATGTCACTTTAGAATTTATATTAACACATTTAGAATATATATTAATAAATTCTTACCCAGCATGGCAGTTAGACACTTATATTTCCTCACTCCACTCTTTGTTTTATTATCTCATCTTAAAGTAAAATATCTCTGTGTCTGAAACAGCTACCACAAATAGACCACAAGTAAAAAACAGGTTAAAAGACATTCAGCTGGTGTTAGCTAACCATGCAAAGAACATTTTCTCTGTCATCTTTGAGTCATTTTTAGAAGAGTTTGCCTGTAATCTAAGCACTTGGATAGCTGAAGTAAGAGAACAGAAAATGTGATGCCAGCCTGGGGTTCATGGACAAAACCCTGCCTAAACCAATAAAACAGAGATTGCCTATGCCAGCCTTCCCAAGGTTTAAAATATGGCTGTTCAACAAGATATCCCTAAAGGTGCAAGAGTGGCAATTATGTCCTGTGGGTAATCAACAGCTGTCTAATTTGAATTAAGACACTCAACAGCAGGAAATTCATGTGTGCTCCAATAACCTAGCCAACCTCGAATGGCTAGTGAAGCTTATATATTTACCTCTGTTTCCAGTCTAAAAATTGTTTTATCCACAGATAAGGGTAGCTCACATCCCTTATCAAAGAAACTTCGTTTGATAGGAGAAGAGATGTTACACAAAGCCACACATAGTCAAAAATGCAGAAAATAATTGGTCCTTTGGTGCCTGGCCCCAGGTTGTTACATCTTCAACTTCTTCATCTGAACTTCAGGGACTATTGTGGAAGGGGAGGCAACTGGAACATTTTAAGAACCAGAGGACCAGAAAGTCTGCTGCAACTTTGTGTCTTCTAGGTATGATATGGAACTTCACCCATGAAATCTGAACAATGTGGCTTCTTTAAAAAGAACTGAACAATGACAACATCGGTTGGCATGCCAATAAGGATGGGGAATTTTAACAAGGTGGGCTCCTACTCTAGATGAAATTCTACAACTCATTAAAGACTATTGAGAGAGAGAGAATTCATCTTCCCCTTGCATAAAGCCTAAATGCTTATCCAATCCCAAGTGGTCAACCATAAAAATATATACATGCAAGTAACAATAAAAGGACTGAGTACATTACATTTATGTATTTACACACACACACACACACACACACATATATATATATATATATATATATATAAAACAATTATAGAAAAGGAGACCACTAATTAGAGCCAAGGGGCAGGGAGGGGACAGGAGAATAATTTGTAGGAAGGAGAAGGGAGACATGATGTAATTATATTTAAAGTAAATAAAAAAATCTTTATTAGTATAAAGACAATTTTTATTTACTAGTCTTTCCTGTATTTCAGTGAATTTCAATTTTATTCATACAAACACTGACTCTTTTTTGTTTTGTTTTGCTTTGTTCAAGACAGGGTTTCTCTGTGTAGCTTTGTGCCTTTCCTGGAACTCGTAGCCCAGGCTGGCTTCGAACTCACAGAGATCTGCCTGGCTCTGCCTTCCGAGTACTGGGATTAAAGGCATGCACCACCACCGCCCAGCAACATTGACTTGTGGTGGTATTGTGTTCCCCAAAATATCGTGTACCTTAATAAACTTATCTGGGATCAGAGAACAGAAAAGCCACGAGTTAGGCAGTGATAGCACATACCTTTAATCCTAGCATTCCAGAGGCAGAAATCCATCTGGGATCTCTGTGAGTGCAAGGCCACATTGGAAACAGCCAGGCATGGTGACTCACACCTTTAATCCCAGGAAGCAAGCCTTTAATCCTAGGGAGTGATGGCAGAAAGCAGAAAGGTATATAAGGCGTGAGGACCAGAAACTAGAGGCATTTGGCTGGTTAAGCATGTGGCTGGTTAAGCATTTTGGCTGGTTAAGCATGTGGCTGGTTAAGCATTCGGCTGGTTAAGTTTTCAGGCTTTGAAGCAACACAGTTCAGCTGGGATTCATTCTGGATGAGGACTCAGAGGCTTCCAGTCTGAGGAAACAGGACCAGCTGAGGAACTGGTGAGGTGAGATAGCTGTGGCTTGTTCTGTCTCTCTGACCTTCCAGTATTCACCCCAATAACTGGCCTTGGGTTTGATTTTATTAATAAGTACCTTTAAGATTCCTGCTACACTGACTCTTAATACATGTGAAGTTGCACAATTCTAATTGCACCATCTATCCAGATATTAAATATCATTTCCTCTTTGAAAGTCATATACTGATAGGAATTTGTAAAATTCTCAAGTAAGTAGACTGCTTTCTTTGCACATCAAACTGAAGCCAAATCATGATGGATAAAGTGTGGATCAATATTGAATGAAAAAAAGAAGAAAGAAATGAAACGGATATGACTGCTCCTAAAGTATGGAAATTCTTCTTACAAATGTAAGGGAGAAAGCAGGCAGAGGGAAGAGTCCAGACTGAACATGGCCAGCGGACTAAAGAAAACCCTAAGTCTCCTTGAGGGAGGGAGAGCAAGAGAGGCAGCTAACCGAAAAAGGCAGCTCAGACCAAGAGACCAAAGATGACTTAGTCAAAATGTTTGAGTTGTGTAATGATCAGGCTGAGGGAAGAAAAGTGGATGTCCAGCCACTGGAAGGGAGAAGTTTAGGGGAGGGGACTAGGTGAAAGTGCTAGGAAGCATTACAGGTACTGAGTGGGACTTGTCCTTAGTTTGAGACCTAACAATTACGATGCTTAAGTGCCAGTAATGATGTGGTAAGACCTGACATCTTAACAATTGGTTAGGAGATTATAAACTTGAAGGAATCCCTGGATTATAACATTAGAGGTAGAGTACATGGACATTTTATGAGATATTGTAGCAAATACATAAATGTGAGGTGGCACTAAATTTTAACAATTACTAGGAGTATTATGTAGAAAAATTATAGAGCTGAGAACATAATTTAGTTTTAAGTGCTTGTATTACAATGCATGGACTTTGGGGTTTTATATCCAGAACCACCAAAACGGCAAAGAAATAATGTATATTCAACATATAAATATTCTAACTCTTCCATTATTATCTTTTTATGATTTAAAATATTTTTAAACTTTAAATATGTTTTTTATTATATTCTTCTTCTCTCTTGAGTTCTTCTGGATCCTCTCTTCCTCCCTACCCAGTCGACTTTAAGTTCTTTCTCAAAAAACAGACAAAAATAAAATACAACCACAAAATCCTCCAAGACAAAACAAAATCTCATCTATTTCTCCTTCCCATGGCAACCAAACCAAGCTAGTGGGAACTCATGGAATTGAGACCAGCACCTGTGGAGCCTCCATGGGACTGGACTAGGCCTTCTGCATAAGCGAGGCAGTTGTATAGCTTGATCTACTTAAGGAGACCTCTGGCAATAGAATCAGGATTCATTCCTGGTACATGAGCTGGTTTTTTGAAGCCCACTACCTATGGTGGGACACCTTGCACAGCCTTGATGCAGGGGAGGGGCTTGGACCTGCCTCTACTGAATGTACCACGCTCTGTTGACTCCTCATGGGAGGCCTTACTTCTTGTAAGAGGGAATGGGGGATGGTTTGGTGGGGGGATTTGGAAGGGCTGGAGGAGGGAAGAGGGGTATCTGTGATTGGTATGTAAAGTGAATAAAAATTTCTTAATAAAAAAATGAAAAAAACAAAAAACAAAAACAAACACCACCCTAAAAGAAGAAAAATTAACCAGCTATAACCAAATAAAAGGACATAAAAACTGTGGAGTCCATTATATGTTGGTCAACTGTTCCTGAACATGACATCTACCCTGGAGTGGTTGATATCTCTAGTGTTGCTCCATGGGGAAATAAAAGCTGATGTAAATGACAGTTCGGTTGTTAATCTTTCCACTCATAACTAGGTTTTCAATTTCACTTGATCTTCTTTTCTGAAAAAAAAAAGTAATCATAATTTACATTCAATCATTTATTCAACCATGAATTAACATGTCTACAGTTATCAAGTTTTCCTACTGTAGCTCCCACCTTTCCTCAAAGAAGCTGTTTTGCTGCAGAGGAAGATCATTAAATAAAACTACAAACAAACAAACAAAAAAAAGTCAGATATTGGGGTGAAACCTGAAAGAGCAGAGGAATAGAACAAGCCAGCCACAAGTAAGTTTCCTTACTGCTAGGAAATCCTCAGCCCAAGAGAGCTACTTCCTGTATACTCAGGATTTATGTACCTTTCTGTGCCCTGCATCTTACTTCCTCTCTCTGCCCAGGTACATCACTTTCTCTTTCTGCCCAGCTCTATCACTTCCTGTCTGTCTATACAGACCTACAGACCTTTATGGTTAACTAGTGCTGGGATTAAAGGCATGTGCCACCACTGCCTGGCTCTGTTCCCAGTGTGGCCTGGAACTCATGGAGATCCAAAACAATCTCTACCTTAGGAATGCTAGGAGTAAAGGTGAGTGCTACCACTTCCTGACCTCTATGTTTAGTATAGTGGCTTGCTTTGTTTTCTGATCCCCAGGCAAGCTTTGCTTGTTAGAGCACAAAGAAAACATCATCACACCCAACTGGTCAAAATGCAGAGATCTGCCAAATGTGGGGTGCCTTTCTCCAGTTAACACATTAACATCACAAATCCCCGCACTGCTCAGGAGAAACTGAGGAAGAAGAGTGGGACCAGGGAATGTAAGACCTAGAAAAGGCAAGAAAGTGCTGCAAGGTAGTCATTTTAACAAGAAAAGAGGACACAAAATTTATGTGGCTTGGGAGAGGAGTAGGGAGGTAGAAAGGACAAGGTGGATCTGGGATCACTGGCGAGAAGAAATAGCAGGTGAATGTGACCAACATACCTTGTATGATAGTATCAAGGAATTAATAGAAATTAAACAAAAATGTTAAAACAGAGTAAATGTTAGGATAAGTAACACTATTTGAAAATCTATGCCTTTAAATGGTAAATTTGAGAATTTACTACATTGAGTAAATTTATAATATATATAAATACTATCTATGTACATATTTATATACAATATATGTTTGTATAATATAATATATATTCTTATATTTTCTTAAAATATGTAAGTATATACAAAAATCACAAAATAAGGCAATTTCTCATTTAGAGAGCCATTCTATATGTGCTATATAACAATAAATTCATGTTTCATGGCATGATATTGATTTTAAGAATCATCTTGCTAGTAAAATTGCTCTAACAATTTCTGAGTTGCTTTAATATTCAAATCTTCTTTTACAAAAAATATACTACAAAAAGGAAAATACTCTTAATATTTTATAACCATTTTTGATTATTCAAATGTTCTAGCTTTCAGCACTTCTTATTCCTCCTTTATCTGATTTTCTGAATAATTCTATAAATGTTCAACCATATAGAAATATAAAAATGTGTTGAGATTCAGCTCAACCTGGTAGACTCACTTGCCCTGGAGGAGATGGGAATGGGGGGGGGTAAGCTGGGAGGAGTGGGGGGGAGGAGGAAGGACGGGGGAATCCATGGCTGATATGTAAAATTAAATCAAATTATAAAATCAAAAATCAAAAAATATGATCAATGAAAAGAAAAAAGTGTTGAGATGATAGCAGACTCTGTTTTATTATAATGATATAGGGGTACATGATTACATTGTCATTTCATCTTGAGAGAAAATTTTTCCAATTAGAAAATGGTATACAATAATTGAAACAGTGAGTTCTTCATGTTCTATTTTCTTTCTCATTAGATTAATCAAAAAGGCAAATCAAGAAGTCCAAACACTATTTAAAACATATTCACTTTCCTCTGTAAAAATTTTTGTTTTTTAGAATGCTTGATAAAATATAAACAGTAAAACATATATCCCATTGCTTAGACCATTGCTTAGAGTTATCAGCATATATATAAAAGACATAGAGATTGAGATATATAGATGATAGATTACATAATAGATGATAGACAGATAGATGATAGATAGATTTAAGAAAAATGAGGTAGGTAGAGAGATGGCTGAGCGGTTAAGAGGACTTACTGTTCTTCTGGAGGACCTGCTTTAGATAAACAACACCCACATGGCAGCTCACAGCTACCTGTAAGTCCAGGGGATCCTGATGCCTTCTTCTAGGCTCTATGGAAACCAGGCACACATTAAATGTAAAAACATACATGGAAGCATAGCAAACTTACACAGATAAATACACCATAAAACAGGGAATCTCAAAAAACAGTAGAAACTCTCTTACAAAACAAAAGAGATGTATGGATTATATGACAGAGAATTCCAATAACCATGATAAGGTTGTGTAACAGCTTAAGTAGAAAATCACATTGGAAATAATTTTTACAGTAATAAAATGAAACATGAAACAAATATAATATTTCAAAATAAGGGTACAACAAATGAATCAAAATTTACTAGGAGGAGCTAACTGTAGATGCGTCAAGAAAAATAAATGTTAAATGTACTCAACTGTAAGATACTGGAAATTACCTAGTGAAAGTAAAGGGGGAAAAGAAGTTAAAAAAGAGTGAATTCACTTTAAGGGCCTTATAAAGCATCATCAGATAATCAATCTAAAGATACAACTAAGAAAATTGACATGTAAATCAACTTAGCTAAAGAAAAAAAAGGAACATAAAAATATTATACCAGTATACACTCTAACCAAATCATCAACATTCAAAGAGAGAAGTCTGGAAAGAAGGATAGAAACGAGATCTACTCCTTTCAAGAGAACTGCAATAAATTCCAAGCAGATTTCTTGGTGGAATCTTTGCCATCAAAAGAGAGTAGGATATTACCAGACTACTGCAAGAGAAAAGAAATGCCAACCACATTACTACACAGGACAAAGAAATCCTTCAGAAATAAAGGAAACTCCCGAAGAGTTCAGGAAGTTTCTCCTTACAAGATTTTCTAAATGTTTATCACTCAAAACTAGAAATGACATCAAGATTCAATGTAATCTTGTTACTATTAGGAAACTCTAATCAGCAACTAAAAGTTACCCCCATATGGCAAAATCCCACCAATGTAATTTTGTTGCAATATTTTATAAGAGTGTCAAAGAAAGAATGATTTCAATATTGCTGGAGGGCATTGGGTTACATAAGGCAATTTTCTTGTAAGTATGAAATGTATTTTGATTTAATATCAGAAAGTATAAATCTGCATGTTATTATGTTTACCAGTTAAAACAGATGACCTATGTGATCTTTGCAAAAAGTGAACTATGATAGTTTCCAGTATTAGATGATTGCTTTCTTCATTCAAGGAAGTATCAATTTTCATGACCTTAAATATTAGGTCATGAAATTTTAACAGAAGAGTGACATTAATAGGAGTCTTTTCTAAGGAAGAAAAATAAGTATATGTTCTGAAAAACAGTAGAGGTTTTCTCTGCTGAGAATCTATCGTTGTGGTTTGATGTAAAAATACATACATTTATATATGAAATTCATAGCAAATGCATTTGTATGTGAAATTCTGGAGCATCACTTGTAAAATTTTACAATTCACTTAAAACAAAAAACTAGTCCAGTCAACAATTTTGAGAGATTTTGATGTTGTTCTCTAAATAGTCATTTTATATGTTGAATTGCTATACTAATAGACTCCTAATATGCCTTCCTGTACACAGTGAAAGCAAAACAAAACTAATATTATAATTTCCCCTTATCTACAAGGCATATGTTTGAAAACCTCCAGTGGGTACATGAAATGCTGTTTTGATGACTGATCTCTACTGTCAACTTGATGAGATCCAGAATCACCCAAGAAAGGAGCCTTGAGGTAAGGTTGTGAGGGGTTAGGTGGTTATGTTAGTCTGTGGACACAGCAGTGGGGGATTACCTCGGGTAGGCTAATGGAAATGGGAAGACTTGCCACTCTCTGCGGCACCATACCTTGGACTGAGATTCTGACTGTATAAACAAGAGAAAGTGGTCTGAGAGAAGCTTTGTTCTCTATTTGCTGGCTGCTGATAGATGCAACCTGAGCAGCTGCTTTAAGCAACTGTTACCCAGATTTCACTGCTATGATTTCTACTATCTCCTTAAACTGTCGTCTAAAGTAAATCTTTCCCTGATAACTTTACTTTACTGGTGTACTAAATGCACTTCATAAGGACTAGAACCCAAATGCAGTAGGTGGCTTGTGACAAGATTTAGAAGAAAATGCATAGTAGAATTTTTGTCTTCTGACAGTAGAGCATATTAGAAAGAAACAAAGGGTTAGGGATGTGTCTCAGTAGTTAAAGAACTATTTGCTCAAGTGTAGGAATTAGAGTTCAGATCTCTTGAACCCACATAAATATCAGGTAGGTGTAGTGGTCCTCTAGTAATTCTAGTCTCAGAAGGCAGAGAGAGGGAGTGCCCAGAGCTCTGTGTTTCACTGAGAGATGTTGCTTGGTTGAATAAGACTCAAGTGTGATTTCTGTCATTAACTGTGTGCCTCAATTTATATGCACCCACACACTCACAAGAATAAGCATCTACATACGGGCAAAAATGCTGACACACACACACACACACATGTATATAACACACAGAAATAAAATGGGAGGAGGCAAAGAAAACACCACTTATTCAAGGCTGGTCATTAGACCACTTTGTCAATACAATTAAACAAACAGAAGAAAAGTAGAAAAAAATAGATAAAAGCCATAAAGAAAAAGAAAACTTAAAACTAGATAGCTTTTTTTTCAAGATAACCTTTAAAATTTAGCAGAAGACATTTTACAGAAAAAGCAGTAGCTTATGAAAAGGTATTTAACCCATGTGACAACTAAATTGTAAATTCAAACAATAGCGAGATACCATTTTCCGCTCAGTGTGTCATCCAAACCCACAGAAACTGATAGATTAGTTATCTCCAACGGTAAAAGAGAGGTTAGACACTGAGATAACACTGGCATTTTGTTAGAAAGAAAAGGGAAACCATGTTAATAACTACATTCTGAGAAGAAAACACACGTGCAATGGGAGTTCTGAACACAGGGTTCAAGTAACGAACACTTACCAACACGGGAAATTTTCATTTAGTACATGGCTTCCAAAGCACTCTGTTCGGAGGCCCTCAGGCATTGGTTGAAAAATGAAACGAGTTGATGCACTTTGTAAGGATGATTAGAATTCAGAAACTCAGATGAGGGGAAAGGAAGCATTAAACAAAAGAGGGCAAAGATGTTTTTATAATGTAGCATTCTGGAAAATGAAGGAAGGAAACACACATAAAAGTCATAGTCACATCTTGTGATCATTTGCCCTGGAAGACAGGTGATCTGGAAACAAGTGGAGATGGAACTATATGTACTTTACAGCTTCTGACAAGAGAGCCCCACCAAGTGAGCAGGGTTCAAAGTAGATTTGGCTGAAAGTATTTTATCTTCCAGTCCATATTAATCTCTTGTCTACACAGCTGACATTAATGGATCATGGAAGCAACATTCAAAGTACACTATGAATTTATAGTATCATATACAGAAATCACAGAAATATTTGGGTCCCTTCATATGAGTCAGATGAAATCTCAGACAAATTAGAAGTCAGTGCTGTATCGCCATATTCTTCTGAAGTACGTATATGAAAAAGATAAAAATCCGCTTTTCAAAGCATCACATTCAGGTTAGTGGTAACAAAATTACTTCAACTTTGATTTTAAAACATCATTTGCAGATGTGTGATTTTCAGAACCACATTCCTGAAAATTAGAGTGATGAATGTAGAAAGGTATAATCCCTCATCTGGTCCATCCTTCTGGTTTGAGAGAGTAAGACACCAGATGAGTCTCCACAACATACAAGCACACTAGAAAGTTAGTGTAGCTGTGGTCCCTCTGTTTATCTTTCATCCTTTCTTATTTTTAGATAAATTATGTTTTCATGGTTCATGGAGAATGCATTTGAGATTTAATATCCTGGTCTTTATTGCATTTCTGCCTTGTGGAATCATTAGAGATAGTCTGTTCTCCAAATAAACAGTAGTTGCTTTAGACCAGTCTTTGATGAATTATAATTTTGTCCCCAGTGGCTACTCCTATAAACTTCCACCGAAAAGCTGCCTTTCTCATTCCAAAGAATTCACTTTTATTCTGAAGTGTATGCCTACATATAGGAAGTAACAAATTTCTCATTGTGGTAGCTATCTGTTGCAGGGATGTGGAAAAGCAAGTTTTATTTTAACCTTAAAAAAAGTACATCTATCCAGGTGGTGGTGGTGGTGCACGCCTTTAATCCCAGCACTCGGGAGGCAGAGGCAGGCAGATGTCTATGAGTTCGAGGCCAGCCTGATCTCCAAAGTGAGTTCCAGGAAAGGCACAAAGCTACACAGAGAAACCTTGTCTCAACCCCCGCCCCCCCAAAAAAGTACATCTATAACATATTATAATAAATTTGGTGGGGGAACTTTGTATACCAAAATTAATTAGCACATTTGAAATTATAAAGTTTTGATAGCTTGGATTTGAAAACAAGGGAGCTTCCCATTTTGGTTCTCTAAAGCACGTCCAGACAGAATTAATGATTCTCTGAATAAAAGTGAGTGTGAGTAAATGATAATAGGGAAGGGGACATGACCAAACAAGAGCAGATTAGACTTCAGTAGACTGTAAGCAATCTTAATGGGCTCGTGGATGCAAACACCCTCACCGAGTGAACATGCCATATATTATATTTGTGGTTGTTTAATGTGGAATTTGGAGAGCTGTCTTGAAAGATGGGCTCACGTTCATCAAGCAAGCTGTATCCCTCACTCAAAATCAAGTACGGTTTCATCAGCATGTGTCCCTTGCAGTACCATCAGAAGGACTAATTACAAGAGCCCTGTCCTTCGTTCAATGCTCTTTGCTTCCTTCATAAAGTTGATAACATTGTTTTTGAACTTATGTCAATGAGAAATCTGAATTGAGCATAGATGTTACATAATACATATGCACATACTATGCTTACCCAGTTCTATGAAGCATATCTAATGCCCCATGAGTACCACTACTGTGAACCCATGAAATGGTAGTTCAGATGAGTCAAAGTTCTTCTAAGTGCAGGTGCTGGTAATAAAGGATCTCATATATCTCTTTCTAAAATTCATTCACCCATGATTTCCTAAGTGTTTAAAATGTGATTTGGTTCTCTCTCTCTCTCTCTTTCTCTCCCTCTCTTTCTCTGTCTCTCTGTCTCTGTCTCTCTCTGTGACACACACACACACACACACACACACACACACACACACACACACATACACACACTCCATAAATATTTTATCTTCCTCACACATTACTGCTGAAGCCCTTCTTCACAATAATTTCCCTCCACTTTTATATTGCCATTTTGTGAGCTACTGAGTTTAATTAGAGTTGTTTTCATGTGCATGGATGGGATGTTTTATATTGGATCATGAGCAATTAACCACTGGCTTCCTGACACATTTCACTGTAATCAGTTATCTTTGATGAAAGGTATGTGTGTGTTTAGAAATGAAAAGTATCTAAGAAGACTGTACTGTATCCATCGTGATTACTGATGCTTCTCTGCATTAGCCAATAATTACTAAGAAATGGTGAACAAAGGAAAACAAAAGAAAGGACTATTTCTTGATAACTTCCTTCATGTATCAGTTTTTCTTTACTTAAAGTAGATTAAAGATTTTGCAGAATATGTATAAATTAAAAGTGAAATAAGTATTAAAAGCTCTCTATATAAATGTATCTATAAATATATGTATATACATATATAGAGAGAGCGAGGGATAAAATATGTTTGAAATCTAATTTTAAGAATGGGATATACAACATACTATTTATGAAAAACTAATTGAAAATTTTAATGACTTTATGTGAATTAAATGGTAAAGCACTTTTGTTCAAACTCACATTTCTTAATAAAACATAAAAATTTGTCTTATGAAATGAATTTCTTAATTTCAAATAGTCTATAAATAATTGAACACAATTCAAGGATTTACCATCTAAAATAGTAATAAAAGGATTTGTAGGAACCTATAATGATACTGATTTCCTGCTTTTTAAAGGAAGATGTACCAAAGTTATAATAATCACTGGGAACTAAAAGTACCAAAGACAGTTTTTAGTAGATAGCTCCAGATGTATACATATTTTAGTATTCACAACATCTTGGATTAAACTATTGTACCTGGTCTGGTACAGAGAAAAATACTTGTTTCTAAAAATTCTTTTTGTCCCAAAAAAACACAGAATCTTAAGAAAACACTATTTCTAGAAAACTTTTGAGCAGACATCTAATAGGACAATCTACAGCCCTGATGATATTTGGAATCTTATAGATGTGTCTAACCACAGCCTGTGGATTACATGAAGTCACAATAAGTTATCCATGGGACCCAACACAAAAATCAAAATTTAAAATTATTGAGACATTTCTGTTATTTCTTTGTAACTTGACCATGTAATTTTTTAGTGTATTTTTAGATGGCAATGTCCTATGACATTGTCAAAGGTAAACAAACCTGCAAGTTTAACTGATGTTCATTGCCGCCCTTACACACCTTTGGTTATAGATCACCACACTTTGAACTGGCACATCCTTGTACTTATAAGGCTATCCTTGGTGTATTCAGAAGTCTACTTTGATATCTATCTGAGGTAAAAGCAGCACTTAGACGAAACTGGGGAATGATCAGTGGCCTGGAGCCTCAATGAACATAATCTGTGACTATAATGGAGATAAGTACTTCATTTATTTTTATCCATTCTCTTCTGTCCAATCAGGTTGACATTAATGATACTGTACATATATATTCAGTGTAAATTCAGAGCCTGTGTTCAAAATTCCTTGAAAGTTCTATTTATTCACTTTTCCTCGGTGAATATTACTCTAAAATGACCATAAATCACTTTGGAGAAGGGCTGGGCAATCATAACTATACGTACGTGGGAACTATTGTACTGTCCTCAAAGGCAGCCAATCTGTTTAACAAGCTAATGAATTCAAAGTGTTCACCTGGCTTCATTCTAGAGCCTGGAAAAGGAACTGTCCATTTTCAAAGGAGCTGTGTAATCTATGATCTTTATGTTTATCCCATCCTCAAACCTCTATGATATATGTATGTACATTCATATGTATGTACGTATGTATGTATGTATGTATGTATGTATGAATGTCTGTATATGTATATCCCTGATGGGATAGTCATCCTTCTTGAGAAAACTCTAATATGTTAGTCATAGCCCCATATTCCTGCTAAATATATCACCCTTGATGACATTCAGTACTAATGGCCATGAGGTTAATTATGCTCATCTTGCTACTGACACTCAAGCATTGCAAACTGGCCTTTCCTTTGTTTTGGAATTAGTAATCACCATTATAGTATAGGAAATCTTTCCACTGAGTCTGAGTCCACAGTGTCATTATTGTCCCTGTTGACTGTGCCTCCTTTATACTTTTAACAATGAAGATTTGTTTTAAGAAGCATAGTCATCTGGAGCTATAAGAGGGAATCCTTAGTCAATTTACTATAGCACACCAACTTAATTGAATGTTTTACACTTCGATAGTTCATCAGGGGAGTTGTGCTGTTGCTGCCTCGGATAATGCTGAGTGCTGCTTCTTCCAGTGGTGAGTATCACTGCAGATATACCTGAGAACTACCTCCCGCTCTTTTGCTCCAATGGTCCAGGCATTGAACGGTTTGATGGGAAAGTGCACCCATACAGCACATACTACCATATGACATTTTAGTTAAACAATTCTAAGCTTCCTTTAACATATCTATTTTTAGACCCACAGACAAATGTGACTCTCATTCTTTTGTTCATTGAAAATCAATTCTTCTCGCACACCATATATACCAAATACCAACCACAGTCTCGACTCCTTCCACTCCTCCTGGCTTTCCGCCCTCCACTTTCTCTCCCAGATCCGCTCCTCCTCTTTTCCTCTTCAGAAAATAGCAGGCCTCTAAGACTCCAGCCAAATAGGACAAAACAAGATACTAGAATAAAAAGCAAAAGCTCTCATGTCAGGATGGATTTTTAGGAAGAAGTAAGCATTGTCTTCTGTTGTGTGCCTATGGATGAGCTCACAATACTCCAACAAGTCATTAACAGCTATGATAATTCAAAGACGAAAGGAAACAGAAAGAGATGAACTCAGGAGAGGCCTCATCTGTGTGAGAAAGGAGGACACTGGAAGTGGAAGGCACTAAGGGTGACAATGCTCACAATGAAGTATACACATGTATGGGATTTTCAAAAGAACAAATGTAATTTTAAAAAAGAAATGTAGAAACTTAATCTGACTGTGATACTCGAGGAACGACCTATAGAATATAATTAGGGATAAGAGAGGTTGTGAGACTAATGCTGTCTATTAGCAATTTCACAGAAGGAAGAAGACCACTAGTCATGAACATGAAGCTAAGATATGCATGTGTTGATGGCATACGGCCATTGGCCTTCCACGTGCTTTTCTTTATAGCAAAGACTGTATCTAGGCCTAAACAGAGATTTTTGTTGCATTCATATTGATCCTGGTATAGTTAAACTCCCCGGGCCAGCTCTGTTTGTGTTTTTTCTTTGCTGCAGATCAGGGGCTGTTTTTCCATAGGATATTGGATATTTTCCATAGGATATCCTTTTGGTCCTTTCAGGACAAATCATAACAATGCTAAACAGGCTTTTTGTACTTTACACTTGACAATTGTTAATTCTTTGGGAAACAGACTATTATAAATTTGAATTATATTTGTGGATTAAGTATGATATGCATATCTTATACCTCCCCGAGATTTTAGGAGCTAAACTTAAAGTTAAGTTTTACAAGTAACAGTTAAGCAAAAATTCAATCTCCTTTACGTGAAAAGTGTAACAATAATATAAGAAGAAGGCACAATAACTAGTTTGCTTTTATGAGTTTTGAATTTTGACTTCTTGTTGAGATAAATGTTTTCATCTAGTTTTTTTCTCATTTTTTACAGTGTATTTAGATCACTCATAACAAAAATATTTGACTCTAAATACAAATAATTTCAGTGTTATTCAATTATACTTAAATATGTATGTTATCCCCCTATAGTCAAGTATTATGTTAATTGCAATATCAGTTGCTGTCCAATTTTATCTAAATAAATACCACTCTATATTAAAAATACACAGATGTCTGAAACATGTTGATCTTTTCTATTTTTCTTGTCGATTCTGTGTGTGTGTGTATGTTTTTTCTCTCTAATTGCTTATTTCCTACCTTATCATAGCTATGAAAATAGGCATTAGAAAATAAGCTATGCAGAACTAATGTCTTTTGTGCTCCAACTATCTGGGATGTTTTGATGGAACAACTTATGAGAGCAATACACATGCACAATAAGTGCCATGCAATTTTCAAGAGAATAAATAAGTAAAGAATATAAAAGGCTATTTGGGTTTAAATGAGCAAGCAAGAAGGAAAGGAGATAATTTTTCTCACAATCTGTTATGCTGCTAAGCAAATCAAGCTAAACTTGAGAGACATTAGACAAAACAAATTTTATTTATTAAAATTATTTATTTATTAAATTATTAAAATCAAAAATATATCTATAAGCTATTGAGAATTTTTGAACATTCAACTTATTCCCCAAAAAGATATATACTTAAATCATTAATATTTATGAAACGATTAAGTAATGTATTCAAAATAATGTGCCATGTGTGATTCAACACTACAGTCCAAGTACTCTAAGAAACATTAAAGATACAAGAATTGATCAATTCAAAATTTTGACTTATTTTATGGTGATTTTATCTTCTGTACCTAAGAATATTATCTAATGTTTTGTGAGAAAATATAAAATATAAGCTAAAGTTTGGAGAATCAATTAGTTAGGATGAGTAACAAAACAGTGGTGATTAAAACCATTATCAGTTTAATTGTGACTGCAATAAAACAAATAAGAATCATCCTTGATTATAGTTGCTGAGTTGCTACTGATCAAGGGAACAATCAAAAAAGGCAAACTTTCACTAGAATAATTTCCACTGTGGAGACATAGAAAGAAGGTCACTGACCAGTTTTCTTGAGTTCAGTAGAGTGATAGGGAGAAGCAAATGTCGGTCAGCATCTTCTTGTATTATATTAATTACCTTTGTAAAAGCAAAAACAAATTTCTAATTTAGTGAAGTAGTAGTTTAAACTCATCTGGCCTCGGCCCTATATCAAGAACTGCAGGCACCTAAGAACAGATGAGAATGGGAGTCGTCTTCCCTAGAGAACATACAGATTTGCTATCCAGTTCCAAATGGTCAAACTTAAAAACAGAAGTACAGGAGTATTGTACACACACACACACACACACACACACACACACACACACACACACTTATATAAGAATGCATAAGAATATAGATATGTATGTAAGGACAATTAATGTAAAAAGTGCTATAAATTTGTAAGAGTGGAAGAGGGTATCAAAGGGCATGAAGGGAGGAAAGGGAATGGAGAAATGACATAAGATTATATTATTATCTCAAAACAATAAAATACATAATTTTTTAAAAAGTTAAAAAGAGGTTCAAATATTGTAAAATATCCTGGCAATCAATTTGAGTGACTAATGATCTTCTCAAAGCTTAAATTTCCTTAACTTTATGGGCTCACCTCTAAGCCAAAGTGGTCGATAGGTTTTCCTCTGAACTATGCCAAGTCCCTCTTCAACATTGTACTGTTTTCAAAATCTAAGGTATAGACCATTCTTTTTCTCTGCCCAAATTGAAAAGGATGAGTAGAAATCCAAAATTGTTATGGGAGTGAGAGGGACTTTGCATATATTCTAGAAAAAAATGAACTAGTGACCTCCCACAATAAACATTAGGAATGACTTTGAAATACACATTTTAAATAAAATACCTCTTAATTCTAGAAAGACCTGCATAAACTGTATCAAAGGGGATAAAGGAACCACTATATTGTATTTGTGAATACTGACAGTATCATCCTTATTATCAAATACAAAACTAAGTCTTTCTCACAATAAACATTTGTGATTAAGAATATTAAGGCTATTTTGTTAGACATTAGCATAGTTACACCAACTTGTTTCTTAGGTCCATTTGATTGGAAAATCTTTTCCCAACCCTTTACTCTGAGGTAATGTCTGTCTTTGAAGTTGAGGTATGTTTCTTGTATACAGCGGAAGGATGGACACTGTTTTCATGGTGATTGGAAGTTTTGCTGAGTATACTAGTCTGGGCTGCCATCTGTGATCTCTTAGTGTCTACGAAGCATCTGTCCAGGACCTTCTGGCTTTCAGAGTCTCCATTGAGAAGTCGGGTATAATTCTGATGGGTCTGCCCTTACACATTTTTACTTGGCCTTTTTCCTTTGCAGCTCTTAATATTCCTAGCAATAGTGGAGAAGGCACCTGAACTGACTATCTTTCTCCTATAATAAAACTGGTGACTATCCTAATTGTTATCATAGAACCTTCATCCAGTAACTGATAGGAGCAGATACAGAGATCCACAGCCAAGCATTGGACCAAGCTCTGGGAATCCAGCTAAAGAGAGGGAGGAGAAATTATACAAGTAAGCAGGGAGGGGGGTTCGAAATCATGATGGGAAAACCAAAAAAAAAGGCTGACCCAAACTCATGGAGCTCATGGACTCGAGACCAACAAACAGCTAGGGAGCCTGCATGGGACTGACCTAGGCCCTCTGCATGTGGGTGACAGTTGTGTAGTTTGGTCTATTTGTGGGGCCCTAGCAGCAGGACCAAGATCTGTCCCTAGAACATGAGCTGGCTTTTTGGAACCTATTCCATATGGTGAGATGCCTCACTCAGCCTTGATGCAGTGGGGAGGAGCTTGGTCCTGACTCAACTTAGTAGGTCATGCTTTGTTGACTCCCAAGGGAGGCCTTACCTTTTCTGAGGAGTGGATGTGGGGCAGGTAGAAAGGAGGTGGGGAAGGGAGCAGGAGGAGAGGAGGGAGGAGAAACTGTTGTTGTTATGTCAAATAAATAATGTAATAAATAGAAATTTAAAGCTGTTATATTCTAGGTAGCTGAGGTGTTAAGGATATAACCTAGAAGAAATCAATGGGTCAAAGAAAACATCAATCAGTTAAAGCAATGAATATAAGAAAATTGATGAACTTGGTGGTACTTCAGAGCTTTCCAAACCAGCCCTGGGATTGTTTAACAGGGAACCAAAGATCTGAAATTTATTGTGCTCATAAATGATTACTGTTTAGAAAGTAGCAAGACTAGTATTTGAGTTGTGGTATTAACTCCAAGATAAGTTACATGACAGAGCACCATACATAACCTCCTCTTGAAGATACATTTTCTTTGATTCTTCAACTTTTTCTCTTCATATTTAATAAACCAACCACACAGGAAAAATTTTTAAGAGAAAAACACAACAATAAACTGAAACATGGCCCAAATTAGTCTCTTCTCTGTCAACTGACATTGGAAAAGGCATACACGAACAAGTTTTAAGATTGAGTTATCTTACTCATTAATGAAAAGAATATTTTCCCTCTAGGTGCTTCAATGCTCGTAAAGCGTCAAGTGAAACCAACCACTGTGGAAACTCTTCGTCAAATATGCAGCCATTTCTTGAACTGACAAAATTGTGAAATGATATATTGAGACTAAACAAGCATCTTTTTCAGACACCTTCACTTTGGATTTCATTTGTCTTTCTTCAATGTTCTTTGATATACAAGTATATAAAAAGTTAAAGCAGTATTTGATTTCTACAAATGACACATGAAATTGAGTATATACACTGCTCTAATTCCCATGCATGGCTATTTCAAATTCTATCCTGTGCTTTCAGACTTTTACATAAATAACCCCAGTGCACAATTTATTGAGTCAAGGTGGCAAAATGGATCTTTTCAGTTTATGTCACTAGCTAATGCATTTCTTTATATTTCTCTTTTTACCTTAAATTCTTTGAAATGAAAAAAAATGTTGGGTGTGTTGTTTTTGTTTGTTTGTTTCATTATTTTTTCATAAAAAAGAAAGGAAGAAAAATGTAAAACAAAGGAAGTTTTTAAAGAATATATCAGTTTTGAGCCAAGTCTACATCCTCACACTATACTAGAAACTATATGATAAACAATGAACATGAATCTATATCATGTCTCTTTTTTAGGTAGGGTGGTTACTTTTTTTTCAGTATTCCATTATACTGGGGGACATCAGGGATTGATTTGTCAGAGTCCGTATCTAATCTACTTGTATGCAAATGTCATCCTTACCTAAAGAGCTGAATTATAAAGAATTTTACAGCAGTGAGCTATTAGAGGCAAAAGAAAGGAAGGTTGTGGAGAGGCACTTAGCATACAAAACTGATAACTGAGGAAATGAAGATTAAAATATGAATGATCACAAAATATAAATAATGACAAGTATTTTGAAAATATGATAAAATGAAAGAAATATGACAAATTATGAATTAATATGGACATATAAAACATTCTTATGGTAAATTATAGTCATTTTATATCATGCTGTTTATAATAATATTTATGACAAGGTATGATTATTTAATTTTATAAAATTTGAAGAGAAGGAACGTTTATTTAAAACATGTATACAATATTATTTCCAAATATCCAAATTATAAGGCAGGCACACACACACACACACACACACACACACACACACACACACACACGTACATAACTTGTGGTGTACAGAACATACATTTTAAAGTATAGAATTTGAAGAGATTTCTCAGACCGTAAACTAAAAACAAAGGTAAATTACGTGCCACAAAGAATATACAATAAACTTATCCACATAGGAATCTCAGTTCAATTAAAAGCAAGCATTAAACAGAAAACCCAATGGCAAACAGGGAGACACAAATGCACTGAGCCTATTGCCTTAGTTCACTGAATTCACTAGTCTGCCTCTTAGCAAGCATATTTCTTTAGCAAGTTTACTCAATCCTTTGGAGTTTCAGTATCTTTATCTGTAAAGTAATAATAAATCCTGTTTCAGCTTGTTCCTGTGTCAACTTGATGTGCCATGCTTTGTTGACACCCATGTGAGGCCCCTTTCTCAGTGGAGACAGAGGAGAAGTGGATGCAGCAGCGCTGGGGTAGAGGGGAGGCAGGGGGAGGAAACAGGAAGAGAGGAGGGAGGGGAAACTGGTCAGGATGTAAAATAAAAGAGAAAATTTAGGTAATAAAACAAATAAAAAAACTCCTGCTTTAGAAAAGTGCGAGTATATAAATATTCCAAAGAAAATAGCATAAGTATGCTGGGCACATAGAAGATATTCCGTGCTGGATAGGAATTATCTGTAATAAATAATATATAGTAGTTTGTTGCAGATTTACTTGGTTGAAAAAATAATTATCTTTCATGTAAAAACGTTTAAGAGACAGATTCTTATAAAATTAGTTTCAGGTAAAGTCTAGAGAGAGATTGGTTTCTTGATTCTGGTTAATGCTAATATAGAAAGACTTTTTCAAAATAATGAGATTTATGGAACAAAGCTCCTTAAAAGCATTGTGAAGTGAGAATGTTTATAATAGTGATAATGTAATGTTCTTTCATTAAAAATGTCAAGTGTTTATCTGAAACACTACTTGTTTAAAAAACATGTAACCAGAAAGGAAGGAGGGTGGGGGAAATGCTCATAAAGGAATCCATTAATAATCAGTCAGTAGACTGCAATGCAAATGACACCCACCAGTACTGGAGGAAGTGTTTCGTGAGAGGTCAATGGGTAACTCAAGCCCAGGGCTTGGATTGCAAAGTGGCATGAGGTCCAGTCCTTTTAAACTGTCAATAATTAAGTTTACCTGGCAAGACTCCTTGTCCCTTAAATATTTTCTCTGTCATAACTTTTTACCCATGTTGCATTTCAAGTTTAAAGTACTATTTTAGTACTTTGACTTTTTATGGCAAATTATACATGTTACATGTTTCTATAGCTAAATATAATTAGTTAAGCAAAATTTAATGGACCTACTTATAGGAAATAAGTTAGTAAAGGAAAATTTATGCCATCAGTTCAACTTCAAAATGTTGAAAGCAGACATTCTCTTTTGTTTTTGATGTTATAAAATAATTACACCTTTTTCCCTTCTTTTCTCCCTCCTGATTCTCTTCTATATCCCTCCTTTCTCTCTTTCAAATTCATAGACTTTTTCATAGATTGTTCTTACATGCATAAATGTACATACACACATACATATGCATACACACATATTTATACACATGTTTACATATATATAAGTATAGATTGTTCTTACATGCATAAATGTACATACACACATACATATGCATACACACATATTTATACACATGTTTACATATATATAAGTATAAATTTCTAAATATAACCTTCTCAGTCTGTATAATGTTACTATATATCTCTTCAGGAATGGTCATTTTTACTGACTAAAAGTGAGTGTGCTTTTCCCAGGGGAGGACTATTTCTCTCACTCTCTGTTAGTTATCAGTCCTGGATCCAGAGGGCCTTACAGCCCTCTACTGCCCCTGATGCACTACTGGCTACTGATGGATTCTGGGGGATGTTCTGTCACTTTCTTCAGCTGTTTATCCACAGAGGAGCCCATCAAGCACCAATGGATACTTCAAGCTCATGGTCACACCTGAGTTTATTTCTTGGCTAAACTCATTGATCTCAAAACAACAAAAAGCAAGCAAAAAGAAAACAACAACAACAACACATTACTTAAATGTGAGAAAGGGACTTAGAGAAAGAGAAATTAATATAGGAAGCTGAATTGTAGCTGGAGAGCTTCTCTCCAGGTCCCACCAAGCCTCCACAGTTCCACAACCCACATATAAAATAATCACACAGACACTTATATTACTTATAAACTGTTTGGCCGTGGCAGGCTTCTTATTATCTACTACTTCTATCTTACCCATTTCTACAAGTCTATACCTTGCCATATGGCTCGTGGCTTACCGGCATCTCCACATGCTGCTTGTCATGGCAGAGGCTGGCAGTGTCTCCCTCCTCAGCCTTCTACTTCCCACAAATTCTCCTCCCTGTTAGTCCCACCTATAATTCCTGCCTGGCCACTGGTCAATAAGTGTTTTATTTATTGACCAATCAGAGCATTTGACATACAGACCATGGCACAGCAGTGAATAGAATGTTGGGGTCTAAAGGTGTATAAAAGTATTCAAATTATTTAAAATGGGTTTAAATTTTTCACATTCTAACCCCAGTAATGGGTGGAAAGTTAAAATAAAGAAAAAACAACATGAAAGTAACTTTTAAAAACACCAGTTATAAAGTTAGCAGATGTAACAAAAGCATCCCTCCATCCATCAACACCAAAGTACATATTTTTTCCCAAATATGCATGAGCATCCTCCAAGTTGAAGTTATAGCACCACACTGATTATACTCAAAGTAATTTATGTTATGAAATGCATATTCTCTAAATAAAATGGTCTCAAACTAGTAATCAATGACTGCAAGTCTGAAATTCCCAGCGACATTAATACAAAATGGTCTTTTCTACAATACCCAGTTGCTTAAGGAAAAACAAATGGAAAAATTCAAATGTTTTGAGAGAAAAATAACATGATACAAAATTTAAAATATGCAGCAAATACAATACTTAGAGGAGTGTTATAGTTTTAAGCACATGCACACATACACAAAGACACACACACGCACACACACACAGACATATATAATTATTTGAAAACTCATACATGTATACAATGTATCTTGATTATGTACACCCCTTACTTCCTCTTCCAGTTCTTCTTAGTAACTCCCTGTGGTGATTTCAATGAAAATGCTCTCTATCACTCATATATATGAATATTTCTTCCCTATTTGGGGGAACTGTTTAGGAGCCATGTCCTTGTTAGAGGAGGTGTATAACAAGTGTGAGTTTTAGTTTTCAAAAGCATATGCCAGGCTCTCTTTCCTCAGTCTCTGCCCCTGCCTCTCTGTTTCTCTCTCTGCCTCTTTCTGTCTGTCTCTGTCTCTCTCGCCTCCATTCTGTGTTTTTGGAATAGACATAAACTCTCATATATTGCTTCAGCATCATTCCTACCTGCCAGCTGCCACATTTCCACCATGATGGTCATGGACTCACCCTCTAAAACTGTAAGCAAGCCACGGTCTCTTTTATAAGTTGCCTTGGTTACAGTGTCTATTTGCAGAAATAAATCAGTAACTAAGACACTCTCCCTCATAATATCATATCTTCCTTTTCATTATTTATGTATTTATCCTAACCCACTGAGTACAATTAGTGCTACCTGTTCACAAATGTGCATGATGGGTCATCAACTGTAGCATGGAGACCCTACCAATAGCCCCACCTCCAATGACAGGTTGAGTGCCCCTCCCTTGGCAGCAATCAACTGCAAATAGATCCTCCTAGGAACTGTTCCTCTATCCATGCTGGATCTTTTTACTGGTTTAATCTAATACAGAGGCAACCACTGCTTGCTGCAAGTTCTTGGATATAACAGCTATGACCATGTCAGACACAAAGAATAAAATTTCAAAGTACTTCTCCCCATCCTGTGGCCCTTAGCCTCCTATACTTTCTTCCTCAGTGTTCACTGAGCCTTGGAGAGGGGCTGATATATCACTTTAAATGACACATAAAATCACTAAAGCCAAAATTTTGAGGATCAAAAGGGGAAAAGGGCTTTTATTAAACTGACCAAAAAAAAGGAGAGATTTTAAAATTACTGATAAACTGTAAAAGACAGTTACAGTATTGCTGTCCTTAAACAATATAAATCTGTTAAATAGATCATCTAGAGTAGTCTACATGTATTATTGAATGAATTTATTCAAGAAACATTGTTATGAGTAATCCAAAGTTTTACATTTTAAAGTTAAAAAAAACTATTATGAGTATGTGATCTTCAATTAAAGTTTAAGGTTTAAAAATTCAGTTTTGATATGTTTGCAGCATTTAATGGTATCATCTTCCAGCACTCCAGAAGCAAAAAGGCAATCCTGTTTCCCTGGATGAGACATGCACTGTGGAATCAGATCAGCCACCTTTAAAGAAACAGAAACCACAGACATAGATTAACTAACAAACACAATTTCATTACTCATCACAACCTGGAATAGGAGCTGAAATCATTCTCTTAGCTTTGTGTGGACAGTGGCTTGCCACGCTCCTCATCTGAGCCACCCGATGGTTAGCATTTCATCTAAACTATTTGGTGTTCTGCAGGAAAACCAATCCCACACAGGTATAGACCAATATACTTCAACTGAAAGCTGGCTTTTATCAATTTAAACAGGTAAATTGATCACTCAAGTAAGAAAAGAAAAGCCAATTTGGGGCCCAAGTTATCCACCCTGGATGATCCAAATAACAGGATAATAGCCACATCTTCATTTCACACAGCACAATATGAACAAAACTAATGTATAGGATTTCACAGCTCTAAATGAAAGTGCGCATTGACAATCATCTGGGTAATTTGAAGTGTGGATATTCTAGCTGAAGATCGGAAACAAAACAAGATTACCTCAGATGTCATTTGCTCACCTGAAGTACTTCATTTGCTGTAAATACACAGATTCAAAGCATTTGAAGTAAAGATTAACCCATGCAGGTCACATTTTATGCAAAACTGCTAGGTGTCCTCGTTTTCAGATATCTTCTTTATAACTAGCGATTGCACAAATGTTTCCGAACAGGAAGCTCTAAGTCTGGGCCAATAACAGCTCACAGCTGCTGCTATTGGGGAGAAATTATCCTCAGTAAAACTGGATCTTTTCTCTGAGAGCTACAACCTCATCCTTAAAGATCATGAAATATGACTAATGGATAAGTTGTAGCCAGAGAGCTTCACTGACCCTAGGGAGGGAATATGTGTTCCTGGGCTTCATTTTAAGCTGAAACAGCAGCTGCTTTCTTGGCTGTGATAGTTTCCATCATCCAATGATTGGCTCTTTTCCTCTGTGTCTTTAGCAAGGCCGCACATCACTGTGGGGACATGTGGTTGATAGAAAATTATTATATCACCAGCTACAGAGGAAAGAAAACCGGAATATAGCTGAAGGTCAACCATTTATTTGAGGAGCAATCTTTTAAGACTCAAGGGCCTACCCTTACGTCCTACCTCCTAAAAGCTCCATCACCTGAAGATGGCAGCATTCTGGGGATCGAGCATTTAACACATGGGCTCTGGAGAGACAATAAACATTCACACTCACTGGGTCTGAGAAGGGAATTTGGTTCTACTCTCATATCGACTCTCACCTACATTCCTGTTTCCCTATTTATGGGAAAGCACTCCCGGAGAAAATCATTTGGAGATCATCTCCTATACAAGTCAACTTTTAGGAAAGCTAACTTACAAAAAAATGTTGTAGAAGCCAACCTTGGTAGAAGACTTTACTGTTGAGACACTTTCATTCAATTATTCTGACACGAATAGGAAAGAGGACTCTATCACCAGTGGTGTATAGAAAACGGTCGTTTGTGGCAGGCCATACCACTGAAATAGCCAAAACTTTCAACTTTGATGAACTGGAATAAGAAAGGAGTACAAGAAAAATCCTAAGGTGATGCAATAAACGTAAATTTCGACAAGGTGTGAGAATGTAACAGCTATAAGGGCTGTGGTACTAAATGAATGGTGATGAGAACCCCAGGGCCCTTACAAAAGCAGTGGACTGCAAATCTATTCATCACTTATTTAAAGCAACATGGCTGAGCAAAGGTTCTTGGCAGCACTTGCAATTCTTATCTCTGGACTGGGAAGTCCAGGCACAGCAAAAGATAAGACTCACAGCCGAAGTCAAGTGTGCCAAGACCTCAGACAATGCATAATTTACACTGTATTCAAACCTCCTATGCAAAAAAAAAAAAAAAAAAAAAAAAAGAGGCAGCATACTAGGAAAGAAGTGGGACTCTGAGGCAGAGTGAAGATGCAGAAGAATAATTACTTATTTACTAATTGCTAATTTGGCATAATTACAGTAACAAGCAGCTTGTCTGAAATTGCAGTCAAGAGGTCTGAATCATTGGGGTCCATAAGGAAGACTCTAAACACTGTGTTTTAGAAGGTAAGTAACTGATCATCTCAGAAGATATCAGTTAATATGTGCAATCTAACAAATTAAAGAAGGTAGAACAAGAATGCAAAAAGAACTATATTTGAAATATGCAATAAATTTCATCTCTAATTTGGTTCTCAGACCCAGAATCCAGTGGCCAAAAGTGAAGGTGCCTCTCCAAAAGAAAGAATTGCACACTAGAGTAAATGGAGAAATGATTATCTCAGATCTTCAGAGAAAACCAAGGGTGTTGACTCAAGTAACCCAGACATTTCCAAAAATAATGCAGGCTTTTGGGGAAAAAAATACTGAAAGTACCAAGATGCTGATACAAACTAGAACATTTTCTTCATTCTTTAGAAAAATTATGTACCCTATTACATGAGAAATAAATAAGCTCTCAATAACTTATAGCCATCCATATTAGGAATTTTTTTTTATTTCAATTGATTTACAGCATGGCTGACTTGTACTGTTTCTTTCTAATTCTACTAAAGCCTCCTGGTGACCAAACTATACTCAGTCTCTGAAACTACCAATCAAGCAAACTAATCGGACAATATATATGGTTCCCAATCTGAGCAAAATGTGAAATGAAACAACCACAGAGTGGTGCCGGACAGCTGGGTAAGCAGGAACAACTGAGCAGTTCAGGTTAGTGGATATCATAGTATTATAAAGGTATGGTCGAGAACTAAAGGATGTCTCTGACAGCCTTGGTAAGACTGTCCCAGTTCAGAACTCTAAAGACGTATGGTAATAGATAATACTACCTTTTAGAGAAAGCTATATAGTACTCAAAAATAGCTTGTGCAACAATGCAGAGCTTTAGCGTATGAGGACCATTTTATATATGCGAATGAGCATACTAATGAAGCCAGAACTCTAGCTGAATGATCTCCATTCTCTTATATGTAGAAGAGTCTGAAAACATCTTTTTTGTTGTTGTTGTTGTTGTCTTGATACAGGGTCCCATGTTGCTTAGTCTGGTCACAAACTCATTATAATGCCAAGGAAGAACTTGAATTCCTGAACTTTCTTGCTGATAGCTCCCAAGTTCTGGGATTTACAGGTGTGCATCACCACACTCAACTCTGCATCAGTATTTCTTCATACCAAAGAGGGACATCTAAGACTAAACTGATCAAGAAGGCACAATAAAATACACAAACACGGGAGACAGCACATATCACTTAGTGTATTCATAGTTCTACTTTGTGTGATACCAATGGTCTCACATGAGGACCCACGAAGACTAGGTAGCAGAAGAGAAAATGTATTTAATTCAATGTTTGGCTGGTTTGTAGATGTAAAACGAATATGGGCTATTTATTTAACATGTAAACATAATCAGAAATATATCTAAACACTGAGGTAAGAGAAAAGCTCCCAAATAAATGTCTGATGTGTATCAGCCTTTCTGTATACACAAAGAGCAGTTCATAGAAGAGAAAGGGGCGATGCTTTTCTATCTGTCCACATGTTGTCCTTTCTCTGTACATTAGCCTATCGCAGAAGCATTTGTAACTTGAGTTTATGAGTCAGGGTTTTCTTACTCTAAGCTGTGGCTAAATATATGATGGACTTTATCATACAGAACGTCCTCTAAGAGCTGATCTCCAAGATCATCTTTGGAGTTCTTTAACATGCTTCTCATGTTCCGGTTTTCCTCTTTTAAACCTCAGAAATTTTTCTTCCCAAGCCTTGAATCCAGGCAACTCCATATAAGACATGATGGTTGACAAGCACACTGCTGATGGTATCTATTAAGTAAGTATAAGTATCTTCCTTACCACTTTAAAATACCCTACTGTCTATAAGGATGATAGTACAATAACATTTCGTGAGATTTAGAAATCAATATTATATCCAGGATTAGCTATTTAAATGGCCTAAAATGAATAATCTAAAATAACCTATTGTCTAATCAATATTCTAAAGAGTAGAAAATGTTATTTTAATATTGTATTTTCTATCTCTCTGTGTGTCTCTCTCACTTCTTCTGTGTGTGTGTGTGTGTGTGTGTGTGTGTGTGTGTGTATGTGTGTGCACGTATATGGAGCCCAGAGGTCACAGTAGGTCAGGTACCTTTCTCTATTCCTCTTCAACTTATATTTTTGAGACCAGATTTTGCACTATGTATGAAACTTGCTTATTGGATAGATTTGCCTGTCAGTTAGGTCTGGAGATATGCCTTATTATTCCCTAATACTGTGATTATATGTGTGTGACCCAGAACACAGATTTTTAATGGATACTAGGGATTTGAAATCAAGTTCTCAGCCTTCTGTATAAAGCCCTTTATCCATTGAGACATCACCCCATAGCCAATATGGTGTTTTCATTATTAAAGTGATTCAAAAATTAGAATGGTAGAAAGAAAAAAAGTAATAGGTCATTAAAATCCAGCATATTTTAATAAAAAATTTTACCTATATAATCAAAATCTAACAGCTTGTCTAATAACTCTAACTCTTCAATCCCTGCACAGTTTTCTGTTAGGATTATAACACATCATGCAAGATATATATATATATATCAGTGTTAGTGCTTTCCTAATTAGCCAAAGTATCCTTAACCAATTCATTTATCTTATTGACTCTCTATTGAATAACACTCTATGAAGACCTAGACTTTCCAACTCTTCAAAAAGACAAATATGAAGTTTATCATCTAAATGAACTTTCTAGTCAGTGCTCTAAAAATTCTCAACTTAAAAACTAGAAACACTAGAAAGCCACCTTATTCAGCTTGTAGTATTTACAGTGAAAATAAGGGCCTGATTCCTGATTTGGTGTTGGATGAAATGAATACTACCATCAGAATATCAAAGGTCTTCAGCAACTAACCTTTTATTTATCTGTGACTTTTGACAAATAAGAAACACTTTGTATTTATCTTTCCCAATAAATATGGATGCTCAAAATCATGAGTGATTAACTGTTACTTCTGTCCTTAACCTTTTGTTCTCAGATGTATACATCAGTCCATTACTCAAACCGTACTTTCAATGACATTGACAACTTTCTCATCTTCAAAGCCAACATTCCCAGTACTTCAGAAAGTCAACATTTTAGGGAAACATAAATTAAAATATTTTCTTCCATTTATATAAGTAATAGTAACTAATAGATACTAAAACAATCCTCATAATGAACTCCAACTGATGATGATTACTGTCCAGGTAACAATGAATAGTAAAGAGAAGAGAAATTAACCAACAAATAAATCATCCCTTAAAAATATTTATTTAGCTTGTAGGATGAGTATTTTGACAGCATGTATGTCTGTACGCTATATAATGTCTGATGTCCACAGAAGTCAGAAAAAGGAGGAGAAGGGGGAAGAAGAAGAAGGAGGAAGAGGGAGAGGAGGAAGAGGGGAGAAGGATAGGGAGGTGAATGATGAAGAAATGGAGGAGGAGATGTCAGATGTCCTAGGACTAAAGCTACACACAGTTATGTGCCTTCAAGTGCATACAGAGAATCAAATGAGGTCCTACTCAATCATATTGAAGAACTGTGTATTGAAGTACTTTTGGAACACAAAGATATTTTCTTAATATCTATGCACTATCTTTGCCTTTATTTATTGAGCAGAGATGTCATGTCATAGAGAAAATTTGAAACTCTAGACTATATTTCAACCTGATAGTGACTGTTGTTGTTTATTTCTGCTCTTTTGGGGGCCCTCAGCTCCCAAATAAACCAGACAGAGAGGCTTATTCTTTACTATAAACACCCAGCTTTAACTTGGCCTGTTTCTTGACAGCTTTTCTTAACTTAGCCCATCTACCTTTTGCCTCTGGGCTTTTACCTTTCTCTATTTTTGTATACTTTTCTTTGTTTCTTACTCTGTGGCTTGCTGTGTATCTGGGTGCCTGGCCCCTGATGTCCTCCTCCTTCTCTAGCTACTCCTTCTTCTTCTCTCCTCTTCCAGATTTCTTCTATAAATTCTCTCTGCCTGCCAGCCTCACCTATCCTTTCTCCTGCCTTGCTATTAGCTGTTCAGCTCTTTATTATACCATCAGGTGTTTTAGACAGGCACAGTAACAGCTTCACAGAGTTAAACAAAGGCACCATAAACAAAACTAACACATCTTAAAATATTACTCCCCAACAAGTGACTCAGTGGGCAAGTATATTATCAAAGAAGGGAGTGCCGCAAGTCAAGTAAATGTTAGTTATTAAAATAGTATTAATGTAATCTTATGAATCAAACCTGCATCAAAAATCTGATTTATACTTCTTGTGTGTTTGGATAAAGAAGGGGAACAATGATGTCCTATATTAATAAATATTCCTAGTCCAAGAATTTAAGTGTTCAGGTTATGTCTATATATCCAGGAAGGTGACACTGAGTGTCTTAGAACAGGATAGAAAATATAGCATCCACTGAGATTTCAACAAAAATTGTCTTTCTTAAAAACATATATTTTCGCACACAACATAGTTTATTTATATTTTTAAATTTCAAGTTATTTGCTAACCCTCTTCAACACCAACTATTGGGTAGTAAATTTTTAAAAGCTGGAGAATGCATTTGCAAGACTGTCGAAGTATATGCACACAGTTTATTGTTTACATTTATTGTTTTTTAAATTTTCAAAAATACATCTAACATTGAAGTTCAAATTAAACCCAGATTTGCCAGAAGATTCCAGTGCATATTTTTACTCAGTTTTGCTTTATAAAACCAACAGTAAAATCATTCACACATTTTAGAAATCTAGAAATTATTTTAAATGCTTCTCTAATTTCATTTGCAACCATACACATCCATAAATCACCAAAGAAGGCATGGGCTCCTCAAATCCTGACGCATGCATTCTGTTGATTAGTCTGTGAAAGTATGAGGAGGAAATAAGTACAACATTTACGGGAAATAACTTTTGCAATTACATTGTATCATGTGGCATGATTGGCTTTAAGAAAATGAAAATAGACTGGGTAGATTTTCCCTAATCAAACGAACCCTTCAAAAGAGACCTTGATCCAGAAGGGAGACATTTCTTGCCTGAAAGAAATGCCACCCACAATGCGTGCTGAGAATTTCCTGAACTCAGGACCTCAGTAAGAGCAGTGCACACTATTAGCCACTGTGCTATCTGTAGCCGTCTACTGTTTTTTTTTTTTTTGGTAAAGAAATATATTATTTTAGTAATTTTCTTTGCCCAAACTACTTCTATAACCCAACAAGTGGCCACTGTTAATCAAAGGCTGAGCATGTTGACCTATCTGGAGCAGGCAAGATTGCACTAAATGTTTCTATGTTTGGTGAAGAAATCACACATACCTGGTATATAAATGAGGGAATAGTTCTCATTCATATTGCTGTTCTAAAGCCATGAAGAAGCTAGACTTATAAAAAGCTACACAGAAAAAAGGAAGCTGTAGCATGGAGAATTGGCAGAAAAGAAAAAAATAACCTCAGATTCCTGACTTAACCATCATATCTTCCTACTACTTCTTGAGGATGTGGAGAAAGGAACTGATTTTCACTAACTAAACTGAATTGAGCTATAGATAATTAGAGATAAAAGTGTCATGTGATACGATATTCAGAGGACCTAATCCAGAAGAAATAACATTGGGTAGGTACTTCTTTTAACTACAAAAACATTTACATGAATAAATCAATAGAAATGAAGACATATTATCCATAAACTCTACAACTATATACTAAAACAGTAGTAAGTAATAAATGAATGATTTTGTGTCAGTCAAGGACACAATAAAAAATTACATTCTTCTTTGAATATTAATCAAAAAAGAATTGGAAAATGATGGTGTAGACACTAAAATTTTGGAAAGAAACGTGCATTTTTTTCACCAGAATTCATCATATTTAATCAATGAGATTTTTTTAAATTTTATGTGTCTATGGATATTTTGCCTTCATGTAATTCTAAGTATCCACAGATGTGCCTGGTGTTTGTGAAGGCCTGAAGGCCTTGGTTCTTATTGAACTGGAGTTACAGAGGGTTGGTTATGAGTCTTCATATGGGTTCTGAGAATCAAACCTGGGTTCCCCAAGAAATACAGCAGTGTTCTTAATCATTGTGTCATTCTGAGCCTCAAATTATAAGTTTTAAGTATGCTCTAGGCAATAGATAAGATTTGAAAAATCCTTAAGAATAGTGTATTTTTGGAATACACAACTTAAGAATGGGTTACAACAATGAAGAATTAAATGTTGACTACAAATCTACAAGTAAATCTAATTGAATATTTAAGAGTATTCACAAAACATTTTGTAATATAACAGATGACCTCTGAGCTGAATCTTGATATGTGAGAAAATATATTAAATAGTAGCTCCATTCAATTAATAGAGAATATTGTCTGAGATTTGGGTATATTTTGATCCTTCTCTTTTCCTGGATTTCTGTACTGAAATCCAGACTGGACATTTTGGAATTAACTAAAACAGAATCTTGATGAATAAGGCCTTTTCTGGGCTTTGGTTACTTCAGTACATATTGTCGCTCTCAACACGTATTTGCAGAAATTATTTACTCTTTTGAAGAGACCAGTAGATATGATTTTCTGTTTGTGTTTCACTTTCCCCAAAATAAATTCTAAAAAACAAGAGCAGAAATAAAAAGTAATACACTGAGATACATGATTGAAGGGGATTTCTAAAAAGAAAAAAATAAATTGTGAAAACATGCAACTACCAGAATGCAGTCTGAAGGGCGCAAACATAATCTTTTTCTCCAAATGAATTTAATGAAACATCTGGTGGGAACTAAGAATTCCACCTGGATTTTGAAAATCCAAAAAAAAAAAAAAAATGCTTTCCTCATAATGGCATTCAGTAGATGTTACATAAATGAGCCAAAGATGGCCTTTGCATATTGGCTTCTAGGCTGTTTACTTCTTCACAGCCTGCTGAGGCCAGTTACCTCAAAACCCTATTGTGGTGAATGCAAATTTTTACACATCAAACTCCTTTTTAACAAAGCTCTGAGAAGGAGGATTTTAGACATGTAGAGCTCATCTGGATTTGATCACTCTCAAAACTACCTAACATCCACCAATCTTAGACAGGATCAACCTGAAGATTACAAAGACCTCAGGATACTGCTAACCTTGTAAACTAGTGTATTAGTAACTGGTCTAGTGTTCTTTCTTCACTGAAATAACTAGTAAGAGTAACTTAATGAAGAATCGGAGGTTTAATTTTGCCTCACAGTGACAAGACTTAGTCCAACATGTTGAGGAAGTCATGACAACAGGAACTGGAAGCAATAGTCACATTGTACACAAAGAGAGGAAACAGGTTAGGGGGGCCAGGAATTGCTGGGGCTCAGCTTTCTGTCTTCTTTTTATGTGGTCCTGTAATATAGCCCACATTGGGCTTTGTGTCTTATTAATTTAATCTAGAAATCCCTGACAGACCTACCCTATGGTTCCAAATCTAATATAGTTGACAATAAAGGCTGTCACATGTGTGACCCAATTATTTCTCTCTCATGCTAAATGATGTTATCAAGAGAGAGCCCTCTCTGACCCCAATTTCCACCCTTTCCTTGAAGTTCCTTGATTTTCTTTTGATCTGAATAGGGACCATTTATCAGAATCTTAGAATAGCACTGGGCTGTAAGAGACTGCTTTTCTATGGAAAATTGTCAAAGGGTTGAACAATTAAATACATATATGACATCACCACTTTGTTTTCAAATTATCTCTTCTTGTTCAGCTCTGATACATCCATTACACCCCTTATGGCAGAGATATGTGCTTGAGGACAGAACCCTCTGAAGGTAGCCAGTGAGTTTATCAGAGTGCACATTATCCATTACACTCACCGTTTTGCATAGTGTTTTCTAAAGAACTATTATCATGGAGAAAAATGTGACAGAGAAGAATAATTATCACATGGCAAGTAGGGAGCATACAGATCAAGAAAGGAAGGATATGATGAGAAGATATACTTTTAGAGGCATGTTCCCAGTGATCCATTTTTTTCTAACTACATCCCATAGCAATAGTGTATTTTTGTACAAATTCATCAATAATTTAATACACTGATAAAATTAGCACTCTCATCAGAACTTTCAGCAGGAGACTAAACTATCAATACATAGGCTTTTGGGGATAAGTTTATACATTCAAGCCTTAATCTCTTGTCTGTAGTATAAAAGGGGTATCTATCTTAGAAATCAAAATCCACTTACCCTGTCTTCAAAAGTCTCTAAGATCCAACATTACTCATATATCTAACAGTTTGCCTTATAATTTAAGAAAAGCTCATACCTATGATACCATATAAAAATTAAATAAGTATATAAAAACAAAAATGGCACAGAATAAACACACCTAGTACATAAGGAGAATTGGGGTATAGACAGGAATAACAAGACTAAAATTAGAATAAAGTTTAACAATGCAAACATCAAAGTCTATAGCTACATTCCAGCATTCATAGTATCACATGGGACCACATGTGCTTCCATGGGTTTGGCCAGCCCTCCCCATACCCTTGTCAATAGAAACCCACTTGGCGTCTCCCCTTGATTTCCTTTGTTAAAGCTTGAATCTTTCCTGCACAGATGTTCAAGTTCCTAACATCTGTAACTTAACTATTCTTCATCGCAGCTTGGAGATTCCCTTCAGATCCTCAAGAATTACTCTATTGGTACATGTTCATGCGGATTTTCAACTCTTCCACACATGACTTGTACTCAGATTATTTCCTTTTGAAATTTGGATAAAAGACTCTTTGATACCACAATTCTGGTATTCTTCCTGACAGTAAATTCAGCATCATGCAGAAAATCCAAGTACGTGTTATCATCATGAACAGCAGCTAGGATCACTTGGAAAATTACCACAGTGGCCTCTGACTACATAGATGAACTCAGAAAAAAATTAAAGCTTCCAAATGCAGTCTTTATCAGCAGATGCCTTCAGCTCTCTTCTTAAAAGTATTTCAGATATAATTACAAATTTGCAGAGCAGGACCTGTGATGTGTTAGACCCAGCCTATTCTACAGAAATCCCCAAGATATCTATTGTATCTTGCCAATGCAAAGCATTTGGGTATTTTCTAGTCTTGCTAATTTCTATAGCAACCATACCATTTCTGGCCCCATATTTATATGCACTCCTTTTCTGGCTAAATTTCAAGTTTTTCAAATGCTTCTGCTTCATGTTTCTCAGCCTAAATGCTGTGTTACCTTGACATTTTCTCAGCCAATTAGACTATCACATTTCAACTCAGCTTCCCTCAATTTCTCAGGTTGTGGACAAAATGTGGACACATTCACTGCCAAGATATATAATAAAATATCTGTAGTCCAGGTCCCAATATAGCTTGTGTTTTCTTATGGAATATCATGCATACAACCTTCAATGTCCACATTTCTATCTATGTTCTGAGTTTATATCAGGATAATCCATTTATTTTTGCTCTGGTAAGAACATTCTAAGCTTTATGCAACTGGCTTCTCCACGTTTTCTAGGATGAATCTCATATATTTGTCTCTGACTCTTTTGCTGAATTTTGGGACCCTACTTCTTATACTGGGTCACTTTCCCCAACCTTAATATATGGAGAGATGTTCAGTTTTACTGTAACTTGATATGCCATGTTTTGTTGCTATCCATGGGAGCCCTGCCCTTTCCCAAACAAAAAAAAAAAAGGGAGGAGAAGTGGATTTAGGGTGGAGACAGAACAGGGAGGGAGAAGGAACTAGGACGATAGGAAGGAGGGGAAACAGCAGACAGGGTGTACAATTTAAAATAAAATGTCCCAGACAATTGAATCAGATAGTTCTGTACAGCCAGATAAGCAATCTTACGTCTCTATTAGCAACTTTTTTTTGCATTAGTTACTTTTCAGTGTCATGATGAAAGCCTGAGGAAATCCATTTAATATAAGAAGGATTTATTTGGGCTTATACTGTTGTTTTAGTCCATAGTCAGCTGACTCTATTGCCTTGAGTCTCTAGAAAAGTATATTACCTTCATGATACTAGATTATAGCAAAGGACTGAGCTCACATCATAGCAAGTAAGCAGTCGGAATGAGTATAGGAAAGTCCAGAGGTAATATGTGTCTTCCAAAAGTATGCCATCTGTAACCTACTTCCTCCAACTAGAACCTACATTATATTTGTCGATACAGGAATGAACTTATCAATGGATTGATTTATTGAAGAAGTTTGAACACATGGTTCAATAACTTTTCAATAACACCATTAGTATCAAACATATAACAAATGGACCATGTTGGGAGCCATTTCATATTGGAATTGTATCTTGCAGCTTTCTTGGATATTACTGCAATCACTTGATCCAATAGCATACATGGGACAATATCTAATACAGTGAGGATAATTCAAGTTCCTAGACAGACAGATTGCCACCCTAAACAGGAATATTGACCAAATAACCAATTGTTTAAACCTAGTTTTAAAAGAAAACAGAGAAGAAAATCTGAAATATGAAAGATGGTAACGTGGGGAGAAAGAGAGAAGGGGAAGGAGAAAGCATATCAACATATAACCAGTTCAACTATCATGAAAATTAACAAAATATAATCAAATTCTCCCCTTGACTAACAGAGGTTTGGAAGGGGTTCCTGATATTGTAGTCTAAATGAACCTTAATTAATACCAAGTTTAGTAAGACAAATGGATTAGAAATCAGGATAACAAGAAAGAGATAGTGTATTGGTTCATTGTATTGGTTAGTTTTAACTGTCAACTTGGCATAACCTACAATCACCTGAGAAGGGAGTTTCAATTGAGAGATTATCTAGATTAGATTGGCCTGTGGGCACATCTCTGGGGATTGTCATGATTGTTCACGGGGATAGACAGACCCATTCAGGATGTGGGTGTACCTCATTATGGGCTGGGTCTTGAAATATATGAGAATGATGAAAGCAAGTTGAGTAAGCAATCATGCAGCATGGGTATATTTGTTTCTCTCCTTTCTTGATTATTGATATAACTTGACTTATACTTAAGTTATAGTCTTAATTTCCACACAAGAGTGACTTGTACCCTGGAATTTTAACCTTAATAGACCCTTTTCTCCCAAAAGTTGTTCTTGGTGGCATGTTTTATCATAGCAACAGAAATTAAAATAGAAGAGTTACTTTCCTCACAGCTGTGACAAAAATACATGACTGTAAACAACTTAAGGAAGGAAGGGTTTCTATCACCTTCTGGCTCTAAAGGATATAGTTCATCAAGGTGAGGAAATCAGAGCTGGAGGAACAGGAAGCTGGATGGTAACATTATATCCACTCCATAGATATAATGATGGAGTGGATATAATGTTATATCCATATAATGAGAAAATGATGAAAATGCTCATATTCATAAAGTTTCTCTCTCATCTGCAGTTCATGAGTTGATGGAGTAGTGCTGCACACATTTATAGTATGTCTTCTCACTTCTGTTAACTTGACCCATAAAATCACTCACAGATATGCCCGCTTCTTCCTAAGGTGATTCTGGATCCTGCCAAGTTAAAATCAGTAATAACCATTACACTAAGAATGAGAGCAAATAAAGCACACTATTCATATCATAGGAAAAGCACTTGACATTTTTTAGCACTCAAGAATATTTCTTTAGGTCCCTAGAACCAGAACAATGCCAAGAACGTAATCACAGATTTGTATTTCATAGTTGATAGAGGTTTTATTTACAACTACATTAATGTGATGTATTTCATATGTATATATGCATATATTATAAGTATATAGAGATGTGGTGATACAATTGTAAAGTCAAAATGTGACATTACAAAAATGTTCATACTTGGAATGAATTTGAGGTTCCATCTTCTTGAAATTTGTTGGCAATAATCCACACCATATGTATTTTTTCTTACTCTGGCATCTCTCATTGTATATAAAGTCCAGGAAAAACAATTCTAATCTTCAAATATCACTACCATAATATGAAAAAAAATGATCTCTTATTCAGCATAACTGACAAATTAAGCTATAGAATAATGATTGTGGTTAGGGGAGTGAAAAATACTACATTTTCAAGAAAATTAGTGCATCACTCTAGACCCCAACAGGAGCCAGTCTTCTTGTAGTGAAAGAAAGATATGAGAAATTACCTTGTTGATATGTTTAAGAAAAGAAAAACAAGTGGTCCAACTTCTGGTTTCTGTTTGAGATTATTGCTGTTTTCACGCATCTTCAAAAAAAAAAAAAACTTCCTTTTAAATATACAGTAGTTAATGCAGAAACCACTAACTGGACAAACTACCAAGAAGTAATGATGTAGTAGTCAGTCCTAAATGGAGAATCTGCATTATCCCCCACAAGGCTCAGGGAACATTATGAAAAAGGCACAAAAACAGAAAGGGGGGGGAGAGAGAGACAGAGAGAGAGAGAGAGAGAGAGAGAGAGAGAGAGAGAGAGAGAGAGAGAGAATGTAAGAACAAGAAGATAGGAAGATGTGGCTTCCAAAAGATGCCTTTAGGACATAAACTAGCCATCTAGACACTGAACTTCTGAACTCCCTGCAACTGTGGTTACCTGCAAAAGAGCTCACAAGATAGGAGTTGTCAACATTCCATCATGGGCAAGTACTCATGAGGCCCCAGATCTCCCTTAGGAGCCACAGACAGCTAACATTTGCTGAGGTATCATTTTATTCAGAGGTGTAGCCACTGATAAGTTGCCCATGCTCCATGAAACAATCTATCTGTGTTCATTCAAGCCACACCGAACTTAATGGATCACACATAGAAAGACGATATGAAAAGAGAGGGAGACTTATAGGAAAGAAAAGGAATTTCAGTGATAGACTGAGAAGATTGAGAGAGAGTGGATAAGAGCAGAGGGTGAACATACTTAAAATCCATTACATAAATGTATCAAATTGTCAAGGTATAAAAAGTTGAAGGAAATAATAGCTCAAGTAGATAAAGCCATCAGCAAGGCAAATAGCAGTTGGTTGCTAGGTAACATGAACTTCTGAGAGGTCCAGTCACTTCAAATGCAGAAAAGTTAAGTTAATATCTTGATCATCCAGACATATCCCATAATATCTATTGTAAACACAAATAAAGAGTAGATCAACTTCTAACGTTTTTTCCAGGGAGACCAAAGTTATTCCAAAGCCTTTTATTACTGATTTGAATGAACATGACTTTGCTGAAAACACAAAACACTGAAAAAGAAATCCAGATATTGAATTTACAGCTTGTAGAATTACAATGCCAGTTAATTTACAGCTTGACCGTATCTCTTAGGTGAATGTTAGGACATTGATTACAACAGACTGAACTCCACTAATTGCTATGAGGGACACTGCAGACAAATTGAAAGACATGAACTAGGCCAACCCCCCTAATTCCAATAAAACATGCCTAATGGTGCATTCCTTTTAGAAATTCAGTACTGTCCTTGGCCAGAGAAGTTGTCCCTAGGGAAGGCAAATAGAAAAATAAGTTTCTCTTGCTTAATAGTTGACTCCTGAATGACAAAGAAAAGGAATATGAATCCAACATGACTTTGGTCAGAGGAGGGCAACTGATAAACCATAGTGAGAGCAAGGGATGGTAATACACATAATCAGATTGCACATTAAGATATATGTACCAAATTTCTAGCAATAGACTAAAGCAATCAATTTAAGACAAATAAATGAATCATGAATTTAAAGTATTATGAAGTCACTGATACCCCGAGCCCAGGATTTAATGTGCAAATTTTGCATAATTCCATACTGTTTTATGGATCCATTCCTAACTCACGTTAAATTATTTTGAAAAAGAAAAAATACTTAAAGTTAAAAAGAAGCATGATAAGAGTTTATTTGCTTATGTACACTCTGACAAGATTAGAACCAGGACAAACTAAATATTGGGGTGTGGTGGTATTGTGTTCCCCAAAATATTGTGTACTTTAATAAACTTATCTGGGGTCAGAGAACAGAAAAGCCACTAGTTAGGCAGTGATAGCACACGCCTTTAATCCTGGCATTCCAGAGATAGAAATCCCTCTGGATCTCTGTGAGTTCAAGGCCATATTGGAAACAGCCAAGCATGGTGACACGCCTTTAATCCCAGAAAGCCAGCCTTTAATCCCAGAGAGTGGTGGTAGAAAGCAGAAAGGTATATAAGGTGTGAGGACCAGAAACTAGAAGCATTTTGGCTGGTTAAGTATTTGACTGGTTAAACTTTCAGCAATACAGTTCAGCTGAGATTCATTCTGGATGAGGACTCAGAGGCTTCCAAGCTGAGGAAACAGGACCAGCTGAGGAATTGGCAAGGTGAGATAGCTGTGGCTTGTTCTGTCTCTCTGACCTTCCAGTATTCACCCCAATAACTGGCCTTGGGTTTAATTTTATTAATAAGAACTTTTTTTTTTTTTTTTTTTTTTTTTTTTTTTTTTTTTTTTTAGTAAATTTATTTTACAACATCATTCAGTTCAACATAATAGCCACAGATTCCCCTGTTCTCCCACTCTCGCCCCCTCCCCCTCCCCCCACCCCACCCCCCATTCCTACCTCCTCCAGATCAAGGTCTCCCCCGAGGACCAGGATCGACCTGGTAGACTCAGTCCCGCCAGGTCCAGTCCCCCCCTCCCAGACCGAGCCAAGCGTCCCTGCATAGGTCCCAGGATTCAAACAGCCAACTCATGCAACGAGCCCAGGACCCAGCACCAACACACAGCTGCCTCCCAAACAGATCAAGCCAAATGACTGTCTCACTCGTTCAGGGGGCCTGATCCAGTTGGGGGCCCCTCAGCCTTTGGTTCATTGATCCTGTGCTTCCATTCATTTGGTTATTTGTCCCTGTGCTTTATCCAACCTTGGCTTCAACAATTCTCGCTCATATAAACCCTCTTCTTTCTCACTAATTAGACTCCCAGCGCTCCACCGGGGGCCCAGTCGTGGATGTCTGCATCCAGATTCCTCAGACCTTCCTTGGATGGGGCTTATGGCAAAACTAACAGGGTGTCTGGCCATCCCATCACCAGAGTAGGTCAGTTCCTGCCGTCTCTCGACCATTGCCAGCTTTTAAGATTCATGCTACATTGGGGAATATTTAATAAGCCTTTGAAATTTAGGATAAATTGAGTTTAATGTTTCAAACAGGAAAAAACAGAAAAATAAATAAATGTTCCTCTAAAGATGCCCATTATAAAAGAACTTTGACCTCACTGAATATCGGCAGGTGCTAAGCGACCTTTCCATTCAGATCTATCAGCAGCTCATTAAAATCGCAGAGGGCCTGTTACAACCTATGATCGTTTCGGCCTTGTTGGAAAATGAGAGTATCCAGGGGCTGTCTGGCGTGCCTCCAGCATGGTGGATGGAGAGAACTCCTACTGCCTGGAGGCTATCATCCGCCAGATGAATTCGTTTCATACAGTCATGTGTGACCAGGGCCTGGACCCTGAGATCATCCTTCAGGTGTTCAAACAGCTCTTCTACATGATCAACGCCGTGACCCTTAACAACCTGCTCCTGCGGAAAGATGCCTGCTCCTGGAGCACAGGCATGCAGCTCAGGTACAACATAAGCCAATTTGAAGAGTGGCTTCGAGGACAAAACCTTCACCAGAGTGGAGCAGTTCAGACCATGGAACCGTTGATCCAGGCAGCCCAGCTCCTCCAGCTGAAGAAGAAAACACATGAGGATGCAGAGGCCATCTGCTCTCTGTGTACCTCCCTCAGCACCCAGCAGATCGTCAAAATTTTAAACCTTTACACCCCCTTGAATGAATTTGAGGAACGAGTGACAGTGTCCTTTATACGAACAATCCAGGCTCAGCTACAAGAGAGGAATGACCCCCAGCAGCTACTGCTGGACTCCAAACACATGTTTCCTGTTCTGTTTCCTTTTAATCCATCTTCTCTGACCATGGACTCAATCCACATCCCGGCATGCCTCAATCTGGAGTTTCTCAATGAAGTCTGAGGCTGTGTGATTCCAAGGCAAACCAGGAAGCACGTACAGTCAGCTGAGAGAATTCTGGGTTTGTTAACTATGCCCGAAGTAGATCAAACCAGAGTTAGAGAACCCGTGGAGACTACTGAACTAAACAAAGTGACGCACATTGTCATTAGTTTTTGTATATACTGTTCAGAATAAAAATACTTGAAATGTGAAAAAAAAAAAAAGAAAGAAATAGGTTTGGGTGAATTGTGCTTTGGATAGAAGTTTGCTTTTAATTCAATCCCTTCAATTTTATGGATGGCATCTTGTTGCCAGAATGCCAGGGATAAAGAATATTAAAATATTAACAATATAAGCTTTGTCTGATGAAGATTGTCATCAAGTATTGCCAAACTTTGAACAGATTTACACAGAAAGTCTGATACATACAAGGAAGGCTCATTATTTTGATTTTTAAGAAGGAGGGAGGGTCATAGGCACGCTATGACATGTAGAGATAGGTTCTCTTTCACCATGTCCATTCTAGGACTTAAAATCATGTTGTCCGGCAGGATGACAAGCATTTTTACCTAAAGAGCCATATTATTAACCCTGATTCATTATTTTGCATTCTATAAAGAACATTTAAAGATTAAAAAAGATGATCACAAAGATATAAGCAATGACCACATATGAGATAATGAAGTTAATAGTTTACCAGCATAAAGCTACAAAGAATATACAGTTATCACATTCCATCACAACAAAGTGATGTTTATTTATTTATTTATTTATTTATTTATTTATTTATTTATTTTAAGACAGGTTTTCTCTGTGTAGCACTGTGTCCTGGAACTCCCTATGTAGACCAGATGGGCCTTAAACTCAAAGGTCTGCCTGCCTCTGCCTACTGAGTACTAGGATTAAAGGCATACACCACCACCACTCAGCTCAAAGTGACTTCTTAAACTTCAGTTTTTTTATTCTTCTCTCATATATTAGAGTTTCCCCCTCTCTACTCCTTCTAGTCCCCCTTCCCCTCTTCTCCAGATCCACTCCTCCTCCATTTCTCTTCAGAAAACAGTAGGCCTCCTAGAGATATCAACCAAATGCAGTATAATAAGTTACAATAAGACAAAGCACAAACCTGTATATCAAGGCTGGATAAGGAAACCTAATAAGAGTATAGATAAAAGTGTCCCAAGCACAGGCAAAAGAGTAAGTAACACCCCACGCACACTCCCACTCTTAGGCCGTCCCACCACAGCACCTGCTGGGGATGTCTTTCTGTTTGCTGTGATTGTGTTGCTCTGATTGATTGATAAATAAAATGCTGATTGGCCAGTAGCCAGGCCGGAAGTATAGTATAGGCAGGATAAACAGAGAGGAGAATTCTGGGAAGTGGAAGGCTGAGTCAGGAGACACTACTAGCTGCCACCATGAGAATCAAGATGTGAAGTACCCATAAGCCACAAGCCATGTGGTGACTTATAGATTAGTAGAAATGGGTTAATTTAAGATATAAGAAGTAGATAGCAAGAAGCCTGCCATGGCCACACCGTTTATAAGTAATGTAAGTCTCTGTGTGTTTACTTGTGTCTGAGCGGCTGCAGACTTGAGCAGGACTGGAGAAAACTCTAGCTATAAACCATCTCCAAGGTACACAATTGTAACATATATGCAGAGGACCAAGCTAAGACCCATACTAACTCCACGTTTGTCGGTCCAGTCTCTGTGAGCCATTATGAGACCTGCTTAGTTGATTCTGCAGACCACATTTTCATGGTGTCCTCTATCCCTTCTGACTGCTAGAATCATTCCTCCCCTTCTTCTGCTGGATTCCCAGAGCTCCATTAACGTTTGGCTGTGGGTCTCTATATCTGCTCCCATCATCTGCTGGACAAAGCCTCTCTGAGGCGGTTGGGGCACTGATCCATGAGTATAGCAGAATATCACCAGGAATCATTTCATTGGAGGTTTTGCTTTTTGTCAGTGGTGGTGCTTCTACTTCTATTCTTTTTCCCTCGCAGCTTTCACTATTCTCTCTTTGTTCTGTATTTTTAGTGTTTTGATTACTACTTGCTGAGGGGATTTCTTTTCTGGTCCAGTCAGGTGTTTGCTGTGATTATTGTACCTTTATAGAAATCTCTTTCTTTAGGTGAGGAAAATTTTCTTCTGTCATCTTGTTGAAAGTATTTTCTGGGCCTTTGAGCGGAGATTCTTCCCCTTTGTTTATTCCTATTATTCTTAGGTTTGATCTTTCCACAGTGGCCCAGGGTTCCTGAATGTTTTGTGTCAGGTATTATTTAGGTTTGTTGTTTTCTTTGACCATCTATTGTATCTTCAGCCCCTGAATGTCTCTCTTCCATTTCATGTATTCTGTTGTTGAAGTTGAAGCTTTCCTCTGTTTTTCCTGTTCCAATTCCTAATTTCTTCATTTCCTAAATCCCCTCAGTTTGTGTTTTCTTTATTGCTTCCATTTCCATTTTCAGGTCTTGAACATCTTTATTCATTTTCAAGTGTTTGTATTTTTTTTTTTTTTTTACTTCTTCAAGGTTTTTAGTCATTTACTCCAATTTTTTTCCCCTGGATTTCTTTAAGGGATTTATTAATATCCTCTATAGGGATCTCCATCATTTTCATGTGGTTGATTTTAAAGATTTTTCTTGTGCTTCATCCATGTTGGAATATTCAGTGCCTGCTGTGGTAGGATAGGTGGGCTCTAATGAAGACATATTGCCCTAGCTGTTATTATCTTCTTATGCTGGTATCTAGGCATCTTTGTTTGGGTGATTATAGGTCTAGGCACTGATTTCTGAGTTTGTCTTTGTTAGATGGTTTTTTTCTTCCTTGGTTTCTGTTTGTTCTCTGAAGTTGTGGTCTGGTGTGGCCTCTGGTCCAGCAAGGAGTCTCTGCCTGAGTTGGTTCCTGGCACACAGTGATAAGGAGAGGAGCATGGGATTCAGGATAATGTTATTGAATAGGGAGCACTGACAGAGTGGAAAAAGTCAGTGGGTGTGTAGCCTCTGCTGTGGGATGTCTTTCTGTATGCTATAAATATGTGTTGCTCTGATTGCTTGATAAGTAATGTCATTTGTCCTATGGCAAGTCAGGTTATAGCTAGGTGGGAAATTGGAGAGAGAGACAGGAAGAAGAAAGTCAGAGGGGAGAGAGATGCCAGCACTGCTAGGAGAAGCAAGATGTGACATATCAGTAACCCACGGCCATGTGGCAACTTATAAATAGAAATAGGTTAAGTTATAAGAACTAGCTAGCATGAAGCCTGAGCTATAGACCATACAGTTTGTAAATAATATAAGTCTCTGAATGATTATTTTATAAGCAGTTGCAAGGGAGAGTACTTCAGGTTGGCAGCCTACATGTTCTTCTGGCCGGCATGGCCTGCACCTGAACAGGATATGTCCAGATTTCTTGATCTGTATGTCCCTAAAGAACCCTCTTTTGTTTCTGGCTATCACTGAAAACATCCTTTGAGACATTATTTTGCAATTTTATTATGCTTCTAATTGTCCTATGATGCTAGCTGTCTTCAATATCAGAGACTCATAACAAACCTAAGATAATTAATTCCCTGTGAAATAATAAAAAGTAAGAAGAAAAACCCAATATTTCAGCATTATTTCATCAGATGCCCCAATCCATTCAACAGCCCCATGCTCTTCCCACAGCCCTTCCAAGAGAAGATGCTGCCACTCTTCCATCCATGTCCCTCCAACTTCCCAGTGTGCTCTGGCAGAATAGCAACAGAAAGTATGTTCACTGTTGTGAATGTGTGTCTCCACTATCACCAGTGTCTCTCCCCTTATGGCTGGTTGTTTGATTTGTGTCCACATCCAAGAGATGGGGGAGGAATCAATACTCCATTATATCCCTAAACAAACAATTCTCAGTACTAAATATTAGTACTTAATTTCTCTATTTTTCTTATAGGAAATGCAATTTCCATGCTGTAGTTTCTCAAGCAGTCCCTAAAGCAGTAAGAGCTCATTGCCCATGGTTGTCTTACCCTGCACATTATCCTGCACTGTTCCTATTACCCTACTTGTCTTCTCCGACTACAAGTCTTTGTATTCTTATGTTAAGTTTTGCTTGTGGGGAAACCTGACCTCTTATTTTAATGTAGTAGCAATATAGTCGTTCTCATTTGAATCATTTTTCTGAAGTCAGGATTTCATTTCCTCACTCTTTGCTAGCATAATATATGAGCTCACTGCATGTTACAGATGTGGCCATACAATGCTCAAAGCATGGACTTCAATAATGTTTTTTTTTAACCTCATAAAGAAAGAAAGAGAGACAAAAACAAGTTCCAGTCACACTCACTGCTTCTGTCTTTCACTTCATCAAATATAGCCCCTGACACATTTAATAGTGATGTCACCAAAAGGCTATTGTGAATCAACAGTTACAAAACAAAGGAATGAAAGCCATGAACAGGAAATCAGCATGCATTTCTATTCTTAAATTACAATTTCTTAATTCCTATGCCTTCCTTTTTCATTTTGGAAATAATGCCTACCACTGCCTCACAAGATTGTAAAGATTAAATGAAATGACACAAATAGAATAAGATTCTATGATGACACTCTACTATATCTGGAAAGGTATGGCTGAAAATACAAACCGAGAAACACTGAATACCAGTGACCTCTATACTATAAAGTAAAACTTCAGTACATCTCCATGGAATATGACATAAATAAACTAGGAAAATGGATTTACTGTGCATAGATCACAACATACTATGAATATGTAAGAATAGGCTTAAAATTTAACAGAATAAAATCACAGTCTATGAATCTCATGGAAAGTTATGAAGCTGTTTTTATGTCTTTTTGTCTGCCATCTTTGGAGAAAAATCTCGATGAAGTTGTTTCAAACGAACAACTATAATCCTAGTTTATCAGATAAAATGCAGGAAATGATACTTGACAAATGCCTACCCAACACAAGAGATGACCTAGCTGGAGGATGATAGGTGAAGGTATGTAGATTAAACAAAGATAAAAGACTGTGAGAATCTGCTAAGCAAATGATGACTTTTCTGTAGATAAGGAAAACTGTGTAAAAGGGTATCATATTCCATTATATTGAAATACACCACTCAGGAGGATTACATTTAGTATTAAAGTTACCATAATAGAGTTATGTAGAATTATTAGTTATTAGCCTGAAAATCAATTGAGTTACATGATAGAATAGGTAGAGGACTTCATCAATAAATCATGAATAGAAATTGTCAATAATTAAAAGCTTTAAAAGTCTACAATATAATTAATATTTGGACAGCTGACACAAGTCTTGTTATACAACTGAAAATTCTTCAAGCATCTATGAAATTAATCAGTAAATCATATTTTTAAAATACTTTTTTTGTAAATTAAACTACCTGTGATGACTAAACCAATGTAAAATGATTTTGAGAAATGAAGACCAAAATCTAATACAGTGTCTCAATCTAATTGATATTCCAGGTCTGTTTTGCATGTTCTGAAATATTTCTATGTAATTTAGCCTCTCTCCCTCTTTTCTTTCTCTTATTTTCTCTTTCCCTTTTTCTATATATGGTTCAAAGTTCAAAGGAGACATATAGATGATAGATGATAGATAGATAGATGATAGGTAGGTAGATAGATAGATAGATAGATAAAGATGTAGACACACATATAGATGAAAGTGAATAGATAAATACATAGTTTAAAGACTGATAGATAGGACCATTGGAATTTCAGGTGTCTGCTAGCACACTTTCAGTCCTTAGGACAGTTGGTCTGGGTCTCTGAGGTGCAACATGAGTCTGATCTCCTGTGGTATTTCACCCAGTTGTTCACGAAAATTGTGTGAGCACAGTCAGGCCAAAGGACTCAGTGAATGGGCAAGCAGGATCCAGGAACTTCTGGGCATCAGCAACCACTGGAGCCACAGGTTCTTCCTACACAGATTGTGAGGAGAAGCCCTAGAGACCAGGCAGCAATATCCTCCCCAGCCCCCCTTGCCAACCATCCCCTGAGGCACCAGTGACCACTGGAGCCATAGGCCCCTTCTGTACTGATTGAGAAGAAGAGCAACCTCTACCACCTGGAGAAAAAGGGACGCCAGGAGGCACAGGCTCAACCTGTACAGATTAGAGGAAGAAATGGGTAGATGGCAGTATAAGAGTACATTCAACAACACAAAGAGTAATACGTCACCAGCAGAAACTAGTGGTTCTACAACAGCACTACCTGAACATCCTAATGCAGATGAACCAGAAGAAAACAACCTTAAAAATTACTTTATGAAGATATTAGAAGACCTTAAAGAGGAAATTTAAAAAATTCCCTTGAAGAAATGGAAGAAAAGACAAACCAAAAATTGGTATAAATTAATAAATGCCTTAAAGAAAGCCAAGAAAAAAAAAAAAACAATCAAACAGGTGAAGGAAACAGTTCAAGACTTGAAAACTGAAATAGAGGCAATAAAGAAAACACAAACTGAGGGAATTCTGGAAAAGGAAAATCTGAATAAACAAACAAGAACTACAGAGGCAAGCATTTTCAACAGAATACAATAGCTGGAAGATAGAATTTCAGGCATTTAGGATACGATTCAGGAAATAGATTTCATCAGTCAAAGAAAATGTTAAATCCATACAATTTTTAACACAAAACATCCAGGAAAACTGGGACACCATGAAAAGACCAAATCTAAGAATATTAGGGATGGAAGAAGAACTTCAGCTGAAAGGCACAGAAAATATATTCAGCAAAATTGTAGAAGAAAACTTTCCCAACCTAGAGAAAAACATGTCTGTGAAGGTACAAGAAGCTTACAGAGCACCAAATAGACGAGACAAAAAAAAAAATCCCCTCGCTACATAATAACCAAAATACCAAACATACAGAATAATGAAAGAATATTAAGAGCAGCAAAGATAAAAGGCCAAGGAACATATAAAGGCAGAACTATCAGAATTACGTGACTTCTCCATGGAAATGCTGAAAGCCAGAAGGTTCTGGGCAGACATTCTTCAGACACTAGGAGACCACAAATGCCATCCCAAACTACTATACCCAGCAAAGCTCTCAATCACCATAAATGGAGAAAATAAGATATTCCACAACAAAAACATATTTAAACAATACATATCCACAAATTCAGCCCTACATAAAGTACTAGAAGGAAAACTCCAACCCATGGAAGTTAACTACATCCACCAAAACATGGGAAATAGATAACCTCACATCAGTAAGTCCCAAAGAAAGGAAACACACACACACACACACACACACACACACACACACACACACACACTACCAATAACAACAACAAAACCAAAAATAACAAGAATTAGCACTCACTGGTCATTATTATCTGTTAATATCAAGGGACTGAATTAGCCTATAAAAAGACACAGGCTAACAGAATAGGTACGAAAACAGAATCCATCCTTCTGCTGACTACAAGAAATATACCTCAACCTCAAAGACAGATATTTTCTCAGAGTAAAGGGTTGGGAAAAGATTTTCCAATGAATGGATCTAAGAAACAACCTGGCGTAGGTATCCTAATAACAAATAAAATAGACTTTGTACTAAAATTAATCAAAGGAGATAGAGAAGAACATTTCATATTCATCAAAGGAAAAGTCCATAAAGATGAAGTCTCAATTCCCTACATTTATGTCCCAAATATAAGGGCACATATATTTGTAAAAGAAACATTACTAAAACCTGAATCACACATCAAACCCCACACATTAATAGAGAGAGACGTCAACATCCCAGTTTCACCACTGGACAGGTCTGCCAGACAGAAACTTAACAGAGAAAAAAGGAAACTAACAGGTGTTGTGACACAAACAAACATACCTAACAGATATCTATAGAACATTTCACCCAAACACAAAGAATACACCTTCTTCTCAGTAACTCATGGAACCTTCTCCAAAATTGACCCCATACTCAGTAACAAAGCAAATCTCAACAGATCCAAAAAAATTTGGAATAATCCCCTGTGTTTTATCAGAACACCATGTCTTAAAGTTAGAATTTAATGACAACATAAATTGCAGAAAGCCTACAAACTCATGGAAACTGAACAAGGCTCACTTGAATCATCATTGGGTTAAGGAAGAAATAAAGAAAAAAAGTTAAAGACTTCCTAGAATTCAATGAAAATGAATGCACAACATACCCACACTTATGGGACACTGTGAAAGCAGTGCTAAGTGGAAAGTTCATAGCAGTAAATGTCTACATAAAGAAAGAGGAGAAATCTCATACTAGCAACTTAAGAGCACATCTGGCAGCTCTAGAACAAAAAGAAGCAAACTCACCCGAGAGGATTAGACTCCAGGAAATAATCAAATTGAGGGCTGAAATCAATAAAAAAGAAACAAAGAGAACAAAACAAAGGATCAATGAGACAAAGAGTTGGTTCTTCGAGAAAATCAACAAAATGGAAAAACCCTTATCCAAAAGGCAGAGAGAGAATATCCAAATTAACAATATCAGAAATGAAAAGGGGGACATAAAAACAGACACTGAGGAAATTCAGAGAATCACTAGGTCATACTTCAAAAACCTGTACTCCACAGAATTGGAAGATGTAAAAGAAATGAACAGTTTTCTGGGTAGGTATTACATACCAAAATTAAATCAAGATCAGATAAACAATTTAAATATACCTATAACCAATAAGGAAATAGAAGCAGTCATCAGAAGTCTCCCAACCAAAAAAGTTCAGGGCCAGGTGATTTCAGTGAAGAATTCTACCAGAATTTCAAAGAAGAGCCAATACCAATACTTCTAAAATTGTTCTGAACAATAGAAATAGAAGGAACATTGACATTGACAAACTACTCTTGTTATGAGGCTACAGTTGCCATGATACTCAAACTACACAAAGGTGCAATTAGAAAAGAGAATTACAGACCGGTGTCCCTCATGTACATTGATGCACTTATTTAATAAAATATTGGAAAACAAATCCATGAACAAACCAAAAAAATCACTTACCATGATCAAGTAGGCTTTATCCCAGAGATGCAGGGATGGTTTAACATATTAAAATCTGTCAATGCAATCCACCATATTAAAAAAAATCTGAAAGAAAAAAAAAACATGATCATCTCATTAGATGCTGAAAAAGCCTATGACAAAAATCAAACACCTTCATTATAAAGGTCTTGGAGAGTTCATGGATAAATACAATATAACTAAATGTAATAGAGGCAATATACAGCAAACTAACAGCCAATATCAAACTAAATGGAGAGAAACTCAAGGTGATTGTATTAAAATCAGGAACAGGATAAGGCTGTTCACTCTCTCCATATTTATTCAATATAGTATCTGAAGTTCTAGCTAGAACAGTACAACAACAAAAGGAGATCAAGGGGATACAAATTGGAAAGGAAGAACTCAAACTTTCGCTCTTTGCAAATGATATGATAGTATACATAAGTGACTCCAAATGTTCTTCCAGGGAACTTCTACAGCTGATAAACACCTTCAGTAATGTGGCAGGAAACAAGATTAACTCAAAAAAATCAGTAGCCCTCCTATATACAAATGATAAACGGGTTGAGGAAGAAATCAGAGAAACATCACCTTTTTACAATAGCTACAAATAACATAAAATGCTTGGGTTAATTCTAACCAAACAAGTGAAAGACATGTATGACAAGAACTTTGAGTCTCTGAAGAAAGAAATTGAAGAAGATATCAGATAGGTAGGTCAACATAGTAAAAATGGCAATCTTACCAAAAGCAATCTATAGATTCAATGCAATCCCCATTAAAATCCCAACACAATTCTTCACAGACCTGGAAAGAACAATACTCAACTTCATATGAAAAAAAAAAAAAACCCAGGAGAGCCAAAATAATCCTATAGAATATAGAAACTTCCTGAGGTATCACCATCACTGACTTCAAGCTCTACCATAGAGCTATAGCAATTAAAAAAAAAAAAAACAGTTTGGTATTGGCATTAAAAACAGTTACATGGGACCCGGTCCTACTGCCTGGATGCCTCCCAAACAGATCAAGCCAATCAACTGTCTCACCCATTCAGAAGGCCTGATCCAGTTGGGGGCCCCTCAGCCATTGGTTCATAGTTCATGTGTTTCCATTTGTTTGGCTATTTGTCCCTGTGCTTTATCCAACCTTGGTCTCAACAATTCTTGCTCATATAAACCCTCCTCTTTCTCACTAATTGGACTCCTGGAGCTCCACCTGGGCCTAGCCATGGATCTCTGCATCTAGATCCCTCAGTCATTGGATGGGGTTTTTAGCAGGACAATTAGGGTGTTTGGCCATCCCATCACCAGAGTAGGTCAGTTCCGGCTGTCTCTTGACCATTGCCAGCAGTCTATTGTAGGGGTATCTTTGTGGATTTCTGTGGGCCTCTCTAGCACTTTGCTTCTTCCTATTCTCATGTGATCTTCATTTACCATGGTCTCCTATTCCTTGTTCTCCCTCTCTGTGAGTTGGCTGTTTGAAACATGGGGCTTATGCAGGGTTGCTTGGCTTGGCCTTGGAGGAGGGGACTGGACCTGCCTCGACTGATTCTACCAGATTGATCTCAGTCCTTGGGGGGTGAGGGGGGCTTTCCCCTGGAGGAGGTGGGAATGGGGGGCGGGCTGGGGGAAGTGGAGGGCCGGGAGGGGGGAGAACAAGAGAATCTGTGGCTGATATGTAGAACTGAATTGTATTGTAAAATAGAATAAAATAAAAATAACTAAAGCAAAGGCCCTGGTGGGAAAAAGAAAAAAACAAAAACAAAAACAAAAACAAAAAAACAGTTACATGGATCAACAGAATCAAATTGAAGAACAACACACCTATGAACACCTGATTTTAGATAAAGAAGTTAAAAGTGTACACTGAAAAAATGAAAGCATCTTCAACAAATGATGTTGGCATAACTGGATGTCAACATGTAGAAGATTGCAAATAGATCCATATCTATCGCCATGCACAAAACTCAAGTTCAAATGTATCAAAGACCTCAACATAAATCCAGTTACTCTGAAACTGAAAAAGGAAGTGGGAAGTAGGCTTGAATCCACTGGCACAGGAGACCACTTCCTAAATATAACACCACTAGCACAGACACTGAGATCAATAATTAATAAATGGCACCTCCTGAGCCTGAGAAGCTTCTGTAGGCAAAGGACATGGTAAAGAAAACCAAACAGCAGCCTACAGAATGGAAAAATCTATTTACCAACCCCACATCTGACAGAGGGCTGAACTCCAAAATATATAAAGAACTCAAGAAACTAGACAGCAAAATACCAAATAATCCAATTAAAAAATGGAGTACAAATCTAAACAGAGAATTCTGAACAGAAGAATCTCAAATGGCTGAAAGACCTTTAAGGAAGTGTTCAATATCCTCAGCCATCAGGGAAATGCAAATTAAAATGACCCTGAGATACCATTTTACTCCTGTCAGAATGGCTAAGATAAAAAAACACTGATGACAGCTTATGAGGGAGAAGATGTGGAGAAAGGGGAACACTCCTCCACTGTTGGTGGGAGTACAATCGTTTACAGCCTCTCTGGAAATCAATATGGTTTATCAGGAAATTGGAAATCAACCTACCTCAAGACCCAGCAATACTAATCTTGGGCATATACCCAAAAGCTGCTAAAGCACACCACAAGGACACTTGTTCAACTATGTTCGAACAGCATTATTCATAATAGTGAGAACCTAGAAACAACCTAGATGCCCATCAACAGAAAGAATAGATAAAGAAAATGTGGTACATTTATAGAATGGAGTATTACACAGCAGTGAAAAAGCAATGACAGTGTGAAATTTGCAGGCAAATGGATGGAACTAGAAAACATCATTCTGAGTCAGGTAACCCAGACCCAGAATGACAGATACAGCATGTACTCATTCATATGTGGATATTAGAAACAAAGCAAAGAATAACCAGGCTATAATCCACCACACCAGAGAAGCTAGGTAAGGAGGAAGACCCTAAGAGGACCATGCATGGATCACTCCAGGAAGGGGAAAGGATTAAGGTTCTCCTGGGTATACTGGGAGGGGTTTTGAGGGGAGGAGATGGGAGGGTGGGAACATGAAGGATCAAGATGACTGAGTTTGGGGAGGGATGGGGAGGGAGAGCAATGAAAGAGATATCTTGACAGAGTGAGCCCGTATGGGGTTAGGGAGAAACCTGGTGCTAGGGAAATCTTTAGAAACCCACAAGGATGTCCCCAACTGAGATTCCTAGCAATGGTGAGAGGGTGTCTGAACGTACCTTCCCCTCTACTCAGATTGGTGACTACCCTAGTTGTCATTATAGAACCTACTTCCAGTGACTGATGGAAGCAAATGCAGAGATCCACAGCCAAGCACTTGGCTGAGCACCTGGAATTTAGTTGAAGAGAGAGGGGAAGAAACCTAGAAGCAAAGAGGGTCAAGATCATGATGGAAAAACCACAGAGACAGCGGACCCGAACTAGTGGGAGCTCACAGACTCTGAACTGACAGCTGTGGAGCCTGCATGGGACAAGGCCTTCTGAATATAGGGGACAGTTGTATGGCTTGATCTGTTTGTGGGGCCCCTGGCAATGAAATCAGGATCTATCCTGGGACTGTGAACTGGCCTTTTAGAGGCTATTCTCTATGGTGGGATGCCTTACTCAGCCTTAATGCAGTGAGGAGGGGCTTAGTCTTGCCCCAGCTTGGTATATCAGCCAGTATTGACTACCCAAGGAAGGTCTTATCCTCTTTGAGGAGTGAACAGGAGGTGGGATGAAGGGGAGGTGGTGGTGGGGAAGGGGAAGAGGTGAGGGAGGAGGAACAGTGGTTAGTAAATAAAATGAACACAAATTTTTAAATAAACTAAGTTGCTCCCTCCCTAACAAAGACTGATAGATAGACAGACAGAGATAGATGTACAGATATAGATGCTGGTGTAAATGTGGCCTGGAATGGAGCCTGGAGATTTATATCATTTAAAAAGGAAGAAGAGCCATCCTCACAACTACAGCCACACAGAAAAAAAGTATCTGTACATATATATACAGCTATACACACATACATACAAATACATATATAACATATATTAATGTTCATATATAATATATGTATGTGCATGCAATGCATGTATGGAAATTACATTAAAAATAACAAAAATTACTATTAATTACTATTAAAGAAATTATATGTTTTTATGTGTCTCCTTGAAAAATAAGGCAATGTAAGGTCAAATTTTATTACATTTGAATGGTTAACACAAAAGGAAAATATCTTTTCCATGTCCTCCATGTAATAAACAAGTATCTGCATGTTGGTAGTTATGAAATAGATACTTTTTCATTGATATGCTTTTTAAAGCAATATAATACAGAAGAAAGATTCTCTGAAGGAAAAGAAACAAGCAAACAAACAAGCCTAGAATCATTAATGGGCAGGGGAAGTGTATCCCCAGCCAAAAGATTGAGAGAAAAGGAGACAGACAGCTCCTGACTGATCCAGAGCGGTGGGAAGCGGGCAAGCTCTGTCTGATTAAGGCAGGCAATTTAGTGGCTTGGGATTTTGAGCTTTGACATTTCAGTGCCAATCATAACCAAGGAGTCTGTACCCCAACAGCTGGGATCCTTATAATACCTACAGGGAACAAACTTTTTTCCCCTGAAAGAATTTAATCCCTACTCAACCACTTTCTGGGCCAAAGGTTTCCAGAAGGCTTTACAGAAAATCTCATACCTTAAAAAAAAAAAGGCATTTAACTGTCCTACCCATCCACCCCTTTTCAATTCCCCATGACCTTTAAAAGTTGGTTGCACATTCAGTTATTTTATAAGTCACAGTGTGTTCAAATTAATCTTAAAGTTAGGCTATTTTATAACTAGTGAAAGGTATAATATACAATTTTAAAATCTGTCACTATCTCTGTTAAAGCAAATACATAATGTTTGGGGTTAATTTTATTTACTTTAATTCTATACTGATAGGAAACAGACAAGTAAAATATTTTTGGTTTTTTAAGTATAGACATATACACTAATTAAAAATTAATAAAAATAACATACATTTTCATTTTACTGGTTATAATTTTGTGTAAATGAAAATTATTGAGCTTACATTGTATCTTCCATTGGTTTATGAACTTTTTTCATGACAAGAAATGCTTTTAAGATGACATACACACTGCCATTAAAATTCTTCTTAATTTTCTTTTCAATGAGTGTTTTAATATAACAGAAAACTATAAATTATCATGGTGCTACCATCACTTCCCAGAGCTCAAGGGATTGCTCACTCCTTTGGTTTTGGTATAACAAGATGCTGAGCCAAAGCCTAGTAGTCCAAAGAACACATTTTTCAAGTTTAAAATGTACATGGATCAAATAATTTATATTTCCAAAAATGTATTGCATCTGTTTTAAATGCAATTTGCTTTGATTAGTATAAAAATATAAACTGATGACTAGAGAGCTGGCTCATTTGTTAATAACACATACTGCTCTTCCAGAGCATCCATCCATGCTCACTTCATAACATTGGTGTCTGGTGACCTACAACAATCAGCACCCTCAGCTTCAACTGGATCTCACACCTCCAACTTACATGAACACATTCATTAATGTGCACATAATACACATATACTCACAAATAAGCATAATTAATTATAGTAAAAATAAATGTTAAAGACCATGTAACACTAAAATAATTAATGATAGTTTTCAAATATTTGGCTACTTGAACCAATGAGATGAAAGAAAACATACATCCTTGTCTTTGATGTATTTACCAACATATCCTGCTATTCTCTACCAATGAGTGGGGCTCTCTTAATCACAGTTTTATTTTCTGGGTAGTGTAGATGTAACCAACCATCTTATTAACATAAAAAACACAGAACCAATGTAAAAGAGAAAGCCAAGAGGTCATAGCTCAGAACTAAAATCTTACTTCCTGCAGTGCTCCTAGCTTCCCTGAAAGAGCTACTTCCTGTGTCTGTCTTTAAATAGTCTTTCTGTTCTGCCTTCTCATTGGTTGTAAACCCAAACACATGACTGCCTCATCACTGCCCGTAAATACTGCCCTCCAGGTCTTAAAGGCATATGTCTCCAATGTTGGCTGTATCCCTGAACACACAGAGATCTACCTAGCTCTTCTACCAAGTGCTGGGATTAAAGGTGTGCGCCACCACCACCACCACGCTCTTGCTATGGCTCTAATAGCTCTGACTCCCGGGCAACTTTATTTATTAACATACAATGAAAATCACATTTCAGTACAAATAAAATACCACCATAGGGTAGACTAATAGACAGGGAGAAGAAGATCCTACCTCATACAACCAAATTACACTAAATAGCAATGAATAGACTAGGTAGCTTAGGTTCTTATCATTATGAACTAGACAAACCTAAGTAGAGTATCTTCAACAGATAATAATAGATCCATCTATCAACAAAGTAGATGAAAACGAATAGAATTGGAAGAAAGCACTCATTACTAGCAGAGTTCATTTCCTTTAAGTAATTTCAATTATTTCTTAACCAATTATAGGCACTTGAGAGTGGGTGGTGACAGGCCTTAGCAATTTGTTAATTAAATGTTATTTGTTGTAATTTTGAACAGTGAAATTTGCTTTATAATTATCTTGCCCTCCTAATTTATACATATACTATGACAAGTTCAAAGAATAAGCAAAACCACTTAAGAGGGCCCGTAGACATGGCTCAGCAGCTAAGTGCACTTCCTGCTCTTGCAGAGGACCCAATTCAGTTCCACAACAATGTGGGACAGCTCAAAATCACATGTAACTCCAACACCAGGACTATTCAAAACTCCTAGCCTCTACAGAAACCTATATACACGTGTGCATATCCCTTCCAAACATATACACACCCATTTCATAATAATAATTTGAAAAACTTTAATATTAATCAGAGAAGTAAAAAGATAAATTTTTCTTTAAAAATAGTAGACTCCATGTTGGTCAATGATAGTAGTAGATAAGCACATTTGGTTTAGCAGTGTAATGGTAAAAGGAGAGAAAGAAAGATGGATAAAGAGACAGAGAGATCTATGTTAAAACATCCACTCTCATGACTGGTGGCTTAAAATCATAATATCCTGAAAATTCAAAAGAAAGATTAGAATTGAAAATGAGAGAGCCAAGAATCTGACACCATAAGTGCATGTCCTAGTCCATGTGAGAATCCAGGCAAAATACCGATATTTTAGCTCAAGCAGGTAGGCAGAGAGAAATTCAAATTATAGTCCTATGATCCCCTCAACAAGTCAGATGACGCTCAACTACAATGAGGAGGGTCATATTTCCCCAGTATCAATTTACATGCTAGATCCTTCCAAAGCATTATTTTGAATTAAATTCTAGGGGATATTAGACCCCATCATACTGAAAAAGGAAGACAGAGCAGGGGGCAACTAGGTATCAACTCCATATGATTATGGAGACACAGGAAACAGAGTGAAGAGGAGTAGGGCTGGGCTATTAAGCCTCCAAGCCTAATCCCCTGTAACGTACTTTCTCGAGCAAGACTCCACCCACCAAAATATTCACAGCCTTCCAAAACAGTGCCTCCAGCTGGTGACCAAATGTCCAAGAACATAAGCCTATTTGACATTCACACCACAACAGTCATCATCACAGCCACAATACATTCAGTCATCTAGGCATCGAGTGGTCCAGGTAAATTGACCCCAAAATGTTACTAACCTAGACTAGAAATGCAAGTTCCCTCACTCCTGCTTTGTGAAACATACCATGTCTACTGATACAACTTCAAGCTTTCTCATTATCACCTTTGCCAATTCTAATTTTTATTAATTCACTTTGCAACATTTTATTTTAGCTGTAACTTTTCTTCCAGAATTTTAGAATTTTTTCAGTTTACACACTGATTTTTCTCTATGATACAGCATAGTCAGTATTTGTAAATCCTCGTCTCCTAAATTTCTTTTATATTTATTTTATTTTATGTCAATGGGTGTTTTGTTTACATATGTTTGTATAAACAATGTGTATGCCATACCTGGCAAAGCCAAAGGAGAGCATTATATCTTCTGGAACTGGAATTTGCAGACTATTTTAAGCAGTATCATTGCAGTTGAGAAGGTGCCTGGGTCTTGCATTGGAGAAGGAAGCGCTCTTAACCATGGAGCCAGCTTTACAGCCCTGTCTTGAAGATATCTATAAATATAGTGCCTAAAAGTTTAGTTTGATAAAGTTTCTTTCATTGGCATTTCCTGTACCCAGATTTTTTTTTCACTGAACACATCACTTTTTTATATGAAAGTATCTCACAATTCTGTGTTGGTGACTGGACACTTTAGAGAGCATAAAGCAACTTCATTCACTCACCCCAAGGATGGAGAAGAACTGTTTTAGCATAATGACTTGTTGAATTAATAAATGTTTTCAACATGAATGACGTGATATGGTACTTGTTTATCCTCAAATAACAATCTTTAGGGCAGAATTTTCTTTGTCTTGTTCCCTGGTCACACCCTACTGTGAGGTTTCATTAGGTGCTGATTGATTTTTGTATTGTTTACAATAGCCCTTGAATAGGAACTGCTGCTTCTGAGTTTCTGGGATGTTCTGTGAAGAAGCAGCTGGTCTACACGCCCATTATTATGGAGACACATGCTTTCATACCCTCCCCATCATAGTAAAAACTAAGCCTAACTAAGCTGCTCCTCCCCTAAGTTATATCTTATCAAGTACTTGCTCATAGTGAGGAGAAACGTACCTAATACCAAAATTGGTACCACAAATGATGTAATTTAGTTTACTGTGAAAACATAGACACATGGTGTTTAAGCTTCTGAACAGCTTGGGAGAAGAATATGGAACAGTTTGGAGCCTCATATTAGGAAAGCCACAAAATATTTTATGCAGAACATCATAGGTCATCCTAGAATATAGAAAAAAAACTGCTAGAAAATATCAATACTAAAGAAAGGGTTCATAAACTCTGAAAGGGAAAGGAGGAATCTGTTGGGATTTAATGCTATTGCAAATACAATACAAAATATGACAAGCCATTTGTGTTGTATTCTGGTAACTGACCTGATTGTATTCTGCCTGTATCCTGAAGAATCAAGTGAGGCTGAATTCAAAAATGATAGACTAAGCTGTTTGGCAGAGAAATTTTCAAGACCACATAACATTCAGGCCACACTATTGTTATTACTTATTGCATTTATTCAGATTTATCATGTGAAAGAAGAGCAGGAAATTATGAAAATTGGTGAATCAAAAAGCCATAACAAATGAATATCTGAAGAAAAGAAGGGTGCAAAAAATATCTGAAATTTTTCAAAAGATTAGGAGCATATAAAATAAACTATTGGTTTTGCACTGGGTTATAGAAATGGTGTCTTGTCATCAAGAATATCTAGCCTATTAAAGGCTCCTGCTTTTTCTGCTAAATCATCTGAAATGAGTTTACCAGCAGTGATAATGCTACTTTAGGGGTTACCTGTTCTAAAATATCCACATGGGATAGTATTTTTGAGGATTTAGTTACAAAGGCATAAAGACACTGATATACAAGTGGTATAAGTGTGTTAGGATATATCTCTGTCAACATAATCTGACATTGTTCACATTGTAGTGATTTGTCAGCTCCTGAAATGGAAAGAGGTATAGGAGCAAATGGAAGCTTACATCAAAATTCCAAGAAGGTAGCTAGACCAGATGTTCCTGAGAGGTTTGTGCATAAGAAGCGAAGTAAAAATCTTGTAATAGCAAATGAATCAGGGTAAGGGAGATTCCAAAATATGGGACATTAAATGAGGAAGACAGGTACTAAAATCAGACAGAACAAGATAGAGGTAATAACTGCCCCAGCATGAAGCTGAGAGGGAGTGGTTACTCAAACTCATTGAAGGACAGATTAGTCCATCAGAAACCAAAAGTATTGTTCATCAATATGGGAAGAATTGGTGCTTGATAAGTTGGGTTTCATTGCTGTTTGGGCTTGATCTTTCTTTTCAATTACCCATTCTCCTCTTAAAGACAGTGTTTACTCTATACCATAGTCAGTTTGAATTATGAATCTAGTTTCTCATTTTATAGGACTCACAGTTGAGAGATTCATTTTATTCTAAAAGCCAACTAGAACTCAATTAATCTTCACCAAATCTGCTTATCACCAATTACCAATCATGTTGATCAAAATCTATGCTGTGTTTGGGAGTGTCCAAGGCTTTGATCCAAATATCATAGATCTTAGGAATGACCCTCCTTAAATTATATTTATCCTCGGGATAAAAATCTCTGAACCAGATTTTTGAAACAGGGGCTCAGGGAAAGGCTGAATGGCAGTCTAAAAGATAGTTCTTCTTTACTTGCTAAGCACTATGTAGGGATGAAAAGTAACTTGAAGACTTCTTACCTTGTAAAGAATCATCCCATTAGAAGTATGAGTAAGTGTGAACATCAAGGATCCAGAAACCTCAGTGATACAAAGTCCAAGGGTAAATATTCATTCCATGAATGGATAGGCGTTGTAGGAAGAAAGTCCTCCTGTCTTCCTTTTCTCATTCATATGGTCCCATTGCTTATACACATGAGGTAGTTATTATGGCATGAAAAATGTAGGTATCCTTCTCTGAGGAGAACAGCTTTTCTGACAGGAGCTAGGGACAGAGACAGCATTATGAGCATCCATCCATCCATGTACTTTTACACCCATCTGGAATGTGCTTTCTATCTAAGCAAACTATAAAGGCATTGAGGGGGGAATTTTCATATATCAAAACAATTGACTCATTTTCTCACAAAACTTGCAGAGATTTGTGTTAATGGATACTTCTTCATTTATTATGTGCCCATAGGATCATCCCCTTAGGCATTCAATGGTTTTGTTTTTTGAAAGGCCTAGAGATGAGCATTATAAAAAGATTTGATGAAATTATCTTAATAAAATGAAGATGAGTAGAAATATTTTTATTACATAATATCTTTTTAAAGGAGATAGGATAAAAATCCTAATTTGAAAGGAATGACCTCCAAAAAAATTGTGTCCTAATTTGAAGCCACAAATATGTATTTTTTTGTTTTTTTTTTAAATATTTTTTCTATTAAGAGATTTTCTGTTCATTTTACATATTCCCCTGTCCTCCCATCTCCCCCCCCCAACCTTCTCATATTTATATATATTCTATGTCTCTCAATGGTTTTTCACAGTCACAGAGCAGGTATATTCTGTTATATTTTTAAGTTTTATTGTGTCTTTATTTTGAGTGTATGGGTGTTTATCCTGAGTGTACGACTGCAAACCACACAAATGCCTAGTGCCTGCAGAAGCCAAAAGAAAGCATCAGACTCTCTGAACCTGGAGTTTTAGACAATTATGAGTTGCCATGTACATGCTAGGAACCAAACATCTACAAGAACAGAAAGTGCTCTGAGTCATTGAACCGTTTCTCCAGCTGCAGTATATTCTAACATGATAAAACATGGAAATGATAAGCTGAATGTTACATAAGAGTTACATTTATAAAATTATGTGGTTTAAAATAACTACAATAGCCAAACCTGTATGAACACTTATATAAAATTGTTAGAGATATAACAAGGAAATGTTTCCTTTTGATATGGATATTTTCAGTAATAAAAATTTAAATAAATATGAAAACTTAAAATATACAATGATAGATTGTTTTACATGGTTACAATAATTTTCTCTCTCCACGTTCTTTCAGTCTCATGCCCTATTGAATTTTCTGTGAGTCACATGTTTCAATTTTCAACTTAATATAAAGGAACCAGGAACATGGAATCACCCTTAAGAAGTCCCAGGTCTAAAATGAAGCTCTAGACAGTACGTTGATCACACATGGGGTTTATTTTTCTGTTCTCCAATAACAAGGAATACAAGGTCCAAATCAAAAAACGTCGAGTGATAGAGAATGACCAATGACAAATGCATCTGTATTAGATGAAAGATAAATAAATGCCTTTTGTCAGGAAATGTCATAATATAGGATTATTATCACATTGCAAATACAAAGAAAATTAAATAGCAGTAGATAGTCAATATAGTTTCTGTATTTTCAATAAACTCAAACTCAGTCAACATTTGTAAATTGAAATCAAATAGAGTGCTATCTATCTGAACTAATAAATTAGCTAAAATTCATAATGAGTATTGATAATGCTATAGGAAAATTTACACACAACTACTATAAGCATAAAGCAATTCTGTCTTTTCTTCTGAATGAAATATTTTAAAATAATGTACCGATAAGAGCTGGTGATTCCACTTTTGATAACTTATTCACACGTAAGTTCATACATTCATATATAGACTAATATGAAGTGATACTTATTGTAAGGCCTTTTACAGAGTGAGAGAGGAAGGAAGAAATTAAAAATCAAAAAATAATCAGAAATTGAGAGATTTTTTAAATGTGTTAACAGACAACTACCTTATAAAATAAAATCTGTCCTCAGAGAAAGCTACTTGAAGACTATGCAATGATGTGCTGTTAAAATTGAAACTCGGTTTAGACGACATTGTCACAAGTGATATTATTCTTCAGCAACTTAGTGATACTCTATGTAATACAAATATGCACAAGACATACTTATGGCCTAAAATCAGTACACATTGCTCTCTCTCTCTCTCTCTCTCTCTCTCTCTCTCTCTCTCTCTCTCTCTCTCATTTATATATATGATACATATATATATAATATATATATAATATATATATATATTGCTTTAAGATTTGATAGCTGCAAACAACACATATTAATTATCCCCATTGGAAGACTAGGAATCTTTGCACTGCTCAGCTGGCTCTTCTGTTGTAAGGCTCTGATAAAGGCTTCTACAATTCTACAAACAGGAAAAGTACTAAGAAATATTTTAAACGCTGTTGGTATTACAGTGATGCAATTTCTACTCTTTGCTATTTGCTATTCTATATGAATATTTATACTATATTATATTATGCATTATTATACTGATTGGAAAACCTAGTTTCAAAGTGAAATTAGTTTAACTAAAACATGTTTAAAAAGAAGTTTGAGCTCAGTTGATAATTTGGGTCTCACATCAGCAAGCTCCTTATCCTGGACCCATGAGACTCTGCCGCCACCTGTGGCAGAAAACATAAATTGAAATTGAAGGCTTTGAGAGGTGAATAGTAACAGAGAAATTATAATGAACGTGAAAATATGGAGTAATTATCAGAGCAAGTCACTTGAAATCATGGGACAAGTTTACATCACCTAATGACATGGAATACACAATAAAAATGTAGATTAATCAGCTGGTTACGTTGCATTAGGTAATAAGTAAAGTCGACATTCTGCTTTAGAACTTATCTCAAAGATGCAAAATCTATGTGCCCCTTAAACCAAAAGTAATTAACTACATAAAAAAGAAAAGCAAACTGTAATTCACAGCTGGATACATATCGATGGGTCTCACTCCTTCTAGTTTCAATCAAATAAGGCCATGTTCAGACACTGTGTTCTTTCTTCTTTGGCTAAGATTTCACATGAAAATTCTTCTCAGTGGTTGATGGGACCCTACATAGACGGTTAAGAAAATACTTTCAACCAGTTCTTTCCCTAAAGGTGTGTGGAGTACCCAGCTTTTTTTCTTTTACCTCTCACAGCTATACTTCCTAATCCCCGCTGAGCATAGCCACGTTAGCTTAGAAAAATTTCATTTCAGTGTACCCATCACTGACAGAATCACTGAGTAATGAATAAAGGGAACCACGGGGAGCAGTGTCAGGCTTCAGTTTCTGTCATGGGAAAAAATTAATCACAAATCGTTAGGCCCAGGCACATCATTCTTTAAACTACAATTTAAAAGGACATAATCAACTAATTGAAACTGGAAGCAAAAGGCTTAATAATTTGTGAAGTAGGTAACTTGGTCTAAACTATTCATTAAACATTTTTTAAAGGTGTGTTCCTTCCTTCCTTCCTTTTTTTTTCTTTTTTTTTTTTTTCACTTAAAACCACTCTGGAAAAATCTTACAATTCTGGATAAAGCCAATCTAGAAAAATTTCACCACCAAATACAGTGACAATAACATTAAATCCATAATTTAAATAATGTGTATTTTAGTTTATGTATTATAAAGGATATTATGACTTTCATATTATGCAGGTATTTATCATCTGTGCTATAGTAAGTGGCAGTGATGAGGATGATGATGGATCCTAGCATACAGGATCCAGATAGATTTTTATGTAAACATTCTCTCAAACAGAATAGAAGTAAAATTTGAACCAAACTTCTGCTAGAGTTAGGGGTATGCTATTCAGATGTTAACTTCTGCCCTTGGAGGTGGTAATTTGAGTACAATAAGCAAATACTGTGAGGAGGATAATAATAGTGCTAGATGGTAATGGCTTTGTAACACTCCTAAGACAGCAATACAATGTTTCTTTTGAAGGTCACCAAACAATGTTGTTTTAGATAGTTATAGATATATGAAAAAAATTACCCTAAGATTTGCGACCTGCAATCAATGTGTATTACTTTCTGAAATTTGTAGACTAGGAATTACAGCAGGCTTTTTCTTTTAGGCCACCAAACAGCTCCCAAACCACAACAGATAGACTTTTTGTTAGTTAAGAATGCTTGGCCTACCTCTTAGACTCATTTAAGACTAGTTCTTTTAACTTAAATTAACCTTTTTCTCTTTAATTTATGTTTTGCCTTGGGACTTTTTACACTTCTTTCTTTCTGTTTGTCTTACTTTTCTGCTCCCTCCAGCATCTGGCTAGCTGGCAGCTGCCTGGCTTCTGGCCCCAGGTGTATCTCTATCCCTCTCTTTCTCCCTTCCTTCCTTTTTCCCTCTTGAGCCTAGATTTCTCTTCCTACTTATTCTCTCTGACTGCCAGCCAGCCCTACCTATCCTTTCTCTGCCTAGCTATTGGCCATTCAGCTCTTTATTAGACCAATCAGGTGCCTTAGGCAGGGAAGGTGAAACAATGTAACACAACTTTACATAATTAAACAAATGCAGCACAAAAAAAAAATGTAACACATCCTTGCATCCTTCAACCAACTCAGCATAAACAAAAGTAACACACCTTTACACAGATAAATATTCCTCAACAAGGAATCTCTGAACTGCTGAGCTGACTCTTCTATTTGAAGTTTTTGAGAAAGGCTTCAAGGAAGTCATGGCTGAGCTGCACTTGGAATATATCCACTCCCAAGCTTGGAAGACTGTTGGTAGGAATTAGCTTCTCAGAAGATATTCAATAAAGGGCCCAGTCTTTTGCTCTTTGTTAGCTAAAAGTTGCTATCAATAAATTGCCACCTAAGTGTCTGCATCAGTGAAGCTTACTTGGTGAAGAATCTACTATCAAAATAGAAGGAAATGTGTTTTGTAACATAAAGGATCATAGCATCTCATAAGCTATGTTATATTATACCCACTGAAGGTAATTAAATTCAGGTCTACTCTAAAACGGGATAACTAAATTATTGAAAGCCAGGAGATAATGCTAGCTTGGCTCATGTTGTAAGTCTTTCTACCAAGGAAGGTTTTAAATTAGAAGTGTTCTTCTCACAATTCTACATTCTGAATATCCAAGACCAAAATTTGGCTTTTGTTGCTCATTCATTTCTTGGTTTACACAGAGCTTTTCTGACTCACCCTTTCTTTCCAGAATTTGAGTAAAGATAAAGAAAATCATAAAGCTGGATCTTTTATAAGGCCACCAAATATATTATCATATGGTCCTATTTTAAGGGACTGGGTATTTGTGTCTTCTCCTATCTATCATGGTTTGAGTCTACTCTATGGAAGTTCACAAGTGGAAATATTAATCCCAGAATACCTATGCTAATTGGATTTGGAGGTGGTACTTTTGAGAGATAATTGGGAAATAAAATCAAGAGGGTAAGGTGACCCCTATGGTAAGATTAGTGAATGGCTTTTTAGAAAGAAGCAGGACTCAAACTTGAATATGTGATAGGATTGGCCATGCAATGTCTATCACCCTTTTTTTTTAATGATATAACTGCAAAGTCTTTACCAAGTGCTGGTTCCGTGCTCTTGGAATTCTGTTTCCTGTTCCATCAAGTCAATCAATATTTCTTCTTAAAGTACTTACTCTCACTCATTTTGCAATACCTGCATGAGATTGACTAAGATACACTATATCATGCATTCTGAAGCAAGAATGCAATGATTTGAATATAGGATCATCATAAAAATTATTAAGCTGCCAGGCTGTAGTGGTGCATGCCTTTAATCCCAGCACTCAGGAGAAACCCTGTCTCAGGGGAAAAAAATTAAGCTTAAGTGAGTTCAGAAGAAGTTCTGTAATGATAGGATAGCTGTTCTTCTAAGCAACATCAAAGATTTGTTCTGTTTCTCTCTGCATCTATTGAAAAACTCATGTAAATAGAAAATGAAATGGCAACCACCTATAAGCACAGACACTAAAAATCCTAGTGCAGCTACTTTCCTGGCACCTTGATCTCATGCTCCTCATCTTTCAGAATTGTGATTTTTTTTTAATTTTATTTTAAGCCATCAATCTAAAATGATTATGATCTCCTCAAATCTTAACTACTCAGACTGTATCTCCAAATACAGTCCCATTGGAGGCCTGGACTTCTACTTATTATTAACTTGGAGTGGTCAAGGAGACAAAGCACGTCATAAACAATGCAAAAATACAAAAATACTCAACAAGAATTAGAAAACTATTAAGGATAATGATAACATTTAACAAGAACACTGGATGGCAAATGTATTGCAGATGACATGATGGTACTAGCTGTAGACACTTCCACCTTTACAATAAACAGGAAAGAGTTCCCTAACACTAGCAACAGCCACACAGCTCAAAAGGAAATATGTGCAAAGGGTACACACAAGAACTAGTAAAACAAGAGAGACAATGGCCAATAAGCATTTGAAAATCTCCCTAGTCACTCTTTATCTCTGTAGAAAAATACGAAGTTGAAAAGTAAGATGATTTGTCTTTGTAGGTGACTAGCAAAACACAAATGACAATGGGGAAAAAAACAAGTGCTTATAGATTTTTTTTGTGGGGTGGGGGGAAAACAGCTATTGTTGAATGATATATTGGGTTAAAAAATAGGAAAAATCCCAGTGTTTTCATCATAAGTGAATACCTCAGGCTTCCCATTATACATCCTGTTCAAACTCCCTCACCTATAAAGAAAAAGATACACTGAACTGTAAGCAATGAGATTGAGATTTTCTTTTTGGAAAATAAATATTATAACTAATTAAAATATCTTCCTTAGAAGATATTTGTATACTTGTGAATTGTACACTTGTACAATGAAACAATGAAGAACCCTGGGATGTTTGAATTAAATTCTGTAATATTCAGCATAACTACACTCTATTACAGGGTATTGAGTGGTAAAATCATCAAAGAATGTCATTCTGACAGAGTTGAAGTTATGGAAGGTCTAAGGACGGAAGACATACAGAATATGACAGATAATAGTGTGTGTCACTGTCGTGGGGGTCGAGGGGACCCCCAAAAGACCACCACGGAGACCAAATCTCTTATGTAAAAGCAAAGAGCCTTTATTTTCAAGCTCAGAGTTTGGACTCTTTGTCCAATGCAGTGATGAGAGCAGAAAGCCACGAGCCTGGACAGGGTGGGGTTTTTATCATAGCAGAGGTTGGGGTAAGGGGACTTCCAGAGTTCAGGACCCTGATTGACTGATATTTGTCTAGGGGTATAGAGAACATTTGGAATGTCAGGTATTTCCTCTTAGATGCAGGCCCCATTGGGTGGGGTCAACTTATGGCTTTTCTTGGGTCCAGGTGTTGCCTGCCAGAAGCTGTGTCTGGGCCTCTAAGCCTGTCATGGCAGCTGTGTGGTCAAGCTGTTTTGTCTGCCCCCCCCCCACACACACACACAGAGTCACCATTCCTCCTTCCACGGGGAACTTCATAAGAGGAAAGCTTTCTGGGAGAAAAGAGAAGAGTGAAAGCCGGGTTATATAGAGATATAACCTAAAAACTGATAGAGACTACTTTACCCTTATCTTTCATTGGCTGGAACATAAGAAATGCAAAGTAAGAGTAGCCACGTCATCATTTAGGTTTAAAAACATTCTGAGGGCAAAGGGCAATAGTACATACTGATTGACTTGTACTCATCTAGAAAATGTTTCCTATCTCAATTGCTGAGTGGTGTACTTTTCATAAATCCCATTCCTGCCATATCTAGAATGATCTGATACTTCAGAATGTACCACATTATCCCCTGTACTTGACCCTCATGATTTAGAGGTAATCTCTGGATATGATATAGTTTTAGAGAGTTATTTGTCAGTTATTATTATGCACCACTCTGTTATTCATTAGGCAGCACTGTTTACCATGTGAGAAAAGCCACAAAGCACAAAAAAACACACTATAAGAGTTTAATAGGAGAAGGAACAGAAGAGGGAGAACAAGGGAATCCATGGCTGATATGTAGAACTGAATTGTATTGTAAAACAAAATTAAGAAAAAAAGAAATAAAATTCTAACAAAAAAAAGAGAAGGAACAGAGGGGAATGTACTTAGGTCTATGGAGATTGTGCAGGAAGAGAGAGGAAGAAGAAGGGCGGGGAGAAGTCTGTGACTCAGTTTTCCTGGATTTCCCCCACACATGTTCATTGAGCCATATAGACCAAAGAAAGTTTAAGGATTCTGAATGCATAGAAACAGAGCCTCATTGGGCTTCCTAGTCTTATAGCCTCATGTCAGCAGAAGCACAGACTTGTCTCCCTACAGCGGCCTGCAAGATGGAGCTGGCTGGCAGCTGCCATGAGCTAAGTGGTGTGGCTGTGGATTCCCAATGCAGTACCCACAGGCATCTCCAAGCCACTTAGAGTGGTGCATTGTGGAAATAGCTTTTGCTAGTACAGACCAAAAAAAAAAAAAAAAAAAGGAATAAAGGAAAGCTTTTTGGGTTACATGCTGCTGGATGGAAGCATAGACCCACTGCTTCCCAGAGTCATCAATGAGCATGATTCCCCCAGAGCTGGTAGAAAATGTAGTTCCACCATGTTGGAAAAGTGAGGTGGGCAGAGCCAGCCAGTCCTAGTAATGATGCAGTTTACAGCAATAGATTCACAATAAGGCAGATTCAAATGGAATAAGACTTTAAATGGTTTACACTGTGTATAAAAATATGCATAGGGCTTGGGAGAGAGAGAAAAAGGAACATAGACAGTTATATAAAGAAAGAGAAAGTTTAAAAAAATAAAGTCTTTAAAGAGAAAGTAAAAGTAATATAAAAAAATAAGCCACGTAAAGATGGAAATCACACAAAGATTCTAGATTATATTGTCTTTGGGATTTTTAACTACAGAGAGACATTTGATCGTAAAGACTGCTCATTTAAACCAATATGTATATTTTAAAGGTATTTGACTTCCAAATTTGGATCTAAGGATATATTTCTTTGGAAAGGAGGCTCTGTTTTTGTTTCCACAGGAAGCAAGAGGTTATAGATTTGTTCCAGGTTAAGATGGATCATATTTGATCAAGCCAGACCTCCTGAACCTTAATAGATGGTGCCTATCAACAAAGGTTGTAGCTGGTCTTCCCAGGACTTGACCATAACTCTTAATTTTCTCAGGATCTTCATAAGATTACAGTGCCCTTTATCAGCAGAAAGTAGCCTAGAAAACTATGCCCATATTCTCAAAAGTAGATTATGGATGTTTGTCTTTGTTTAAATTATAGATTACAAATTGTTATTGGTCATTGTCAATCTCTTTCTAAAAGAAGAAAGGTGGGTAAGATATGGAAATATAGGATATAGATATAATAAGATAAAATGATGGATTGTTGAACTTACTTTTAAAGACCAACTTGTTTAAAATATTTTACATTGGTATAGATTTTAGTTTATTGATACAAATTTGAAGTTAATTTTGTTATACTGTATATATATTTCTATTCTTGTTTAAGGTATTATGTTTATGTAACTCATTTAAAATTGTAATATATAATTAAGAAATACAGATTAATAATTAGCCTTCTATGATAGTCAAACTTATAGTCATATTAGTTAAGTTTTCTAGGTATCCATAGATATAATTTGATTAGGTAGATAATCTTCAAACACGTCAAAGACCTATAGAATATGGCATTTAAAATGTTTGAAAAACTTAGACTTTTTTGGACTATGAGACACATATGCTTCTGGCAGCAATTTACTTCAGAGAGGAGGATGGGTATTGAAGACAATCCATATGGAGTTTATCTTCTTCCTAGCAAAAATAGCCATTTGGGCAAGAAAATGTTCTTGCCTGGACTGCTTGACAAAATGTTGTATCGACTAGACATGCAGGACCCTTAAGAAGTTGACCACTGAACTTGGTCCTTCAGGTTCCTGCTTTGTGGAGGAGACCACAGGTATTCTACAGGACACAGAGAAAAGAGACTGAGAGATTCTAGGCCTGTATGCTATAGAAAGTTACAATTATTATTTCCCTTGGTTATGATAAAAGATAAATTAGATATGAAACCTTAGACTCACAAATATAGGATAAATAGAATATTTTCTTTGATTTTGCCAAATATAAATATACTAGATATTATAATTGTAATTCTTGCTTGATAACTGTTTTGTTTTATGTAATTTTACTATGTTGAAGTTAAAGCCATCCTTTTAAATAGAAAGAAAAGAGGGAATGATGGGACTGTCACTCTGTATGCTGTGAATGTGTTGCTCTGATTGGTTGATAAATAAAATGCTGATTGGCCAGTAGCCTGGCAGGAAGTATAGGCAGAAAAAGCAGACAAGGAGAATTCTGAGATGAGGAAGGCAGAGTTAGGAGATGCCAGCCAGACACAGAGGAAGCAGCATGTAACAGCACACAGGTAAAGCCACAGAAAACATGACGACATATAGATTAACAGAAATGTGCTGAGTTTTAGTGTAAGAGCTTGTCAGTAGTAAGCCTGAGCTAATGGCCAAGCTGTTTTAATTAATGTAAGCCTCTGTATGTTTACTTGGGTCTGAGCAACTGCAGGCCGAGAGGGGCACAGGAAAACTTCAGCTACAAGGTAGGTAATCTTCAAACACTTCAAAGACCTACAGAATATGGCATTTAAAATGTTTTTAAAATGTAGACTTTTCTGGACAATGAGACATATGCTCCTGGCAGCAACAATTTACTTCGAAGAGAAAGACAGACACCAAAAACACTCCAAATGGAGATTACCTTCTTCTTGGCAAAAATAGCCATTTGGTCAAGAAAATGTTCTTGCCTGGACTGCTTGAAAAAATGTTGTATTGATTGAACATGCAGGACCCATAGGAAGGTGGCCACTGAACTTTGCAAGGCAAGATAGTCCCTCAGGTTCCTGCTTTGCAGAAACAACTGCCAGACATTCTACCGGACACAGAGAGAAGTGACTGAGAGACTCTAGGCCTATAGGCTGAAGAAGAATGCTACAACATTGCAGAGGAACTTTGGGTAACTGTACAGGTAACCAGCTGTCTCTGTCATTCTAGATTTTTGGAAGTTGCTTACAATGCTCTTCCTGTTTACTTAGATAATATTATATCTTTCTGAGGTCCTTAATGTAGTTGAAGTCTAGATAGTTATAACTGTAATTTTCCTTAATTATGATAAAAGATAAATTAGATATGAAACTTTGGACTCACAAATATAGGAGAGATAATAAAATATTTTCTTTAATTTTGCCAAATACAAATAGACTAGATATCGTAACTATAATTGTTGCTTGAAAACTGTTCTATTACATGTAATTTTACTATGTTAAAGTTAAAACCTTCCTTATTTATTAAACAGAAAAGGGAAAGTGATGTAGGATAGTCTTTCTGTATGCTGTGAATGTGTGCTGCTCTGATTAGCTGATAAACAAAATGCTGATTGGCCATTGGCCATGCAGGAGGTATAGGCAGGATAAGCAGACAAGGAGAATTCCCGGAAGAGGAAGGCTGAGTCAGGAGACACTGCTAGCCACTAACATGAGAAGCAAGATGTAAAGTATAGGTAAGCCACAAGCCATGTGGCAAAGTATAGATTTATAGAAATGGGTTAAGATGTAAGAACTAGTCAGTAATAATTCTTAGCTAATGGCCAAGCAGTTAAAATTAATATAAGCCTCTGTATGTTTACTTGGGGGACACAAGTGGGAGAGATTTTTCCTGACTATCAGCCGACTGGGACACAGGAAAACTTCTAACTACAGTTTCCTAGGTTCTTAAAGGGAATGGTAACATATTAAAGAGCTACCTATCTCTTTGCAACCAGTAGTTCTGTGTGTAGAGACAGCCTGAAGTAAGCCAGTGAGAAATAGCTGAGTTTCTTCTTCTGACGGGCATTGTCTATTTCAGGTTGCAGAACTAGTCCAGTCCATAATGTCACAAATTACTATACTGAAAAAAAGTATTATCTTTGTCACCTGTACAATTAAAACACCACTGACAGTTTGCAATGCAAGCCCGCCTGACATTTTGCATACCACCTGGTAGTATAACTCATTTTTAGATTGCCCTTGTGTTTCTGAATCTGTTTATCAAGCCTGATTTCTTGTGCAGCACAGATAAGAAAATACTATGCAGATGTGCTGAATGAGTTTAAATTCTAATGCCAGAACACTTGAAGTTGACTGAGAAGATGAACACTAAGTAAACTGTACTTATAAGTTTTGTTTATCTGCATTTGCCAATGGTTAAATGTTTGGCAACGAACAATCAGAACCACTGAGTGGCTTTTTGCATAACTCAGAAAATGAGTATCATTGTGTGAACACATTTCCTAACACTATGTTTGGCTAGAATACATACCAAAATGATAAGATCCAGTGACCATACACTGAAACCTCTGAAAACATAAGCCAAACTAAATCTTTCCTCCCTTGCATACATTTTTAAGGTACTTTGTCATGGTAATTGAAAGGTAACACCTTAATGTTGCTTTTCCCAAATAACTATGTAGATTAAACATGTATGAAGAACATTACCCTAGTAACACAATATTCTTTTGTTCTACATTCCTGGTTTCAATAATTTTACACTTATTTGAAACAAAGTGAAAGCAGCATGCTTTTGGTATTGTGACACTATGACAGAAATCTTTTTGAACCAATATGTTGTTTCTAAATATAAATTTCAAATGTTTTGTTTCTATGATGATGATCAGCAAAGTACAGAGAACTAAAAATGTCACATCCCACTTCCATTCGACTTGTTTATCTTCTAACACGTGTTAGAGTTAGAGATGTGTTTGGATGTTTGTAATCTTATAGTTAATGTTATGTTGGAGTTCAAAGGTTTAAGGCTTTTTCTCTAATAAATATCATAAAGAGCAGCTTGAAACAATTATCTGTACTAAGGAAAATGATAAGACATCTTAATAGCATCATGTTATAATCATAAATTATTATGTGTAAAAAACTAACATGAATGCATAGCTCAAAATAAGAATGATCTGGAGAATCTAGTGGCTTCAGCCTGCCATTATTTTTGGCTCAATTTCGGAATCTGTTTTATATAAGCTTATTGAGAAAGACTGTCATAATAGACAGGATGATTATATTCACAGTAGACAGTGTGAGCCACATATTTTCTTAAGAATCTATGATCTTATTTTACTTCACATTTTAACTCATAATAATTCTGTAAATTAATGAGGTTTGTTTATATTCTATGCATATTTTACCATGCCCTGATCATGTCTACCTAACCTACCACCTTAGATCTCTAACCATGCTTTCCCAGCCCTCTTTGCTGTCCCTAAACATCACTTATTAATTGCACCCATTCTGTTTGCTCCATTTCTAGTCCTTGTTTCTGACAATTCCATTCTGCACTTTACAGTCACGACTTACTAATTTCTATAAATGAGTGAGAAAATCTGAGTTTTGTCTATAGTTATCTATCTGGCTTATTTTGCCACATGTAATATAATCCAGTGTCATCCATTGTACAGGGATGACATAATGTATGGCATTATTCCTGAGATGTCAGCAAACATCTACTCACCTCAGATAAGGAACTAAGACAGACCAAATTAAGGATATCACCAAAGCTCAGCTTGATGAACCAATATCTTTTATTGGGGTTACTTGCAGGAATATTGTGAGGGATCACTTATAGAAGGAGAAATGATAAGATAGCTGTATCACTACAAGCCCACTATGACATGGGGGACATGAAAGCTGGGAACCTGGAGCTTACTATATAACTTCCATTCAGCTCAAAAGGCTAGCCTGTCTCTTTTGGGCATCTCAGTTCATCTGAGCCTCTTCCAGGCACCTGGACTTCTTTCTGTTTTCTTGGGAGCTAGGCTGGTCTGTCTTTCAAGCAGCTTGGTTGGTTTCTGCATCTTCTATTAAGCTAGGTTTGTCCAGTAGTGTCTCTCAGAAGTCCTTACAACTCATATAAACATGGAGATGGAGATCCCCAGGAAATCTGGTCAGTTTCAGAGACTTCCTGAAGCTTTTCAGTTGTTTACTCACTAAACTGAACGAGCTTCCTTGCAGAATAAAATATTTCCCTCTCTTCAGAACATCTTATACCTTAAAGTGCTTCCTTCCTAACTTTAATAATATTTTCTCTCAGAGGAAACTGCTGCACAACACAGAAATACACATTTTTATGAGTGGGTAGTATTCCCCTATATCAATACTACATTTTCTTTAATATAATAAATGCTAGTAGGGCTACAGAGAAATGGAAACATGAATATAATTTTAGTGGAAAAGTAAAATCTGAACTGTTACCAGGGAAGTCAATATTTTCTTTTATCGATTCTTACCTTTGTTAATATTGGAATTAAGAAATGGACTCAAAAAGATGCTTGATGACAATTTTATCAGCATTTGAGAGAAAAACAAGAAGTGAGGTAAGTAGTGGATCTCAGTAGCTGCCTGGTGGAGAAGGAAGGAGACAGGAGTGAAAGCTGTGCTTTTCAAGTTGGAAAAGGAGACTAGTATAGAGCTGTGGGGGTGTATTCTTCAGCTAAACAGCAATAAAGCCCAGAGTGTCAGAGAGAGCAGTTTGGAAACAGAGAGACAGAGAACAGGAACTGGGAAAGAGTTAAAGAGATAAAGAGATAGAGAAGTATAAGCTATGCCTTTTATGTTAAAACTCAGTAAAGCTGGCAGGATTAGCAATGCAGGTCTGCAAGTAGCCTCATAGGAAGTTTGGAGACAGAATGGCTTCCAGGAGAGATACATACATTAACTTATTAAGGGGATAATTTCATTAGCATGTCTTTAGGTGAATCGGCTTTTCAATGGAGTTGTCTCCTGGCCAAGTGATTGACAGGTCCAGCTGGATTCTCTCTTAAGGGAGGACATAATCATATGTAATGTTCTAATATTCGCAGCAGATCAGAATGTCAATTCTCCACACGGGGATAGAGGGTAGAACTCAGATTCCATTCTTCTGACCAGCAGGAAGTCCCTTTCTTTAAATGTGCCTCAAAAAAGCCTTAATCTTTTCCTATGTAATTTGAAATCCTAAAGCCATGCAGATGTGTTGTTTTGCTGTCTAGTGCTGCCAGGAAAACAGAAGGCAGGGTCAAAGCTGATGTTAAGGGCGAGCTCATTGTCAGCGGCCTCTCCCTGGCTAGCTTAACATTCCTGTCATCCTCCAGGATAGGATCATCTAGGCAATCTAATTCCATTGAGGGAGTTTAGTTCTCTAACCAGTAGGCTTTAATAATCTCATCTTTACCTGTATTAAAATTCTGTGTAACTCTTACACAGCCAGCACCATGAGGCTGGCAATGGAATGATATACCAAGAGACAAATCACAAACAGTCATTTGACCTTATCTTATCAGATTCAGTTCCTCTGCTGGGTGAGTGGAATCTCCCAGAGTTTGAGAAGTGGCTTGCCACTGTAAACTTCGGGATCTAAACTTAGTACTCAACGGTCTAAAGCAGGAAGAGGGTTGGAGCAAAGGGTCAACTCAGTATCTCAAATTTCCTTGTACAAAGAATTTAAGTTCTATGCCACATAAAGTGAGCTTTTGCATAGCCTGGGGATTTTTAAAAGGTATTTGCATAATTCAGGTTAAACACACATGCTCTGTTGCATGTAGTTCTAGACAGAGTTTCCCATGTTGTATATCCCCTTACCAGGTCAAATCTCCACCCCAGGTGTATCTAATTTTGTTCATAGTGAGCTTTAGGCTATAGACACTCCAGGGTGCTCTCCACTACATTCCAGTGGGCACTTTGGAGGTCATGATGGATGTGCAGCCAGTCTTTTTTTTTTGGTTTGTGGGTTTTTTGTTTTGTTTTGTTCTTTTTTGTATTGTTTTTGTTTTTGTTTGGTTTTCCAGACAGGGTTTCCCTGTGTAACAGTCCTGGCTGCCCTGGAAATCACTTTACACACCAGATTGTCCTTGAACTCACAGAGACCTCCCTGCCTCTGCCTCCCAAGTGCTGGGATTAAAGGTCTGTTCCACCTGTGCTCTGCTGCAACAAATCTTAAGTCTTTGACAATTTTTTTCATGTACTAATTTTGTAAGACTTTGTACATGATTCTTGCTTTCTATTCTCATTTAGATGATGCTTATTCATTTCCAAGGAAAGAAATCTATTCCATGTTACTTATTTTTAAGTCCAGTCTAATAGGTAAGTAGTTCCAGGACTCTGAGATACCACATTGGAAATGTTATGAAAGCAGGTATGGGGACAAGGTGCTGTTTCTTAAACTTTCCTAACACAGACAAACTAGGATTATATTTGTACCCCATTTTTATAAGCCAACAGCAATGGATTTGTCTTTTATATTTCTTATGGCTGGCTGTAGTTTGAATAAGAAATGCAGATGGCGGGTGGCAGTGTGGTATAGTAGAAAGTTACTCACACTATATGGAAAGTTTTATTATTAAAGGAGGAAGGGGGAAGAGAAGGAAGGGAAGGAAAAAGGGGTGGAAACGGAGGTGTGTGTGTGTGTGTGTGTGTGTGTGTGTGTGTGTGTCTGAGAGAGAGAGAGAGAGAGAGAGAGAGAGAGAGATTCTCTTAAAAGGGCTTTATGTAAGATGACATCAGAATGCTAGGCAGTTCACCAAAGGGCAGGCCAGAATGATGACACTAAAAGGTAAAGTTTTGCTGGAGGAAGTAAGTCACTTGGAGTGGGCTTTGATGTTTTGTAGCTGGGATCCCAGTTCCTGTTCTCTGTCTCTTTCTGACTCTCCCCCTCCCTTCTCCTTTTCCACTCTCTGTATCCTACCCTGTATTTCCCTCTGCCTCTCTCTCCCTTCTCATCATCTTCCTACATAGCATGAAGTACATTGGCCTTGCTGCCATACCTTCTCCACCTTGATGGACTATTTATAAACTAATAAACTAATAACTATTTATGAACTAATTCACTTATTCAGTAAGTAAAGATTAGATAAGTAAGTTAGATTCCTGGGACTGTGCAATGCTGTTGATAACAAGTGAATTAGTTTATAAATTTACTCATTTATAAACTACAAGGTAAAATAAATCCAATTCTCTTCTAAGTTGCTCTTTCTCAGGGTATTCTATGTGGGCAGCAGTAAGGAAACAAGGAACTAAAATATGACTCTAGCCTGGCATCCCATATTCCAAAGTCACCTCCTCTCTTCTTCCTTCTGAAACGCCTTCAGTGCTTTTCAACATCTGGATAAACTATGCTTTCTTTCCTTCCATACGTGTTTGTTTCAGCCATGCCAACATCATGCTAATAGTGCAAATATTCCATTTTATTACATTATTGAATTGTAGTACATACTTCTTTGCTTTTAAATCTTTACTTACTGAATAAGTGAATTAGGTACATTTTATATTTAAAATTTAGTACTGATATATTATTTAAGATACAGCAATGATTCATTTGTTAGTTTATCATAGCACAAATGCAAACAACTTTTCCTGTTTTACCTTTTGAGCATTTGGAGGCTGTGATTACCTGCTTATTTGTGGTTTGGACTAAAAGGGTTGTGATTACAATTTTATTCGGGTATTCCAAGTTATAACATTATGCAATCTTTAGAAAAAAATTATTTACAATTAATTTCTCATATAGCATTTTCACTTGAAAGGGGGTCTAGATATGTTGCTCAGGCATTCTGGAACTCCTTATTTAGGTCAGAGTGGAATAAACCTCATGGCAATCTTGATTCAGCTTCCAGAATACTGTGATTATAAGCATAAGTCACTTCAACTACCTGGGAAAATGATTTTTTTCTCTGAACAAAATATGTATCTGCATTTGTATCTTTGTGGAAATGAAATTAAGAAAATGAGTATTGACCAGTCTACCTTCAGTACCCAAATTGCTAGTTAGATTCCTGGGACTGTGCAATGCTGTTGATAAATCCAATGTCCTTAAAGGTTTTTTTTTTTTTTTTTCCTAACTCATTTCCAAACATTGTCTTTAAACAATGAAGAAAAGTTTCACATGATATACAGCAATGAATGAGTGCAACCTCAGGGTAGCTGCTATTTTCTTGTCTTAATGTCTGTTGAGATAAATGAAAAATCTACTCCTATGTCACAGTTTTCTCTTTGAAAAATTGTACTAATAATATTTATATTCTATTATGGGGCTCCAAAATTAATTACAGTGTTAGAATTCTTTAAGAACCAAAAACAAAGGAACAAAGGAGACTGTACAAGAACAAATTTTGATTAGCACCCTTAATATTAAGGTAAACAATGAAATGTAACACTTTGGCAGTTTTCTATTTTATTTGTGATTGATAAACTTTAATTTTTATATACTATTGAAGATTATATATTTAAAGAAGAAAAATAGATCCTTAAAAGTCTTTCTGAAATACAATATAATATGCAAAAGGAAATGATTATTGCTACATTCATAACTGTATCTAAATATATATAACTGCACCCAATATAATGCAATATATGAATATGTATTAAAAATGGTTATTATTAACACCTTTAGTACATTCAGTTATGTTCAAAACTCACCACACACAATATCCAGATAAATTCTTGTGTATATTAAGATCTTCTGTCTTTCTTTAAAAAAAGCACATTGTTTTTTCTATTTAAATGATTATTTATAATATAAAATTTCCCCATACACAATATGATTTAAGTATAAAAAAATTAAAATAAATATTCAATAATTTTCAATAACCAGGAGAGCTATATAACAGGAGTGAGTAAATTATGATAATAACTTTAATATGATTATATTGTAAGAGATTCTGAAAATCTTACTTTAATTTTGTCTCTGTTTCTTTCCATTTGTATTGTTTCTGTGTTAATATCTTTTTGTATATCTAAATATATCTTACAGAGTTAGCATATCTTTCCTTGGGTTTTCAAAGGTGTTTAATATAATGAAATGAATGTAAACTGGCATACATTTTTGTTTTCCCCATCTAAAAATCTTCTAACCCACTGGTTCTAATAGAAATCTGAAATTCAGAACAGATATTTTTCCATGGAGTTTTATTAACATCTTAATTAACAAAAGAAATGTGATTATGGTGACTTATATTTATAAAACTAGGAGAGTTCATTCCTTCCATTCTATCAGGAGCCTATTTTATGAAGTTACATAAAATCGAAAGACAATCATTATTAGCTACATGAAATACTCATTGAAAATTCTGAAAAATTCATACAGATAGCTACTAAAGTAGAAGCTCCATAAAAATAGAATCATTTTGAATAGACTTAACCTATAAACAGGGATGATATCACACAATTAGATACTACAGGCTAGTAAAAGAAAGCTTCAAATCCAGGAAAGGCTCACCCATTTTTTGAATAGTTGGCCACTGAAATACCAAAAATCACAAATATTATAGGTGATTGCTCTTGCTTAGTTTCAAGAACTACATGATAAGACCCTGATATTGAATATACCACACCCCTGATTGATAGAACAAGAAGAAATCAAGAGAATATTTACTTGGAAGCTTCATACCTACATAGCAGCTTTCATGGTGCTAGAAATTGTTCTACATGCTATCACAGGAGAAAAGAAGACATCAAGCTGTAAATAATGTGAGCTACAATAATGACTGTCATAACAAGATACGTTTTCTAATGCAATGGTGGCATGGTTTTTATTAGAATAGCCAATTATGTCCTGATTGTAATTAAGGCCTACTCCAAAATGGAACCTATACTTGGCACCATTAATAAGGCCAAGCAACTGTGGCTATCAGGGTAATAAGCGCTAGAGAAGAATCTACTATGATTACCCTGCCAAATGGTCATGGTATTGTAATGTCACATTGCCATATCCATAGATTAATTAATCTCTCAACCCTCATCAGAGATTTCCTATAATTGATGGCAATTAACAGAGACCCATAACTGGTCAAGGCTCAGAGAATAAAAGACTGTGGTGTGTTCAATCCAAAAAAGGGCAAATCTACATCACACTCCATCCTGCCAAGACTCAGGAACATCTTTCTGGAAGAAGGGCCAGAAAGATTGTGAGAGCCAGTGGTGGTAGAAGACAAGGAAACCGTGTATCTTCAAGAAAACAAAGTATATGCATATATTTATTCATATGGATTGAGGCAGAATGCATAAGAACTTCACAAGCCAGACAGAATCCCAGCATTTGATTGGTAGAAATGGTCATGAAAATCAACCCCTAGTAGAAGAGCTATGGGTACTCAATAGCATCTGGGAGAGGAAAATTTAGCTTTCTTTAAAGTTATGATTTGGGGCTGGAGAGATGGTTCAAAGGTTAAGAGCACTAGCTGCTCTTCCAAAGGTCCTGAGTTCAATTCCCAGCAATCACATGGTGGGTCACAACCATCTATAATGAGATCTGGTGCCCTCTTCTAACCTGAAGGCATATATGCAGGCAGAACACTGAATACTTTAAAAAATTAATTAATAAATAAAGTTATGATCTCGGGTATGTAGACTATCCTCCAGTAAAGGGCACCACACCCAGCAGCATTAAATAGGCTTAAAAAAACAGGGGAAAAACATAAATTTTGATGAATAATTAGGTAGAAGGATATATGAGAAGAGTTGGTGGAGAATGGAAAAATATGAGCAAAATAAATTACATGAAATTCTTAAAGAATTAATAAGACTATTAAATTTATTCATAAAAATATAAAACAGAAACAAAAATCTTCCTATAAAATTGTCTTTTAGAATGATGTCTTCATTATTATTATTATTATTATTATTATTACTTATTCAATATTGTGTGTATTCTTTTACCTTAGCTTTGTAAGCAGAATTTATTGCTCTAAAAACCAGATGAACAATGAACACTATCCTCTTCATGTAGGGGCAGACATTTTTACATCACCTGTTAGAGTTAGGAGATGTTGCATTAGGAGGCAACTAGGCCATAAGAGTATAGACCTCATGCAAGTTATTACTGCTGTTCTAAAAGAATCCATCAGCAGAACTCCCAACATTCTTTTTCTGGATTGTGAGATTACGAGTCAGCAGTAGTCTACATCTAGGAAAGTGCTCCTCACCAGAACTTTAGCCTGATGATACTGCAATCTTGACGTCCTGCCCTTCAGAACTATGGTTTACAAGCTAGCAGTTTATGATGACTGTTTTTAGCAGCTCAAACTAAAGTAGGTTCTTTCAACCAACACTTGGCTTACTCTTGTGTCTTCCCACAGTGCATTATTAGTCAATAAATCTTCCATTTCACTTTCAGCAACAAGTTATAATTTCTTCTAAATTCCCAAGTCCACAAATAAGCATCTCAACTTACAAATATATTTCAAATACATATCCATAAATTGATTTAGTAAACAAATTTATTTTTTGCTGGTATCTTATTTTATAATTTGTTTACCTCACCAAGCAAATACTAAAACATTTTGAACAACATTTTTTTGTGATAGGAAATCAAGATATACTAATATGTTTACATATTTTTATACCTTTATATTGATATAACCTGCAATTCTAAGTGTTTCATGACTCAGATGTAAGAAATTAATAAATATTGATAAAATAAAGGTATTTAAAATATGTGTCATCTTGACTATCACTACAAACAGCCTCTCTAGAATCTGATGCTACTTTGATCAGTGTGCCTTTTAACAAAAACAATTTCAAATAGCTTCTTATATTGGGAATTCCCAATATCTGTTTCCATCAACTTTGAGAACTGAAGCAAAAAGGGTTCTATGTAGTATGTCCCTGAGGTTACCTGTGATTTTCTTATTTTCTTGCACATGTATATGTGTACGGATTTAAGAGAACAACTTACATTGTTTATATGATCATTGGCTCTTTTCCCTAGTTATGGCTTCTGGAAATCACATTCAAATTGCCCAGTTTAGTGGTATGTGCCTTTAGCCATGGAATCATCTCCTTTTCCCTCTATAATAATTTTTTTAGGAAACTAGCCCTGAAAGAGTGATCACTGATAGTGTTATTTTCACAGATTTCACCACTTCTAGACTCTCCACTAATGTCAGTGTCGTTGACCCTGTTCCTACTGCCTTGTAGACAACAGCATAAACTCCAAATAACAATGCCAATACTTGTATCAACTCAGTGTTGCAAAAAGATCATAGTCTATTATCTATCTTAGTAATTTATTCTGTAATGCCTTCAAAGGTAGATACAATAAAAGTCTGAGCTGACGGTATTTGTTGGAATGAAAAAAGGATATGGGGGTAAATCCAAGGTGTTAGATTGAAACTCAAAGCAAATTCCATTGGAAAATTTCTCCCTAAACCTTGGGTTTCCTCCTAATACCTTGAATTTTTTACCAACTAGTGTTCCTTTTCATACATCAGTTTAATACTCTGAAACATGGAACACATAATAAGTAGTTCTAGAAACATTACATGCCATTTTAAAAGGAAAATAAATTTAAAATATAACTATCCTTTCATTCATAAATTATATTGAAATTAGTTTCGATGTCTATGCACATAGAATTTTTATTTTTTTCTGCTGTATTGTAATCACAGTACTAAGGTCTCCATTGCTATTCCATTTTTGGTTAGTTAGATATGGTAGGCTTTATGGTGGTGGTGTAACAACATGGAGATAAACATTTTTAATTTTTATACATGTTTAATCTGCATGTATAATAGTTTTAAAGTAGAAAAATGAGCAGATTTGCTAACTATGAATAATACAGGCATGTCCATTGTTATAGGTTACACCAAACCCATCAGCAAATGATCACGACAAATAAAATTCCCGTCACTCAATGTCCTCACAGAAACATGAAATGAGTTAATTTGCCCAATTTTCTGCATGCAAAACCTCATAATTTGTGTTTTTGTTTTCATTTTCCTGTTTTATAATGAGCATAATATTTTCTCATTAGTTTTAGGAGTTATTTTGTAGTGCATCTTCAGTGAATTGTATGAAATTATTGTCGTTTTTATCAACTCATGGTCATTATTCATTATGCACTCTGAAAATATTCCAAGCTCTGCTTAGTCTGTCGACATCGTACATGTTATATGTAGCTAATAAACACAAATTCCACCTGATACTGATTATTGTGAATCGAGTTAGGCAGAATCATATTGTTAGTTCTCCACCTACATCATCCTTTCCTGAATTTGGAGTATTAAGCACAACTTTTTTCATGTAAAACATTAAGCTAAAACATAAATCATAATTAAATTGTTGGAGTTACAAGTTATTTCTAAGGGAAAAATATATTTCCCTCCAAATACAAATACCTTGTTCTTCAAGGCATTCAGCATTTTTTAAAGCACTTTTTATTACTAAAGTCAATTTATAATCCAATGGGTTTGACGAGCTACATTCTTTAAAGGAGGAAGAAATGGATGTCTATTTACTTACAACATCACAGCTACTTATACATTTAAGAAAATCCTCTACATTCCTAAGTAGCATCTGTAACAACATTAAACGAAAGAATCACACACCCTTCTTATTTCTTTGTCTATTTTCTCAAGAAACTTGTGCTTAGCTTCTAGGAATATGCAGTATTGATTTCAGGTTATATTTTAATCACTGCACTAAGAAGAGAGGTCATTACAAGCTGGATGTCAGTCTCCAAACTAATAAATCATCATATCATCTGCTCTAGATTTTTTTTGCTCTGTGATCTAAGAAAAACTTATGTGTGAATACTTTGCTTGCATGAAATCCATTCCAAAGATATACCCAAGAAGATAGATCTTCATGTTATGTTGTACTCAAGAAATAAGGAATGGACACTGAAAGATTTCATAATTAATTATCAAATATTCAATTTTTATTTTACTTCATTCTCATCCTTTGGTAGAGGAAATCATGGCAAACTGACCTGACTGTGGTTTAAATCAACATCCAGTGTTCTTATCCAAGCTATTTCTTGAGTTTGCATTTTCACCTACTCAAAATGTGTAAATCAGAAACCCAGAATTATCAAAAGCATCTCAGGAAGAACATAAACTATTAAAGCAAACTTCTTGTATAAGTTATATTTTTAAAATTAAATTACACTGATATAGATACAGTAACATGATAATTCATTAGGTTACAATCTACCATTAATTTTTTACTTGATAAAGCATATTAATAACAATAGCTAGTCTAGAAGAGTACTTGGCATTTTTAAATGACAGAAAGAAATAGAAGATTTATCACATATGAAAAACAATTTGATCAATTGCTATAAATATATACAAAATAGAAAAAGACAAGAAAAAACTTGCATTTGCAATTTAAAGTTATCGGGCAGGTGTGTAATGTCATATTCCTGCAGAATCCTATTTATAAATGCACATTTTAATACCAACTCAGTCCCTATTCATTAAGGGGAAAAGTGCTGATTACAAACAATTTTCATTTTTTCAGTGCACCCCAAGAGTTCTTTCTTTCTAAAAAAATTCTTTCTAATTAGATAGTTTAGACTCATTTTCATTAATTCATAAATTCTCATGAATTCATAAATATTGTTTCCCTTAGTTTGTTGCTTAAGCAGTATATACATATGCATGTACATTTACATAATATATAAATTATAAATTGCATATATATGTGTATATGAATGTTGTGAGAGAGAAAGTAAGTATATGATAACTTTAACTAAAGGGAAATCAAAGTGGACAATGAGCACAGGTATTTGTGTCCTTGAATAACCTGAAATTCAGTGACTGAGTTTAAAATTAATAAAATATAAGATGCAAGATTAATGTGTTGCTTTGTATTGATTTCCATATTTTTTCTGTAAAATGAAATTTGTCCCTTTTGTTTCTTAGAAAATATAACTGTTTTGCATTCAGGTTCATTGTAAGTCAGACCTTAGAAAATTTTTCCCTAATTTTGTAATGGCAACTTTTAAAGTAAAAAGAAGATAGATTTGATTTATACTGTAGAAACAAACACATGTATACCTGTACAAAAGATCTATGATATACCATAATATTTTTGAGTCTGCCAGAGTGGTCAGAGAAATTAGTTAGGAACCCATGGTAATCCCTGAAAAAGTGGTGATGAACCAGCAAACCACATATGTAGCCCTGAAATTGAAATGTAGAAGACAGATCTTAAAGATATGCAGGAGGTGGAATTAACAAGATGTGCTGACTGATTGATTGTGAGAGATGAGATAAATGGATGACTTGAGCATCATAATGAGGTTTCCTAGCTTGGGTGACTTACTGAATAGTGATTTCATTAACTTAAGGGAAAAGGAAGGCAGAACTCTTTTGGAGAGGAAGATAACTTTGACCTAGAGAGCCATGAAACTAAAATCTTCTATGGGCATCCACACAGAATATATCTAGTAAGTCATTTTAGACTATAGGTCTGTGTAGCATATGATTGTGGAGATGTTATTGATGCAGTTGGTAGAACTGTCTGGAATAAAGAATTACTCTTAGGAAGGAATTAAGTTAACTTAGTAAAATTACATAGAATTTGCTGTAAAAAAAACTAAGACCCTGCAAAATACAGTCATTTGAGGTAGCTAGTGAAAAGGAAATGAAAGTAAAATTAAAAAAAAAAAAAGAAGTGACCAAAAAGGAGAAAACATAGTTAAGAGACTAGATAATTACATAAGTGAATTCTAAGAGAAAAGTCGTGGTCTGAAGACTTAATTCAGAAGTTTAAAGTTTTCACAGCTAAAATGTCACTCACTACTTCCTTAGAAAGTTCTAAACAGATTGGGACAGATTGCAACTTTGAGCCGGTAGAGTATAAACTGGGAAGTATAAACTGCTCATGAACCTATTGGCCTATTTCTAGCCGTTTGTTCTATAATGGTTCTTAATTTTGTCATAGGACTGCCTTCCTCCCTTCTGAGTTAGTTTCAATGAGCTTGCCGCCAGGCTTTTGTTTTCTGTAACTTTAGGCCTCTTCTTAGCTCATAATGAACAGAGATTAATCCTCTGGCTTAAGAAATGAAACACAATTGTCTCTCACACCCTTCCTGAAAATGTATAAACTTAGAATCTCTATAAATCTTCTTTTTATCTCTTAGAACTGTTTTGATTGGTTTTTTACTTTGATCTGAAGTGCCCCAAAGATGGAAAGAAATTAGACCCCAACTTTGGCATTTTGGAGAGATCGTGGAAACCTAGAGACTGGGTCATCACAAAGGAAAGTGGGACCTGAATCCCTTCCTCTTGTTGTTTTGAGCTTCCTCCTCTTTAAGGGAGCAGCTTAGCTCTACAGCATGTGTCTTACAATGGTGCCTTATCTCACCATTTGTCTGTCAGGGTCAAACACCCAATGGGTAAAACCAGTGAACTAAGGGACCAAAGGAAAGAGCTTGCTTCTTGTTAAGTTGGTTGTATCTGGTCCTTTATTATAATAAACTGAAATATATAACTATATATTTATAAGAACTATAGCTAACAGTTTTTACATAACATTTTGATGTCTCTGTTAAAGGTTACTTGTTTCTTAGTAACAGTTTTACTTGTTCCAAATTTGAAAGAAACATCAGAGATGAGGCTTAAAAGTACAGAAGAGAATGAGACACTGTCATTACAGGTGTTTGAGAATGTCAGATATCTTACTTAAATTTAGAAACCAATGTATTTCAATATTTAATCAATGGCTTAAACCTAAGGCCTTCCCACCAAACATTTATCTCTTAAAGTTTTGATGAGAAGTCCACTTAATTCTGTGGTATGTCTCTGACTCTTTTGCCTGCCCTTGGGACTATTTTCCTCCTTTTGGGTGCCTTGTCCCACTTCAGATTTTGCCTTGTTTTATTGTACCTTGTCTTTTCAGGTTAGTTTGCTGTCTCTTCTCTTGTAGACTTGCTCTTTCTGAAGGAAAACAGAGGGGGAATGTATCTGAGGGACAGGGAAGCTCCAGTCAGAATGTATTGTTTAAGAGAAAAATCTATTAAAAAAACCTACAATGCCTATAAAGTACCCTCCCTTGATTATAAAATACTTATATTTTTCATATCCATTTGTGTACATATACATTGCAACTTAAAATAGCTATATTAAATATAGTTGAAAAAAGAAAGAGGAAAAATTCTGATAAATTGAGAGGAACTTAATAAAATAATGATATCCATAGCTGTAGAAATTGATTGGGAATAGTGAGATTATATATTGGAGGAAGTGAGCAAGGCTTCCACATAACTCCATGGCATTTGAATTGGGGAAAGAAAGAGTGACCAGAAAACTATAAACAGAGAACAGACTGTGAAACAAGATGAGGGATTCGGGTGGAATATTTAGACAACATGCAATATAGCCAGGAAGATACAAAGAACATATGTGAATCCAATACCCTTACCTTACTCTCATCCCCTACCAATGATCTCAATGGCAGTACCCAGAGGGCAAACGTGTGTGTTGGTAGTCTCAATAAAACTTTGTTACCAGGGGCTTTAGCTGTATGGAGAATGCTCAAGATAACATATAGGACTACGGAGACTGCTCAGCATGTAAAGATATTATTGCCTAGTGGTCTTGATTAAGTTTGTTATCTCTGCTGATCAAAAAAAATTAAAATACAGAAAAAAAACTAAGATGCAGAAAGCAGCAACAAATGACAAACTTTATTATTATAAATATTTCAGGGACAGCACACAGACAGGAAAACAACCACAGGGCAGAGACAGACCCAAATCCATCCATTTATTTTTCCTTCTGAGGGGCTGCGTGTTTTACCTATTTTACTTTTTATTTATTTTTCATCATTTTTATTAATTAACTAATTTATTTTGCATTCTGACCTCAGCCTCTCCTCCTTTATCTCCTCACACTCCCTATACCTATCCTCCATAGTATTCACTCAGACAGGGGCAGGCCTCCCATGGGCATCAGCAAAGCAGGGCATATCAAGCTGCCAATAGACCAAGCACCTCCCCCTTTATTCAGGCTGGGCAAGGTGATCCAGCATAAGGAATAGGTTCCCAAGAATCATCCAAAGCATTAGAGACATACCCTGCTCCCATTGTTAGAAGTCCCACAAATAGACCAAGCTATACAACTGTCACATATATGCAGAGGGCCTAAGTTGGTCCCATGTAGACTCCCTGGATGTTGTTTCAGACTTTGTGAGTTCCCATGAGCCAGGCTAGCCATTTCATTGGGTTTTTCTCCCATGTCCCTGTACCCACCAAGCCCCCACTCCCAAGGCCCCTATAATCCCTCCTCCCTCTCCTCAGCAAGACTCCTCGAGCTTGACCCAATGTTTGGCCATGGGTCTTTAAATCTGCCTCCATCAGTCACTGGATGACAGTCTCTGCTGACAACTGGGGTAGTCCCCAATCTAATTACAAGGGGATGGCCAGTTCAGGCCAGTTACATCCACTGATTCCAGGAGTCTTAGCTGGGGCCATCCTTGTAGACTCCTGGAAGTTTCCCTTGTATCAGGCTTCTACCTGACTACCTTTCTAAAGAGGGCTGGGTGTTTTAAATGTGCTTTGGTGACCTGTCACTAGTTCTCTTGTTCTAATTTTTGGTTCCTCAGATTATACAAAGAAAGAATACTTGATATGCCCACAACTTCAGGTAAACATGTTCCTACCTGGCCTTGAGCATACCTCACCAAGCCAGACTCATCAGATTGCATGCTGGTGCTGTGTGAGAAAGAACAAATTCGGAAGAACTTTGGCTCTGGTCTGGATGGTGAAGAGGAAACTAGAAGTTCACCACTTTTATGCCCCCTCTCCAATCTATCTGCCTTTCAGAGGTCTGTCTAGCTCCAGGGCCTGAAAAGGGCTTTTTGAGCAAATCTGATGACCTGAATTCTATTACTGGAACTCATGACTTTTGAGGTGGCATCCATCTGAATTCTTATCATTCCAACACTGTAATATGAGGTGAGGAAAAGTGAAATCCTCTGAAAACTCAAAGGCAAGCAAAGCTGAAGTAAACTGAACAGCAGAAACAACAAGAGGAAACCCAACTCATCTGTGGAAGGCAAGAACCTAATTGTGATGATTGTCTAAACTCTACACATGGACTAATATACATACATGCTTGACTACCCCAACTCACTCAGAAAATAATTATAAAAAAGGAATTCTCATGCTATCTACAGTGATTGAAAGGATCTCTAACATGCTTGGTCCTCAGAGAAATAACCGTTTAACCTATGAGGATATTCTACCACACACTATTATAATAATTTTTTTAAAAAGCAGAACAAAGTACAAATGAGAACCTGAAATAACTAGATATTGCTATGATATAGAGGAGTCTATACTGTCAGACATTGCTTCCATATTATTAATTGATGTGATATGTACATAATTCATCAAAGCAGAGTATAGCCTATGGCTAAAGCAGTTTCATTTTAGAATATATGCAAGTGGTAATTTTGTGCACAAAAATTTATATAACGATATGTATAACACCACCATTTATAACAGTTAAAAATTTTAATATATTCAAATGTTGGCCAATAATAGAATAAATAAGATGAAATCAAATACAGAATTAAAATGAACATCCAGTAGCATGAATAAAACTTCTACATAATTTGCAATGAAAGAAGAGAGGCACTGAAGAAAACAGCATGTTTTCATTTATATAGCATTCATTTATATAGCATAACATATGTTGAGTTATATAACATAATGTTGGAGGCAGTGTTCCATGTCTCAATTTGAATTGTATATTCATTTGACAAATGCTACAAACTGGACAATTTGAAGTTGTTCATTTATCCATGGATATTATAATGAATATTTAAATAAAAAGAAAATGTGAATGAAAGGTCAGTATTAGGTAGTTCTTCAGTAGCCTGGTTGTCCTTCTAAGTCTCACTCAGAACCTCTTATTTGTTAGCCAGAAGACTCCTGTATCTGTCAGGATTTGGTGTCCCCCGGTGACCAGATGAAAGTGAAAGAATCGGGAGCAAATAGAATGTTATGTTTGAAAGGAGCCAATTTTAATAGATCTTAAGTTTCCCCTAAAAGATCACTGAGGGTTTAATTAATGCGATTTGAACAAAAGAATCAGCTGAATTTGCAAGAGCCAAATGAGAGAAGAAAGTGTGTGTGTGAGTGTGTGTATTTTTGTGTGTGCATGTATGCATATATGTTTGTGTATATAATATAAGTAAAACTAGATAATAAGTTTATGACTCCAGCTTCCAGTTAGAGGATAATTTTTTCCAACATAGTGTTTTTATTATTTGGGAATTTCACATAATGCACCCTAATCACACTCATTTTCTAGTCCTCACAAGTTCACCTCCCGCCTTGGTGACTTTTCCCCTCTGCCACAAGAAAGAAGAAAATAAAAACTAGATACAAACACCAATTTGTGTTGCCCATATACTCCCTGGAGTGTGGTCAAACTCCCAGTCACAACACCTTAAAGAAAGCTGAGTCTTTCCCCACCTCTATCCACATCCCCACCAGAAGCCATCAACTGTGAAGAGCTATATTTCAGGAATCCTGCCACAATTTCTTAGAGTTCTCTCCAGTGGCTTCAGATCTGGACTATTTCTTTGAGTGGTTGGCATGAGAGTGTTTGCCAAGCCTTCTATGTCTCTCATTCTCAGCTGTAAGTCTGCAGTCATCAATACCACTGCAAAAGAAGCTTCCTTGCCCTTTACAGCCAGTGGCAGCATGAATCATGGACTTCTACTTGGTTTCTGGAGACAGCACAACCTGACCAAGGACATCACCATGGCTTTTGGCGGTGGTATAGACTTTAGCATGATCTCATGCGGAAGTACAGACAATGGACATCAACACATGCCTTGGCCACAGCAGGGTTCACTGACACTATCACGGCCCTGGGCAGCATAAAAGGACATAAATATCAACTTGGCCTCTATAGATAGCACAGGCCACACATATCAGCATGGCCTTGAAAGACATCAGGGGCCTAAGACACTAGCATCTCCCACAAGCTATAGCAGGAACGAGGGGAATCTACATTGTCTTGGGTGACAGCATGGACCACAGACACCAACATGGCCTGGTGTGACAGCATGAGGTCTACTCCAGTGCCCTGTGGAGCTTGTTCTTGGTAACCTGATTAGGGAAAGTGAGAGAATAAAGAAATTGTAGACACACAGATATACTTATAGAAAAGCAGAAATCAGGTAGGCTTTCTACACTCTGATGAAGATGAACTAATGTGTTCATTATTTTTATCACAGTGGTTGGTGCAGTTAGTTTGCATGGGGAGTCATCTGTAGGAGAACAGTCTCAGGATGTAACATTCAGGAGGAAGAAGATGCAGTTACTAGTTTCTATACAAACTGGTCAAATTATTACTAAACACTTGTAATGCCACATACTGTCAACAACTGTACTCAGACAAGAGCGAGGCTCACCACAGTGAGAGGAGAGGCATGGCCAAATTCCCATGACTCTAAAGCCTTGGATCCCTCACGTGGGTGTGTCCATTCAACAGCACACCTTCACTCAGTACTTCATCTTCTCTGTACGTTCTCAAGGCTTCATCTTTCCTTCCAGAATACCAAAACAAGAGACCCAAAAACACAATGGAGAAGGGCAACAAAAGTAAGGCCTTGTGAGTTCAGCTAGATACATAGAGATGGAAGCAGTATGCAGATCTTCCAAGCCCCAGACTTCCCCTAATAACAGCTAAGAGAGGAACAAAATAGAAAACTTTTACTAGACCTGCCATTCAATTGTTTGTCCATATGCTCAAGGGTCCTAAACTTTGGTTGGCCCATGGAATGCCACAGACTTCAAGAGAGGCATTGTAGCAGGTGGGACAAGAGCAGACAGATCAAGAACATTCCATAATAAGAAGGGAGAACTACAAAAGGGAAACCCAAATGGAAAAGTGTTATACAAACTCAATTTTTTTTCTAATTTAAAAATAATCATTAGGAATATGTTTCTTATCAGTTCCAAGACTGTATTAGATGAGCTAGATTCAGGATTAGAAGTTGAAAGTCAATGTCCCAGAAGATCCTAAAGATCTTAGGTTTGAAACATTTATATTTTTTTCCTAAATCTGATTTTGTCTCTTAATCTATCAAAGGAGTCTTCTAAAGCTATTCATTGCTTTTCTCTTCTGTCTTTTTATAGGTACCAATAAGAGAGCTCTTTAAAAGGAGAGCTCTTCAAATTTTTACATCTTTACTGAGAGAAATCTTTGTAATTCAAAAGACACTTTTTCTGGTCACTAACAATTAGGATCTGAGATGGAACATGTACTCATTCACATTCTACCTTTCCATTGAAAGGCCAATAGGTGGGCTTTTCCAATATTAGAATATAATTTGCACAGTAAAAATGGGATGCAATCTTGAAGAGATATCTCTCACATTTCATCAAATTTACTCTTAGAAATAGATCTAAGAAAACCAAAGACACATTGGCACAGAATATTAATAGCAAAAATGTTCTATATTTGTTTATGCTGCAGAATATTACTTTAACTGTAAAGGTGTGTTACTTTTGTATATGTTGCATTTATTTAATTATATAAAGATGTGTCACATTTATTTCATCTTGCCTGCCTAAGGTATCTGATTGGTCTTATAGAGAGCTGAGCAGCCAATAGCTAGGCAGAAGAGGGATAGGCAAGGCTGGCAAACAGAAAGAACAAATAGGAGAAGAAATCTAGGCTCAAGAGAGAAAGAATAAAAGAAGGGGAGAGGAGAGAACAAGAGAGAGGTACTGGGCCAGAAGCCAGGCAGCTGACAGACAGACAGACACAGAGAAGCAGTGAAAGTAAGATATGCAGAAGTAAGAAAGGTGATAAATCCTGAGGCAAAAGGTAGAGAAAGATAAAGAGGTTAATTTAAGTTAAAAGAGTTAGCCAGAAATGAGCCTAAGCTAGATCAAGCATCTAAAACTAATAATAAGTCTTTGTGTAATGATTTGGGACATGGTTTGTGGCCCAAAAGATAAAGCCTGGTATACTCCTGGGTTCCTCTGCCAGCATGACACAACTTGACAAAAAGTATCTTCCTTAAAGTCCCAAATGTTTCAATTTTCATTCTTCATATGACATACTCTGCACAAGCCAACACTTGGATCCTTTGGTTGGCTAAGAGCAACAGAGAATTTTCTCACATAGACAGCTATAAAGCTCTCAACCACACTGACAAGATAAGTAATGACGTCATGTGATTTTTGTAACTGTGACCCACAGCAAAAATTTGTCTATACAGATGCCTGTCTAATAAGAACTGCAACACCCACCACTCTGCTGGTCTTCTTTGAACAGTGCAGCCATGAGGTAAGGCTTATGGCTCATGTTCCATCCTGTGCCATCCATGTTCCATCACAAGACAACACAAATAAACAACAGAGCTAAAAGTGGTATTTCTATGTGGAAAGAGGGCAAGCAATGAATACTCAAGTTTGCATATACCAATGTCAGTGTGCCTAAAGACTAGTCCAAATTAACCAAATGATGTTTAAACTGAATTTATTAAACTGAATTTTTGAATGAGAGGTGACAGATTTTTTTTTTATCTACTCACCAAGATTCCACAGATAAGTTGTCAGTATTTTGATTTTGCTTGCCATGTTAAGCTCTGTGTACACTTGACTGTGCTTCCACAAGACTGATTTGAATCAAGTCACTGATGTTCACTAAAAGGGAATCTTCCATTGTGCCTTGTAGCTTTGCTGGAACAAACATAGAAAAAAATTAAAAAGAGCAATTAGCATAGAATGTATTGCATTCATAAAGGCAGTAACACAGCCTAATCACTCACACACCCAACGTTATTCAGAAAATTATAGATGCTTTCACCAGCAGGGAAGAAGAGTGAGAATATAGATAATATTTAGGAGAATATAGAATATTGTCAAAGGAACTCCATGGGTTTTGGGAAAAAGAATATGGTCTAGAACAGACTTTAATTGGCCCACAGAACAGACATGGTTTCAAAGTGTTTGTTCTCTTTGGTATCCAAGTAGAGAACAATGGGGTACAGCAGAAGTTTGCCTAGGTCAATCAACAGACAAAAGAGTATGAGTTAATTAATGAAAGTTAAGAGAAGAGAATATAATTATGTCTTCCTTGGCAGGTCTACAATTGTGCAGTTAAGATAACTAAGCAGTGAGTAGCTCCTATCAACTGAGATGGACAGGGAAAGAGAAGGTCAGAAGAAGGTGAACTACTAACTGCACCTGAGATGTCTCAGTGAGTCAAGGCAGAGGCTTTAGGGAACTGTTTCAGAACACTAACATAGCTAATAAACCATAGGCACAAGATACTTTCCCAAATATATGGCTGTACATAGAGTTTCAAAGAAATGGACTGCTCCTGCCCCCTCCCTTAAATGCTGAGAAACCTCTTATTTGAGTAGGAGAGATCATCATAAGGTGGGTAAAATGTAAAGCCACATTATCCTTAAAGTCATGATTCCTTTGACTTAGTTGTAATGATTTCAGATCCTTCTGTTAATCTACCCATGCTTGATTCCCTCGGTGTGTTAATCTACCCATGATTTGTTTTCCCGTTCTGTAAACTGATGAGTCTAAGAGAAGTGAGTGCTAAAGGTTTGTCTTCTGCCAACTCTGAGCCCTACTTGCCAACTAGAATTTATTTAAGAAGATGATGGCTGATGGATAGATGGAACATTAATGTGTGAAGTAAACAAGGTTTTATGCTCTTTCATATGTTTGTGCCTTTGTAGATTTGCTCAAGACACATCAATATGAAATTGTAATCAATAAATATCTAACAGTTGCTGTTCTAAAAAAAGCAAGCTAACCAGATTAGCAATTAAGACAAATACTGAAGAAAATAAAGCAAAAACAACAACAACAACAACAACAAAAACCAAACAAAAAAGTGTTCTAACTCATCAATCTTTTAATTTAAGTGTCAGAAGAAGTTAAACATGAGTGTGTGACAGAAAAGAGGATGTCTTCATGAGATGTTTTTGCAGGTTGAGGGTCTAATTTTATCTCATCTTTGAGAATTCTCATATCTAAAGGAAGCAGTCAATAATTAAACAGAGTGGTACCTGTTTGCCTGACAGTTCCCATATTTTAAAAGACAAATAAGATTTTCCTTCAAGAGAAAATATATTTTCATGACATATATGGAGATAAATTCTCTTCTTTTAAAACAGTGCATCTGACAGTAATTAAGCCTCTATTAAGTCTGTTGTTTATTTTTAAGTTCAAATTTATTTAACAGCCATTTAAATCCCAGTGTTTGCATTTGCCTGTAGTGAAATCCTTCTGTGTGCTTTTCTATGGTTCACAGCAGGCAATCAGGACTAATAATAATGGCATGTTAATATTACAGGAGACTCTGAGTAAGAGAAAACAAGACAGGATTCACTGTTTTAAAAGCAACCCTTATTGTGAATGTAAGACTTTTTTTTTTATCATTTCTGGTGTATAAACAAGGGGATTTTCATTAGTTTTATGTATGTTTAGGATGCCTCTTTTTCTCTGAGGCCAACTGGAATGAAGTTTATCCTCAATTCAGTGGTGACTGATTAACTAAATATTCTACATATTGAAGATTGGATAGACTATAAAGTAAGAGGCCCTGAACTTTGGCATCCAATAGACTTCTATTTACAATGTTATTTCCTTATTATCAAATTATCCCCATAGCCCTCTAAAACACAAAGGACCTAAAAGTGTGATAAAAGTTCCATATGATTAGAGGCATTAAACAAAAATAACAGCAACAACAGCAGCAAAAAGATAGTGTAGGTGTCTTGTGTTAAATAATTGTTAACAAACATCTTTCAGACAGGTTATATTAAATGGAAATTGAGCAAGGATGTTGAGATGGTGTTTGGGGGGAATATCACTTTAATATTGCTATTTGCTTCTGCCCAAAAATTGAACTAGGAGATAAATATAATAATAATGATGATGATGATATAAAAACTGTAATCATATGGAGACATGGTAGAGAAGCTATTTAAGATTATATATGTTTCGAAAAACCAAAAAAAAAAAAAAAAAAAAAAAAAAAGCCAGGCGGCGGTGGCACACGCCTTTAATCCCAGCACTCGGGAGGCAGAGGCAGGTGGATCTCTGTGAGTTCAAGGCCAGCCTGGGCTACCAAGTGAGTTCCAGGAAAGGCACAAAGCTACACAGAGAAACCCTGTCTCAAAAAACCAAAAAAAAAAAAAAAAAAAAAAAAAAAAGATTATATATGTGACGATGTCTGCTTGCAAACACAAGGAAAAGGATTAGATAACAAAGTGAGTTGGTTTCTAGCTGGCTTTACTCTACAAGAAGAGATGTGGAACTCCAACTTCCTATTTGCAGTGTGCTCAGTGTAGAGAGGGTGGCAGATACCAATAGATGTATTCTCAAATGAAGAGCCTCAAATACCAACTATATTTAAAAATCTTAATGCTCCATGCTCTGAAGAATAGAAAAATAGAAGAATGGGATTTAAACCTTAGTACAAAACAAAGTCACATTAAAGGGGATCCTTTTTTTTTCCATGTAAAGAAATACAAGCAACAACACCTCCATAAAATCATACATTCTGAACAGAAGCAGAGCAGATAGCTGTCATGTATCTACAACTGTCTATGATTTCAACCCTCTTTCAATGAACAAACACCAGTAGAGTAGCTACCTCTATTCAGCATGATCTTCCTGGATCAACTGGTACATGGATATGTTGATATACAGATGTCTCCACTAGGTAGTTATTTTTTGACGCTATTGCATTGTTGTTTTCAAAGACTCCCTTCACTAGTTTCTTTTCAGAAATAATATTTGTGTAAAGGAATCATTTCACTATTTAAATGAATAATAGATCTATAATCAGTCAAAGGACATATTTAGTAGGTTTGCAGAGAGCTTTTTTAAATCAAAAGGAACTTCATAATACAATAATTTGATTGCTTCAATTGTCTTCAGCAATATAAATAATTAACACCATACTCTCTCATTTCAATTTTATATAAATGAGATTTTACTATCTTAGAAGTCTGTACATACTTTCTTGTCACTGAAATTGGTTAGATTTATTAAAAACCAAAGTAGTTTTTCTTTGTTTAGAATGGAAGAAGATTAAAAATTTCAGGAAAAAAAAATTGACTGTTATCTCTTATGAAAAGCAGAATATTTCAGCATGGCTATAAATACTACCAATAGTTTGCAGAAAGAGTATATTTAAGATAAAGAGGTGAGAAGTTAAAATTGTGCTATTTATCAAATGCAGTTGCTATAGATTGAAAGGGATTTGTAAGTCAAAAGGAGTGAAATGAAAGCAAGAAAAGGTCAAAGAAAGTAACCAAGACAGAATGCAGAATAGGTAAATGTGCCCCTAGAGAAAAACACAACTGGAAAGGCATACAGATAATGGCCTACGACTCAGTCTGTATGTAGAGAATTTAGTGCCAGATTTGGTCTTTTCACTGTGATTTAAGAAATTTGAATAAAGAATTTCCCACTGTGAGAATGTGTTTAAGTGCCTCTTCTTTCAATAAGCATTGCATTGATTGTATAGCCTGAAAATGATCATGTCTTAAAGGGATTTGCTTGGCACCATGGTCATGGTACAAGTGAGTGAGGTCCTTCCAGAGTTCCTATGTGTGCATCAGAGGACAGGGATTTCTACAAAGCTGATCTCAGCCCAGCAGTGTGACATCAGCTCAACAAGAGAAGCAATCTTTTACATTAAAAAATGGATAACAGAAAAATAGGTAAATACAAAGCTTTTTAAAAAAATTTCGTCATTTGTAAATTTATAATGTTCTCCTTGCCTTATTAAAATTAAATGCAGACCTTGATATTTTATAACAGCACTGTTTTCCTGACTCCTATCTATTTGATCACCCTAGATTCCTACCCTGGTCGGTAGGAATGCGGAATGCTAGGACACCGTTATTGAACATTTTGTCAATAGCTTCATGAAAACTCTTTTTTTTTTTTTTTTCAATTTCCTTGAACTAACTAATGCTATTTTTTTTTTTTTTGGCTTTTTTTAAATGTTACTTGAGATTTGTTGACTCTTATCATCTAGGTCTGAAAATTCCTTTCCTGTGCGATTGCATCATTTTATGTGTCATTTTTCTGTGGCTATGGTAAAACCCTACGATCACAGCATCACATGTGTTGTGTTCACAAGAACAAGAGTCCATCTTGGTAGGAAGGCACGACAACAACGAGCAGCCGGCGTGGTGGCACAAACAGAAACCAATAGCTCACATCGTGAATTGCACAAAGCAAAACAAGTCACCTGGAAGGTGTGTAAGGCTTTTGATCTCAAAGTAGGTCCTGCAGGGATGCGTTTACTCTAGCAAAGATATACTACCTCAACCTCCTCGACTAGTGCTGGGGGGCGGAGTGGGGGGGATCAAGAGCTTCAAAGCCCAAGGTGATGAGAGGCATTTCTTGTCTAAACCACCACCAGAGGAAGAAGAATGTTCCTTTAGACAATATTTAAAATGGTGTGCAAAACTTTTTTTTTTTTTTTTTTTGGTATATAATCCTTTCCAGGATGTTTCATGCTATCTTACTCCTTTGAAAGTAATCAATTTTGTCAATGTTCATAAAATGAGTCTTTCAAGTAATACTGATGAAAATAAAGGATAAACTTATATCCATCCAGCATTTTATATTATCAACATTGTTTTATTTGTTTATAATTTCCCTTGTGCTCTTCTTAGCACACAATAATTAAGATGAGTAGTCAAGTATAATTATGCTCATCTAAAGACAGAAAAACTGTATGTAGAAGAACTGAATGAGAAGTTTGAGCAGTTTGGTAAAACTGTGTAAACTGCCAATAGGTAACTATGTACTGCACCTGCCTAAAAAGATACAGGTAAATATAAAAGCATCTCCCAATTTCTTAATTCTTCCCATTGAATTTGCATAGAATGAAACTTTTTTGTCACTAGTATAGAAAGCACTAAGCTGAAATGTTGATGCATGCTGCAGAACATCAGCAAAGAGATTATAAAAACAAAACGAACTGTCCCCTTCTTATGTAGGCGAGACTGACAGAAGCATGCTCCACATGTTTGACTGAGTAAGATGATTTGAATAAGATTGGACCCCATTGGCTCATATGTTTGGATGCTTGGTTCCCCGTTGGTGGAAATGTTAAGGAAGGATTAGGAGTTACGGCCTTGTTGGAAGAGGTGTATCACTGGGCATAGGCTTTGGGATTTCAAAATCTCATACCAGGCCCAGTTAATTGGGCTCAACCACCAACTATCTATCAGGATATAAGGTCTTAGCTACTGCCCCAGTACCATGCCGGACTGCCTGCCCCATGCTCCCCACCATGATGTTCATGACTTACCCTCTAAGCAAGCACCTACTAAATATTTTCTTTTTGAAGTTGCTTTGTTGGGAGTGTCTCTTCACATTACATACTAAGTCAGATAACTGAACAACCCTATTTGTAACTTCAGGCATAGTACTTACCAAAATTCAGCTCTTCTGTCCAGTAGACAGTGGCAGATACAGCTTCATTCTCTGTGAAATTTGCCATGCAGAAATGTTCCTGTTCTTTTCAGAAAGACATTGTGTGGTCCCAAGGCTGATAAATAGATAAAGGCTAATCTATTCTTTGAGATGATTGATATACCTTTCAAGGACTTAAAAAAGTGATTCAAGTGAAGTGTTCTAAAGTAAATGTTGTTTTTAAATGTTAAATATATTTTATCCCCATACTGAAGAGAAAGAATGAAGTGTCTCATTTTTTCTTTCTTAAAATTATTTTTTTTTTCATTTATTTCACATCCTTACTGCAGTTACCCCTCCCTCCCTTCCTCCCATTTCCCTCCTCTTTCCCCTCCTGACTTCCTCCCCTTTGTCCACACCATCCACTCTGCCTCCTATTTCTGTTCAGAAAGGGGCAGGCCTCCTATGGGTGTCAGCAAAGCCACAGGACTAAGCTCCTTCCTTTGTATCAAGGTTGGGCAAGTCATCCCAGCATGGGGAATGGGTTCTCAAGAGCTAGCTCCAGCAAAAGAGTTTCATTTTTAACCAGCAAACTTCCAACTAGATAGCCTTTTACTGTCCGATCTACTGGCCTCTTGCTCTTCAGCCCCATAGCAGTCTGCACCAGATGAAACAAGGATTCAGAAGCAAACACATTATTTGGCAAAAAGTGTGCCCATTGTTACCTGGCTTAGGCTCAAGGACTCCCTGATGTTTTGCCCAAATGTTCCTTACACGGTATGACTGAAGGGGAACTTCCTTCTGAAACTCTGATTTTTCTCTTTCTGTCCTAGAATGGAATCAGCATTATATCATGTTTTGAAGATGGTTTCAGTCTTAATTAGCTCCTTCCTCATAATTTACTATCCAGAATTTACCCAAGTAAAATTCTTTTGTTTTTAGTAACATTTTGGTAGCTTTTCTTAGAAAACCTGGATTGACATACTGTGAGTAAGGCTACTACTATATTGTTCTGTTACTATTGTTACCTAGTTATATAATCATTGTGGAAATGTATTATTCAAAATGTATCATTACAAGTTCACTTACCCTCTGATAGGACTAGCTCATGCAAATCCACACTAAATGTAATACAAATTCATACAACATTACAGAGTTGATTTTTTTCTTTTCTTTTTCTTTGATAATTTTAAACATAAATACTTTATTTACACTATTCTGATCTTCTCTCTCCAACTCCTCCCATAACTCCCTCTCTTTCAAATTCCTAACCTCCTCTTCTTTAATTAGTATTATTACACACGCACGCATGCACACACACACACACACAAACAAACATGCAGAAATATATACATATGTATGTTTATATGTAGACAAATTCACTTTTGTTGTTTGTATGTGTATGGGTTTAGACCTGATTATTTGTGCTTGAATAACTGTAGACAGAGTTTTTTGTCAGTACAACTCGCTCCCCCATAAACACACAGAGACTTAATATTAATTATAAATGCTCGATTGATAGCTCAGGCTTGTTATTAGCTAACTCTTATATTTTAAATGAACCCATATTTCTTATCTACCCTCTCCCATGTGGCAGTAACTTCTTTCAACATGGCATGTTCATCTTGCTTCTTTTTGCTTCTGCTCAGGACTTGACTCCCCAGACTCCACCCTTCTTCCCAAACTCCTCTGTGTCCTGCTGTTCCATCTATACCTCCTGCCTACTAGAGGCCAGTAGTCTTAAACCAATCAAAAGGTGCTTTGGCAAAGACACATCTTTACAGTGTATAAAAAAGATCATTCCATAACAGATAACCCATTATGAGGCTCATCCATAGAGGAGATTGATTTTCCCTTTCTCAGAAATCATTATTTCATGTAGGATTTGTCCCATACAAATGATCATATCAACTGGTATTTTTATTGTGCAGGTCTTGTTTCTGTGATTATATTTTTGAGATTTCAGGATATGTTTTCTCTATAATATATAGAAGACACTACCTCTACATACCAGTGCTGTTAATAAAACAAAATTGGAAGGAAAGTAGGGGATACACTTTGTGTATATTGATACTCTAAAAGGATGAGTGACTATAAAGATTGGTGCTGCCCTCGATGAACAATTATGAAATATTTCCCAGGTATATATTTTTACATTTTAATTTAATTTAATTCAGTATTTATTGGTGTTTTGTCTGCATGTATGTCTTTGTACAACGTTTATGCCTGATAATTATAGAGGCTAGGAAATAGCATCAGATCCTCAGGAACTGGAGTTACAGATTGTTATCTGCATGTGAGTGATGAGAATAGAACTCAGGTCTTCTGGAAGAGGAGCCAGTGCTCTTAACCACTGAGTCATCTCTCCATCAAGCTAGGTGTGTTTAAGAAAAAATAAATTCTCTTTTTTATCAAAAGAGTATACACATTGCATATGCAAATTTTATATAAGTGAAGCAATATGATGCAGCCATATTTCCATTTGTTTAGATTTACTTTTTATTTATTTATTTTTTTTATTTCCACATTTATTTATTTATTTATTTTAATTTTACAATACTATTCAGTTCTACATAATAGCCACAGATTCCCTTGTTCTCTCCCTTCCTGCCCCCCTCCCCTTCCCCCCAGCCTACCCTCCATTCCCACCTCCTCCAGATCAAGGTCTCCTGGGATCGACCTGATAGACTCAGTCCGGGCAGGTCCAGTCCCCTCCTCCCAGATTGTTTAGATTGTTTAGATTTACTTTTAAGAATGAAATTATTTTGAGAAATGAAACATGAGAATCAAATTTTTCTTGTACATACATTTTAATTAAATTTAAGGTATGTAAATAAACCATTGAATAAATTGCATTTTAATTTTATAAAACTAATGTATTATGAAGTCATATGACTTTTACTGACAGAGTCTACTGGCTTCTGGCTCTTTGGCAGCATAGTATCTCTGCACCAGAACAAGCCGAGATTCAGATGTGTTGAAAGGAATAACGTCTTCAGAATCAGGTGTTTAAATCGTTGGTCCAGCTTTGCCTAGTTCAAATATTTATTGATTTATGTGTCTATATATGATGTGGAAAGTCATATATGCTATGATGCACATGTTGGGGATCAGAGAGGATTTTTTTTTTACAATTGTTCTCTCCTTAGACCTTTACATGGGTCCAAGGGATTGAATTCATGTCCCAGTCTTACTTGACAAGTGCTTTTTCCTGTTAGTAATTTTGTCAATATCTGGAATATTAGAAAATTTAAAGTTTGTGGGTTACTGTGAAGTTCTAGAGACATTATGCTGAATCCCTACATTAGGAAAATTTCTATGGGGGTATTGGGAGGAGAAGGAGAATGGAAACCTATGGTTGAGATAAAATAAATAAACATTAAAAACAAAAGAAAATGCACATGGAAAGAATCAGAATATCTTCAAACCACTTAATCAGATTCCTGCAGTTACTATCCAAATATTTTTTATTTATTCATTAGAAATCCAAAGAGAAATGGGGACTTTCCTTTTAAATGATGTAATTTTAAAAGGCATTTTAAAGATAAGTAGCTGTTTTGTTTGTAGTCCAGACTGGTGTCAAAGTGGCAGCAATCCTCCTGCCTCAGTTCACCAGTCCTGAGATTGAAGGAATATTCTACCAAGACCTTCTCTATTCTATATGGTATTTATAAAAGCCAGTTCAAAAAAATCCCCATATTTTCTGTGTGATTGAAACATAATTTAATTATATTATATAATATTTTAGAAAAAAACTTCTTTAATATTTAAAACATACTTTTTTAAAGACATTTGCAAAATTTCATTATTTTCTTTTGACAACTCTCACCTTTAAAGTTATTTTTAATCATATAAGACACATTTACTTAAAAGTATGTAATAATAGATAAAGAATGCAAATAAATTCCTATATTGAAACTGTTTATAAAGTACATTTATTGTTTCTAATATCTTGTTTATAACATCCCTTTACTTATGTTTTCCACTTTTGATAACCTATGTCCTTCATTTTAAATTTACTTTTTAATTTGATTTAGAAAACAATTATACAGTTTGAGGCTTTAGACAATCCTCTGTGTATTTCATATAGTTTTGATATATATCAGAACATAGTAAAGTTACATATATCTAGCTTATGTGTCTAGTCTATTTTAACTGAAATTTCTTGAAACTTTTAAGTAGCTGAAGCTCATTTATATTTGGCTGCATGAATATAAGTGTTTATCAAATTATTCTAGTTTATAGGAATTTAGTTTTTTACAGATCCAAAATACTTTGCATATTATAGAGAAGAACTCATATAAATATACAAGTACATAAACATTTAGCCCTATATGTATCTGTTGAAAAAGGATCACGGTAAGCCGGGCAGTGGTGGCACATGCCTTTAATCCTAGCACTCGGGAGGCAGAGGCAGGCGGATCCCTGTGAGTTCGAGGCCAGCCTGGTGTCCAAAGCGAGTTCCAGGAAAGGAGCAAAGAAACATAGAGAAACCCTGCCTTGAAAAACCAAAAAAAAAAAAAATCGTGGTAATAAAAAGAAGTATGTTAATATCAGTTACAAATAATTTCCTATAAAGATATTTCTACTTCTTGTAATAGGTTATTTCCTATACAAATTGAGCTCATGAACTGTGGACCAATAGCTATGGCGCCACCATGGGACTGAACTAAGCCCTCTGCATGGGTCAGATACTTGTGTTTAACTTGATCTGCTTAAGGGGCCCCTGGCTGTGGGATCAGGATCCATCCCTGGTGCATGAGCCGGCTTTTTGGAGCCCGGTGCCTATGGTGGGACACCTTACACAGCCTTGATGCAGGGAGGAAAGGCTTGGACCTGCCTCAAATGAATGTACCAGGCTCTGCTGACTTCCCATGGGAGTCTTTGCCTTGGAGGAAGTGAGAATGGGGGATGAGTTGGAGGAGAAAGGCTGGGGGGGGGCGGGAGGAGGGAGGAGAGGGAGGAGGGGCACCTGTAGTTGGTATGTAAAATGAACAGAAAATTTCTTAATAATAATAAAAGAAGAAAAAATATTGAGTATCAGTTTTTCTGGTCCGTGGCCATTTATGTCATCAGCTTTTATAGATAATACCAAGTAATTTGTAAAAGTATTTGTAACAATTTGAAATCCTGCCTGCCAGAAATATATAAAAGGTCTGTCATTTCATATCAGCACGAAGATTTGGTATTTGAAGGTTGATTTTTTTTAAAAGAACGTGAATATAAAATCCTAATACAGAATCATTTTAGTGTGTATTTTCATATTCTTGTTTTATTATTTTTTTATTATTATTATTATTATTATTATTAATTGAGTTACGCAGTTCGAAGACCATTTGTCACTTTCATGCATTAGGAATAGTCTCAGTTTTAGACATTTCCATTTTTTTTATTATTAATTTTTAAAAATTCATTTTACATGCCAACCACGGTTGCCCCTCCCTTCTCTCCTCTTGTTCCCCTCTGCTACCTTCTTCTACCCCCTCCCCCATCCACTCCTCAGAAAGGGTAAGGCCTCCCATGGGAGTCAACGAAGCATGGCATATCAAGTTGAGACAGGACCAAGCTCCTCACCACTGCATCAAGGCTGAGCAGGGCTTCCCACCATAGGGAATTGGTTCCAAAAAGCCAGTTCATGCACCGGGAACAGAACTTGGTCCCACTGTTAGGGATGCCACAGTCAAGCTGTGGCAGCTCTCATCCATATGCAGAGGGCTTAGGTGGGACCCATGCAGGCTCCTTTCTCTTGGTTTAGAGACTCTTCCATTTTTATGTCCTTTTAACAATTTTTAATTTATAGGTTGATATGACATAGTTAAATGTTAGTTTACTGCATTTCATGTCATTTTTACTGTCTTTAATTCATCAATATATTACTCCAAAATTACCTCTGCCAAGTTGGATGCTTATGTATTTTATCTTTGTCTGTAAACTGCTGGGAGTTGCCTTTGTGTATAGGCTAAAAAAAGTGTAATAGTACACACACACACACACACACACACACACACACACACACACACACATATATAAAATTTCTACTCCTTGTTTGAATATTAAATTGAAGAGATAGTTTAATAATAAGTAAGTTATTTTTGCTGTAAAAGTCCCGAGAGAGATAGCCCAAAGATTCACTTGTTTCTTGCCTTAGAGATTTAAATTTTATCTTAATTTAGAGCCAAATTTCAAACAATAACAAGTATCATTTTTTGTCTTGTTTTTTACCATTTTTAGAGTTTCATGGGCTCAGATGATTTTTTTATTTGATTCATTCCTGTATTCTGTGAAGTTTTTTTTTTATTTTATAATTTAATTTTACATATCAGCCAGGAATTCCCTTGTTCTCCCCCCTCCCGCCCCCCCAGCCTTCCCCCCCACCTCCCATTCCTATCTCCTCCAGGGCAAAGACTCCCCCAAGGATTGAGTTCAACCTGGTAGATTCAGTCCAGGCAGGTCCAGTCCCCTCCTCCCAGGCTGAGTCAAGTGTCCCTGTATAAGCCCCAGGTTTCAAACAGCCAGCTCATGCAATGAGCACAGGACCTGGTCCCAGTGCCTGCATGCCTCCCAAACAGATCAAACTAATCAACTGTCTCACTTATCCAGAAGGCATGATCTAGTTGGGGGCTCCTCAGCTATTGGTTCATAGTTCATGTGTTTCCATTCGCTTGGCTATTTGTCCCTGTGCTTTATCCAACCTTCCTTGGTCTCAACAATTCTCTCTCATACAAACCCTCCTCTTTTCTGCCAATTGGACTCCTGGAGCTCCACCTGGGGCCTGGCCATGGATCTCTGCATCCAGTTCCCTCAGTCATTGGATTGGGTTTCTAGCAGGACAATTAGGATGTTTGGCCATCCCGTCACCAGAGTAGGTCACTTCCAGCTGTCTCTCAACCATTGCAAGCAGTCTATTGTGGGGGTATCTTTGTGGATTTCTGTGGGCCTCTCTAGTGCTTTGCTTCTTCCTATTCTCATGTGGTCTTCATTTATCATGATCTTTTATTCCTTGTTCTCCCTCTCTGTTCTTGATCCAGCTGGGATCTCCCGCTCCCACAGGTTCTCTTTCTCTTGACGCTTCCCCTTCATTACCCCCACTCACATCCATGCTGTTCATGTAGATCCCATCCATTTTTCTGTCATTGGGCGATCCCTGTGTCTTTCTTGGGGTCCTGTTTTCTAGGTAGCCTCCCTGGAGTTGTGAGTAGCAGTCTAGTCATCTTTGGTTTACATCTTGTATCCTCCTATGAGTGAGTACATACCATGTTTATCTTTCTGAGTCTGGGTTACCTCACTCAGGATGATTTTTTCTAGATCTATCCATTTGCCTGAAAACCTCATAATGCCATTGTTTTTCTCTGATGAGTAGTGTTCCATTGCATATATGTACCACATTTTATTTATCCATTCTTTAGTTGAAGGGCATCTAGGTTGTTTCCAGGTTCTGGCTATTACAAACAATGGTATTGTCATCACTGGCCAGGGAAGCAGAAAACCTAATTGGATATTTTTCACCTGTACCTCATCCTCTCCTTCAAATTCAGTCTCCTAGTGACAGTCCCAACTTTGTAACAGAACACCTGCTGCTGCCTCCGCTGCCTCTCTGTCCCCCGCTCCAGAGGATCCCAAAGATCTTCTTGTCCAGCCTTTTGCACCACTCATCCTGTTGCCTAGGCCTCAGCTCCAGCAAGCATTGTCAGGGGACCCACCAGTCAAGCCTATCAGAGAAGCAAGTAGGCCAGAGAAGCAGGTAAGTTTCAGATCTTCGATCTCTTTTTTCTCCTCCAAATCCAATCCCCAGCTCCAGAGCAGACTACCTGTTGCAGCCTTTCTTCACTTGCTGCCCCAAATCTTAGGAAATTCAATGGATCTTGGTAGAACAAGCTGCTTACCTCCCTCCTGTGGCCTCTCTGACCATCCCTCTTAATGAAGGCTAACAGGTTCTAGTCCCTCTAAAGCCTTCTCCCAGAGTTCCAGAAGAGATGCTACCAGCAGCGGATTAATCTGAGGGATTCTCAAATGAATCTATGTACACAAAACTCTTTAGTCCATTCACTTTGTTCTTCTAAGTCAAAATCTCTCTGCACAGCTTCAGTTCTGTTCTCATACTTAGCTCCTCTCTGTCCTCTCCTTTCTTGTCCTCTCATAGTACTAAGTTCCTCCCATCTTTGTTCCGCTCCTCTCTCTCCAGTACAATCTGAATACACATACCATCAGCAATTCTTTGGCTTTGCTGCTTTCTGGTTAGGTGGGGCAAGTCTGCATGGTAGCTAGGAAACCTGCATCATAGCTTGATGTACCAGGTATGTGAAAGCCATAATGTCTGCCTGACCTTGGCAGTTGTCTCCAGTAACACCAAAGCTCCTTAAGACTTGGCTTTATCCTCTGGAAAGGCCCTTGGGCTCCTCCAGGTATTAGCTTTTGCTATAGTCAGCTGAATTACTATTTTATATTTCTGTGGCCCACAGCACTCTCCTAGCCTATCCTCATTCCTAAATGTTGGCTCCCAATACCTAGAAACAGATTTTTAAACATCCTTTTTGGGTTCTTGTTGTATAATTGAGCATTTCTTGGGTATATGCCCAAGAGTGGTATAGCTGGATCTTGAGGGAGATTGATTCCCAATTTTCTGAGAAACTGCCATACTGATTTCTAAAGTGGCTGTACCAGTTTGCACTCTCACCAACAGCGGAGGAGAGTTCCCCTTGCTCCATATCCTCTCCAACATAAGCTGTCTTCAGTGCTTTTGACCTTAGCCATTCTGATAGGTGGAAGATGATATCTCAGAGTCATTTTGATTTGCATTTCCCTGATGACTAAGGATAGTGGGAACTCATGAAAATGGGACCAATAGCTGTAGAGCCTGCAAGCGACTTGACTAGGTCCTCCACATGGCAAGACAGTTGTGTAGCTTGATCTGCTTGGGGAGCAGCCCCTTGGTGGTAGGATCAGAATCCATACCTGGTGCATGAGTGTGCTTTTTGGAGCCCACTACCTATGATAGGATACCTTGAGAAAGGAGAAGGGCCTTGGACATGCCTCTATTGGATGTGCCTCCCCATGGAAGGCCTTGCCTTCTTGTGGAAGGGAGTGGGGGATGGGTTGGGAGGGGGAGTCTGGTGAGTGGGAAGAGGGAAGAGAGGGATCTTTGATTGGTGTGTAAAATGAATGGAATTCTTTTTCTCAATTAAAAAAAATCCTTTTTGTATATGACAGGGGTCCTTAAAGAAAGATGGGTAAGTACCTTAAAGAAATTCATGAAAATGCAAATACTAGAAGAAAATGAAAAAAATAGATGAAGAACTGAAAGAGAGATAGAATAAATAAAGAAAACCCAAACTGAGGGAAATCTGCAAATAAGATAAAATTTTTAGGAACTAAAACAAAAACAAGAGATAGAAGAGAGAATCTCAGGCATTTAAGACAAGATACAAGAAAAGAATAGTTTGGTTGAGGAAAATGTTAATCCTCCCCCTAAAAGAATCATGGAAATCAAGGACACCATGAAAACCCCAAATCTAAGAATAAACAGAAAAGAAGAAGGAAAAGAAAACCAGGTCAAAAGCACAGAACATATTTTCAACAAAAATCATAGAAGAAAATTTCACTCACCTAAAAAAGGAGGTATCTATAAAGTTACAAGAAGTATACAGAACACCAAATAGATTGGACCAGAAGAGAAAGTCACTTCACAGATAATAACTGAAACACTAAATGAACAAAGAAAGAATATTATAAGATGCAATGAAAAAAATCTAAGTAGCATATTAAGGCTGTATTAGAACAACAACTGACTTCTCAATGGAGATGCTGAAAGCCAGAAGAGCTTGGACAGATGTTCTACATACTCTAAGTGAACACAGATGCCATCCCGGATTAAATACTCAGCAAAATTTCTATTCATAATAGGTGGAGAAAATAAGACATTCCACATTAAAACCAAAATTTAAGCAATATCGATCTACAAATCCAGCCCTACAGAAAGCACTAGAAGTAAAATTACATCCCAAAAACATGAGGAATAAATAATCTCAGAGTAGCAAATCAAAAGAGGGGCAACACATGCATGCACACACATCACCACTACCATCACCACAAAAAGAAAAAGAAAACAGGAATCAACAAATACATCATTGATACAGCTAGATATAAATAATCTCAAGTCATCAATAAAATGATCCACAGTAACAGAATGAATGCAAATTAGGATCCATCTTGTGCTACATCCAATAAACACGATAAACAACTTAACATAAAGGATAGTCATCACCTCTGGGTAAAAGTAAGGAAAAAGTTATTCCAAGCAAATGGACCTAAGAAGCAAATTGGTGTAACTATTTTAATATCTACCACAATGGACTTCAAACCAAAACTAACCAGAAGAGTTAGGGAAGAACATCATATACAACAAGGAAAAAGTACATCAAGAGAACATTTTAATTGCAAAGATCTATGCCCCAAACACAAGGACACCCAACTTCATAAAAGAAAACATTTACTACAGTTCAAATCACATATGGACCTTCACACACTGAAAGCTAGAGACTTCAATACCCCACTCTTACCAATAGACAGGTCACCCAAGAAAAAGAAAATTAAAGAGAAATGTTGGAACTAACTGATATCACAAACTAAGTGGACGAAACAGATATTTACTGAACATTTCACACAAACACAAAAGAAAAATCCTCTTCTCAGCATCTCATGGAAATTTCTCCAAAATTGCCAATATGCTTGTATACAAAGCAAGTGTCAACAGATGCAAGAAAATTGAAATAATACTTAGATGAATTTCTAAATGACCTTTATTAAATAAAAAACACAGAGCCAAATATAGGGGTGAAAGCCTTAGATTGGGGATACAGGGAAAGCCACCAGCCAACCTTACCTCACCAATTCTGCAGCTTCCAAATGTGAGTTACTTCTTGTCTACCCAAGCCTTTATTGCCTTGCTCTTCTGTCCTCTCATTGGTTCTTAGCCCACCTACCTCAATTCCTCTTCCTATACAGCTCTGTCACTTTCTATCTGTCTCTACAGACCTCCAGGTCGCTATGGTTGGTACTAGGATTAAAGGCTTGTGTCACCATGCTTGACTCTGTTCCCTAGTGTGGCCTTGAACACACAGAGACCCTGTCTGTTAGTGATAGGATTAAGGGCATGTGCTACCACTGCCCAACTTCGTTGTTTACTTAAAATGGCTGGCCTTTTCCCCTGATCTCCAGGCAAGCTTTATTTATTAATGCACAAATAAAATATCAATACATTTCAGCAGAAATAAAATATCACATTTCTCCCTTTTTTTCTAATAAAAAATAGAAAAAATTTAAAAAAGTTATAACTAATATAAGAAAAACTATATACAATAACTACAATAACTATATACAATACATACAAGCAATAAATACATCAACAATGTCTAGTCCATTTGCATTGACAAATTCAGAGAAAATATTAATTATCTATCTTATTTTGGTAAGTCCAAAATGTTCCTGATTCACTTTCTAGCCTATCTTGTATTATCAACAGAAAACTATCTTATAATGTCTTTTAAACTTATATACTTTACAACTCCTTAGTGAGTTTCTTTTCTGAATTTCTTAATAAGGAAAATTGTTACTACAACTATCTAATCTTCCACTCCCTCAGAGACCCAAGAAGGAAATAATATTACCTAGTAAAACAGGAAGTACAAACAAGCGACTTCTAAAAAATGAGTTATGACAGAAACAGCCAGCTGCCTGAACAGTCACCTGAGGTTTCTCTGCACATTGGGGCATCATCTTCTGCCTATAGGCTTAGCATATCTGACAAACTCATTTGTGAAGTAGGATGTACACAAGGCCTACAGCTTCATCTCACATTTGGTGCAGGTCAAACTACATGGATGCATTTAGAAGAATCTTAATAGGTCCATACTTACCATCCTGCACAAAGCTCCAAATAGATGAAATCCGCCCCCCCCCCCTGTTTTTTGGTTTTTCGAGACAGGGTTTCTCTGTGTAGCTTTGTTCTTTTCCTGGATCTCTCTTTGTAGACCAGGCTGGCCTCGAACTCACAGAGATCTGCCTGCCTCTGCCTCCCGAGTGATGGGATTAAAGGCATGCACGACCACCACCACCACCCGGCCGAAATCCCTCATTATAAAATGAGATATACTGTACATGATAGAAGCATTAATGTGGCATAGCCTTGAACTCATTGGCATAGGAGAAGTGTTTCTTAACAGAACACGGTTGTTGCAGGTACTAAGATCAACAATTACTACATAGGACACCATGAAGCTGAAAGGCTTCTGTGTGGAAAAAGACACCATCATTTGGACAAAATGGCAGCTTACAGAATGGGAGAAGATTTTTACCAACTATAAATCTGATACAGTGCTAATACATAAAATCTATAAATAACTCAATAAACTAGATATCAAGAAAAAAAACCAGTTAAAAATGGGGCCAAGATCCAAATGGAATTTTCAAAAGAAAAAATCAAATGGCTGAAAAACACTTCTAAAAAAGTTAGCTATCAGTAAAATGCAAATTTGTGATTTCTTAGCTATGAGGGAATTGCAAATCAAAACTCCTTTGAATTTTTATCTTACACCTCTCAGAATGCCGAAGATCAATAACACAAGTAGCAGCTCATGCTGCCAAGCATCTGGAATATGGGGAATACTCACCTATTGCTGGTGGGACTACAAGCTGGTACAGTCACTATGGCAGTTCCTCGTGAAAATGAAAATTGATCTACCTCAAATTCTACTCCTTTGCATATACCCAATGAATGTTTCATTCCTCCACAAAGTCATTGGTTAAACCATGTTCATGGTCTCTATATTTATAATAGCTAGCAACTGGACATGTTCTGTATGTCTGCCAGCTGATGAATGGATACAGAAAATGTGGTACATTTACATTATGAAACATTACTAATGGAAAATTAAAATAGAATTGTGCAATTTGCAGGTAAATGAATGAAACTGAATGAGGTAATTCAGACTCAAAAAAGACAAATATTGTTACGTATTCTATTATATGTGGATATTAGCTTATAATTCGATGGTAACCAGGCTACAAATGGTGCAGGTCAATCTACATGGATGCATTTAAAAGAATCCAAATAGATCCATAGATTACATAGAACTGCAGAGATTATGTATGGCATAAGGGACTAGAGGAGACAGATAGGTCTCCCTAGGAAACAGAAGCAAAAGAGGGAGTTATGAATGGATAGAGTGGGTGGCACTAGAACAGGAGGACCAAGTGGGAAGGGAGAGAGGGGAAAAGAGGAGAGGGGTAAGAGAGAGAGGGAACATGGGAACTAAAATTGAGAGCCATTAAAGGTTAGTATGGAAACCCAATACAGTAGATGCATTCTAAGATATAGACACACGGGAAGGTGATCTCAATGAAAATGTCAAATAATGGAATAGACAGAGCCCCAACTGAATATCTCTTGTCATCAAACCAAGCTTCCAGTGCTGGGATTGGGTTCCATCTAACTAAGTTGTTGACCAAAAGTGTACAGTGGAAAACATCCAAAGAAATTAGGCTATTGTTGAAGCTAAAGCTTGTTCTCCCTACACTGACAACAGTGCCCCATTGCTGAAGACAACACATACACAAGTCATTGAACTTGGAGAAGTTGATGTTGTACCTTCATAGAGCCGTTGTCCCTATATTCTAGCATCTTTAGTACAGGAAGATTCTCTGCACAACATCTAAGGGGAAAGGTAAACACCATCCCAACCACAAAACCCATGATATGCAAGAGTGTCCTCACTGCAAGATAATCTAGTACAATAGTGGCACAAAGCTTATGGGAGTAACCAACAAATATCTGATTTATTTGAGTACTTGAGGCCTACTCTATGGGATAAAGCCAATGCCTGGCACCACTTGGGTTACTAAGAACCTGAGATGAGATGGCCCAGGGACATGGAGTAAAACCAGACACTACAGCTAAGAAAACAAAAACACCACAAACAACAAGAAGAAAAAAAAGCATAGCCCTAAATGACTCCTAATGACATTCTGGTGTTCTCATAGATTATTAGTGCCTTGCTCAGTCAGCATTGCAGAGGCTTCCTCCTGCAGCAGATGGGAACGAATATAAAGACCCTCAACCAGACATTATGTATAGAGGGAGAGACTTTGGAACACTCAACCCTTAATGGGATGCTTCTATTAAGTCCTTTCCGCAGGGCTCAGGAAACCCCTACAGAAGAGGAGGCACTGTAAGAACCAGACAGAATAGAGTACCTCAAGACAAAAAGGCACCCTAAATCAGCAGGATCAGTGCACATGTAAACTCACAGGGACTGAGCCAGCATGCACAAGGCCTGCACGGGTCTACACCAGATCCAGTCCTGGAAGTGAAAGGAGAAGTGGACACATGCCCCCATCCCTAACCCAGAAGCAATCTTTGATTGCTAAGCACTTGCAAATGAAAATTTAATTTTCTCCAAGGGAGTCTCAGAGGGGAAACAAACAACAAACTATTTTTTAAGGTTTAGTTATTTATTTAAAGTTTTTTTTCTTCATTTTACATACTGTCCACTCTCCCTCCTCCCTCCCCTTCTCCCATGTCCCCGAAACACCTCCCCTCATCCCACCCCCATCCACTCCTCAGGGTAGGTTGCAAGCCCAGGAGTAGATGGTCAACAGAAAGTGAACTCAGCAGCATCTATGGAAGTGCCTTGTCTCATAATGTTGTGTCAGGGCTTTTCTTTTCTTTTTACTTTAAAAATATTATCATATTTTTATTTTCATTATATATTTTTTCTTCTCTCTTTTTATCCTACAGCGTATATATTATGGCTTCCAGTTTAATGTTTTTATGGGATTCCTGAGGGTGCAAAACAGTGGGTCACTGTGTCTATGTGTATTTCTTGTGATTTCTTTGGTCTCGATAAGGCTAGATCAAGCTACAGTATGTAACTCAAGGCCTTGGGTAATCACAGAAATCCTCATCAAGAAGAATATTCTAAGGGCTCATATCTCTTTTACAGAAAACCAGCCAAGGATCCACCCTGAAGATAGGCCTGTCTTGGAAATGAGCAGAGTTTGGATAGCCCATACCTGGTAATTTAACCATATTCCACATATATCTTAGTCACTTTTCTGAAAAGCAAAGCTGTGGAAAGAAATTATAAATCATCCAGAAAAATGTCACTTTATATAGAGAGGACTGTGATAAGAACTCTGTTTTATCATTAGCTACAACTAACCCAAAACATAGTGTACCTTTTACGATCCTAAAGGATAATAAAAACTATTACTAAATAAAAAAACATCTGAATGCATTTGATTTTATTATCCTTTAGAAGCTTGTTTTTTTTGTGTGTGTGTTTGTTTTTGTTTTTCTAATGAAAGACAGAAAGGGGTGAATTTTGATGGTATGGGAGGTGGAGGAGGACCTAGGGGGAGGGGATACCATAATTATGATATATTATATGACTAAAAAAAATTTATTTTCAATAAAAAGAGAAAAAGAAATAGCTACTGTCACCCGTCCACATAAAATTAAAATGTCTCGATTTCTGCAACTAGGTGGAAGGTGAAAAATAATTTTAAAAGAGATATAGTTCTCTTCTAATATTAATGGTCAAATACAATAGTTTTATTTTAAAACTTTTATTAATTATATGTATATGTATTTGTTTGTGGGGGAATTTACTGAATGTAGTGCCAACAAAGCCAAAAGAAGTGGTTAGATCCATCAATTCTGAGATTACAGGCCACTATGTGCCCTTTGACAAAGGTCCTCTAAACTGAAGTCAGGTCCACCAGAAGAGAAGTACAGGGTTTTACATTGGTAAGCCATCCTTCCAGCCTCCAAGTATAATTTTATATAAGCAGTTTTTTGGATCTGAAACTATTCCAAGGTTCTATCATAAATTCATAAGTTAAGTTGCATCTATCTTCTGTCTACCTTTCTCTATCATCTATCTATCTATCTATCTATCTATCTATCTATCTATCTATCTATCTATCTATCTATCGTCTATCTATCATCTAGTTAACTGTTCTAAAAGTTTGCAAGATACCACAGAGAAGGAACAGTAACATTTATAACAATTACTCTCATTTTATTTTATTTCTTGGAGCTAAACTCACAGATGTTCACGATGTGAATTGGTTGAACAGAGTGTTTCATTTTTGCCACAGCCAGAAAGACCTTTAGTATTCTAAAAGAAATTGCATAGCTGAATAATTATTTGGGAAGTTGCTTGTTCTATACGACAGACACTATAAAATTTTTCATTGTGAAGAACTTGCTTACTCCTCTGGAAATTGAAAAATTTTGCAGAGAGAGAGAGAGAGAGAGAGAGGTGTTCTATGGCTGATTAAAATTGAATAAGCTTGAGGACAACCATTCCTCAATCCTCTACAATATTGAATGCTGTTTACCAACTAGAATTCACTAGCTAGGAAAAGGATTCTGACAGAAAAGTAAAAGTGCTTCAAACTTTTTAATGATGTTGTTTTGCAAAATTTAAGGAATTATCAGAAATATACACACTTAGGGTACTGTAGAACATCATAAAGTGTGCTGGAGACAGATTCTTGGGTCCCATCTGGCTTAGCACAAGCTCTTCATGTGACTGGCTGAGTTATTCCTTATCTGCTGGCCTCTATTATGTCTTTTCTGTGAAAAAACAATAATCATATATCCTCACTTACCTAATTATTGGTAGTATACAAACGATCACATAATTTAGTGCTTATATCCAATCCTAGAAAAATGCTTACCATGGTATTTTCTTTTCTGCCTAGATACTAAGGAATTAAGAGAAGGAAAATGTCTTCATTTTATTTTCAGAAGTGAGTAAATAATAAGTAATCATTTACCAAAATCATTTCAGAAACATCTGTATCCCAAAGGCTATGACAATGTAATAATAGTGGCAACAGCAATAAACATCAAAGACATTATAAGTTAAGTGAATATTTATTAGTTACTGTGACCACATGTTGCCTTTTCATTCCCTCACGAGGGTGGGGCTAATAATATTTACATGTTCATCTTACCAGTGAAAACATGGGTGCAGAAATAGGTTTAATTATGTATAAAATAATGTATCTAGTAAACAGTAAAGGTAAAATTCTAATTGAGTCAAACTCTTAACTGCTCTTTAATTGCAACTCTGTTATATTACCTCACAAAGAGCACAAGGTGGCTGGAGACTTCAAAGCATCCAGTGCTCTTAAAGAGGACCAGGGCTTGTTCCCAGCACCCACATTAGGTTGCTGACAACTGCCCATAATTCTAGTGTCAGAAGATCTGATGCCTTCTTCTGGCCTCTTCCATCACCATCATGCATGTGGTGCATATAAACTTATATAAGCAGACAAACAGACATGAATAAAAAGCAAAAAAAAAAAAAACACTTGACATGAAAGCAGAAGTAAAACTGAGGTAGAGGACAGACAGGAGGGAGGGATGTAGAAAAAAAGGAGTGGGGAGAAAAAATGTACTAAAACACACTTTGTTAAAAAAAATGCCATGATGACTTCTAAAATCTTGTATATTAACTTAAAAGAATGAAAAGTTATGAATAGTCATGAACATGATTAAACATACATTTGCTAGGTAAAACAATGTATCTATTTTCACAGTATACTTTCTTTATAGGTGTACTTTGTGATGCTAATGGCTTCAGAATAATTTTAGTTTTGTGAAACCCATTCAAGGTCTTTACAGGTATTATCATGCCATGATTTCCAAAAGGCAAACTGAAATGCGGTGCCCTGGTATCCCTTTCTCTAATTGAGCTGTTAAAATATATATCATTTGAATGAAATTATAATGATTTCATTAACCTATTTTGCCCTTTCTCAAATATGATGACTATAAATGTGAGAGGAAATTAAAATTGCCCATTGCATGTGGAAAGCAATCAAGCTAGATTGACCAGTATGCTTACACACTTGTCTGACCACTCCCCTACCCCCATAAAAAAGCTGTAGAAAGAGGATCATTACAAATATTTATTTTTCTATACAAAAACTAAATAAAATCATAAAAGCTAGGCTCAAAATTCCAGTGAATCAACTTTACAGAAACATAGTCATAAGGTTTTATTTTATGATGATTTCTAATTTAAAAAGCAAGGTAAGGCATATTGGCTTCTTTTGTTATATGGAGGATGTAAATGTACATCAACTCAGAGATTTTCTGTGGTAAGATTAAAATGGCTCCACAAATAACAAGTCTTTCAAAATGGGGTGATTTCAAAGTCTACAGCGAGAGGCTATTAAGCACTCACAGGTGTGCATGTTCATTTCCTGGACACAGTGCAAGCCAGCTGCTCTGTAAGGCACAAAGACTTGCATATTGATGATTTGGTCATCTTCAGATTTGGAGATACATCAATGGCATGTAGATTCTAGCGATGAAACATGAGTTATAAAAGTAAGTTGATACTTGGAAAAGGGAAAATAAAGTAGCAATGAAAATGAACTGTCCTACATATTCTGCCTTTCATTGTATAAGCAAGTGTTTCATTATATCACCCTCTTCCCATGCCTCCTTCCTCTCTCTCTATTCCTCTGTCTGTCTCTGTCTTTCTGTCTGTCTCTCTCCCACTCCCCTGCACACAAAATACTGGCACATATTATTCTAAATTCCCTGCAGATAAAGAAGCCCATAAACTTTACTCAATAATGGCACAGACACTACTCTGGTGTGTGGCCCTGTAGGTTTAGTCTAAGAGTAAGTATTACACTGAAACCTATTTCTAAAATATTTTTTCTTTCCAAATGGACAGTCACAGACTTATTTTTCCTACAGAGTATGTCTACTTAACTTACATGAAAGTCTATAAAAATACAGAGCTGTTTGGAGCTGTGGAAATCCTGAGTGAATGTGTGGGGAGGATGAAATCCTTCGTGAATATGTATTATTAATATGGCACAGCCATGTCAAGGACCAATTCCTCAGACTCTGGAGTAATTTTCAAAGCCTTTCTCATACAGGCCAGTCTCAGAATTGGTAAAGCTTTCTTTTAGTACACAGTGTGTCAAAAAATTGCACTTTCCTCCTCTCTGATGTTTACAGCCTCAGACTGCTTGCCTATCAAGACTACTCAAGGAGAATAGCACAACCCTCATTCATATGCTTTGTATAACAAAAGAGTTGCAGTCCCATGTTATTGTGCATTATTTGGTGCTATTCTATCACATGCAACCCACCTGACCAGAGATTTTTCTATATGTATATCTGTGTCTCAGTTCTTTCTTTATTTCCATGTCCCCTCCTAGTCAGGTCAGGGTGCCAAATCTCATAGACCATGGTGCAGGGACAGCTTTTTAATGGTGTTTTTACTTTTAATTCTTTTCCTTTTCAAATTTTATTTGTTTTGTCTTTGAGGAAGGTTTTCATATAGTCCAGGTTGCCCCAGGACTTGTGAACTTTCTTGGTAGCTGATGATGACCTTGAACTCCTGATCCCCTTGCTTCCACTTCACAAGTGATGGGATGACAGACATGAGCATGCGCTGCTACATCCACTTTGTCTTTTTCTTTTATTCTCTTCCTGTCATAGTTAATTCTAATAATGTTTTAGTATAGTATGCATTGTATCAGAACTGAGTCATTTCCAACTCAAGATTAAATTCTCTCCTTATTTGAATGAAATTATACTGTTTGCTTTAGTGTCATTGACTACCAGAGAACTGCTACTGGGAAGCTGCTGAAACAAAAGCACATGCATCAGCATCGTGATGAAAGGATATTTTTCAATACAATGTTCATTGAAAAGACTGGTCAAGTTTTCTTTCAATACAATTAATGGTCAAGTTTTCTTTCAATGCAATTAATGAGATCATTTTATTAATTTTATTAAGGCTAGGGATAATAGTGTCCTATATTATTTTTCTCCCCTTAAGACCTTAGGTACAGGGATATTGAGCCATGCCAACAACTAATGACAGCTCTGTGAAGACTCATTTTGTTATGTTAGTCTATAGAAATTAGTGTTTTTCTTCTCTATTTCTGATATGCTACTTTGACAACGTCCCCTTATTCACAAGGAGAAGAGTTTCACAAGAAATGTACAGTTATTTTATTTTAATCACTGGATAAATTTAATAAAAGGGCTCAGATTTTTCTATACTGTGATTTAGAATGAAGAGGAATATAAATTAAAAATTCCCAAAGCTACACTAAATGAAATCTCTAAAAATTAGGCCTTTTGAAATTTATCATAAATAAGATTTACCGGTATGTTCATGTTGAAATCAGGTACAATTAATATAATGATTTCACAATATTGAAAGGGTGAATAATGTTCATACATTTATAACATAGTTATACACACGTGCATTCACTAATCAAATATGCAGTCAATGAGGGCAACAATAACATTAACACATTTTATGTCTGAGTTTCTAAATTTTACTCTCCTATGTACTTTATTTCATTCAAATCAATGATTAGCATGGGTAAGTTTTATAAGTAGACAATGTTATGAAAAATATAACTACTTATTTAATGAATGTGTGACTAAAGAGTGATGAAATAACCTGGTTAAACACATGATCTACACAATCCCTCTTTTCGACGTTTACTTCTTAACACAGAGGCCATTAATTCTTATCTAATTCTTTTCCTAGTCCTTTAAAATGTTGATGTGTGTATGTGTGTGTTACATGTGTGGGTTCATGCACATGTGCCAGAATGAATATGTAGAAGTCAGAGGATAAATTGCAGAAGTCTGTTATCACCATCCATTGTGTGAGCTATAGGGTTCTAAGTCACATCTTTAAGCCAGGTGCCAAGCACCTTTAGTTACTGAGTCTTTTTGATGACCCAATATGCTTTAATTTGTCATTCTTCACTTGTCACTGTATTTGACACAGCAGTAGATATCATGTGATGCAGAAAGTAGATGAAAAGAATGGAGATGCATATCTGTGATACAGTGTTTGTTATCATGTTTAAGACTATATCTTCAGTAAGAGAGAGAGAGAGAGAGGAAAACAAAGAAATAAACTGAGATGCATTTTTCTATATTTAATCTGCTTATATGATGCCACAGTATTATAAGATTATCTTAGATATTATATTATAAGTGCATAATATACTTATATAAATATGTTTAAACGGCATATTCTATTGAACTTACATTATTACAGGTTCATCTCTCTGTGTTAATATTCTCTTCATAATTTATTTTCCATTTTGAGTGCAATTTACTTCTCTCAACTTCCTTCTTTTAGCACTAACTTTTTTGAGTAATATAGTGATGAAAAGCTTTTGCTTCATTTCTTGTTTTAGTTTTGATGAAAATAAATAAATAAAATCTAGTAATAAGTTATTATAAAATGTACTAAAATTATATCAATTACTGACTTTGACTTAAAAGTAAACTCAAAGGCTACCAAATTAATTTCTATAAATATAATGCAAACATAAATATTATAAAAGTATTAATTTTCTTACTTAAAATGACCACTATTGTACTCATAATTTTTGTCCTTCAACTTTTGCTAAACCAAGATTTATGAAGGATGTTTGATTTCTGTGCATTCTTCATATTTTGCAAAAATACTATGAAGATTGATATGTAAAGTTTTCAGTGTAATCAGTGAGCCTGCTAATGCCTTTTGTTTACTTATTTCAACTATGTTTATTTGGCTGGATTCTAAACACCTACTCTTGGTGTCTTTGCTTATCTCCTAAACCCTGGAGCAAATAACAGACAAATTAAATTCCTCACACCACATTTTAGAAAGATGAGCTATATAGAAACCCTTGTGCATTCCAAGAATTCAGAATATTACCAGATATGATGACCATAGTGTCCAGGAAGATACACAATATGTCTAGGACATGGAGAACCAGATCCTCTGCAAATACTAGGTCTTTAGATGTTTTTGTTTCTAAGCTCTTTGACTTTGTTAGGACAGTCTCATACAGGGTTTAGAGGACAGGTGTAAAAAACAATTCTCAAAAGATAGTCTTGTGAACTGATGAAGCAACGGGAGCACAGATATATAAGCTGTAACATTTTCCCACAACGTAAAGGCCATGGTTATGAGGGAGTCTTCCAGTGAAAGATGAATTCACATAAGAAAATGTGGAAGGTACACAACCACTCAGAATATCAGCTGTCCTAACATCTGCCTTTGAGAAGTGAGCATAAACATAGAGATTTTTACAGTATGACCACATTGCTGTAGAATATTATTTTAAGATGTGTTACATTTGTTTATGTGGTGGAACATTGATTTGATGCTGCAAAGAGGTGTTGAATTCTTTTATGTTGCATTTGTTAAACCCTGTAAGGCTATGTTACTGTGCCTTTCTAAAACACCTGGTTGGTCTAACAAACAGCTGAAGGGCCAATAGGAAGGCAGGAGAAAGGATAGGTGGACTGGCAGGCAGACAGAATAAATAGGAGGCAAAATCTGGGAGGAGGATCAAAGGAATGAGAAAAGGAGGAGAAAGAACATCAGGGGCCAGCCACCCAGATACACAGAAAGCCACAGAGAAAGAAGTAAAGCAAGGTATATAGGGATAATGATAAAATCTCAGAGACAAAAAGGTAGTTGGGATAATTTAAGTTAAAAAAATCTAGCTAGAAACAGGCCAAGCTAAGGCCAGGCATTCATAAGTAAGAATAAGCCTCTTTGGGAGCTGGCTGGCAGGCCCACAAAGACCAAAGAGCCAAAGAGCCAAAGGAATAAGAGTAAAAACAACAACTACACCACATCTTAGATTTTACAGAGGAATATTTATGACAAGTCCACAGGTAGGCAAAGCTAATGATAAAAATAGCAATTAATAGTTACTTTGCATAGAAATGCAGCTATATTTTTTGAAACTTAATGCTTTTATCTACAAAACAGAAATGAAGTTGTATTAATTAGTTTTCTCTTATTGTGATAAAAGCACAAGATTAAGGGAACTTATAAAAGAAAATAAGAAAATGTTTATTTGGGATTCCCAAAAGGGTAAGATCCATCACCATCACAATGTAGCAGCAGGAAGATACAACACACTGGAGCAGCAAGTTGAGACCTCACAACTTAAATTGCAAGCACTAAGCAGAGAAAGTGGACTGAAAAATGTGTGAGGCTTTGAAACTTGAAAGACACCCGTTAAGCACACATCCCAACAAGGACACACATCTTAAACCTAAGTAGTACTACTAACTGAGCCCATGTCAAATGCTAGAGACTGTGAATGGCATCTCATTCAAATCAACACAGAAGGTAATATCCCTTCTAGCCTGAAAACATATTGAGTCAATAATCTACACATATACAGCTCACCAACTTCTGTAACCAGATACATGTAGATGGTTTTATGTGGACCAAAGACATTACTGTTACTCCCATTTTTACAACCCAAGCCATTCAAACAGTTTACATTGAATTAATCTTAGATGAGAAGAACAAAGGTCTTCAGTGAATGATGCTTTCGTGCCTCTGATTATACATAGCTCAGAAGTTTAGGCTCCTGGAAATTGTTCATCTTTACCAAAGCCATCCCATGCCAATAGCTCCCGATACTTTGTCTTTTAAACTCAAAGGATACATTTTACAGACAATTGTATGAGTATCATTATAGATTCAAAGAGGAATAAAACCAAGGACATTTCCAGCTTCTGGACAAGGATAAGAACTATGGTCCCCATAACTACAACTGCCTTGTCAATTTCTGTTTCCTGTTCTCTTCCTCGACTAATTCTCTTAGGAAATCCTTTAGGTAGCATTAATCCAGAAGCTTATGTCTTTCCTAAATGTTGTCTATATTTTGACCCAGTTCTACAACTTTATTTGTGTGTGTGTGTGTGTGTGTGTGTGTGTAAAACCTTAAGAAGATCTTCATCTTTAAGATTAGAAATGCCTATATTATATATTGGTCTCTAATGATATTTCTGTGAGATAAGGTATCTTCCTTGTTTTTTTACATTATCTTTATCTTTACAGTTGCCTACTTAATATCATTTTATAAAGTTGTACTTTTAATTTTTTTTGAGTTTTCAATGAAACAGTCCAATTTCCTTATTCTTTCATATCTGGTAAAGTTTGATATATGTTCCTTGAAGTATGGTTACAGTTCACTTTGAATGCAGAAGTGAATAGAATTCACTCTTCTCTTCTGAAATAAACAGACAAATCAGACATGCATGAATGGCATGTGTAAGGGAGCCATATGAAACTAAGCAAGAGTTGATAAACATTACACAGGGAGATGGTAGTAGAAGCATAAATGTAATTTACATTACATAGTATTTCAGGGGTAACAAATGTGCCCCAAGGACAGACAATAGTTTGGGCCACAGTGCCTCTTCAGTATAGTCAAAATCACCACATGTTGATAGAAGATGAGATTTAAATTACACTGGAAATGAAGACTGTCTTCTTAGAAATCTGTGGAAAGTTTTGGAATTTTTAGAAAGTTTGGAGGTAATCCCATGGCACTAACATCAGAAAATAGAAATCTGTTCAGGTGTGACATTGACTGCCTTCTAGTCTCTTCTGTAGTGACTAATTCTCCCACGTTAGTGAAATTTTAGAGAGAAAAAAACACATTTGTGTCATCATTGGAATAATTTCCAGGAGAGCCCATCCCTGTGCTTGGAATATGTGAGTATGAGCTAGCTAGTGGTGGAGGAGGTTCCTGGACCATGGTCTAATAAGGTCTTCCAGTTCACTGTCATTCAAATTCTGTCAAAACGTTTGCTTTAATTTTCTAATCCCCAACAAAGACTTGAAATACATTAGCCAGTTAGGCAATAGCAACTGAATGCAATGCAGCTTTACAATGCACATTTGCGTCCTGTCTCTAATTTTATTTACTTTCCCAGAAATGCTTAGGAATCTCTCTTCTTGAGAATGTTCAGACAATGAAGACAGAAAAGTTAGGCAAGCAACTTAGTCTCCTGTTTCTGGCACCTTGAATTATGCAACCTTCACAGTCATTCCCCTACCACTGAGTGCAGGCTGTTGACAGTGCTGTTGGGAAATGTCTTCACATATTTCTGCAATGTTCAGGCAGATGGTCTCAAAGAAAAACTGTTTGTATTGTTATTATTTTCCTGATCAAACGTTTGCTTCATTGAAATAAAATTAATATATCTTTCTATTTTACTTTCCCTTTAGACCATGATATCTCTTCAACGTCCTAAAGCCTCTGGATTTCTCCTCTTCCTGAGGTACCACTGTGTCTTATGGCATGCTTTAAAAGGTCTCGAGGTCACTGTCCAGTTACTCTGGTGTCCATCTTTTTATAAACATCTTAAAAACAAAAATCCCAAATGAAGAGACCAGAGATGAACATTTTCAAATGTTTTAATAAGTAGCATGTTAAAATATGTTTAATTCAGCCATAATTATTGGGGTCCTTTTTTCCTCGAGGTCCTTGTGATACTAGCCAATAAACCACTTCCTTATTCTTTTGCTGGAACCCTGTCCTAGCACCACCTCTGCTTTCTCATGTCCGAACTTCTTTCACACAGACTCCAACTATCATCTCGAGAGCAGAAGCACCACCATTGCTTGTGGTTCTTGACGTTTCCAAGTATCAGACTATCCTGTTCTGCTTATTTTTCCGCATATTTTAGATATTTGTGGGATACATTTTCATCCTTCCCAGTCTTCCTTTTCCCCTTCTTCATGTTGTCTTTATAGACCCCAAATTCCTGAGTGAATTCCTACTTGCAAGTCTTCAGTGGGATTTCTCAGCCTCTATATTCCTTTCAACATTTCGGCAGCTATTTTGCTCTTTAAAACTGCTGGCTTGATTCCTTCCCAGGGGAATTTTTTTATATCATTTTAAAATATGAGCCACTACCTTGTGACATCTGGAAAGGTGAACAAAGATGCTCTACATGTAATCATCCCTCATATATATATATATAATTTCTTCTTGTTCTCATAGGATATTCTTAACCTCCAAATACCTCTGCCAAACTTCTTAGTTTTGAGAAATTAATTTCAGCTAGTATCATACCAAGTTCAGCAAAAGCTAACATCTTACACATTGCCTTATGCAACCTCTATATTTTCTTGTATTAAAACATTATCAATTCCCTGACCCACTTTTCAGGAATATCTTTCTTTTTGGATAAATAATCATAACTGTCTAAATGAGTATCTTCCAATCTGGTAACACAGACAGGCTGAAAATTTTTATTATTGGCAAGTGTTTTAGAGTTAGGCAGACCTTGAACTCCAGCCACTTATGAATGGAATGATTCTGTCTCTTTACTTCATGGAAGTAATACTAATATGACTTTTGCTGAGAATTCTTGTCATATTTCAAATAGGTTACATGTGAGACTTTTGGCAAGATATATCTCTCACCTTAAATTCTCTTATTTGCAAAATTAAAATAATAGTCCTTCATTTGCAGAGATGTTTTAATGTCATTGTGTAAATGTGTGTGTGTGTATGTGTGTTCATGTGCATTATGTCCCATATGATATAGAGATGTAGAGATGATGAGAACTTTTCATGGTTTATCTTTGAAAACTATTATATTTCTGTAGCATTTCCTCTTATCATTTTTAATATGTTGAAAGTTCATGTGCTTTTATACATTTGTATATGTTTTAAGTAGAAATGGCAGTGGATTTATTTTAGTGTCTCTGTCTACAATGTTTCTAACTAGAAAATGTCCAATTTGAATGTCACACCCTGCTCATTTGTCATATGAATTAAAGTATGACATAAATAATAGTCCTGAGGCCATAACATAGAAACTTACTTATTAATATCTCTTTACCCATATACTGTGTTGATATATACATGTGTACAGCTTTTTTATTCTTAAAACTACAATTCACATCCCTCCTTTCCCTTTATGTGATGTGTCTGAATGTCCTAAACATGGCAAGCAGCATGCTAGTCATTAGAAATACAGAGGTAAAGATAATGTTCTTGCCCAAAATGATTTCTAAAGCTAGTAGGAGGTATATCCACATAAAACACAGAATTACAGAACAAAGTGATTTTATCATGTCTTTCAAGGTTCACTTTGATCTCCCACTTTCCATTCTATCTATAATTCTTCTCAAGTGTATCTTTTAACTTCTTTTCAAATCCTATGTTAATTCTTTCTTTTTTCTAGGATTTGGATTACAATTTTAAGAAGCCATAGTCTTCTTAAAGTCTGCTTTCATTCCTAATCAAAATTACTTTTTTCTCTGTGGGACTTTCAAAAAAATCAAGTCTTTTACAAAACAAATAAAAAGCAGAGTACAGTAGAATGAACCCTCCATATTTATAATTAGTGTTTCATGAGGTTGTAAACATTATATTTTGTCCCACATATTATTTTGTATTTACCACAAGTAAGTTCATTTTTTGTACCATAATTTGATCAGCCACATAAAAATTTATCAACCATTAATTGTTTCCATTATCTGTCTCCATGAAAAATCTAATCCTTATTTATGGCAAAAAAAAAAATAGTCATTCTATTATGTTCACAGAACTCTGGTTAGGAAATTGACATGTTCAGCAAAGTTAATATGTGCAGTTAGTCATTGGTAACTTTGTGACGGCTCTGTATAGAGTACCCATGGCCTTTGATTCATAGATGCTTTCTCAAGCGAGTATTCTCCAGATCTGCGACGATATTTTCTACTCATGTCCTTTCCAGTTTTCCAATCTCAGGTAGTTGGATTTCTACTTATGAATGAGTAGCTCAACATTACCATGCTTTTCATGACCTAACTTTTAAAATCACATAACTTCACTGTGTAGCTTAAAGTTTTCCTGTGCTCACCCCGCACCAAGGTCCCACAGCCACTTATAAAATTCCTGTGTCCCGCCTGGTCCTGTAACCACTCAGACCTAAGTAAACACACAGAGGCTTATATTAATTATAACTGCTTGGCCATTAGCTCAGGCCTACCAATGACTAGCTCCTACCCTTAAAGTCAGCCCATTCCTGTTGATCTATAAATCACCATTTGTTCTGTGGCTTTACCTGTGTGCCATTACATGCTTCTCCTTGGACAACAGGCTGGCATCTACCAACTCAGCCTTCCTCTCCCCAGAATTCTCCTTGTCCGTGTATCCCGCCTGTACTTCCTGCCTGGCTACTGGCCAATCAGCATTTTATTTACCAACCAATCAGAGCAGCACATTCACAGCATACAGAACATCCCACAGCATCACTGCCATTGTGTTCCATTGGTCAAAATGCTCACAATTCTGTACGTATTTCAAAGAAAGGTGACACGTTTTCTGAATCTCAGTGCGTGGTGTGTCACATAAATTCGATGCCGTGTTTTGAAATTCAATAGTGTTTATTGCTAGCACATATACCTAATTCTGTATATCAAATTATGTGAAAATATATCATCACAGACAGTAGTTCAATGAGACACCATATGTGTTGCATGGTATTTGATGCTTTTCTTAATTTCTGATGTAATAGAAACAAGAACATCTCTTAAAATTGACTCACTGTTAAAAACCATGGTCCTTTTTCAATTGTAATCTCAAATATTATTACAATAGACACTGTTTTTTACTGTACTCGGAAAGTAAGATATAAAGACTAGGCACTCAACCTTTTGTAAGCATTGTGCCTCATGGGGGAATTCTCGATTGTCATTAGATAATATCCGGAGACTACAGGTGTCTATATATCTCATTAATCATGGTTTATAATTAATTAAAAATAATGTTATTTTCAACTCTGAACACTTGTGTTGTTTAATTATTTGCTTATATAAATCCTAAAAATTAATAGAGAAGAATTATTAAATGGTAAAGAATACAAACTATCTGCTAAACTTCTATACAAATAAATTAAATAATTTTCTTCTTACCCAAAAAATCATTATCTTTGTGATTTCATGAGGGAGACTTACTTATTCCAATTTTTATTTATATGCATAATTGAAATTCATACATAAGAAAAGAACATTTCACCAAGTGGTACATTCCTGTAATTCCAGCACTTGGCTGGCAAAGACAGGAGAATTAGAAGTTCAAGTTTATACTCAGCTATATATTTTGAGGACAGTACGAACTGCATGAGATTCCATATCATCAAAATAAAGGAAAAATAAAAAAAGAAAAATCCATAATTACTCTTTAATCTGAAATACACAACTTATATTTTAATAAAATTATTTATGTTTTATTTTCACTACCAATTTTCTGGGTTTATTATTATACTTGCAAGCCTCAAAATAAAAAAAAAATGTAACCTGTTTACCCTGTTTTGTTTTTCCATCATCTTGGGATTGTTTTGAACTATACATACCCAGGGTATATCTGATAGCCTAAATTATTATTGGTTTTGATTCTTATTTTTATCTCATCTTTGGCAGTAGGTCCCTCTGACAATTGTCAATTGTAACATTTCTGTATGACATCCTTAATTGTTAATAGTTTCCTTGATTTTGTGTATCAAATATTAGCTTATGCTCCTCTTCATTATTCTAAACCTCAAGCAAACTGTTTTCTTAGCAGCACCGGCGACTTTGAGTGATAACTAGGGATGTTGATAAATATAGTTGTTTTTGCAACTTTTCAGGAGAGAAAATGTAATGGGGGGGCATTAAAATCAACATATACACAAGCAAATGAAAGTAAAACAAAACAAAACAAACAAAAAAACAAGCAAAAAGCATCACAAAATAACTCACGCTCAACATCTGCTTTGGGCAGACACTTAATGCTAGTGTCTAGTCTGCAAAAATATGCCTCTGGAGATAGAACTTGTTGGTTACAGTTCCCTGTACTTCCCACCTGAGCCTTTAACTTAAAATCCACCAAGATGTGAAAAAACATGCCACCATCTCCTCTGGCCACAGATTGAATCACTACAGTCACCATTTTCCAAAACACAATGGTATGTACTTCTTGATACTAAGAGGTCAAGAAACATCCTGTTTCCTAAGTTAATTCCATTAGGTATTTGGTCACAACCATACTGAAAGTTACCAACAAAATATCAAAATCAATATTATAGGATTCTTTCCTTGTGTTTTAAAAATATGTATAGTTTTATCTGTTCTTTTACATGAAAAATTATTTTTTTATACTAGACTATACCTAAGGAAAACTTTGAGTAGCCATAGTTATATCTTAACAAGACAAAACAATAAAATTTTGATTTAAAGTTCTTTTATAAATAGTTTTCTAGTAGATGTAAGCTACAAATCCTGTTGCTATGAATTGTTTTGATTTTGTCAGTATGTCAGACATTTAATTTGTTCATTTGTTTGTTGGTTTTTTGTCCTCAATATTCAAGGCTTACATTTGGTTTATATATTAAATCAAAACTAATACTGTCTATTCAGAAATATCACACTTTCTTGCTATCCCTTCTCCCTATATAAATAAGTCATTTTATAAATGAGTATCTCTTAGACAAGCATTTGCTATTGTATTACTTTTAAATTTATTTTTCATAAACATTAAAACAAATACACAATATGTGTAAAATTCTCTTTCTAGCCTTTCTCTTTTATGGACTCTAAACAAATCATTGACCTATTTATTCAGATCCTTTTCACTAAATATTTAAATCACCCTTTTATAGGAAAAAAATGAGTTTTAAAATGTGAGTAAAATAACCATAAATTTTTGTCAGTTTAAGATGGAAGGAAATTTATATTACAACAGATAGTAGTGATGTTTACATACTTAGCATGTTCTGAAAAAGTGTCTACAGGAAGTAACATTAATCCTGTGATATAAGGACAGGAAGCCAAATCATATGAAAGGGGAGGATACATTGGGTACATCCTAGATAGTAAAAGTGAGCAAGAGGCAAGGAAAACCAGAAAATGTATAAGAGGTTGTAGATACAGTAGGAGGCCTGTAAAGCTAGCAAAATATAAAATACATAGTTTTAAATATGGAAACAGAATAGAAAATGACTGAGTGAGGTAGGGCAGAAGAGGGACATGATGCTAATTAAGCTTTAGAAGAAGCACATACACTATGATTTGGCCAGTAAGTTAGAGAAAAAAAGTTATATCTGACTTTTGAATATTTTCCCCAAGCTTCCTTCTGACTCATTATTTGTTCATTCTTGTCTCCCCAGCTCCCTTATCAACACAGTGATGAAAAACACTTTCACTCTTAAGAGTCCCATTATTTCTTTGAAGCATTTTTTGACATGAAGCACTGATCTGTCCTTTCCTATGTGGCTACTCCATGTTATCTATCATTATAATAATACCTCCCCATTTCTCTTGTAATTGTGTCTATTTGCTATTTATCCTTGACAAAATTATAATGATGTCTTTATAAATTCTACTTATCATCATCTTGAGATGTTTGTGCCTCTTATTTCCATAACTTTTGTAACAAATCATTTTAAAAGATTACCTCATAAAGTAATTGGCATGAATGTATGTGAACTTTTTTCCTATTAAATAGTACATATCAGAGAATAAGAATCACTTCCTTTCTTCACTTTGTTTGTTTGTTTGTTTGTTTGTTTTAGACAGGGTCTCACACAGCTGAGGCTAGCATCAAACTCAGTATGCAAAAGAGAAAACCACCAACTTCTGATACTCCTCCTGCTTCTACATAACAATTTCAGATTCCACAGAGACAGAAGGAAATAACTGATGATAGTGTGAGAGCTATCACTTTATTAATTATTATTAACTGTAAAGTTCCTGAGGAGTACATATTTATGAAGAGTGCCAGTTGCAGCTTGCTTGATGTATGGCAGGTATCGTCTCCACAGAGCTGTGATCTATCTTATTTATATGAAGGAGAGATAATCTTTAATTTAAAGTATATGAGTATGGTAGTTTGAATGAGAATGGGACCCATAGGCTCATATTTTTTCATTTCTTCGTTTCCATTTAGAAATATTTGGCAAGTACTAGGAGGTGTGGCATTGTGGGAGTAGGTTTGACTTCGTTGGAGGAAGTGTGCCACCGGGTGGACTTGGAGATCGCAAAAGCACACGCTGGGCTCAGTATCTTTCTCTTTGCCTGCTGACTGAAGATCAGGATGTGAAGTTCTCAGCTACTGTTTCAGTACTGTGTCTGTCTGATTCTCACACGATGATCTTGGAATAACTCTCAAATTGTAAGCCATTCCACAATGAAAGGCTTTCTTTTGGAAGAGGTGCCTTGATCATGTTGTCTCTTCCAGCACTAGTACAGCATCTAACGCAAGGAGCAACGGCGTGAAAACTTGTTCTGTCCCCGTAGGACCAGAGTTCCCAGGAGTGGCTGGCTTGGAGCTTGCACAAATATCAGGTTTCTTTACGTGACTCCAGTTCGCTCAGTCCCAAATGTCTGAATAACAGTTCTAAGTGTCTGAATTATCCAGATACTCCACTCCTGGTCACCTAGAACACTTCCAGTGTTCACTTGGTTTTACAAAACCTTGGGGGAACACGGCACATTCTTACGCCAATGCTCTTCTTTTCTCAAGGATCTTACAGTCCTACAATCATGATTCCACAACATAATCACAGGTCGCATCCCGCTGAGCCTCCCTGTTAAAGAAGTGAGTGGCAGTCAGTCTCTCTGCTGCAGGTCTTGAATCGTCTTCCTTTGAATTTTATTGAAAATTTGACACACTTATCTTTTCATTTTCCATCGCAGACAACTATCTTCCTCTTGTCTGCTAATACTAGGTTAAAAGATTAGCTTAGGGACAAAACTGGTTCAATTGAATTCAAAATCAAAGAAGGATCCTATTTGTTCTTTAGGTCTTCAGCGCTATGTGCCCTGATAGGTTTTGAAGTATTTGTGCCTATGTTGTAAATAACGACCCTTTCCATGCTCTCTTTCTCTTATATGTTTGATAGCTTTACAGAGGACACTATGGACACCAGATTACAGTGAAAAGTGTTTATGCTGCATCACTGGTCACCTTAACTTAATAGGTGAGTTTTCAGCAAGTATAATCTCTATGAATTTCCCAAAGTTCTGTAAAGATCTGGTCCAAATATTCTATTCCGCATTAATAGACAAATTATCTGGCCCCTTTGACAGGAACACTATTTGAGGGGAGAGTCCCTGGTGCTATAATGTAGTCTCACGAGATTTTTTTTAATTCCATCAGGAAAAACTAAATTTTGCAAGATTTTTTGAATTGACAACAATGACATGGGTATAAGCACATATTTTATAATTCTAGTGAAATAATTTTATATTAAAATACAGGCTACCTTTGAAATAAATGCATCATTTCTTTAATCCTTAATCAATACTGAAAACAACACAGTGAGGAAAAATTGACACAAATGTGCCTGAAACCAGCAGAGTGTTCCTACTGTGCTTGCTTTATTTTTAATTGCAAACATAACAGAAGCAGAGAAATGCATATTTGAACAACAGAACAATGTGCAACCACAGAAACACAAAATAAATAAACGAAGCCCCACAAACATCTGGCTAAGAATGATTTTATAAGAAATGATATGCTAAAGAAATAATGAAAAACATTCTGCAGATGACTCAGGAAGAGTAAAGTCTTCACAGTAAGAGATAGGTGGGTTGCCATGGTGTTCACACCCTTTCATTATTTTCCCTTTTAGGCTCTACACATATACGTATATATATAAAATGCGGATATCAAGAGACATGCTCCATTTTCTTACCTCCAGAAAACCACACAATAACCCAACACTTTACTTCTTCTTCCACAGATTATATTGTATCAACCTACAAAAGTCATGGTCTCTGCCTGTATTTACTTACTTCCTTCACATATATTGAGTGGCCAATATAATCATAAACATCATAAAAGTTTATTTTTTTAGGTAATTTCCCATTTCTTATTTCCAACTGTATGGAGTATATTTCTTGCCACTGATGTTAGATCTGGCCTGTGACTTGAATATCAAAGTAAGTAGGATATATATCTACCTTATCCTACCTTTTATACTTAGCCATATCACACACATTAGCTAGTGATATATTTTCTGTTACAATAAAAGCAGAGATAAAGCATGCTTGAAGAGTAAATTATTCACTCCTCTACTTTTTGGCATCAAACAAGGGAGAAAATGCCTCATATAATCCACTCATCTAAGAATAATAAGAGAAAATCAACATGTGGAAGCATGCCTTTGTGAAATAAAGCCCAACTCACTGAAACATATATCATTTCAGCATCATTGAAGCCACAGGTACCTGAAATATAATAAATGATGAATGATTTAGGCTGCCAAGCACAGAGGTAGATTATCCAACATTTCATATAGCTAATGAAAGTATAAAGCAGTGTAGGAAATCAAAATGTCATTGTGAAAATTACATCCTTGCTTCTTTTTATCTATTTATGATGTAACCCAGAAGAAAAATATTGAGAATTGTTGATGTATTTTCAATAGATGCAAGAATGAATAAATACGTACTTTTATATGATCCAAAATTTTCCAAAAAAGATTGAATATGTAATTTCTAATAGTATTTTGGTAATTTTTCATTTAATTAATCTTTAGAATATTTCTATATTGGTAAATAAATGTCTGATTTAACCTTTAATATTTTTAATACCCTAGTTATATTCCATTTCAAAAATCTGTCATATCATGTTAAGCTATTTTTCATTTCTATATATATATAGTATTCTTTGGGAGTTTTGTTCCCAATTTTGAATAATCTTCATCTAACCTTAAACTCAAGCTGTCTGAGATGCTTTATCACCTCAGTTTGTGTGGTTTTGTTGACAATACACAAGTTCTAAATAAATATCTGCTTTGTAGTTATCAGCACTGTAATGAGGATACTGAGACTGGAACACTTCTTGGAAAAAGTACTTTATTTATTCCATTTTCCAGAGCTTCAGAGGTCTCCATTTGTTCTTACAACAGACTGCAAAAGTATTTGAGGTCACCAAACACCTAGGGTGCATCCTCATTTTGTTTCCATTGCAGCCTATCTTTCTGCTCTTGTAAAACCACAACTATTCAATCATAAGGGGTATTTTGATTAATTTATCTAATCCAAATTATTCCCCAAATGCCCCATCAAGAAAAACAATAATCAGAGTGATATCTTTTTCTTAATATCTCACAGTGGCATTAGATTGTAATACACAAACCTTTGAAGAACACTTCAAACTTTATCTAAGCAATACCAAAATGTCATTCTTATTCACCCAAAGTCCATTCTAAGTCTAATTCATGACTTTTCTCCTCCTACATTATGGTATAAAAGTAGAAAATAGACCCATCATTGCCCCAGTTGCCCGACAGGAGGGAAAACTCCTGCAGTAAGGCTCTCCCACCTAAAACCCCCATCAAACCCTGCAATCTGCAAGATCCACACCCTACTCCAAACCACCCCATCCGCCTGCAACCTCAGTGGCTTCCTGAGACACAGAATCTGACATTTCTGATTGGACCACGAGAGAGTCCTGCCTCTAGGACCTATGCCTTAGGGTATAACCTGTACCTAGAAATCCCCACCCATCACTGACCCAGTTGCTGATCATCTGGGAAGACTCTTACAGGCAGGTTACCCCATCAAAACCCCCCATCAGACCCTGCAATCTATAAAACCCATGCCCTATCCCAAATCCTCATAACCCTCTGCAACCTCAGAAGCTACCTGAGATACAAAACATGCCAACTCTGATTGGAACAAGAGCAGCTACCATTGGACTCAGAGTGGCCCCCAGAGACACAGACACAGCAAGCACAGATTGGAACAAGAGCAGCTTGCTCAGACATAGGCACCTCTTGCACCTATTGGAAGAAGAGATGGGAAATGCCAGTGCAAAAATACAAGAACTTAAAGAGTAATAAAGAGTTATATGTCACCACCAGAACCTAGAGGTTCTACAACAGCAAGACCTGAACATAACAACATAGAATAAGCAGAAGAAAGTGACTTTAAACATAACTTTATAGAGTCCTTTAAAGAGGAAATGGAAAATTCCCTTAAAGAAACTGAGAAATAAACAAACAAAAATAGAAAAAAATCAGTAAATCCCTTAAAGAAAGCCAAGAAAAAGCATTTAAACAGGTGAAGGAAACAGTTCAAGACCTGAAAACTGAAATAGAAACAATAAAGAAGACACAAACCAAGAGAATTCTGGAAATAAAAAATATGAGTAAATGAGCAGGGACTACAGATGCAAGCATAACCAGCAGAATACAAGAGATGGAAGAGAGAATCTCTGATGTAGAGGATGCAATCGAGGAAATTGATTCATCAGTCAAAGAAAACAATAAAACCAAAGAAGTCATAACACAAAATGTCCAGAAAATGTGGGACACCATGAAAGACCAAACCTAAGGACAATAGGTATAGAAGGAGGAGAAGAATACCAACTCAAAGGCACAGAAAATATATTCAACAAAATTAAGGAAGAAAACTTTCCTAACTTAAGGAAGGAAATACCTATGAAGATACAAGAAGTCTATAGAACACCAAACAGACTAGACCCCCAAAAAGTCCCATTGCCACATAATAATTAAACCATTAAACATACAGAGTAAAAAAAGAATATTAAGAGCAGAAAAGAAAAAAGGCTAAGTGAATTATAAAGGCAGACCCATCAGAATAACACCTGACTTCTCAATGGAGACTCTGAAAGCCAGAAGGACCTGGACAGATGTACTGCAGACACTAAGAGACCACAAATGCCAGTCCAGACTATAATACCCAGCAAAACTATCAATCACCATAGATGGAGTGAATAAGACATTCCAAGACAAAATGAGATTTAGATAATACCTATCCACAAATCCAGCCCTACAGAAAACAATAGAAGAAAAACCCCAACCTAAGGAAGTTAGATGCACCCACAAAAACACAGACAGTAGATAACCCCACAGCAGGAAATCCCCAAAAAAGGAAATACACACACACTACCACCCAAAAGATAACAGGAACTAACAATCACTGGTCATTAATACCCCTCAATATCAATGGAATCAATTAGCCTATTAAAAGACATAGGGTAACAGAATGGATGTGAAAACAGGATCCATCCTTCTGCTGCATACAAGAAACACACATCAACTTCAAAGACAGACACTACTTCAGCATAAAGGGTTGAGAAAAGACTTTCAGATCAAATGGACTTAAGAATCAAGCTATCCAAGGCCGGGCGTTGGTGGCGCACGCCTTTAATCCCAGCACTCGGGAGGCAGAGCCAGGCGGATCTCTGTGAGTTCGAGGCCAGCCTGGGCTACCAAGTGAGCTCCAGGAAAGGCGCAAAGCTACACAGAGAAACCCTGTCTCGAAAAACCAAAAAAAAAAAAAAAAAAAAAAAAAAAAAAAAAAAAAAAAAGAATCAAGCTATCCTAATATTTAACAAAAGAGATTTCAAACTAAAATTGATCAAAAGTGATCAAGATGGAAATTACATATTCATCACAGGAAAAAATCCATCAAGATGAAGTCTCAATTCTGAACATTTACATATGTAGGACACCTACATATGTAAAAGAAAAATTAAATAAAGCTTAAAAACATATCAAACCATACATACTAATAATGGGAGACACCCCACTTATACCAATGAACAAGTCTGCCAGACAGAAACTTAACAGAGAAAGAAGGGAACTATCAGATGTTATGACTCAAATGGACTTAATAGATGTCTACAGAACATTTTAACACATTCAATATTCAATATATTCTCAGCACCCCATATAACACATATAAATTGACAACATACTTGGTCACAAAGTAAATCTTAACAGACACGAAAAATTGGAATAACCTTGTGATGATATATTGTGTATCGTAATAAACTTGCCTGAGGATCAGAGGACAGAGCCAGCAGCTAGATTAGACACAGAGGTCAGGCAGTGATGGCACACACATTTAATCCCAGTACTATGAAGTACACACACCTTTAATCCCAGGAAGTGATGCCTGGGCAGAGAAAGGTATATAAGGTGTGAGGAAATAGGAACACGCTCTCTTTAGGCTGAGGATTTTGTAGAGGTAAGGACTAGAGGTTGGGTGTTTAGCTTTTCTAATCTTTTAGCTTTCACCCTGATACCTGACCCTGGAGTTTTTATTATAAGAACATCTAAGATTCAGACAACATAACCTCCTGTATTTTATCAGACCACTATGGTTTAAAGCTAGATTTCAACAAAAACAGAAAAATTACAGAATGCTTACAATCACATGGGAACTGAGTAATGTTCAAATGAATCACTAATGGGTCAAGGAAGAAATAAAGAAAGACATTAAAGAGTTTGTAGAATTCAATGAAAATGAATGTACAACATACCCAAATTCATGAGACAATATGAAAGTAGTGCTAAGAGAAAAATTCATAACACTAAGTGCCTATATAAAGAAGTTGGAGAAATCTCATATTCGCAACTTAACCGCACATCTAAAAGCTCTAGAACAAAAAGAAGCAAAGTCACCCAGGAGGAATAGATGCCAGGAAATAATCAAATTGAGGACTGAAATCAGTGAAATAGAAACAAAGAGAACAATACAAAGAATCAATGAAACGAAGAGTTGGTTCTTTGAGAAAATCAATAAAATAGACTAGCCCTTATTCAAACTAACCAAAAGGCAGAGAGAGAACATGCAAATTAACAAAATCAGAAATAAAAAGGGAGATATAACAATTGACAATGAGGAAATCTAGAGAATCACCAGGTCATACTTCAAAAACTTGTACTCCATAAAATTGAAAAACCTAAAAGATATGGACAAATTTCTGAATAGGTATCACATACCAAAGTTAAATCAAGACCAGATAAATAATTTAAATAGACCAATAACCCTTAAAGAAATAGAAACAGTCATTAAAATCTCCCAAGCAAAAAACACCCAGGACCAGATGGTTTCAGCGCAGAATTCTACCAGAATTTCAAAGGAAAGCTAATACCAATACTCTTCAAATTGTGTCACATTACCAAACTCTTTTTATGAGACTGATAATCAAACCACACAAAAATGCAACAAAGAAAGAGAATTACAGACCATTCTCCCTCATGAACATTGATGCAAAAATACTCAATAAAATACTGGCAAACTGACTCCAAGAACACATATATATATCCACCATGACCAAGTAGGCTTCATCCCAGTGGTAAAAACATGGTTCAACATATGAAAATCTGTCAATGCAATACACCATATAAACAAACTGAAAGAAAAAAAATACATGATCATCCCACTAGATGTTGAAAAATGCTTTGACAAAATCCAAAACCTCTTCATGATAAAGGTCTTTGAGAGATCAAGAATACAAGGAACATACCTGAACATAATAAAGACAATTTATAGCAAGTTGACAGCCAAAATCAAATTAAACAAAGAGAAACTCAAAGCAATTCCTCTAAAATCAGGAACAGGACAAAGCTGCCCACTCTCCTCGTATCTATTCACTAAAGTACTCAAAGTCTTAGTTTGAGGAAGAAGAGAAAAAGAGGAGATCACGGGATAAAACTTGGAAAGGAAGAAGTCAAACTTTCACTATTTGCAGATGATATGGTAGTATACATAAGTGACTCCAAAAATTCTACCAAGGAACTCATACAGCTGATAAACACCTTCAGTAATGTGGCAGGATAGAAGATTAACTCAAAAAAACAATCAGAATCTCTTCTATATATAAATGATAAACAGACTGAGAAAGAAATCAGAGTAATATCACCTTTTATAATAGCTGCAAATAATACAAAATATCTTGGGGGTAACTCTAACTAAGCAAGTGAAAGACCTATATGACACGAACTTTAAGTGTTTGAAGAAAGAAGTTGAAGAAGATATCAGAAAGGGAAAGATCTAGCATGCTCATGGATAGGTAGGATTATCATAGTAAAAAAAAAAATGGCTGTCTTATCAAAAGCAATCTACAGATTCAGTGCAATCCCCATAAAAATTCCAACACAATTCTTTACAGACCTGGAAATGACAATACTCAACTTCATATGGAAAAATAAAAAACCCAGGATAGCTCAAACAATCCTGTACAATAAAGCAACCTCTGGAGGCATCACCATCCCTGACCTTAAGCTTTCCTGTAGAGCTATAGTAATAAAAACAGCTTGGTATTGGCATGAAAACTGACATGTGGACCAATGTAATCAAATTGAAGACACTATTATTAAGCCACACACCTCTGAACACCTGAGTTTTGACAAAGAAGCCACAACTTTGCAATGGAAAAAAGAAAGCATCTTCAACAAATGGTACTGGCATAACTGGATGTCAGCATGTAGAACATTGCAAATAGATCTGTATCTATCACCATGCACAAAACTCAAGTCCAAGTGGATCAAAGACCTCAATATAAATCTGGTTACTCTGAACCTGATAGAAGAGAAAGTGGGAAGTAGTCTTTTTTGTTGTTGTTTGTTTTGTTTTGTTTGTTTGTTTTTTCGAGACAGGGTTTCTCTGTGTAGTTTTGCGCCTTTCCTGGAACTAGCTTTGTAGCCCAGGCTGGCCTCAAACTCATAGAGATCCACCTGGCTCTGCCTCCCGAGTGCTGGGACTAAAGGTACCACTGCCGCCGCCGCCACCACCACCACCACCACCACCACCACCACCACCACCACCACCACCACCACCATCACCACCACCACCCGGCAGGAAGTAGTCTTGAACACATTGGCACAAGAGACCATTATCTAAATATAACACCAGTAGCACAGACATTGAGAACAACAATTAATAAATGGTACCTCCTGAAACTGAGAAGCTCCTGTAAGGCAAAGGACACAGTAAATAAGAAAAAAAAAAAAAAAAAAAAAACAGCCTACAGGATAGGAAAATATCTTCACTAACCCCATATCTGACAGAGGGCTGATCTCCAAAATATATAAAGAATTCAAGATACTAGACATCAAAATACCAAACAACCCAGTTAAAATTTGGGCTACAGAGCTCAACAAAGAATTCTCAACAGAAGAATCTCAAATGACCAAAAGACATTTATGGAATTGCCCAACATCCTTGGTCATCAGGGAAATGCAAATCAAAGTGACTCTGAGATATCATCTTATACCTGTCAGAATGGCTAAGATCAAAAACACTGATGACAGTTTATGTTGGAGAAGATGTGGAGCAAAGGGGACACCACTCCTCGACTGTTAGTGTGAGCGTAAACTTGTACAGCCATTTTGGAAAAAAAAAATGTATGGCAGTTTCTCAGAAAATTGGGAATCAATCTTCCTCAAGACCCAGCTATACCACTTTTGGGCATATACCCAAAAGATGCTCAATCATACCACAAGAACACATGTTCAACTATGTTCATAGCAGCATTGTTCATAATAGCCAGAACTTGGAAACAACCTAGATGCCCCTCAACTGAAGAATGGATTTTTAAAAAATGTAGTACAATGGGATACTACTCAGCAGGATAAAAACAATGACATCATGAAATTTGCAGGCAAATGGATGGAATTAGAAAATATCATCCTGAGTGAGGTAACCCAGACTCAGGAGGACAAACATGGTATGTACTCATAAGTGGATACAAGATGCAAAGCAAAGGATAACCAGACTACAACCCACAGCTCCAGAGAAGCTAGCTAACAAGGAGGACACTAAGAGGGATGCATGGATCACCTTGGGAAGGGAAAATAGAGGAGATCTCCATGAGTAAATTGGGGATGGGGGGAAATGGAGAATGAGGGTTTGGGATGAGAACATGAGGGTCGAGCTGGAGCAGCGACTGAGTGAGGGAGCAGTGAGGGAGATAACCATGGTGGGGGAGAAGTCATGGGGATGGGGAGAGGCCAGGTGATGGGGAGGTTCTCAGGAATCCACAAGGATGACCCTAGCTTAGACTACTAGCAATAGTGGAGAGGGTGCCTGAACTGGCTTACCCCATTAATCAGATCAGTGAATATCCTAATTGTCATCATAGAGCCTTCATCCAATTACTGATGGAAGCAGATGCAGAGATTCACAGCCAAGTACCAGGCAGAACTCCAGGAGTCCAGTTGAAGAGAAAGAAGAGGGTTTCTATGAGCAAGGGGCATCAAGTTAATGATGGGGAAACCTACAGAGACAACCAAATCTAACCAGTGGGAATTCATGATCTTTAGACCAACAGGTGTGGAGCCTCCACAGGACTGGAATAGGCGTTCTGCTTAAGCAAGACAGTTGTGTATCTTGATGTACTTAAGGGCCACCGCCCCTTCCCTGGCAGTAGGATCAGGAACCGTCCCTGGTGCTTGAGGTGGGTTTGGAGCCCATTACCTATGGTGGGACATCTTGCATAGCCTTGATGTTGGAGGAGGGACTTGGACCTGCCTCAACTGAATGTACTGAGCTCTGCTGACTGCCCATGGGAGACCTTGTCTTGTTGGAGGAAGCAATGGGGAGTAGGTTGTGGGGGAAGGTGGTGTTACTTATTATGCGGCTCTGTGTTATTCATTAAGTGGTGCTGTTGACCATGCTAGAAAAGCCATGGGGCACAACAATACCCACTATAAGAGTTTAGTAGGGGAAGGGGAACAAAAAGGATGTGCTTAGGCCTATGGAAATGGTCGTGCAGAGAGAAAGAGGGGAGAGGTATGTGACCTGCTTTTTATACATTTCCCCATATATGTACATATGGGCTTTTGTAGCTAAGCCACACGTGCACATAGATTACATATTCACACTGTATGTAAGTAACGTGACCATGCAGAGCAAGCATTATGTAGGATGTAAGGCCCCTGAATGATTAAGTGTCTTGCCAGAACATACAAGGTCATTGGGGAGTGGCTAGAAATTCCAACAGGTGGGAGGGGTAGGAGGAGGGATGAGAGGGAATCTGTGATTGGTATGTAAAATTTTTTAAAGTTCATTAAAAAATTGAAAAAAAATGGAAAATAAACAAAAAGATAATAATATTCAAGCATGTATTTGCTTAGTACTTACTAAATATTTAATGCTTATGAAGCATGGTAGCTGTCCTAGAATGTGTAGTTTTAAATAAACACAAGTTATTTCTGTTTATTTATGTGCAAAGGGAAGCAGACTATGTTACCCTTAAATACATCACCCTAACATAAGGGTTGTTTGCTGCTAATGTCAAATCAGAAAAAGCAGCAAAAAGAAAAAAGAAAAAGGAAAAATAAACTCCATTTCCTCCCTGAATGTTGAAAGGCAGAAAAACTTGCAGAGGGATACCCCAGAAGCTTCTGTATTAGGATGGACAGAAGCCTGTCACCTGATCTGCTTTGGATCTTTTCTCCCTGGTGATGGCAGACAGGAGCTATGCAGGCCTTACTAACTGGCATCACCTGATATTCTACCCCAGAGCTTTGCATGCCAAACCCTCCAAAGCCTCTTTCTTGCCCTAGACTTTCTCTATAATTTTTCCCCATTCTGTTCTAGATACTGTGTATAGTAAAGGGCTAGCCACCCTTCTGTTTTCTCATCATTGTGCTCTCCCATGTGTAAGCAAGGTGCACAGGATAGTCAACTCCGGTCTTTCTCTCCATCTTGTATTTTACCATTGTGATTTTCAAGGCCCCAGCCAACAAGCCTAAAATGCTACAAAAAAAAATGTTTCTTTTTTCTTTCCTACACATATTGATTCAATCTCTTTGCTCTTTAGTGATAAGGGTGATGCTCAACATAAGACTCAGCTGAAAAGAAAAGCAATTAAAATGTTTGGCTAATGGACTTGGATACTGTATCTGTGTGAAACTCAGGACATATTTCCAACAGTAATGAAAGATTCATAAAACAGTTTGAACTTCCAGAGGGAGAATGTAGATATTCGAAAGAAATGAATCACAAGAGGTGTCACAATAATATGAGCTACCATTTGTTGAGGACCTACGCCATGCCAAGGTATCTTCATGGACTATTTATTGAATGCTAGCAGTCACTTTATAAGATTGGTTTATTTTCTTAACTTTATAGTTAATACAAATGAGACTTATGAGTGTTAGTATTGTTCATCGTTACTCAAAAAGCAATAGAACCAAATTTGATGCCTCATTTTACTGATCCAAAATCTGCTGTAGGATAATGCCTTTGTACACTGGTTTAATAAAATGCTGATTGACCAGTAGCCATGCAGGAAGTATAGGCAGACAAGGAGAATTCTGGGAAGAGGAAGATTGAGTCCGGAAACACCAGCCCGCCCTCCAGGGAGCAGCATGTAATGGCACACAGGTAAAGCCACGGAACACATAGCAACATATAGATTAACAGAAATGGGCTGAGTTTAAATGTAAGAGCTAGTCAGTGGTAGGCCTGAGCTAATGGCTGAGCAGTTTTAATTAATATAAGCTTTTGAGTGATTATTTTATGAGCAGCTGTGGGGTGCATGGGGCTGGGCAGGACTGGAGAAAACTTCAGCTACAAAAAGTACTTTCTCATAATTAGTATAAAATACTAGTTCTAGAACACAGTACAGAATTTAAAGATTAATATTCTATAAACCCTGAAATCTTTTCCTTTCTTTCTTCCTCTCTTCCTCTTTCTTTCTTTCTTTCTTTCTTTCTTTCTTTCTTTCTTTCTTTCTTTCTTTCTTTCTTTCTTTCTTTCTTTCTTTCTTTCTACACACACACACACACACACACACATATATATATATATATATATATATATATATATATATATTGCATTTTTCCTGTTGAAAATAGATCATTCAGGGAGTCTGAATCTATTGTATGAGGTACCTCTTAAAGGACCAGGTGTGGTAGTATGCTTAGAACTTAGTGGATGGAGATAGGAGGCCAGCACCTGCTGGAAAGTACACAGCCTGAAAAAGATAAAAGCCTCACAGCACTTTATTACTTGATTCAAGCTAAGCAAAACAATGAGTTGGAAATATTTAGAGTGAATCATTTTACTGAATATATTAAACTTCCTTGTTTTCTTGGGAATGCAGAAAATAATCCCACTTTTTGTTTTTATGGCCATTGTGTTTATAGAAAATCATAAAAAATTGTCAGGAAAAATATTCATTTAGTGGTGTATGTGTTTGTAGTCATGAACATATACAAACATAAAATACTAAAGTATTCCAGATTTAAAATTTCAGCTAAGTAAGAAATGATCAATCAGATCATATAATCATATCAAACTTAGATTTAAAACTATATTTGTTTCCCAAATTCCTACATAACAGAATGCAAATGGTTTTCAGTTACTAGTTAAGAATATAAGGATTTCTACTGTTTGCAAATTAAAGAAACTTTTAAAGCTGGTAAACCTTTATTTCCTGAACAAATAACTTATATTTGCTCTCAAGTCTCAAATATTTCCAAGTCACATCAACTGGGAAAAGATTGCTATCCAAGCACGTTTATATGATCTTTGCATAAATAATTAACAAAACACAGATAAGCTAACAAAACAAAAATGCTATATAGAGCAAGGCAACATTATGGGGTAAGCTGATATTTGAATGTACTACAGTTGAAGGTATTCTAAGATATATGCAAACATAATAAGCTAAGTAAACATAGAACACAATTAAATTTTCTCAAAATCTACATCCCCAGAGTGGAGGTTTTATAACGTTTGCTTAATCATATACATGATAACAAATTGTTAACATGCCTAAAACTTAAAAGAAGAGTGTATTTCTTGGGAACATTAAAATATTTTAATTCATTAAATAATTGGTAGAAAATTTCCCTAAGAAATATTATACTTAATAATTATAAACTAAATTTGTTTAAATTCCCGATAATTATGGTATTCAATTATAAACCTACACAAATATCAATTTTTCTTTTTTATATGTCTTCTCTGGTGGAAATGTAATTTTGTTTAACCAATAAGGTTTATTTGAGTCAGAAAAAGTTAAATACTGTAAAAACAATAATAGGGCAAGATCCAGATGTGCTGACATATGCCTTTCATTTCAGTCCTGAGGAGGTAAAGGCAAGTGAATTTTGGAGTTCAAGGATAGCCTCAGCTGTATAGCAAGTTCCAGGGCAGCCAATACCTCATTACTAGATCCTATCTTAAATGAACATGGCCCGGAAAAACATCAAACAGAAGATGGGTTATGTGCACATGCAAAGCATTGGATCTGAAACCTAACACCAAAAAAATAATAATGAATAAATATGACATAGAATAAGGAAAATATTTTAACTGAACTGTAATCTAACACATCCTTTTTTAATCTCTGTAAGATGTGTGAAGTATTTGTATAACTATTTAAGGAAAGTCTGCTGTCTCCCTAATATTTTTAAACTAACAGTAACTCAAATTTTAATGAGTTTATTGTTTTTGTGCTATTGCTTCTTCTAAAAACTTTTACTTTGAGACTTACCTGCATCCAAAGCAATTATTTTTTCAAAGAATAGCAACCCTTTCTTGGAACCTTGTACATATTTCTCACATGGGAATATTTTTGTGCACAACCTGTCTGAATTTTGATAGTAACAGTGTAGCAAATGTCCTGCAAATGTAAACAGAATTGGCAGCTGAGCTATCAGCAGCTCAATCTTATTGCTCAATATAACCAAACAAGATTACCCCTTCTCATTGCAAAATTATATTGAAGAGTATTTTAGGTATTTAATATTCTCCAGCTCCTGCAAACAATACTTTGTCTACAGAAGCAATATCTTTTTAAATGTTGAAGAGCAAAATGTGAGGCAATATCTACCTACAGCATTAATGAGGACTAATACTCATCAAGAGAAATTTATTTCAATATTTCTCTTGAAGTCAACCTGAAATTATTAGTTTCTAGTCATTATGTCCTTAATATTCTCTAATGTTACTAAGTACATTTCTTAACCAAATGAAACAAGGTTCATAAAAGGGCTCTAGAAGGGAAATGAACGCAATAAAAGCTAAATTTTTAAAACTGCTTTTGCTTGTTTAATTCCATTTGTGGCAATTAAAAGTTTGTCTTCAAATAAAAATTACTGTAATTAAAAAATGTTCAATTCACAGAATATTATGTAAATATCAACATAAAAGATAAGAGTTTATGAAAGAAATTTAAAGGTCCATGAAATTTTAACATTTGGGGAATACTTGCCTGAAGCAAAGACAGCTGATTTAAAGAAATTCTTGTGCCAACTGCTAAGTTGTTATTATTATTTTTTATTCAGCTAGCCTTCTACAATTGAATTTAGAATTAATTTTTGCTTTGGTACTTTCTGCAGCAGGTACTAAAAGAACCTCTCAGTATGGGATGCTTATTAAGTGAGACTGGATTACAACTTCTAATCTCATCAGCTGATCCTTGTATGATTCTATGTAAAAGTCACTGTACTATATAATAAACAACATACTTGAAAGCAAAGTGAATAAGCAACAGTCATTTCATATTAATGCTAAATGCCAAATCAATAGAAATGGAATATTATAAGCATAATGACATCAAGCCAAAATTTGAAGAACAGTAAATTAATGCAGTTTAAATATGCAAAATAGTTCATTCTTTACCACTATGTATAATGTAAACCATTAGTTAATAGGTTTTTCTTTCAATTTTGATTTCTATTACTGTAAGAAATACCTTGACCAAAAGCAACCCAGAGGAGGAAAGGGCTTATTTGGATCACACTTCCAGATTACAAATTCACTGTTGAAGGAAAGCAGAGCAGGAACTCGAGGAGAAACTGATGCAAACCACAAGTGGACTCTCTCTTACTTGCTTCTTGGCTGGTATTCAGCTAGAATTCTTATGCAGGCAGGGTCCACCTCTCTAGGGTTTGGTGCTGACTATACTATGTTTCTCCCTTTCACATCTAGGTACTCCCTCAGAGCCCTAGCCAGAGACCAATGTCAGATTTGACAGCTGAAGCTAAGAAATGGAAAAGTAACCTTATCAATTGTTTTGATAAATGCATAAATCCAGAAATTGAAACTTCAAGAAGTGAGAGCTGAGACAAAGGCTGACAGCAAAAAAAAATTAGCAAAAACAATAACAAAACAAACAACCCCCAAACAACGTACTGAATGAGCATAAGAACCTGACTTCAGGTCCCCACATCCATGTGAAAGCCAGGGATGGTAGTAATTAGTTGGCAACATGCACGCTATCTCTTTCCAGGTTCTTGGCCTCTTACCCATAGAATTGAAAATAGGTATTCATGCAGATTTACAAGAGAAGCAAGACAACTTTATTCAGAACCGAGAGATATTGCAGATTATTGAGGTATACACTGCAAAGATTGACAGCACGATACAAAGGATCTATGTATTGAGAAATACTTGTCCAATATGAAATTATCTGAAGCAGATGGTGGTGGTGGGGCTGGGATGTTCTAAAGTTGCTGGACGCAGTGTTTGGAAGGAATGTGTGAGCACAGTACATGGAGGTGAAAGAACCAAGCTGCTAAAAGCAAGATTATAAGAGAGGTGGCATTCATAACCCAGGGTTCACATAGGATTACAGAGTACTAACCTGTCATTTATGATTGTCTGCTTCATGGTGTTGTGCTACTGTGACAATAGAGGCAGACTATAGAGATCTGAGTGACCAGCCTTCCCATCAGATGCTGTGAGCTTTAGGTTTTGAGAAATATTTCATAAAAATATGGTAAAAAAATGATTCAGAAAGATCCCCTGTTGTCAACCTCTGGCCTCAATATGCACTTATAAGGGTGAGTGAATCCAAACACACACACACACACACACACACACACACACACACACACACACACACACACACAGTCCTTGGTGTTCCACTGCAGATATATAGTAATCTCACAAGGTACTGTACAGAGACTTAGTGAAGGTAAAATAGTTTTGAAAATAGGCAAACACATTTATTTCTTTGATTAAATGAGAAACAGAATAGAACTGAGCCAAGTGAATTTAAGCATCCCATGAGAACACAAACTACTTTAATAGGGAAAATGGATATTCCAGGTTTCAAGTTAGTGCATCCTAAAGATGTGAAGATAATTTGGGCCTTAGGAAATATAGCAGTTGCCATTAGTGGGGTTTTAACATAAAAAGAAAAAAAAAGTGTACCTTCTATGGAATCTGTTGTGTTTTCAGATTTAACAAAGCATGGCTATAGGATGAGACCACCAAAGATATAAAACATGACTTCAAGAAAATATTGATTTTCCAAGTGGAATTATTCACTAATATCCAGTAATGTATAACATAAAATACTGAAAACAATGTTATATATAAATTACTATTAACTGAAGGTCTAGAATACACATAGAAAATTTAATTTTACAAGTGGATAATTTTAGTGCTCAGTGTCCCTAATATTTCAAGCTATCTAAATTTAGGTATCATTGTATAGATTTCATTGATTCAATTACATGTAGTTTGCATCTCCAGTCCAGGATAAAGACATTTTAAACATTGTCAACTGAACCATCGCTTTGGTGTTTGTGGGTGAGGAGTCTATTAGCCAAAGCAGACTTGGTTGGAGATGAAGAACCAGAGAGATGCTTCATTTTGTGTCTGCTGGCTTCCAAAGCCGAGGCATTCCTGGCCTGTTCTCTTGCACAGACAGTTCCCTAATGATGGCTAAACCTTTCTGTCCCTCCTAATTGGCCTTCTGATGTTAGCCCCCCCCCCCACTGTATTCTTCAACTCATCAATGGCTGTTTGCCATGAAAAGTAGAAACATGGATTCAGATATTACTTCTCACTTGGCCTTGGGAATTCTGGGTGAGTTTAAGGGCTCCTCTTGTTTTTAAGTGCCTTGTGACACCAGCGGTGTTACTCTAATATTTGCACTCACAAGAGACCTCAAGTAGCAGTTAGAGCAAAGAGAGATTAGGCTGTGTTTGCAAATTGGACTAGAAATGATTTGTGAATGTTGAATTTAGCTAACATAAGTAATTAAACTGATATGAGTTGATATGAATTGAACAGATCTAGATTAAGTTATCTACACCAGGATTATAGTGATTTAAAAATATGAAAGTGGATTCTGTAGCAAAAGAACAACCTACATTTTATTTCTTAATTTTTTATTATTCATTTTCGTTAATGATTATTTCATTATCAAGTGTGTTAAAATTTTGCTATTTATTTGCAGCATAATTTGTATTGATACTTCAGTCTATAGAGGGCATATTGTTTGCTCCTCATCCAAAGGTCTCCAAATTTTCAGTTATGAAAAGATTAAATTTCTTTCATAGTGTTTTTTTTAAAAAAATTATATATATTTACTATTTTATTTGTGTATGTGTTTGTGTGCACAAATATACAGCATATAGTGGAGGCCTCAGGACAACTTGAAGGCATCAATTTTCTACTTCCTCAATGTGGGTTTTATGAATCAAACGTAAGTTGTTAGATTTGATGGAAATGATCTTCACTGGCCAACCATTTCATTGGACCCTAATTATCTTTCTATCTATTGTTGTTCAGTACTTATATTTTGCTCAATTTCCTATCCTGCATTGTATAATTATTTTCTTATTTGTGATTTAACTGTAATTTCCTCATTCTTAGCTCTATTTATAATTTTGTCCAAGACACATATCAATTTTTACTAGAATATATTAATAGTATTCCTGCAACTTACTTCCAAATCTGTGGCTTTTTCATTAATAAGACAAGAATTCTGCCTTCTCTAGGTTCTGGCAAATGATGCCCTGGGTCTTCACGTCATAATGAATAGTGATGGGTTGAGTAGCTCAAACCTATAGGGAAAGCTGTACTCTTATACACTGATCTCATGTTTATGGCCCTACCACAACATACAGACAGTATTCCTATGGAGGAAGGAATAAATAGATACTTTTCCTGTGAAGGAAAGACCTGCATAATGTATTCATTATTTAAGATAAAGTTCTTTCCTCAACTAAGAAAGACAAATGTTTCATAAAAGGATTCACATGGGATATAATAAAGGAAATGCAAACTTGTGTTACTTGCAGCACAAATTTAAATGACATAATTCTGTGTCACTAAACACACCACACTTTTAATAGGAAAAGTTCACGTTAGCTACCAAATTAGCTACTTTTCTTTCTTTTTTCTTTTCTTTTCTTTTTCTTTTTCTTTTTTTTTTTTGAGACAAGATTTCTCTGTGTAGTTTTGGTGTCTGTCCTGGATTTCGCTCTGTGGAGCAGGCTGTCCTCAAACTCACAGAGCTCTGCTTGGCTCTGCCTCCTGAGTGCTGGGATTAAAGGCGTGCACCACCACTGCCCAGCTAGTTATTTTTTTATTGCTTTCATGAAACCTATGACCAGGGAAACTTTTAGAAGGCTTCATTTGGACTTATGTTTCCAGTGGGACATGAGTACACCACAGCAAAGAGAAATGACTGCAGGCAGCAGATATGGTAGCATGCATAGCTAAGAGACCACATCTCAAAGCAAAAACAGAAGCAGAGAGAGAGAGACAGACAGAGAGACAGAGAGAAAGAGAGACAGAACTGAGAATGTCCTTGGCTTTTAAACGTAAAACCCTGCACCTAGTGAAATACTTTGCCCAGCAAGGCCACATCTTCCAAATCTACCCAGACACAGCCACCAACTGAGATCAGCAGTCACACATCTGAGCCTACGAGGATGTTCTCACCCAGGTCATCACAATCACAAATATTGTATTGATTTTATCATTCTGCATCTTTAAGCCCAGTCTGAGAAAGAAGATTTTAAGCTCAATGAAATGTTTGCTGCATTCTACCTGCATTATTGTATTTTTGCTTCTTTCCTACTTTGTGATAAATAGCACTGTTCTTTGTGCAACTGGGTTTCAGTTTTAATTTGATTTACATATTACAAAGACTAAAATATACATGATAGAGCTAAATTTCTTAAACCTGAGGCTGGTAAAAGCCAATAATAACAACTCTCACAGAGGTTTCTCTGTGAGAAAGAGAACTGATTCTGATTAAAAGAAGTCATCCCCTGTGCATTAGGAACCTGCCTTTATATTAATAAACAAAGTAACAATAAAGGGCAGAAAACAAGCTTGAACTGTAGACAATTTAATAGGAACTCACATTCTACCCAAATCAGGGTTTCAGATGCCTGAGAAATTGAAACTCAAGTCTCCCTAGAACAAAGATTTGTGGACGTCCTTTTTTCTCATTGCCACTATTTGTGATTTGTATTGAGATATTCTATGCACACAGAAAAAGAAAGGATGCAAGAGTTTAAAATGAAAGCTGGGAGTTAAATTTATTATTAGAATGCTTGCAATGCATGCACAGACCTAAGGGTACTATCCTCTGCATTGCCAAATTGAAAACTACAACACTCACATGATTTCAAATGAGTCTTTTACTATAAAACAACAGAGAAAATATTTAATACACTCCTCCCTGCCCACCCACCCCCCCATATTCTCTTTCTTAAATGAAGTTTCAGGACTTTTTTTGTTGGAAATAAACTTAACATTAAAATAGTGACATCTGGGTCTTGTTGACAGCCCAGCAGGTAAGAGAATTTCTTGCTCTTCCAGAGGTCTTGGTTTCGATTCCCAGCATGCACATGGTGCTTCACAAACACTGTATCTCCAGTTCCAGGCAATCTGGTATTCTCTTGTGGAATCTCTAGGTACCAAGCATGCATGTTATTTATAGACATACACACTCAGGCAGAATATACATACACATAAAATAATAAAATAAAATAGAAAAATAAAAAAATAAGAAAGTATCAAAATCACACAGACTATTTTCCTTGTATATTAATACTGGTATTTTAAATATTTGTCCCTAATGAATAAAATTATTGTTGTGGTGATATTGTGTTTTCTAATATATCACACACCTTAATAAATTTATCTGGGGTCAGAGAACAGAACAGCCACTAGACAGACATAGAAAATGGTGACTCACACCTTTAATCCTAGGAAGTGATGGCAGGAAGCAGAAAGGTATAAAAGGCTTGAAAACCAGGAACTAGCCTGGTTAATGCAGCTGAGATCCATTTGGATGAGAACTCTGCAGAGGCTTCCAGTCTGAGGAAACAGGATCAGCTGAGGAACTGTTGAGGTGAGGAAGCTGTGGCCTGTTCTGCTTCTCTGATCTTCCAGCATTCACCCCAATAACTGGCTCCCTGGTTTGTTTTTATTAATAAGAACTTTTAAGATTCGTGCTACAATTATTGTTGAATTTGGGTCACTGTGCTAGGCATTTTCTAAATTGAGTTACTATAGGTAACTCAAAGGCAGTCGTATCCCCAAAAGCCCATCCCAATACCGATGACTTCTCATAAAAGCTGCACTCCTGGATCTCCTGCTCAACTTGTAGGCAGAACCACTGAAGAGCCTCCATTCCGGCAATTGTTCACTGTTTATACAAACTTTGTAGGGATCTAATGAGTCTTGTGAGTTTCTGAGCTTCCTACCTAGTGCGAGTTTTGTTTCTTTTCTGAGACTTGTAAGTTTCATTTGCTAGTTTCTCAATGGCCTGTATCCAAAACATGAGATGTCTTTAGTAATAGGGTCTTATCATCTAATTCTGGCATGCACCAGCAGCAGTGGCAATAACTTTTATGGTTTGGGGTCCTCAGTGCACTCCTCATCCAGAAACTTACAGAAGGTATACCACTGTTAGCACTGTGACTTTCACTCAAGAATGTAATGGCATCTGGGAGTTGTCTTCTACAAGCTGTACACAGTGTTTGCGATGGCATTCTTCCAGTTCCATTGACATATTCTTCTATATACTCTCCCAGATGGCTCTGAAGCTTGGTACACTATCATCATGGTGGGGAGCATAGCACTGGAACAGTAGTTGAGAGCTACATTGTGATCCACAGGCAGAGAGGCAGAGAGTTACTGGGCATTTTAATTTAGCTCATTTAATTATCAGAATAAACCAATAAAATAGAAGTATTATTATAATCTTCATTATACAGGTAGAGAAATCTGTGAGAGAAATTAATTAAAATGTCCAAAATCACAATGCTATTTTTTGTGCCAAGGGAATTTTATCAAACTCACTGGTTTAAAAATAAACTGAGTAAAATATTACATGATAAAACATCAGTTGCTTTAGCTAGTACCTAAATGGATAATTTTACTGTGTTCTTTTTCACACATTGTATCTAGTGTTTGTAGTGAAAAGGTATAACTGTATCTTACAGTATATCTTCATGTAAGTGGTACTGATTGGAGTGTGTGTCATGTACGTGTTTGTAGACCCTTCAATTTAGTGTTTCAACATTTGAAGTCTCAAGGAATATGAAGAAAAAGTACTGGAGAGAATGTAAAACCCAGAAGTTGGGGGAAAAGTATAGACTACTGTCTCCTGGGGATGACATGGCCCATTACAATTCTGCCATGGAAAGGAAAAAATTCATGGGCCTCAGCCCTCCCTCAAGAAATAGACACAATCAATTTTTAGTGGGGGTGGGAGAGATATTTTCTTCAGTGGTAATTCACTGGTAAGGTGATAGGCTCCTATGGGCGAGCTATCACCCATGATCCTGTAAACAATCCTAATGATATTCATGAGGTCACAAAACAAACACACAAACATGCAAAAGTAGCAGGGTGCTAGTTGAGAAGAGAAATAAAGTGGAAAATAGACAAGAGAGGAAAACAAGAGGAGGTACATGAATAAGATTGAACTACATTATGCATCTGTATGGAAAGATCCCAATGAAACCCATTATTATATATAATTAATACATGGTAATAAAAACATCATAAAAAGAAAACATAAATATTTAAAGTCAGTTTATTTCAAGCAGGTATAAGATTATCAATCACACTACAGTTATGAAAGGACAAACAAGAAATCAAATGTCTCTCACTTCAAGAATGTAACGTGATTTATGGTATATTCATATGCAAACTTTGAAGTAGAAATCTTGGAAGATTTTCATTAGCATTTGGAAACTAGGTTGAAATTCATAATCAATGTACTCATGTAGCGACTCCTTTGGTGGTTAGTAATCATTTCTCAAGTGTAGCAGGGTCCTTGCTGTTGTTCCCTTTGGGGGTGGGGGCCAAGTAGGTGCAGAGTCAAACCACACAGACTCTGGGAGAATGTCAAAACAACAAGCTCAGTTTATTCAGGAAGAGGCAAGATATATACCCTCCACGCCACCCTGGGGGGAGGTCTGATGAATATGCATCAGCTGGTGTGACATGGCTGCCTTTCATTGGTCAGGGCTATCTCCAGATCATGTTTCAGTTGTTGTTGTTAAGACCATCAGCCAGACCCAGGCTGGCTCTCAGAAAGCATCTTTTTAACTTGTTTGGGGCATCTGGCCCTCAAGCCTGTGAGGGATGAGTCATCCCACATTCAAGGACTATTTTATTAGATGGAGATACACTGACAACTTTAAAAAAAAAAAAAAGATAAACATCTCCATCTTCATGGACTTCAGTTTCTGCCCATCTACCTACTTACCTACCAACGTACCTACCTACCTACCTACCTATCTACCTATGTACACATTTATTTATGCACTTATTATCAATGAGATTCTCCCATCTAACATACCAATTCCAGAATCAGTACCATAAGCAATATTTATCAATAGACTTCCTCATGTATTCAATGCCATCAGAAGAAATCTGTAGTGAAAAGGTATTTATTAAAATGGCTAAAAATCTCAGTTAATCTGCCCCAAAAATTAATGTATGGGCATAGACTTTATGTTTGACAAGCTGTTGGGCTCAAATGTTGAGTGATAAACAACATTAGTTCTAGAAGGTTCCTAAAGGGAGAAACTGAGTGTCATCCTCAGTCTACTGGGAGACAGAGATCTGTCTCTGAAGAACAGTACAAATCTGAGGGCTCTCAAAGTCATGAAGAATAAGAAGGTAATTGAAATTCTGAACTAAGCGAAAACTTCCTTTTTGCATGTACAGAGCTGCAGCTATGCTTCTCCTTCAGGACAGGAAATGGAGTCCAGCTTGCAGGCTTTCTGAAATGCCCTACACAAGCTTTCCCAGCCTCCTCAGAGGCAGAAGCACTGATCGATAGGCCAAAATTCCTCTTTAGAATTCTTTTGCCAATTTGTGGCAGAGCCCTTCTTTTGGAATCCCAAGTGACCATTATCAAGAAGAATCTTCTTTTACCAAGGTCTGTGTTTGAGCTCTCTATCTTTTCAGGACCTAAACGGTCCATAACCAACTTTTTAGGAGTTTGGCCCAGTACTCACAAGGTCCCTCCTGCTTATGTCTGTATTTAACAATGGCAACACCTTCCAGTTTTAACTTCCAAACTCACACAGCTGCATTGCCATGGTGTTATATTAGTTCCTTTGCTTATTTAACTCCATTAATTATAAAGATTAATTCATATGAAATTGTCTCTATTAAGGAAATGGTTTACATTTCCTGACTACACTGTAGTAAATCATATTATACTAAATAAGTCAACTTACTGAGCTCATTATCTGTGGAACAGACATATGGACTGTTTCTGCAGAGGAATCTAAACAGTCATATTAGCATTTATCTACCAATCTATTCTCTCCTCTAGTGTTCCTTTTTTGTCTTTGTGAATTATAAGAAGGAAGTAATTGAAAGCAGACCTTTTAAAGGAAATACTTCAGCATATAACCCTTTATCAGTCATTTCTGTATTCTCTAACATTCATTGGTCACCAACTCATGATGATAGCAATGCTTATGTAGTACAGTTACTGTTGTAAAATATATCAGTCCCGTGACGTGATTTCTTCTGGAACATCTTATTAGTCCTTATTTTAAAAAGAAAAAAAAAACAGGGTTTGAGAGATGTTAGTCAAAATTCTAAAATCTTTTATGAGATATATCAAGGATCTTTAAAATTACTACTTGCTCAAAAACTTAAAATCACTATCACAAAGAACCTCTAAAAGTAGCACTAGTCACTGGGTTTTAAACACACATCTTGTTTTTGGGGTTCAACCACATGTTGAACCATATTTAGAAATGCTATATTTTAATGAAATGACACTTTGAAATGTTGCATTTCATTAGAAATATCTTGTTCAAACTCTTATTAATGTGTGTCAGACTAAACAAAACCAATTATTATCTTAACAGATCCTTATAGTGAGTGATGTTTTTATACTTATATGGGTTTTTATTTCTTCATGATATCTCTCTCTGTCACCCTGTCTTTCTCTTCTTTATCTCTCTTCGTGTGTGTGTGTGTGTGTGTGTGTCTGTGTCTCTGTCTCTGTCTCTCTCTGTCTTTCTGTCTCTCTCTGTCCCTGTCTCTCTGTCCCTCTCTCTCTCTCTCTCTGTTTGTTTGTCAAAAGTTTTGTCACTTTGAAGTGTCAGGTGAAGGAGAAATGACAGTGGCAGACACACTATTACATGTGTACTAAAGAGTACAAGAAGGAGCAGCATTGACTTATTCTCTGAATCCTTATAGTGAGCGACATAAATCAAAACTTCCATGACAGTAGAAAAGACTGGTAAGCTTGAACTGAAAACATGATATAGGTCTAGTTCCCAGTGTAAGAGGAGAATTTTCCTTTCATAGTGCCAATTACAACAGTAACTTCCAGCAGTTTGCAAGGAGATTATTCTACTAGACTCTTAATTATAGTTAGAAGGATAACCACAATGATAATGGAGTTGATATAGGAACAGGATTCTTATGACGGATTAGTGAGCAGAATTGTTTGCAAGGAGAGAAATAGATAGAAATGTGTAGGAGTTTGTAAGGTTTGTTTTAAGTTTAATTAAATATTGATGTTAGCAGAAATGAATGATTTTTTTTCTTAAAGGACAAAGATAATGACATTTTCTCTTATAAAAATAAATGAGTCTATAAGGAACAATATTCTGTACCTCTCATATAGAAAGCATTGAATATAAAATGATATGAAAGATGCAATGATGAATAAGACACAATATCCTCAAGGTTAAAACAAAGTTCAAAAATATATTAAAACTATGCAGACTTGATACATCTTCCAATGCAGCATACAATGTTTCAAATAGGCAAATTATAGGCACACCTTGTTTATCTACAATGGCATGTGTGAATCATGATTGTGCTCATGGATATCACAGTACAACCTCTTAGTAAGTATGAACAATCCTGTACATGTCAGTCTAGTCCTGTGGACCTCAGCGCTCATTGCTGTAATACTAAATTTAAAGACCAAAGTGCTTGAGTTAGTTCTAGGAAGTTGTGGAAAGCTTTAATAAGTTATGATTCATTGTAATTTGTCTTGTCTTGAGATTCTCATGGGATTTCTTAGAAATCTTATAGACATTTCTAGATCATTGTTCATGTTAGTCTTTAATGTCCTACATTAACTTTAGTTCCACAGTGATGTGACATAGTTTGGGGCTGGGACTGGCGTGCTGGATCAACTTATCTTTTGGTACTTTTCTACCATGGGGCTCTATGTAAAAAGCACAGGGTGACAGTCATTTGCCTTAAATATATATATATATATATATATATATATATATATATATATATATATTAACTATATATATATATACATACATACAATTTTAAACCAATTATATACCACAAATAAAGAAAATGTGTATATAGTTTGTTTGTGGCTGGTGGTTCTATTATTATACTTGTTGCTCTATTTACATTATATTAAGTAATCCTGTTCTTTTATGACTGTAAGCAACCAACCAACCACCAAATCAATCATGCAGTAAGAAACTGTGTAGTGCTTTGCAGCCTTAGCTAGTAATTTCTTTGAGCCTGGCAAAGAGAGAGTTAGAGATCACCATGTCTTAGTTAAAGTTACTATTGCTATGATGAAACACCATGACCAAAAGCAAGTTGGACCAGAAAGGATTTATTTGGCTTACATGTCTACAGTGAGTCCAACATTGATGGAAGCCAGGACAGGAATTCCCATAGGCCATGAACCTGAAGGCAAGAACTGATGTAGAGGTCACAGATGAATGCTGCCAACTTGCTTACTTCTTTTTGTTATAGATATGAATAAGAGTGGCCACTAATAACCACACAACAGAGTCAATACTAGGCTGTCTTTGAAATCTCCTCTGTCAACATCATTGATCCAAAACTTTTCAATCTAGAGTCAGGCAGATTTTTTTGGACAAGGGCAAAAGCCAGTCATAGTCTTGACTAAAATTTCATAACATTGGTCTCTGGACCACTTACTAATATTCCTACCTCCTGAAATATTTTGACCTTGGCCTCCACAGTTCAAATAGCTCTCAGCACCACTGTCTTCCATGCTTCTACTAGGAAGGGCCATTAAGCCCCACTTAAAATGTAATGTGGTGATATTTTATTTGTATGTTAATAAATGCAGTTTGCCTGGAGATCAGAGGAAATAAACAAGCCTTTAACACAAAAGTCAGGTAGTGGTAGCACACACCCTTAATCCGATCACTTGGAAGGCAGGGTCTCTGTGTGTTTAAGGACACACTAGGGAACAGCCAAGCATGGTGACACACACCTTTAATCCCAGTACTAACCATAGAGACCTAGAGGTCTGTACAGACAGGCAATGACAAGGAAGGGAGGTAGCTGGGCTAAGAGCCAATGAGAGGGCAGAACAGCAAGGCAAGAAAAGCCTGGGTAGACAGGAAGTAGCTCTGTTGTGAAGCTATGGTGGTATGGTGAGTTAAGGTGAGCTGGTGACTCTCACTATTGCCCTGATCTCTAAGGCTTTTACCCCTATATTTGGCTGTGTGTTTCCTATTTAATAAGGCCATTTAGAAATTCATCTACAATGTTCAACTACTTTTTTAGTCCAAAGACCCAAAGTCCATATTCCTCCAAAGAAAAACATGATCAAGCCTATCACACCAATCCCCCAGTCCCCAGTAACAACTTCTGTCTTAGTCAGTGTTCTATTGCTGTGAAAAGACACCATTGCTGTGGGATGTTCTGTATGTCAAATGTGTTGCTCTGATTGGTTAATAAATAAAACACTGATTGGCCAGTAGCCAGGCAGGAGAAAGTATAGCTGGGACAAGGAGGAGAAGAATTCTGGGAAGTGGAAGGCTGGGAGAGAGAGAGACACTGCCAGCCACCATGAGGAGAAGCAACATGTTAAGATACCGGTAAGCCACAAGCCATGTGGCAACTTATAGATTAACAGAAATGGGTTAATTTAAGATATAAGAACAGTTAGCAAGAAGCCTGCCATGGCCATACAGTTCATAAATAATATAAGCGTCTTTGTGTTTATTTTATAAGTGGGCTGTCAGACTCCCGGGGCTTGGCAGGACCTAGAGAGGAAACTCCAGCTACACACCATGACCATGGCAACTCTTATAAAAGAAAGTATTTAATTGGAGTTTACTTACAGTTTCAGAAGTCTAGTCCTTTACCCCCATAGCAAGAACCATTCAGGCATTCAGCAACGAGCATTCCTGAAGGAGCATTCAGGCCGACATAGCAGCTGAGAGTTCTACATCTGGATCCAAAGGCAGCAGGAAGAGAGAGAGAGACACTAGGCCTGCCTTAAGCCTTTTGAAACCTTAAAGCCCACACCAAGTGACACATTTCCTTCAGTAAAGCCACATATACTAAGCCGTCTCAAGTAACACAACTCTCTGATTACATAGCATTCATTCAAATATATGAGCCTATGGGGACATTATTAAAACAACCATAATGTCATACCTTGTGATTTTCTTTTCTTTTTTTTTTTAACTTGGAAACATTTCCATATAATGTTTGACACAAAAATCATCAAATAGAAGTATACAATGTTGACAGGAGGCAGTACATTTATAATTTATAACCCCAAATATATTTATAAATTAGAAATGGAAGATCTACAAATGAAATTATGAAGGTTCACCAAAGTCACTTAATCTGTCAGTTTCTCATTCATTTTTATGTCTTAATAATATTCTATTGTATGAATAAGCCACATTTTATTTCTCTCCAGTATTTGATAGCTATTTGAGTTGTTTTAACTTTTTTACTATTAGCAACACACTGATGTAAACTTTCATGTACATGTTTCATAGGTGCACATTTTCAGTAGTTTGAGGATATATTCCTAAGGGTAAAATTGTTGAGTAACAGAGTAACAATGTTTTGCATTTTGACCAACCACCAAACTGTTTTGCCAAAGTGGCACACCATTTTACAATCTCACCAAATCCTTGTTTTTAAGGCTCTGATTTTTGTACAAAAGCACTCAATCATTCTGTCAGACCAAACCAGGAAAAGTAAGCTATAGTTCAGAGCTGTTCTATTCCATTTACTATGCAAAGCCATTCTTGGCGTTTGCAACTCTCAGCCCTTTTGAGTATTCTTGCAGTGTTCACCTTTTCCTCCACCACTTTTTTTCTTCTTCCTTTTTTTTTTCTGGTTTATTTCTATCTATTACAAATGTATAAAAAATCCTCCATCAACACTGCTGTTAGCAGCAGAACCTTGAGAAATATACCTTTGGTTTGCCTCAGAAAAGGAACACATATTGCACTGTAAAGTTTATAAAATTGGCGCAAAACATTGTGATATTGTTACAATACCAGTTTTAAGAGTTCAGTGACTAATGGGGAGCCGATGGGATACATGCAGAACTGTGAAAGCGATCTCACTTAGCCAGCTGTACACGTAGACTGTAAATCTACATTCAGATCATTTCTGAACTAAGACTATCATCTCAGTTTATCTGTTGAGGTCAACCAGGAAACCCTAGAATATACCTTGATTTTTGCAAAAAACAAAATAGGGGGAGGGGTTTCTTCAGCATTTCAGTCCACGAGTAACAGTATCCTAACAGGCAAAGTGTTCTCTCACTGTCAACATAGAATGAACTGCTGCTGGAGGTCAACTTGGGTTTTAATTTGCATTAGCACTTACATGCATAGTAGTCCAAGTTGTTGACCTCATGACTTTAAAAAGTAACTCTAAAAAAGTAAAATGGCCCTTCTTGGAAGACTAAAGAAACACATCCAGCCACAGATGTAAAAAATCTCATCAAAACAATATACCCTTTTATGAATTACGCCTCAATTTAAAAAAAAAAAAGTAGCCCCAAATAAGAAGCAGCTCTGAAAAAGAAAATATAACTTAAGATATTTGAAAAAAAAAAAGGTGAATACAGTTTCAAAAATAATTAAGATACATTTTCTTAAGGCTACCTAGAATTAGGCTTTAAAGAATTCTACCATTTCAAGTTTACCACTAGTTACTAGATACCTATTTACAAACAAGATGCTCACTTTTTTTGTTCCTTTATCAAGAGAAAAATCTACCTTCAGACTATGAGGGTGGTGATGGGGAGGGACCAGAAAACAAGATTCAAAAAATCCCATGCAAATATCACATTTTTCAAATGGAAGAACTCCAAACTGCACTAGAAGTTCCAATCACCAAGACACTTTCCATTGAAATGATTCAAGTACAACTACATGGCACCAAGGCCTAGGCCTAACATAGGCCTGACAACCAAGTCCTTGCTTTCTGGAAGAAAGGCCTCAAAAGTCCCACTCCATTCCACATAACAATACTTCAAAGATCAATTAGGTTTTCCTTTCCTTAATATTTTTGTTTTTGACTTCTAAACTTAAAGACTAGATTAAAACTCAGCTCATTTCCCAGAAGGCATTGCTTCCCTTTGCTCTATGAAAGAGTCCACCAAGACCTCTTCCTCAAAACCATCCAGCCCCCAGCCTCCAGTCTGTGCCTGTGATGCATCTTTCTCAACATCCTGAAAAGGCAATGTAGGTAAATTATGCTCACAAACACCAAAACTAGCTGTCAGAAAGACGTAACTAGCTTTATAATTTAAGTTCCAAAACACAAATACTTGCAGCTTGATCTGCACTGACAATGATTGTCGAAGCCCAGAATTCAACATTCACAAATTCTCATTCACACACACAAAACACACCATTATCACACAATCTGTGTCTTGAGAGAATATTCTGCTCCTTAAATCTTTGGCCTCCCAGTCAATCCCAAGTTCAACCAACTTTAACCAAAACTTCACTCAGAATTTCACCAAGCTTTTCACCCACACATTAATGCCTGTTGCATCCTTCATCAACTGTCAAAATCTGAAGCCTGCTCAGAGATCGCCAGGTAAAAGAAAACAAATGAAATACACAGAGGCTATTTCAAAACAGAACATGACCATCATCCAAAAAAAAAAAAAAGTCCCGATTCCCGATTGGGATCATCTTTTGTTTCCCACGTTGGACTATTGGACTATTTCACACTCCGGCATTGGCCAAAGGACACGAGAGCTGGTTCTGGAGCATACAGTCTCTCACACAGGTGTCCCCAGAGGAACACCAGAGACAAAGTCACGCGAGGCCTCTCCCGCACAGAGACTGTCCCACAGGGGCAGTGAGGGAGGACACCCACTAGTCCGTGGAGATCCCTGAGAAAGCACGATTCTCAAAATCTGGACTGTACACAATTCACATCAGTCCTGCCCAGGCACCCACCGGAAGAAAGATGCAGCTGTTTGCCAGAACTCAGCACTCCACTCTAGATTTCTGCTGCCTTAGTCTCCATCGCGGATTTCCGAGTTCTGGTAGTTACCTGGACCACTGAGGCATTGCCACAAGACTTCTTCTCTTTTGAAACATCCTTTTTCTCTAGATATTAGGATAGCTACACCAGCTTGTTTCTTAGGTCCATTTGCTTGGAAAGCCTTTTCCCAGCCCTTTACTCAGAGGTAGTGTCTATCTGAAGTTAAGGTGTGTTTCTTGTATGCAGCAGATGGATGGGTTCTGTTTTCTTATCCATTCTGTTAGCCTATGCCTTTTTATAGGTGAGTTGAGACTATTGATATTGATGGATATTAATGACCAGTGATCATTAATTCCTGTTATTTTTTTTGTGGTTGTGTTGTGTTGTCCTTCTGTGGTGTATGTTGGTGTGGGATTATCTATTGCTTGATTTTTCATGGATGTGTTTAGCTTCTTTGGGTTGAATTTTCCCTTCTAGTGCTTTCTGTAGGGCTGGGTTTGTAGACAGGTATTGATTAAATCTGGTTTTATCCTGGAATATTTTGTTTACTCCGCCTATGGTGATTAAGAGTTTTGCTGGGTATAATAGTCTGGGTTGGCATCCGTGATCTCTTAGTGTCTGCATGAGATTTGTCCATGATCTTCTAGCTTTCATAGTCTCTATTGAGTAGTCTGGTGTTATTCTGATGGGTTTACCTTTATATGTTACTTGGTCTTTTTCCTTTGTGGCTCTTAATATTTTTTCTTTGTTCTGTGTGTTTAGTGTTTTGATTATTATGTGGCGAGAGGACTTTTTTTTTTGGATCCAGCCTATTTGGTGTTCTGTAAGCTTCTTGTATCTTCATAGGTATTTCTTTCTTTAGGTTAGGAAAGTTTTCTTCTATGATTTTGTTGAATATATTTTCTGTGCCTTTGAGTTGGTATTCTTCTCCTTCTTCTATCCCTATTATTCTTAGGTTTGGTCTTTTCATGGTGTCCCAAATTTCCTGGATGTTTTGTGTTACGACTTTTTTGTCTTTAGTGTTTTCTTTGACTGACGAATCTATTTTCTCTATCTTGTCTTCAGTGTCAGAGATTCTCTGTTCCATCTCTTGCAATTGGTTTGTTATGCTTGTTTCTGTAGTTCTTGTTCGTTTTGTCAGGATTTCTATTTCCAGCATTCCCTCAGCATGTGCTTTCTTTATTGTCTCAAATTCATTTTTCAGATCTTGGAATGTTTCTTTCATCTGTTTAATTGCTTTTTCTTGGCTTGATTTGATTTCTTCCCATTTTTTGTTCGTTTTTTCTTCCATTTCTTTAAGGGAGTTTTTTATTTCCTCTTTAATGGAGTTTTTCATTTCCTTTTTAAGGAAAGTTTTTATTTCCTCTTTAAGAGAGTTTTTCATTTCCTCTTTAAGGAAAGTTTTTATTTCCTCTTTAAGGTAGTTTTTCATTTCCTCTTTAAGGAAAGTTTTTATTTCATCATTGAGGGAATGTTTTATTTCTTCTTTAAGGGCCTCTATCATCTTCTTAAAGTCATTTTTAGGGTTGATTTCTTCTATTTCTTCTGTCATAGTATGTTTAGGTCTTGCAGGTGTAGAATCACTAGGTTCTGATGTTACCATATAGGTCTTTATGTTATTGCCTGTATTTTTGTGCTGGCGTCTACTCATCTTTTCCTCTGTGCGGTGCAGGTGGTGTCTGTGTCTGAGAGTGCCTCTCTTGTTCTAATTTTTAGTCTTGGTTTAGTAGGGGTTCTTGGTTAAATTGGTACTATTGGGCTGTTTCTTCAGGGACAGCTGATTTCAGTCGGTGAATTATATACTTATGATTCTGGTGATCTGGTTTAGTGGCTGGGTAGTGCCTTCTTCTGTGTTCCCAGGTCACGTTTTGTTCATTTGTCAACTCCTCAGCTGATCTTGTTTCTTCAGACTTCAAACTGTAGGCATCTGAATCCTCTCCCAGATGGGTTTCAGCTGAGCAGGGTAGTCTCACCAACACCTCCAACTTGTTGGGTTTCACAGGATCAGCAGTTGGGCCCTGGGTTGTCCCCAGACAGAGTGCCCAGACTTGCCCTGGTTCCAACCCACGGAGATAGCCTCTTCCCCAGGTGATGGGGCTTGGGGCGACCCCGTTCCAAGCTGCGTCCGCCCCTCTCCGTCCCCGGGCCTGTCCACCCCTGTGGCCCACCGCCACAGGCCCACCCGCGTTCACTTGTCTCCGCGGCCAGGCCTGTATGTCCCTGTCAGCTGCCACTGAGTCTGTCTGCCTCTGCGGGCCGCCAAAGGGCCTGTATATCTCTGCTGGCTGCCGCTGCGGGCCTACCCACCTCTGTTTGTCACTGCCGCCGGGCCCATCCACCTCTGCAGGTCGCCACCGGGCCTGTATGTCTCTGCTGGTTACCGCTGGGCCTGTATGTCCCTCTCAGCCGCTGCCACCGGGCCCGTCCACCTCCGCAGGTCGCGGACTTGCGTCCGCCTGTCTCTGCCACATGACCTGTCTACTTCTGTGGGTCGCCGCCGGGCCTGAATGTCTCTGTTGGCCGCCACCGCCGGGCCCGTCCACCTCCGTCTGCTTAACTCTGCTGCAGGTCCTGTCCACCTCTGTGGGCTGCCGCCGGGCCTGAATGTTCCTGTCGGCCGCTGCCGCCAGGCCTGTCCACCTCCGCGGGCCACTGCCACAGGCCTACCTACGTCTGCTTGTCTCCGCCATCTTGAATCTCCCCTTGTGATTTTCTTTTTCTACAATAGTATATTGCTTTAAATGTGACCACCTGACTAGGAAAAAAGATCATTTAGTTTTCCCAAAATAATGCAGTCACTTTTGGGAGAGTTGAACTTACTAGCATTAACATATTTATTAAATTATAATAGGCCTTGTTGGTCATGAAAGTACAAAGAAAGTCTAAGAATTGATTTTACTAGAACTCGTACAATTGCCCTAGACCACACTTATCCCTGGAACTTTCTGTATTTACTTATTCACACTAAAAGTCTCTTTATTTCCATTTTAAAGCAAGTTTGACAACAGTGCCTTTAAAATATAATACATCCTAATAAAAGCAGGCAACTTTTAGTAAATTTCTACCTGAAAACTAATTTTTTTATTTGTTGGTTATATATCATTTGAAAGATCTGTGCACATTAAATTTACCACATCATGATTTTATTTTCTAAATTAGTCATAGGAATGTATAACTCTGAAATGAAGAATAACAGATCTTAAAATGTTACCCATTTCTATGTATATGTATGGATTCAAGTGTATGCATTTAACATTTTAACATATCTGTAACTTTTGGATCTTAAGATAATAAAAGTCTTTCATATTTAGAAGCATGTGAGATATCAATAAATCCTTGAATTCAAAACAAATATCATACCAGCATTCATTAGCCTGAAACAAAGGACTCATAGAAAATAATACTTGAAGATACCTTATGACTTTAATGTAGATTCCTGAATAGGATAGATTTTTTTTCTAAATCTATTGAAGTTAACAAAACTATGAAAATAATAATTGAGCCTAAAAATAATCTACATTAATTAAAAAATCCAAAATTCTACAGTTCTTTCCAGATATAGTTTTGCTTTTATAACTAATTTTTCTAAAAAACAAAAGTTTGATTCTGAATGACAGACTTATAGAAATTGAACCCAAATCTTTTCCAAATTTTTTAAATACCTGGGGACTGGCAACAACTAGGAAAGAGTCTGGGAGAGACTGTGAAGGATTTTGGGAAATTTGAGTATACTAATTATCTAAGTCCAACCCTCCTTATGTCCCTACTTTCATATCTGAGAAGGCAACACACTCCTAATTGGAAGCTAGTGTGCTACCCTCATTGGAAGTCAACACTGTTCTTTATAAATTCCATTGAGAAAGAAATGTCTTTGTTAACTTAATATGCTAGTTTGGGTAAGCAAGAATCTAACTTAAAATGTGCCCTTTGTTAAATGATGTTATATTTATTAGTATAATGTCTCTGGATAAACATTCAAATTAACAGATATAAGGATTTTGGAGTGGACTTAATCATTATTAGTATTATTTCTTTAAAGTTAATGCTCATGTTACCAAATAATTGAAAATCAGTAATATGCATGAAGAGTTATTTGTTGGAAATATTTCCCACATGGGTAATAGTCAAGGAAGAATGGTCTCCTAACTATTATGGGTATTTCAGAACTGCAGATCAGAGGAATCAAACCAACCACAATATTTACTAAACTCTGTAACATAAAGCTTGCAAAGGTGTCTATGTTTTGAGAAGTACACATCTAAACTTAGATGTATACTATTTCTTTCTTTGGTGACTCTTTTCATGTAATAACACCCATGCCTAATTTTATGGAATCAATTACTCATTAATTAATGAATAGCAGTGCTGAAATAGTTAATAAGTAATTTTCAAATAGACATCTTTATTAGTAATGAATCGAAAAAAGACACTTGAGAACTGAACTAGATAAGCATCATACTAAATCTTTCCATTATATTTTTTTAGTTTTTCATTTTTTTAAGTAAGAATTTTTTTATTCATTTTACATACCAACCAAAGATCCCCCTCTCTTCCCTCCTCTCGCTCCCCACCACAGGTAGTGGGCTCCAAAAAGCCAGCTCATGATAATTTTTAAGAAAAAAAAAGAAGATAAGAAGGAAAGAAGGAAGGAAGGAAAGAATTAAGGCAGTTAGAGAGGGAGGGAAAGAAGGAAGGAGGGATGGAGAGGAAAAGGGAGGATCAATTAAACAAGGACACCAAAGTACCAGATATCTCGAGTTGCAGTACTGGAAGATAAGGAAATGTGTAAGTATATTGATATGACTTATTCCATAAGCACTCTGCAAGCTGAGATTTCTTAATCAGTCTAGACGAGAGAGGGGGAAAAGACTGAAGTGCTAACTGCTTGTCAACTTGACTTTATCATCTAAAAAATACAAAAGTCCACAAGGTGTATGCATAAGTCAGGATTCTGCTAGTCTCTCTAACAATTTGTAAAATAGAAAGTAAAACAGAAAAACCTCTAGGGTTTGGAAGCAAAGAAATACCCCTTCTCTGCAAATAATAATTACATTTTAAGGTAGAAAATTTGCTATTGTACATATAGTAGTGACAGAAAAGACACTTTACCTAACAATTATATTGCCTGCACTATTCAACAAGAGTATTATTAACTGGCCGGGCAGTGGTGGTGCATGCCTTTAATCCCAGCACTCGGGAGGCAGAGACAGGCGGATCTCTGTGAGTTCGAGGCCAGCCTGGTCTCCAAAGCGAGTTCCAGGAAAGGCGCAAAGCTACACAGAGAAACCCTGTCTCGAAAAACCAAAAAAAAAAAAAAAAGAGATATTTAATAAAAATATTTTATAATATCCTAAACATGTTAATGCTGTTTTTTTTTTTTTTTTTTTTTTTGTTATCCTTCAGTCCATCTCCATGGACTAATAGAAAAATTCACTAAAGGTCATGGAGAGTTTTCTTGGTTGAGAGTGATGCTTCTTCTTTCAGAAGACAAGTTTATTTCCCAACAACCACATTAAGAAATTCACAATGGCCTTTGCTGCAGTTTCAGGTCATTGGTATCCTCTTTGGGCCTTCATGGCTACCTATAGCCACATTGTGGAGGACCAGCCCCCACCTTTTACAGGGTACCTACAAAGATAAGAGAGGAATAAAAAATATTAGGCAGATAAGCCTAGTTGACTAGAGGAAAGACAGAAATATAGGATAGCTTTGGGAGGACCTGGGTCAATATCCAAGGGCCCAGAACTTTATTTAAAAGGGCTTTTCATAGCAATGTCAAGGGGCGAGGCAAAGGACCTCCTCCTGCTAGATACAGCCAAGTGTAGACTCTTCCAAACAGTTGGAACCCAGGCCCATGGTCCAATCATCCTCTTATGTAGTCCTGCTAGGTAAAGCAACTCACTAGGAAAACTCTGTGGGCTGCCACGTGACATGACATCCATTGAAACTCTCTCTCTCCCTCTCTCTTTCTCTGTCTCTCTCTCTCTGTCTCTGTCTCTCTGTCTCTCTGTCTCTCTCTCTCTCACACACACACACACACACACACATATCACACACAGAAACATGCAAACCCACATACACTTTTTTTATTTTTAATTTAAAAAGATATTTTTAAAGATTCATTAAAATGTTGATTGGGGCTTCCAAAAATACAAGCTGGAAAATAATTGACTCCTATGATTATAGGGTTATAGGGCTTGCTACAAATATGTTTCCAAATAATTCATATATTGCTACTAACCCCACTGTGAAAATTATGAAATGTGACCTTTGAGAGCTAAATTGACTTAATTGTATCATTAGCAAGAAAGCTTCATTAAAGAATTAATGTCTTAAAGAAAGACATAAGGTATTTCTCTCTCTCTCTCTCTCTCTCTCTCTCTCTCTCTCTCTCTCTCTCTCTCTCCTCTCCTCTTCTAGTCCCCCCCCCCCAGCTCCATCTCCTTTTGTGTTTACAACAAGGAAAAACTTAGAAGAACATAACCTGGAAGGGGGTCTAGTTCTGTCTCCAAGATCTCAATTACACAGATCTTTGATCTTAAAATTCTAGGTTGCAAAGCTGTGAAACACAGTGTGTGTTTTTCTTTCTAACTGATCTATAGTATTCTATTATAGCACAAAAGTGACTGACAGAGAGACTGAAAAGTCCCAAGGCTTCAGCCAGCAAACAGGGGATACATGGAAGCCAATGGTATAAGGTTTGGTCTCCCAGCTGAGAAGAGACAGGAACAACTGAGTTCTTAGTTCAAATCCAATTGCAGGAAGATGTAGTTGAGGCTAGGTGGTTAGGCAGGCAAAGTTCCCCTTGAAGTATGAGGTCAGTCTTTGTGTGCTATTCAGAGTGCCTTCCCAAAGTGCGACTACCACACAGACTGGGGAAAATCACTCCACTCAGTCTTTAGATTTCAATGTCGTCTACATCAAGACACCCTTACTGACACATCAAGAATAATGCTTGATCAAATATCTTAACACATTCTATCCTAGGAAAGGTGACGCGGAGTAGTAAGCATCAGAGTCCTGAAAGATAATTGTAGAGGGAAATCTCATCAGGCAAAGAACTTCCAGCATGCTTTGATATTGAATTGTTTAGAGTTCCATGTATGCTTCAATTTATCCACACTAACAACTGGCTTTATTGATTATCGATTTATCCACATGGTAATAATCTTAGGAGCAGTGCAATTAAAATGGTGGAGGAAAATTTGCTATATAAGATTAAGGAAGAATGCCTAAGAATGGACAAACATTGTAAGAACAAATGGACAAAGATGATAATGGACTAAAAATGTAAGAAGACTGATTAATTATCTTAATGTTCTTAAAAGCATGCTGCATCAGAGGACTTTCACAAAGGGGAGAAATAAAAAACATGTGTCAATCTGTGAAGTTCAATCTACCTTGTTAGCTGCCCCTCTGGTGTTTGTTTTTTAGATACAGAACTGGGAATGAATATACTGGCAAAGAAATTATATAGTTTCAAAAAAAAGATTAAATTCACCAAGAAAAATCCATTCCTTAATGATAAAAAATACGATAGCCTGTATATGGTATCTGTTCCTAAAGGAATATGTAGCAGTAAATGGGGGTTTCCACTTAATGCCTTTTTATTTTTCTGCAAAGAGAAGTGACAATCATATTACCCTTCTCATATTACCTTTATACAGGACAAGCATTACCCTTCTTTGCATATAATTTTTGGCCTTCCTTCTCATTGATGGATTTATAAGATGGTTTATTCACTCCTGTGATGACTCCATGATACTGCAAAAGCATTTACTATATCAAATCCTTAAGTGATAGAATCATAATAGAAGAAATTTTTTTGATGTTTTGGGTTTTTTGTTTGTTTGTTTGTTTTTCGAGACAGAGTTTCTCTGTGTGGCTTTGCACCTTTCCTGGATCTCGCTCTGTAGACCAGGCTGGCCTTGAACTCACAGAGATCTGCCTGCTTCTGCCTCCAGAGTGCTGGGATTAAAGGCATGCACCACCACCACCCGGCCAAAAATTATTATTTTTTACACCACTACCAAAAAGCAGTTGATCCACTAATAGAAGGGATTGGTTTTTAGAAGACATATTGTGGAATTTTCTGTTTAACAACATTTTTAGGATTATAGCTGTGTTTTAAAAATTTAGTTGATATTCTCATGACCATGATGATACTCTTAGAAAAGAAGTTTGGAATTGACAGTTGAGAGTGTAAATGACTTCTTTCATTGTTAAGTCTTATATACTTCCTCAATATTGCTTTTATTCTCTGTAATTTCATTTTGATGGTTTAGACATCTATGTTCCCAAGGGAAATACTTTGACAAGGACACAATCATTTCAATGAACTGAACACTGAGAAAACTACTTCAGAATTCTGGCTCCCTAATCTAATAGAAGCTACCCATAAAGTAATGTGTTTTAACTCTCTGCATATATAACCCTATCTTTTGAAGGGAGTAACACAATGCATGTTACTCAGCAGAAGTGAACCAAAGGATTCTCCAAGGTTATTTGGGAGAATTTTTGTCACAATTGCTTATTTGTTTTATGTGTTTTTCTCTTCTGTGTGTGATTTGCTTATATTGATTTTTACAGATGAATCTTTTTTATAATTAATTAATTGAGAAATAATTTCCCTCATATTCACTCATCTCCTCTACTACCAGACTCATCTCCATATCCTTACAGGTTCAAATTTGTGTCCTCATTAAAAACAAAAGACAAAATCACATTAAGTCTAATTTGTGCTACCTATGTAGCCTTGGTAGGGTTCACCTCTGGAGCATGGCCAACCTACCGGGGGACAACATTCCTCAAAATATTGACACTCCCTCTCCCAGCAGCTACCAATTGCCAATTGCTCCTTGGAATATTGTATGGCTTGAGCTTGTACAAACTATGTACATGCTGTTATAACTACTATGAATTTATAAGGAAAAATTCCCTGTTGCATCTAGAAAACACTGCTTCCATGACATTCCACAGTCTCTTATTTTTTAAAGTTTGAGCAGCCATGGCTCTCAGTGTTAATCAATGTTTCTTGCAGAAAGAAACTTCTCTGATAAGGATAGAGAGATGCACCAATCTGGTTATAATAGCAAGTCAGCAGGAGTCAGTTTAATATTATTCTAATTTAGCAGAATCATAGCAGGTTCTGTGATATATCTTAGTAGCAGTTTTTTGACCCTGATAACTGACACCATGTATGCCTTTGGTCTCATGAAGTGGGAAATAAATCCAAGAAGAAAGCGGTTGGTTACTCCCAGTTTCGTGCCATTATTGCAATAATGAACGTGTCTTTTCACGGCACCCATTATTGTAGCTTGTAGAGTTCACAGTACATAAAGACCCATGATTCATGTTCTCCTCCCGTTGTGAGCATGCATCTTCAGATGCTGTGAAAGATATCCATTAGAAATGAAGCTTCCAGGTGAGTATTAGTTTGATTTCTTTTATGTTCTATGAACTATGAGTCAAATAATGTGAATAGTTTATTCACTGCAGTAATGACCCCATGATACTGCTTTTTACCAAAGCATTTACTATATCAAATCCTTAAGTGATAGAATCATAATAGAAGAAATTATTATTCTTTATTTTGGGGGGGGGCAGGTTTCAAAACAGAATTTCTCTGTGTAGCTTTGTGTCTTTCCTGGATACGTCTTGGTAAGCTATTGCAAATAATTGTGACGAAAGTATAAAATCATTGTTCTTCAATAGCCAGGCAGGAAGTATAGGCAGGGCTAGCAGAGAGGAGAATTGTGGGAAGTGGAAAGCTGAGGCACAGAGACACTGCCAGTCACTGTGATGAGATACAACATGTTAAGATACTGGTAAGCCACGAGCTACGTGGCAATGTAGATGTAACCAACCGTCTTATTAAATAAGAAACACAGAAACAATGTAAAAGAGAAAGCCGAGAGGTCAGAGCTCAGAGCTAAAATCTCACCCTTCCTCCTGCTGTCCCAGCTTCGCGAAAAGAGACCTACTTCCTGTCCGTTCGTATTTTTAAAGTATGTTGTTCTGCCTTCTCATTGGTTGTAAACCCAAACACATGACTGCCTCGTCACTGTCTGAATGTACAGCCCCCTAGGTCTTAAAGGCATATGTCTCCAATGCTGGCTGTATCCCTGAACACACAGAGATCTTATGGGATTAAAGGCGTGTGCCACCACCGCCACACTCTTGCTATGGCTCTAATAGCTCTGACCCTGAACACACAGATATCTATGGGATTAAAGGCGTGTGCCACCACCGCCACACTCTTGCTATGGCTCTAATAGCTCTGACCCCCAGACAACTTTATTTATTAACATACAATCAAATTAATATTTCAGTACAAATCAAAATAATATTTCAATACAATTAGATTACCACCACATTTCCCCTTTTCTATTTTAATAAAAAGAAAAAAAGCAAAAGGTTATGACTAACAAAAGAAAAACTATATACAAAAGTACAATAACTATATACAATATATACAAGTAATAAATACCTAAACAGGTATTTGACGAATCAGAGAAAATAATTCCATTATCTATCCTATTTTGATAATTCCAAGATGTATCTAATGTACTTTCTATCCTAATTAATTTTCAACTATAACTAACTAATCTTCAACCATAACTAACTAATCTTCAACTCCCTCAGAGACCCAAGAAGGGAATAATATTAGCTAACAAAAATAAAAACAGGAAGTGCATGCAAGCAACTTCCAAAAAAATTTTGTGAGTTGACAGAAACAGCCAGCTGCCTGGGCAGTCACCTGAGGTTTTTCCGCAGTGTTGGGGCATCATCTTCAGCCTATAGGCTTAGTGTATCTGACAGACTCATTTGTGAAGTAGGATGTACACAAGGTCAACAGTTCAACCTCACATTGGGTGACAGCAGTCCACGTACCAGAAACACCTGAATTCCACTAGTGTCCTGTCATGATTCAGGATTTTAAATTCTGGAAATTGTTGACAGTTTTTTAATTCAGCTGTCCATTCTTCTTGGCTGTGTATATATGGCTTCATCTCAGCATCCCCTTCTTCTCCACATCCCTCTATTAAATGCCAGTCTACTTTTGAGAGGCATGAGCTTTCAGCTGTTGTTCCATTGTACAACAGAATCCATCGGCCCTCTGCCTGTTAAGCTGCCTTCGAAGAAAAGGGCACCGTACCTTTTCCAGATGCGAAGGCCACTTCAGGGATGGGGCCATATTGTCCTGGCCTCAGAAGATGCCTTTTGATAAAGCCATAACCACACTTGTTTTGGCAAGAATCAGTAGTCCCTTGTTTCGTGATCTGTCTGTCCATTTTGTCCTGTTGATTCGAGGATACTTTGTTGTCCAGTGGCTAACTTTTGCCAGAATGAAAGTTGACTCCATATGCAGTTTCTTCAATGCCCATATTTTCTCTAAAGTAGATTGGTACTGCCAGGAGCCGACATGTCTCAAAAAAGAAAAATTTTCTAAGTTATTAAAACATTTTAAATGCCATATTCTGTAGATCTCTGAAGGGTTTGAAGATGACCTGTCTAAAACATCTCTGCTCAATTTTTAAAACATATCTAATATGACTACAAGTTCTATGATAATGTCTAACTACTAGCTTTCATTTCTTTATATCCTAATAGTTGATAATAATAACATTCAAGGATCAGAAATTTGCATTACATTGTTAAATGGGTGGAATAAATACAATTAGAAATATACATATAGCATTTTCTAACAATATCAGTTTCAAATTTGTGTACAATATAAAACAATTCAATCCAATGTAAAGTATTTAAAACTAGTAATTGTCTTTTTCTTTTCTTTCTTTCTCTTTTTTTTTTTTTTTTTAAACAAGAACCTTAAATCTAATCTCCTTTGCTTAGCCTTTTTCCTAACCCTTGACAATAACTTGTAACCAACCCCCCTAAATACTGAAAATTATCCCAGACCCAAAACCCATTAAAAAGACCAAAAAACCACCCGCCCCACACCACCTCTTTGGGAATGTGGGCGTCGTATTCTTAAAATTGCTTCCTGCTGGGTATGGGCGAAGTTTTCTTTATCCTGAAAGAAAAATTTTAGGTTAATTGTCAAATTCTAGGAGAGGTAACTATATCCTTCATTATCCAGTCTGTGTATAATGCCAAAGTTGAGGGTTTATCTCAAGTCCTTATTCAAGTAGTCTTTGAGACTGGATCATCTCAGCTAGTCATCTCAAATTTGTTCTGAGCACCTTGTAGTTCAAAGCTGATCTGTGGATGATGTTTGTCAGCTTAATGATATTATTATTGTCCACGTGGAATTGTTGTTGTTGTGGGGCCCCATCTTCTTTCTGGAGACTTCAGTTGATATTAGGCCTGGCCGTGATTTCCTGCAGAAAACTGATAAGAGACTCGAACACAAAAACATATATATGCAGCTAGCCTTTTTTCTAGAATTAGTTAGTACTCTATGTGACCATTCATATCTTAACAAAGTTTAAAATGTATATATATATATTAATCTTGTAAATTTTGATATAAAATTTATACTTTGAGAAAAGTTTAAAGAATCAGAATAGAATCAAAGAGTTGAGATTAGTAATAGAATAGTCCCTTAATTAATTTTGCTTTTGTCCTGTACCATAGCAGAAGATGGCTCTTATTCTGGCATGATACAGGGAGTTTGCATTTTCCTTTTAACAACATGCTTGATTTTAAAGAAGGAGAGAGCCATTCTCCAACTCCAAAGTCAGCTTTAAATTTTAATTGAACTGGGACTGTTAGAAGACCAATAGTGTTAAATCTTTAGAGAAAAGCAGAAACAAACATTTAGGAAGACATAAAAATTTTTTTTTTTTTTTAGATAATATATACCCATACACCGTTTCACTCTGTTTCTTGGGATAGATGATTTGTCCCTTTTCTTCAGTTGTCTCATTTGTCCAGTGTTCTTCAGATTCCTTAACCTTCATTCTCCTAAAAGACAAAAACAAAAACTTTTCCCCAAGACTAATTTTGGGGATGTTCCTTTTTGGCAAGTTATTATCTGATGAAATGAAAAGGCATGTTTTATTGATACAAGTTAGTTTAAATTGGATGTTCATGCTGGTTGATGAACTATCACCTCCTCTAATTAAGAGGTCTCTCTTGTTCAAATCGAACCTTTATCAATTTTGATGGTACCCACAGCTTATCTTCTCCTGTAGAAACAAAAGCAAAACCACGTCCCCAATGTAATACATACCCTGGTTTCCATTCTGAGGTCAGCACATCCTTAAAGTATATAGGCTGATTTAATTCTGTAGTTTTTTCTATTATCCAATGTCTCTCTGCAGCTGTTGTTCCTTTCTCATTGGCATTCAGAAAATTCAAAGTTAGAAGAGCATTATGCAGTCTATTTCTGGGAGTTTTTGTTACCCATTTCTGTTTATTTAGCATATCCTTTAGAGTTCTGTTTGATCTTTCTATAACTGCTTGACCTGTAGGATTATGTGGTATGCCTGTAATATGCTTTATATTGTAATAAGCAAAAAACTGTTTCATTTTAACAGAGACATATGATGGAGCATTGTCAGTTTTGATTTGTGCAGGTATACCCATGATGGCCATAACTTCTAGCAAATGAGTGATTACAGAGTCAGCTTTTTCAGAACTCAAAGCAGTTGCCCATTGAAATCCTGAATAAGTATCGATAGTGTGGTGTACATATTTCAATTTTCCAAATTCTGCAAAGTGAAACACGTCCATCTGCCAGATTTCATTCCTCTGAGTACCCTTTGGGTTACATCCTGCTGGTAATGGCGTCTGATTGTAGAAGGAACAAGTAGGACATTTCTTTACTATTTCTTTGGCTTGTTGCCAGGTTATGGAAAAATCCTTTTTTAAACCTTTACTATTGACGTGATGTTTTTTATGAAATTCTGAGGCCTCCAGCACATTTCCTATCAATAATTTATCAATCTCTTCATTGCCTTGTGCTAGAGGGCCTGGCAGACCAGTATGGGATCGAATGTGAGTTATATAAAAAGGATGATTCCTTTTCCTGATTGTATCTTGTAATTGAATAAATAGTGAAGTTAATTCTGAAGCATCAGGGATAAATTCTGCAGTCTCAATATGTAACACCACTCTTTCAGCATACTGAGAGTCAGTTACTATGTTGAGAGGTTCTGAAAAATCCATTAATACCAACAGAATAGCATACAATTCTGATTTTTGAACTGAATTATACGGACTTTGAACCACTTTACTTAAATTTTCTGATTTGTAACCTGCCTTTCCTTCTTTGTTGGCATCTGTATAAAATGTACGAACTCCAGATATGGGTTTTTGCCGTACAATTCGAGGCAAGATCCATTCAGCTCTCTTTATAAAATCAATTCTATTGCTTTTGGGATATTTGCTGTTAATTTCTCCCAAAAAATTACTGCAAGCTCTTTGCCAAGGTTCACTTTCTGTCCATAATTTTTCAATGTCCTCCTTAGTTAATGGTACGACAATTTCTGCTGGGTCTATGCCTGCTAATTGACGAAGTCTCAGTTTTCCTTTGTAAATCAAGTCAGAGATTTTTTCCACATAAGTTTTTAATTTTTTATTTGGTTTATTTGGTAAAAATATCCATTCCAATATAATATCTTCCCTCTGCATTAATATTCCAGTAGGAGAACGCCTAGAAGGTAAGATAACCAAAATGCAATCCAGCTTTGGATCAATACGATTCACGTGTCCTTCATGCACTTTCTTTTCTACCAAGGCTAATTCTTTCTCAGCTTCAGGTGATAATTCTCTTGGACTATTTAAGTCCTTGTCACCTTCTAAGGTTTTGAACAAATTAGTCAGTTCATCATTTTTTACCCCAACAATAGTTCGTAGATGAGAAATATCTCCAAATAATCTTTGAAAGTCATTAAGAGTCTGTAGTCTATCTCTCCGAATTTGCACCTTTTGGGGTCTAATTTTTTGTAGCTCTATTTTATATCCTAAATAATTAATAGAATCTCCTCTTTGTATCTTTTCAGGAGCAATTTGTAATCCCCAGCGAGGCAAAATTTTCTTTACTTCTTCAAACATTATTTCTAAAGTATCTGCATTTGAGTCAGCTAGTAAAATATCGTCCATATAATGATAAATTATAGATTTAGGAAATTTTTTACGTATCACTTCCAATGGCTGTTGTACAAAATATTGGCACAGAGTTGGGCTATTCAACATTCCCTGTGGGAGGACCCTCCATTGAAATCTTTTAACCGGTTGAGAATTATTATAAGTAGGCACTGTAAAAGCAAATCTTTCTCTGTCTTTTTCTTGTAAGGGTATTGAAAAGAAACAGTCTTTTAAATCAATAACTATGAGAGGCCATCCTTTTGGTAACAGAGTAGGCAAAGGCATCCCAGATTGTAGAGAACCCATTGGCTGAATTACTTTGTTAATTGCCCTAAGGTCTGTTACCATTCTCCATTTACCAGATTTCTTTTTAATAACAAATACAGGAGAATTCCAAGGGCTGGTTGATTCTTCAATATGCTGAGCATTTAACTGTTCTTCTACCAGCTCTTCTAAAGCCTGGAGTTTCTCTGTTGTTAAAGGCCATTGCTGGACCCATACAGGCTTGTCTGTTAACCATTTTAAAGGTAGAGCTGTTGGTGTCTTTGGAAGATCATCAGTTATTGTGCCCTGTTCTTGTATAATATGGATGGCTGGTGACCACTCATTAGAACAATATCTTCTAATATTTCTCTCAGTAACATGTGCTAGTTTATGATTTGTTTCTGAGATTGGAGGGATGTTAATCTGAGTATTCCATTGTTGCAACAAGTCTCGACCCCACAGGTTCATAGTTATGTTAGCCACATATGGTTTTAATTTTCCTCTCTGTCCTTCTGGACCTATACATTCGAGCCATCTTGCACTCTGTTTCACCTGAGATAATGTCCCAATTCCTAACAGTTGAACGTTTACCTCCTGAAGAGGCCAAGTTGGATGCCAAAATTCTGGTGCAATTATGGTAACGTCCGCACCTGTGTCTACCAGACCAGACAACAAAACACCATTTATTTTTATCGTTAATTTTGGTCTTTGTTCATTAATAGAAGTTTGCCAAAAAATTTTCTTTATGTTTTCTCCTGAATTTTCTATTCTCTCTGTTTCATCATTCTGACCAGCATGATTTCTTCCAATAGGCATTTGGTTATTTAATCGCTCTCCAGAGCAGGCATTTCCTCTATGGCTGCCGGAAAGGTTTGAACTGGATTTGCACTGGGGGCCTGCCTGAGGCCCCTCTGGGAGTTTCCCGAAGACTGAGGCAAAGGATTACCCTGTCTGTCCTTTGTTGATCTACATTCGTTGGTCCAGTGTTTTCCCTTACCACACCTTCTGCATACTCCAGAAGGAAGGGGCATTCTGTTGCCATTGTTCCTTGAAGAAACATTGTTTCTGGAAATGACCTGTCTACAGTCCCTTTTCAAATGTCCTTGCTTTCCACATCCAAAACATCTAACACTCCTCAAACCTTTTGAAATTACTTCTCCTACCCATGTATCATCATGCTCATCAGCTTCAACATTAATTGTTTCTCTAATCCAATCTTCCATAGGTGCAGATCTTGCCCTTAATGGCCTGATTATTCTTTTGCATGCTGCATTCGCATTCTCAAAGGCCAAAGATTCAATTATTGCCTTACCAGCTTCTGAATCCGAGACCGTTCTCTTTACTGCTGAAGCCAGTCTTTGTAAAAAATCTGTAAAAGACTCTTTTGGGCCTTGCTTCACCTTTGTAAATGACTCAGATTTTTTTCCTGGTTCCTCAACTTTGTCCCATGCATTCAAGGCTGCCGTTCGACATAAAATTAGGGTTTGGACATCATATAAACATTGTGCTTGTGCTGAAGCATATTGGCCTTCGCCCATAAGCTGATCCTGGCAAACTTGTACTCCTTTATCCCTCCATTGTTTTTCTATGTTTTTAGCCTCCTCCTTAAACCAAGTCAGAAATTGAAGTCTCTGGCTGGGTTCCAGAACACCTTGTGCGAGGTCCCGCCAGTCCTGTGGTACTATCCTATTATATGTTGACCAAGTGTTTAACATTTGCTTTACATATGGGGAATGCATGCCATAAGATACTATTGCCTCCTTAAACCTTTTTAAATCCAACATTTCAATTGGAGCCCAAGTATTTTGTGTAGCCATTTGATCAGGCATCTGCTGTACTGTTACAGGATAAATTAAGGGTGACTGTGTGAAAACAGGCTTTCTTTCTGCAACCTTATGATCCCGACTTGAAACAACTTCACTGTTAATTTCTTCTGTCTGAATTTTTACAGGTTTAACAAGTTCTTCTAACGCTGTTATCCTGGCACTTAAATTGACTATCTTTTTAAATATTAAAATGTGGATTATTATAGTGATGAGGTGCATAATTCCACCAATACTAATATTATATAGTTGTTCCATTGCCAGACTGCCTAAAATTTCGAACAAAAACCAATTTTCTTCCAATGTACACATAAAACCCATTTGTTTTTTAATGTGGAAAAAAATTCTCTTTTAGATAGTTTCCTTTAAAATATCTGATATATTATGACTTACCAAATCTGCGTAGAACAGTAGAAATCCGAGGGGATTTTCAAAGCAGCCACCTAGTGTCCCAGGTGTAAATCCAGAGAGAGAGAGAGAGAGAGAGAGAGAAAGAGAGAGAGAGAGAGAGAGAGAGAAAGAGAGAGAGAGAGAGAGAGAGAGGAAAGAGAGAACGCACAAGAAAGCGTAGCCGGCTAAAGCTTAAATGCAGCCACGTGTTCCCTCTTGTGCCGAGTCAAGGCTTGGGTCTGGCTTCCTTAAGCTCCGACCACGTGCGTTGGCTTTACGGGCAGGTCTGAGTTGTTTGTAGCACCGGCTTTAGGCAAGCTGCTCACAGACCTAGGCCCGGGCTAGAAGTTGCTACCCGGACTAGGACGCCAGCAGCTCGGACTAAGAAGCCGATCGCCGCCAGCCGCCGCTGCCGCCGCCGCCGCCACCGCCGCGGGCTGCCTGCCGCCCTTGCGGGAAAGCGGACCTGCCGCCAAGCCAAGCAGTTTTTAATGGATTCTTGTCACGTTGGGCGCCAGATGTAGATGTAACCAACCGTCTTATTAAATAAGAAACACAGAAACAATGTAAAAGAGAAAGCCGAGAGGTCAGAGCTCAGAGCTAAAATCTCACCCTTCCTCCTGCTGTCCCAGCTTCGCGAAAAGAGACCTACTTCCTGTCCGTTCGTATTTTTAAAGTATGTTGTTCTGCCTTCTCATTGGTTGTAAACCCAAACACATGACTGCCTCGTCACTGTCTGAATGTACAGCCCCCTAGGTCTTAAAGGCATATGTCTCCAATGCTGGCTGTATCCCTGAACACACAGAGATCTTATGGGATTAAAGGCGTGTGCCACCACCGCCACACTCTTGCTATGGCTCTAATAGCTCTGACCCTGAACACACAGATATCTATGGGATTAAAGGCGTGTGCCACCACCGCCACACTCTTGCTATGGCTCTAATAGCTCTGACCCCCAGACAACTTTATTTATTAACATACAATCAAATTAATATTTCAGTACAAATCAAAATAATATTTCAATACAATTAGATTACCACCACATGGCAACTTACAGATTAATAAAAATGGGTTAATTTAAGATATAAGAACAGTTAGCAAGAATCCTGCCATGGCCATACAATTTATAAATAATATGTCTCTGTGTGTTTACATGGTTGGGTCTGAGTGGCTTTGGGACTGGCGGGTGAGAGAGATTTGTCTTGACTGTGGGCCAGGCAGGACCAGAAAATCTCCAGCTACAATATGATCTATATTTTGGAACATCGTGAACGTATTCCCCACTAACTAAATTCTGTATAAAAAAGAAACACTCTGGCTGCTAGTCAGTCGGGCTGCAAGATTCTCCCAACCACCATGTCCTGGCTCACTTCCTTCCCCACCGACCCAGTACATCCTCTGCAAGGACCCATCCACTGCTGGGGATAGCTCCCCGCAAAGGATGACTTAGGATTGAACAAGAAAATAAATACGTGCCCGAGTGCTACATGCATTGACTGAGGATTCTCTGAGAAAGAAGAAAAGACAATGATGGTATACTTACTATGTTGACTGTGTTGATCCTGATGTTCCCTCAATCATTTGTGATAAAATCATGAGCCGGCTATGTATTGTTCTAGGGAAACAGAAAGGAAGAACTGTTCCAGACTGATCATTGGTACCCGGTAACATCCTTACCCTCTTCTACCGACTCTCATCAGTTTTGAAGATGGTTCCTAGAAAATATATTTCTCAGTATGCCTTGTGGGTATACTTTGAATAGATTATAATAAGGTAAGTGACTCTTCATAAAGCTGGAAGGCAGAAACCAGTCACAGGTATTCTTCTTCCTATGTCAATGGCAGGCAGACGCATAGATGTGGTAGGTTGGAAATATTGGTGTCCACTGACCATTTGCCCTAAGAATCACTCACTACGGAGCTACAGCTTTCACTATCATGAACAGCAGCAGTGACTTCCTGTGTTTTTTGAGCTGGGTTAGAAATAGCAACTGCATAATTCCCTGAAAGCTACCAACAAACCTCAGATCTATTTGTGCTTTCAATGACCTTTAGTCTTCAGTCCTTTAAAGAAATCTGTAAGCATTTAATTTCCTGTGCTAAATTCCATACTTCTCAGAATGTTTAAAGATGTTTGTGTTATTCTGAACTGTCAGTGACAAAAAAGTCATTGATTTAGTAAAAGGGAACAAAGACAAAATAACCCTACATATAAAATAATGAAATACTCATTAAAGAACCTCTACAAATGTGATAAAAGTAATGAAGGCCTCTATATGTAGATATATCTCTATTTGTATTTCTCTACATGAATATATATATATATATGTATATATATATGTGTGTGTGTGTGTGAGTGTATACATATATTTATAAACACATACACATATATATGCAAACACACATATTATATAATATGTGATATATATATATATATATATATATATATATATATATATATAGTTCTTACTGCCAACAGTCAATAGTGAATCAAAAATATAACTTCTAAAAAGAAATTATCAAATTATATTGAACAAGGCATGTATACTTATAGTAAGTATTTATATCATATGTATTTAGAACATATGTGGCCATTGTAATCTCCCACATATTTCCTTGTTTCTCATAAAAAATACAACTGAAACAAAAATAAAAATAGAATGAAAAAGATAAATAATCTAGAATGCACATCACAAGAAAATATGTGTGAGGAACAAAGGTAGCAGTATTTCACACATAAAACTAATGTTTAAAACACTAAGATTTAAATAAGGATTTAAATAAACATACCAGCAATAGTAAAAAGTCTTAAATCTTTATTGTGAGTTTTTTTTTACAATACTATTCAGTTCTACTCATAATGTGAGTTTTTATAAGAAACAATTTATACTCAAGTTAAAAATGACAATTAGGATTATTTTCTTTTTTCTTCCTTTTATTGAAAATAGACTATTTTCTCATATAATATATACTGAATATAGTTTCCACTCTCAGTTTCTTTCCCTCTCCCCTCCTTTCCAGATCCAATCCCTTTCTGTCTTTCATTCAAAAAGAACAGACTTCTAAAGTATAATAACCAACCATGACAATATAAAATATAATGAGATGAAGTAAAAATTTCATATCAAATGTGGACATAGTAACCCAATAGGAGGAAAAACTTCCCAAGAGCAGACAATAGAATCAAAGACCCACACATTGTCATAGTCAGGATTCCCATAAAAAAATACTGAGATAGGTGGGTAGTGGTGGCTCATGCCTTTAATCCCAGCACTCAGGAGGCAGAGCCAATTAGATCTCTGTGATTTCGAGGCCAGCCTGGTCTACAGAGAGAGATCCAGGACAGGTACCAAAACTACACAGAGAATCCCTGTCTCAAAAACAAACAAACAAACAAACACTAAGCTAATAGCTGTAACATATACAGAAAGGATCTGGTGTAGAGTCATGTCATCCTTATGCTTGCTGCTTCAGTCTCTGTGAGCTCAACTGTACCTTGCTTTGTTGATTCAGAGGCCCTTCTTCTCGTGGAGTCTGCCATCCCCTCTGACTCTTAGAATCTTTCCACCTCCTCTTTAGAATTCCCTGAGCTCTGAAGGGAAGGATTTAATGTAGACCTCCAATTTAGACTCCTTCCACATAATGTCTGGCTGCGGCTTGCTGCATCTGTTCCTATCTGCTGCCAGAGGAAGCCTCTCTGATGAAGACTAGATAAAGCACTGATCTATGAGTATAGCAGATTATCACTAGAAATAATTTTTTTTTTTTTAGACTCGTCAGAGTTGATTTTACTCTAGCTCTCTGGGCTGTCTCGTCTCTGGTTCTTGGTTACACAAGCAGTGTTGGGTACAAATACTTTTTCATGGAGTGGCCCTTAAGTCAAATCAGACATTGGTTGACTACTCTAAGTTCTGTGCTATCATTGCCCTAGCGTATTATGCAGGAAGTTCAGAATGGGGGTCAAAGGTTTTGTGGATGGGTTGGTGCCAATCTTATTCTTTTGGTAGTCTGCAGCGTACCTCCCCAAAGCAAAGAGACTTAAGGTAGGGGTGAAGGCTCCATGTAGGCACTGGCTCAACTTCTCCACCTTTAATGACCTGTGTGGATATTGGCCTTGGCAATGGGGCCCCAATGTCAGTATGTGGAGAGCAAACTTTTGTCTTAGCAACAGCTTGTGTTGTTTGGGGATTTCTACGTTCTTGACCGACAACTCAATTTAAAGCAACCCAGTTCCTCTACTGGATGTCTTGTCTGGCTTCAAGCAATGGCCAGCTGAGACTCATATCCCTCATTACTAGGAGTCCTCATTAGTATCACCTTCACAGCTTGCAGGATATTTCCACTTCAAGGGATTTTCACATGGCTTCCCAAGTACCTCTCTGTTCCCAGTCACCTTTCTCTGCACTCTCTCTCTTCATTCCATCACTTCCAGACAGATCCCTCCTGTTTCCACCCACACCTGTCCCCAGTTCACACTTACAATCGATGACTCTATTTCCTGCTCCCTGTATATCCATTCATCCCTCTCTAAAGCCTTCCTGTTTACCTAAGCTCTGTGGATCTGCAGATTGTAGCTTGGTTGTCGGTTACCTAATAGTTAATATCCATTCATAAGTGAATACATAATATCTTTGTCTCTCTGGGTCTGGATTACCTCACTCTGGATGGTTTTTTTTTCTACTTCCAACTGTTTTCCTGATGTCATTTTTTTTTTAACAGCTGAGTAAGGAAGACAAGGTCAGCAGGCAGCCTACCTGGTTTTATGACTGTGGTTGAGCCAAAAGTACCCGCTGGAGTTGTGGTATGGGATTCAGCAACAAGTGAGAATATATAGCTTAGAAAGAGATAGTCTTTGGGATCCACAGGAGATGTGGGTGGGGAGGAGGGAAGATGTAGCTGGTGATCTGTTGCAGCCCTAGGGATAAGACTGAGAGATTTGATCTAGAAGAACACAGAGAGAGAAGATCAGAAAACTGAGTAGGCTGCCCAATGTCATTTTTTAAATACCTAACTAATGCTCCATTATGTAATTATACCACATTTCCTTTATTCATTATTCTGCTGAGGGTCATGAAAAGTGTTTCCAGTTTCTAGCTATTAATAAGGCCATAAGGGACATGGTTGAGCAAGTGACCTTGTGGGAGGATGGGGTATCTGTTGGGTATGTGCACAGGAGTAGGTAGCTGGGTCTTGAGGTAGATCAATTCCCAACTTTTGCCTCAACTGCCATATTGATTTCCATAGTGACTGTACAAGTTTGTACTCCCATCAGCAATTGAAGAGTATTCACCTTGCTTCTCATCCTAGCAGGCATGAACTGTCATTTGTGCTATTGGTTGTACCCCTTCTGACAGGTGTAAGATCTAATTGCAAAGAAGTTTTGATTTACATTTCCCTTATAGCTAAGGATGTCAATCATTTCTTTAAGTGTTTCTCAGCCATTTGAGATTCCTCTGTTGATAATTCTCTGTTTAAATATGGACTTAATTTTAAAATTGGATTACTTGATTTTTTTTGATATCCAGTTTCTTGAGTTCTTTACATATTTTGGATATTAGTCCTTTACTGGAATTAGAGTTGGTAAAAATATTTTCCCATTATGTAGGCTGCTGATATGTCCAACTGATGGTGTCCTTTGCCTTACCATAAGGTTTTCAGGTTCATGGGGACTCATTTATTAATTGTCTTTCTTAGTCCCTGAATTGTTGGTGTTCTGTTCAGAAAGTCTTCTCCTTCGCCAATGCATTCAAAATTACTCCTCACTTTCTCTTCTATCAGGTTCAGTATATCTGGTTTTATGTTGAAGTCTTTTAGACTTCATTTAGACTTGAGTTTCATGTAGGGGGATAAATATAAATCCATTTGCATTCTTCTACATGTAGACATCCAGTTTGACCAGTACCACTTATTTAATACACGGTCTTTTTCAAGTGTCTATTTCTGGCTTATTTATCAAAAATCAGGTGTTCATATGTAACATGAATTCTAATTGGTTTTAATAATAAACACCCGGAGTCAGATAAACGTATTGTGAATTCTAATTAGACTTAATAATAAAAACTCGGAGTCAGATATCTCATTAAATGCTGAAATATCAGAGAATTAAAGGTGAAGCCAGTCACCTCTTACCTCTACGAATTCTCAGACTGAAAAGGGGGCAAGCTCCTGTCTCCTCCCATCTAATATTACTGTCTCTACCTCCCTAGTGCTGGGATTAAAGGTATAAAATTCCTATGTGCTGGGATCAAAAGCATGAGTCTCCACAACTTGGCTCTGTTTTTCTTTTAGACTGAATCAGTCTCACATAGCCCAAGATGGCCTTGAACTCCTGATTTTCCTGCTTCCTCCTCCAACGTTCTGAGATTAAAGGTATGTGCCACCACTGCCTGGCCTCTATAGTTAACTAGTATCTAGGTCCTCACTCTGATCTCTAGGCAAGCTTAATTTGTTAGTGCACAAACAAAATATTACCATATTCATATATGTGTGAATTTATATCTGGGTCTTTAATTTGATTTCATTTATCAACAAGTCTATTTCTGTGACAGTACCATGTCATTTTTATTACTCTAGCTCTGTAATACAACTTGAAATTGGGAATCATGGGAGAGCCAACAATTCTTTTATTTTTCAGGATTGTTTTACCTATCCTGGGTTGTTTTGTCTTTTCATATGAAATTGAGAATTGTCCCTTCAAGATCTGTAAAGAATTGTGTTGGAATGTTGATGGGATTGTAATGAATCTGTAGATTGATTGAGGAAATACAGTCATTTTTTACTATGCTAATCCTACCTACCCATGGGCAGGGGAGATATTTCTATCTTCTGATATCTTCTTCAATTTCTCTCTTCAAGGAGTTGAGGTTTTTATCATACAAGTCTTTCACTTGCTTGGCTAGAGTAACCCCAAAATATTTTACATCATTTGAGACTATTATGAAGGGTGTTGTTTCCCTGATTTCTTTCTTTGCCCCTTTGTCATTGTATATAGGAGGACTACTGTTTTTTATTATTATTAGTAATCCTATACCCAGCCACATTGCTGAAAGTGTTTATCAGCTATAGATGCTCCCTGGTAGAATTTTAGGATCACTTACGCATACTATCCTATCATCTGTAAACAATGATACTTTGTATTCTTCCTTTCTGATCTGTATCCCCTTGATCACTTTCAGTAGTCTTACTGCTGTAGCTAGACTTCAAGTCCTATATTAAATAGATATAAAGAAAGCAGACAGCCTTGCCTTGTTTCTGATTTTAGTGAAATTGCTTTGAATTTCTTTCCATTTAACTTGATGTTGACTATAGCTTTGCTGTAAATTGCTCTTATTATGTTTGGATATGTCCCTTGTATCCCTAGAATTTTTTAAAGAATTTCCTGAATGGAGTACATAGTGGGTTGATATCTAGAGATATTTAATCAAATAATTACAACTAAGATGACTGCTGTGAAGCCAGTGAGAGATTTAGTAGGAACTAATTATATAAGACATATGAAGCTGAGATTTGAAATATAGAAGCAAAGTTGAGCACACATATGTGCAAGCATGATTTCCTACAGTTACTAGACTCACAAGGAAATGAGCTGTTTTATTTCTTCAAATAAAACTTTATGCCATTTTTATAGGAAAGGAAGTCAGATAGGCTACAAATGAAAGGCCAGGTAACTAGTTTGCTTTAATGTTCATTTCCAAAGTATAGTAAGCAAAAAGACCCAAGGGGAAAAATGTGATCATATATAACAGCATATACTTCCTAAGATAAAGGGCATAGATCAGGGAAAAGATCTTTGCCAACCCCACACCTGACAGAGGGGTGATCTCAAAAATATATAAAGAACTCAAGAAACTAGATGCTAAAACACCACATAATCCAATTGAAAAGTGGGGTAGAGTTCTAAGCAGAGAATTCTCAACAGAAGAATCTCAAATGGCCAAAAGACATTTAAGGAATTATTCAACATCCTTAGTCATCAGGGGAATGTAAATCAAAACGACTCTAAGATACCATCTTACACCTGTCAGAATGGTTAAGATCAAAAATACTGAGGACAACTTATGTTGGAGAGGATGTGGAATAAGGGAGCACTTTTCCCCTGCAAAAGGGAGTGCAAACTTGTACAGCCACTTTGGAAATCAGTATGGCGTTTTCTCAAAAAAGTGGGACTCAGACAGGCGGTGGTGGCGCACGCCTTTAATCCCAGAACTCGGGAGGCAGAGCCAGGCAGATCTCTGTGAGTTCGAGGCCAGCCTGGGCTACCAAGTGAGTCCCAGGAAAGGCGCAAAGCTACACAGAGTATTAAGAAAATATTGTGTGCCTTAATAAACTTGTATTAAGAAAATATTAAGAAAGTTCAGGGCTTATCTTAAGTTTACTAAGGTACACAATATTTTGGGGAACACAATACCACCACATTTCCTCTCTTTTTGTCTAAAATTAAAGAAAGCTTATAACTAATACAAGAAAAACTATCCAATAAGTATATGCTATATATACAGCCAAAAATTACATTAATGATGTGTAGTCCATTAACATTTGACATTTGACAGATTCAGATAAAAACTCCATTATATATATTAACAACATCTGATAAACTGAGACCAAAAAATTTTCATTACTTATCTTATTTAAAACAAGTAGTTCCTTTTTAAAAGTAGATTCCATAGTCTCCCTTTTTATCTTATTATATTCATATTCTCTTTTTTCTTTTCATAATAGATTCAGTAGTCTACCTTTTGTCATTTTTATATCTTCCCCTTTTTCTTCAGTGTAGATTCAGTGATCTACCTATTTATCCTATTATTTCTTTATCTTTTTTCTCAGAGTAGATTCGATGATCTATCTCATATCTATATTCTCTTTTTCTTTTTTCTTTCTAGGGGTGAAGATATCTTTAAGGAATCTTGAAAAGAAAATTTTTGGGTTAATCGTCAAGTCCTGTATCATTTGTCCAGTCTCTGCATAATAGGAAAGTTCAGGGCTTGTTTCAAGTCCTTGTTCAAGTAGTCTGTCTCGAAAAACCAAAAATAAATAAATAAATAAATAAATAAATAAATAAATAAATAAATAAATAAATTGGGACTCAATCTACCTTAAGACCCAACGATACCACTCTTAGGCATATACCCAAAGGATGCTCAAGCATACCACAAGGACACTTGCTCAACATAGCAGCATTATTCCTAATAGCCAGAACCTGGAAACAATCTAGATGCCCCTCAACCAAAGAATGAATAAAGAAAATGTGGTACATTTACACAATGGAGTATTACTCAGCTGTAAAAAAACAATTGCATCATGAAATTTGCAGGCAAAGAGATGGAACTAGAAAAAATCATCTTGAGTGAGGTAACCCAGACCCAGGAAGACAAACACGGAATGTATTCACTCATAAGTGGTAATTAGATGTAAAGCAAAGGATAACCATGCTACAATTCACAGCCCCAGAGAAGCTAGGTAATGAGGAGGACCCTAAGAGGGAGAGACATGGACACCCTAGGAAGGAGAAATAGATATCTCCTGGATAAACTGGGGGGTGGAGAGAGAAGGGGATGGGGGATGAGAACATAAGGGAACTAGATGGTTGTGTTGGGGGAGGGGCAGAGAGGGAGAGCAATGAAAGAGATATTTTGATAGAGGAAGACATTATGGGGTTAGGAAGAAACTTGGTGCAAGGGAAATTCCCAGAAATCCACAAGGATGACCCCAGGTATGACTCCTAGCAATATTGGATAGGGTGCCTGAACTGGTCTTCTGTAATCAGATTGATGACTACCCTAATTGTCATCATAGAAACTTCATCCAGTAAACTCTTGGAAGCAGATGCAGAGATCCACAGACAAGCACTGGGCCAAGGTCCTGGAGTCCAGTCGAAGAGAGAGAGGAGGTATTACATGAGCAAGGGGGTGGGGTGGGGTCAAGATCATGGTGGCGAAACCCACAGAGACTGCAGACCAGAGCTAGTAGGAGCTCAAGGACTCTGGACTGATATCTGGGGAGCCTGCATGGGACTGAACTAGGCCCTCTGAATGTGGGTGATGGTTGTTTGGTTTAGTCTGTTTGTGGGGCCCCGGCAGTGTTACCAGAATTTATTCATGGTCCATGAACTAGATTTTGGGAGCCCATTCCCAAGGGTGGGATACCTTGCTTAGCCTTGGTGCCTGGAGTGGGGTAGGGTGGGGGTGGGCGTATGAGCTTGGTCCTGCCTCAACTTGATAGGCTAGGCTTTCTTGACTCTCCATGGGAGGCCTTACCCACTCTGTGAAGTGGATGTGGGGTAGGGAAGCAGGAGCAGGAGAAAGGGAGGGAGGGAGAACTGTGATTGGTATGTAAAATGAAAATAATTTAAAATGAAAAAATTAAAAACAGGCCACAGATTAAGTAATATTGAATACTGATTTGGTAATAGTTCTATCTATCTATCATCTATCTATCTATTTATTATAAATCTATGTTTCTATCTATCATCTTATCTATCTATCTGTTAGTCTCAGTGATATACCATTTTATAAAAACTGAAAAACAATTGATGTAAAAATTATGTATTTTCATAATTTAAAATTACTCATATAACAATAAAAAGGGACATTAATTTGGAAACTGAACTAATCATTACCTCAATAGGGTGAAGGTAAGGAGGTTTTGCTTAAAATTACAAATTCATTAAAAGTCATATAAGTATAAGAACCCAAACAAGCAAAGAACATACTGGTTAGGATTAGGAGCGAGTGGAGAAAGATGAAGAATGAGAGAAGTGCCTGTTATACATTGCTTTCTTATAATTCTCAGAGAAGAACACTAGATGCCTTTTGTTACAATGTATTTCAAGATAATTACTAAAAGTATCCTTCCCAATCTCAGAAGTGCTCAATAGACAGAGAACACAGATGTATACACTGTGGTGTGTACTACATTGGAGTTAAGTAGGGGCAGGTAAATAATTTTTTATGCTTTGGCTTTGACGAGTAACAGAAAAAATTTCTTGGCTGTCCTCCTTTCTATAGATTGTACGACAGGCCATCTCTGTTATAGATAAAGTAAGCACGTTTTTAGGTAATGGTAGCATTTACTCCAAACTTACCAGATCCCAGTGAACACTGAAGGCTATATATTAATGACAAATTGAAGTATTGAAAATATTTACCCTAATACACTCTCTTTAAAATTAATTATTTAATAAGTACTTAAGCTATTATCATGAAGTAAAAAGAGTGTAAACAAGAGAGGCCAGGGAGGAAAATTAGTTAGACACAGTTATTAAAAGAGAATGAATGGTAGGAAAGTATGGAAGCATGTTTTTGTTTTAATTATTTTGCATATAAACTTTTTCAACAACTTAAAATTAGCTAAATTATTAGCAACTCCATATAGGCTGATTTGTCCTGTTTATTTTCTTTTGTTTATAGGTCACTGTACCTGTTTTCTTGGACTTATTCATTAACAGCTGTTGAATAAAAGACTGAATCAGAGAAATACATACTTGAACATTTATTAGTCTTATTTCCAGAGGTACAAAGAAAGAAAAATCTGGTTAACATTTTCTTCTTGACCATTTTATCATCAAATAAAACACAAACATATGATTTAAAAATGGGGAAACTTTTCCAAACTGAGTAATATGCGTAGCCTTAAACATATATTAACAACATAATGAATAATATTTCATGGAAAATATAGAAGATGGCATCAAAATAAGCTGAAATTGGGTGTTCTTATGGTGCTTCCTGTGTATTGCCAAGTTGGTGGCATACCCATTTATAGCCCTACTGAGATTAACTGGGAGGTGTCCATCCCATAGCATTTTTGCACAACTGCTAATTGCACATATCTAAAAGCACATCCATCCGATACAGTCAAGTTAATAACACTTAATTTCATCTAGGTCACTGAATAGTCTTATTCCTGCACTCCTTAACACTCTAGTGCTTAATAAGGGGGAGTGTCAGTGAAGCAGGGGTGGTTTGCACTGCTCCCCACAAAGCTTGATAGGACTTGGCGACACAAGCAGGGAATTTTCTTTCTGTCTTTGTGGCAGAGAAAAATGTAGGGTGGAGAGGAGGATGTGTTAGTTACTTATCTTGACAAATAGTTAGCAGAACCAGCTATAAAAAGGAAAGGCTTATTTTAGCACACACTTTGAAGGTATAGTCCATTATGCCAGTGAAGATATGGTAGCAGGGGTGTGAGGAAGCAGAGCTCATTGTGTGAAAAGTTAGGAAGCAGAAAGCAGTGAATGCTGCTGTTCCATTCTCTTTACATTTATTTTTTAATTTAGAGCCTCATCCAATGAAATGATACTACTTATATTTTGGGTACGTCTTCTCATATGTATCAACCCTATCTAGCCACTCGGCATGCCAACAGGTTAGTGTCCATGATGATTCTAAATTTCATAAAGCTGACAAGTTTAATCACCACAGAGGGAAATCTAGAATGAAGAAATAGAATTATCGAAATGATGATAAAAATCCTAGGTGAATTCATGAACTCTTCATATATCCAATGTTTCTCCAGAGATCTATGAGCTAAAACACACATGTGTTGGCCTACCGTCTCTCCACAAATAGTCACAGAAAACTAAGAGTATAGGAGAAATAAATAATGTTTGCATTGAGAAAGACATCAAAGGATTCTTCAGATGCTAAAGAATAAAATTGATGAAACTTCTGGTAGAAAGACATTGTGAAGTCACTCCATCATTTTACCAAAAATTTGGAATAAAATAAATAAATCATCAAAGAAAAAAATTTAGATTTCTAACTGCACATAGCAAGTTAAACATATGTAGTTTATGGTATCTGACATATTTTGGTTACTAAGATTTGTGGGCTAACAAATTGTCCTACCATGAGTTAGTTCTTTCCATATGCACTTAGATTTACACTAACTGATTTCTGAGAAGACCTGACTATTTTCATTGGTCCATGGCTCCATCCTGTGTCCTTTTGCAACTCTAACTCATTTCAGTCTACATTGAGTTAGGACACTGAATAATATAAAGTCCTTGAGGACTAAGAAATGTCACCCTCTGCTTATCTTAAAAGTGTGATCAGGGAGGCAGAGCCAGGTGGATCTCTGTGAGTTCAAGGCCAGCCTGGGCTACCAAGTAAGCTCCAGGAAAGGCACAAAGCTACGCAGAGAAACCCTGTCTCAAAAAACAAAAAAACAAACAAACAAAAAAGTGTGATCAAGTCTTCCTTGTACTTAAAAGAATCACATGGATTTTAACTTAGAGGTATGCATTTACATTATTTGTGGGAAGTTTCCAAATAAACTTTAGAAATAGTTCTCCATGATTGCATTTCCTTATTTTTACATTTCCTTTTGTTTTGTAGTTTTCTTTTACTCTGTGAAGGATGTCAGTGAGGTTTGTATTACTGTAACAAATACCTGACATACATCAAGTTACAGAGATGAGGGGTTTTATTGTGACTCACAGTTTTGAAGGTGTCAATCCATGAATGATTTGTCTTCTTACTCTAAATCTCTGGAGGTACAGCATGGCAGAGATAAATGGTGGCACAGGTAAAAAATTTTCCCTTGACTTGGAAACAAAAAAGAAAAAGGAAGGGATCAAGGTCTTCTTCAAAGGTGTGCCTCTAGAAACAAATGGCTTTCCATGAAGCCACAATATGCCACCACACTTCCACAATCTCCTAACAGAACCATTTTGCAGAACAAGCTTGAAATACATGAGACTTTAAGAGTCCTATCCAAACTATAATGTTCTTCTCCTAGAACACACACACACACACACACACACACACACACACACACACACACACACACTTCTTGTATCTATTTCACAATGCAAAATGTATTTGGTCTTTCATCCAGAATCATAATTTCTCACCTTTTTCATCATTGCTCAATTCTCTAAGCCAGAAGTCTTCTCCAAGTCTCAAATTAACATACCTGTGATTTTTCTCTAAATGTCCAAAATAAAACTACGTATTTCTAGCTACAATGACAAGATATAATTGTCCCCCCTCAAAGTAGAGGAATAGGAAAATAAAAAAGATGGACTGAGAGAAAGAATTAGAGCACACTAATTTTGTGCAAACTCTCTGTTTTGAGTATCCTGATCAAGCTACTTCTATTGGACTCCTGGAGTCTCAAACAGTCCAGCCTCTGAAACCTTGCATCTCATTCACCATCTCTCCTAGGCAAGTTTTTCATATTGCCTATAGCTTCAGTCAGTGACCACTTAATGTTTCTAACAACTCCATCTTCCTAGGGTGTACATTGTTGCCTTGTTTTCAATTTTTTAAGTCCACATATCACTAAGTCAAAGGCTGCTTTCAGGGATCCCACTCTTAGCTTAAACTCCCAGGCTTTCCCTCAAAATATCATGTCATCCTCCATAACTCTATGTGCCAACAAGAGCTTTATGCAGACACCACCAAAGTCTGCCTACATGACTAGCTGTAAAAAACCATCTGTTTTGAAGGGTTGCACCAATCTCAAAGTTCTTGACCAGATCTATGACCAATGATCCAATGGAGAGTTGTGGACATAAAGGTTGCAAAGAGTTTGCTCAAATTATCTTCCCTGGAAAGTCTTTGACATAACTTTGTATTTCCATATCTCAGTGTTGTGAATGACTATAGCCTTGCTGCTGGTCCCTGAGTTTCCCCTCATGCTCTGGTGAAAAGTACCAGGTTAATTGACTTCATTCTTTTTTACTCTAATTTTACATGAAGTATCTTTCTGGCCAAACTAAACCTTTTTAAAAATATTTCTCCTCTGTTTCTCTTTACTTCCTATTCTCTTTGAATTTGGCCACATATGGCCCAACTGTCCATCAACTGAAATCTAGAACATTTATCCAATGAAATATTATTCAGCTGTTATGAAAACTTCAGATGAATCTGTGGAATTAGAACAAACTGTCCCGCATGAGATTACCCAGACTGAGAAAGACAAACCTTGCATATCTTACATGTGGATGATATTTTTTTCAAATTTTAGGTATGTGTGTTTCATTTAGAATATCCATAGAGGTTAGGTAGCTAGGAAGAGACCAGAAGGGAGTAGGGTATCTTCCAAGAAAAGGAAAAAAGAATATAGTGTTATAAAGGAATAATGGGGAAACTAGAAAGATTAAATGTGGGGAAAACGGGGTGGGATAACTAACACTAAGGGCTTTTTGAAAAGCAGTGTGGAAACAAACTACTTTAGAAGCTTCCTGAAACACATGCATATATGAAAGGAATTTAAATGGAGTTCCTATACATGGGCAAGAGAATCCCCAACTAGACATTTATGCTACCAAATTAAATCCCCAATACAAGTAATGGGTTACATCTTGTTGACTCATTGGCCAAAGCTGTCCCATACTGCATTCCTGAAAGATTAAAGATTAAACACTAAACACTATTACCAGTGACAGTGGTAACCCTCTGTAAACCAATGAAGATGGCACTTACTAATATCATTGAACATGGAGCTAGCACCACATTAGGAACTTCATCCCAACTGACTAGTGTTCATGGTGCTGGAAGGGACTCTGCATGTTACTGGAGGAGAGGAGTAGACATCAGTATCACCCAGATACAAGACCTGTGACTTATACTAGCAACCTGCCTGTAAGACATACTGGTACAGCAGTGACACAAAGAGGGTCACCATTTTTTTAATTGTATATAAAGCCCAAGTGGTCAAGAATCTGAGACTAGAGAAATCTTGGATCTAGGGGAAAACCTACTATTGTTCTATGAAATGAACATAGTAATAAAATGACTCTTAATATCACATTGTTATACCAATATTTCAATATATTACTTGAGTGTTATCAGAGAAGCTTCATTTTTTGTAGTCAATGGTAGGTAGAGACCCAAAATTGGGCAGTGAACTGAGTGAGAGACTCTGGGGCACTCAGCCCTAAATGGGATTTTGTTTTTGCTGGTTTTTTTTTTTTTTTTTTTTTTTTTTTTTTTTATCATTGAACTCATTCCCTTAAGGCTCAGGGACTGCTGCAGAATAGGAGGTGGAAAGATTCTAAGATTCTAAGATTGAGAGGTGATGAATGACTCCAAGGAAACAGTGTCATCCAGATACAACATGATTGGCCCACTTGAAAACATATGAAGGCTCTGATATGAAGCACAAAACAAGTTTAAGGAAAACAAAATCCCAACACAGAAGAGGGAATGTGGGCACAAAGCCCCATGTCCGTCTAACCAAGACTATTTGTTGCTGTTGTTTTCTACTTTAGAATTCTTAATATATATAAAATTATACAGTTCCTCCTAACACTGGGATGAGATTTAAATCATATAGAAAAGCACCAACTTGAAAGTGGTATGCATTTAGTGTGCTTTCTTTTGAATAGATAGCCTGTGCATCCATGTTTAAGTAATGAATTAGGCACTCATATGGATGAATGTATTCCCAGAAGCCATTTGTAATTGGTAACTTTTGGGAGAAGGAAAATGAGGCTTGTCCAATGGAGTGAAATGTGCTATATCTATCTACAGGTCAAGCCCCTTGTGTGTGAATAGCTGTCCAATAAAATATGGACTCTATGTTTTTTGTTGGTTTTATTTTTTGTTTTAGTGGGTTTTGGGGGGGGGCACAGGGAAGGGGACTGTTGTTGGTACTTACATTTGTTTTTTACTTGTTTGTTGAAGTTTTTGTTTTTTCTTGAAAGAGATATAAATAACATGAGGTAAGGTGGAGGCGAAGGTGGGGGGATATAAGAAGAGTTGGGGAAGGAAAAGAATATGATTAAATATAACATGTAAAATTGTGATAATGCATACAAAAAAAGAACATGCCTTTAGGCAAGGAATACTGTTGTTAGTTTTCAGTCACAACCTACCAATATGGGCAGTCCAAGGAAGATACAATCATTTTTCAATATTATTTGCTAAGCAGGTTATGTCCACAGTGGGGAACTTAACTTGTTAACAACATAATTTTGTTTCAACTGTTATTTCTCATTAAATATAAACCCAGTGAATCATGATCTCTGGTTGAGAGGGCCATTGGTATTATTCCCATGCCTCTTGATACAGTATGCACTTTGTAGTCCACCAAGCAAGGAATAACCTCAACTTTAATTATTATGATTTAATAAAGTTTTTTTCTATTATCCTCTCAGGTATCCATGCAAAGTAAATTAAAAAGAATAATAATAAAATCTTTTGGAAAATATTTCCAAAATATTTTTGCCAGTAGGAATGCTAATGGTTCCTGAAGAGTGATGTGGCTATTAACATTAGCAGGAGTTTGGAAAAAGCTGATTTTAATTTTGAAGTACAACTTGTAAGGCTTCATAATTTTGAAGAAATTAATTCTATGCTTGGCATATATAAAAAGACACTGAGACTGAGAAAGGGAGCCCAAAGATATGAATCTGTGATGGCTGTTCTTGGTTGTCAACTTGACTATATCTCAAACTAATGAAAACCCAAACAGCTGGCATACCTGTGAGGGAATGGATTATTTGAAGTGGGAAGATCTACCCTAAATCGGATCATTTGAGGTTAAAAGAGCCATTGACAATCTGGGACACACCTTCTGGTGGCAACCAACATAAAAGGATACAGAAAAAGGAAGTTTTTCTTTTTGTCTGCATGTTCTCATTTGTGCTGGCAAATTCATCAGTCCTATTACAAACACCTGCCTCTGCTGGCATTAGAACATACTTCTTCAGGATTCCAAAACAGACTAAAAACCAGAAGATCTCTAGAGCTCCAGGACCAGAATAGGATTGCTAAGACATCCAGTCACATGGACTGAACAACTACCAGATTCTTGCCCTTTCCATCAGGAGATATCCATGGTTGGATTACATGAACCACAGCCTATAAGTAATTCTAATAAATCATATATATTTATATTCAGTAATTCCATCAGTTTCATTCCTCTAGAGAACCCTTAATCATAAAGACTGGGTTATTATAACATTATGATTCAACTTTAATAGTAAAGCAGTGTTTCTCATAGGTAAACAAAGGAAATAGTTTCCTGTTATATAATACACTCCTGATAAACAATGGTAAAATAAAGTCTTATACTATTACATATAATTAAAGCAGCATTACTTTGAAATGACACTCTCTATTGTTGAAAAAAGATTAACAGTAGACAAGTAAAATGATCCCAAGAACATAGCAAATGCTACAGAGAAATATTTCTATAAGACTGACATGAATAAAAAAAAACTTGTAAGTACATATTTAGACATAATACTGATAAATACTTAATGAACTATTTTATAACATAACCATAAACTTTATAGGCATTGTAAAAGGGAAAAGAATTGTGTGGCTTTTTTATTGTTATATCTATTTTATTGCTGTGGTCTAGAATCAAACCTATTATCTCTGAGGAATGTCATAACATGCTGTTCAGTTTATAACATTTATAGAAATAGCATATATGACAATAATATCATAAAACTGGCAGAAAAGGAATGAGGGATTAGAGTGATAAATTTCTTATGGCTCAAAGAAATATCTTTAAGATAAATTAGCTAAATATGTTGAAAAAATATTAAATACATTTAAATGCTAAATTAATCAAAAAAGAAATTAACAGAAAAATAACATGAATAAAAAGAAAAGAAAATTATGAATTTGATTACATGGACATATTTTAACATGACTGAATCAAACAACGTACTGGAAAACAGAGATTGTCAGACTAGAGTTAAAACCAAGAACTCATATATAAATTGTCTGTTGAATACATATTTTAGTCTTAAAGAAACAACCAAGGTGAGAGAAAATTGATTGGAAAATGTATCAAATTAACCAGCAATACACCTGAATACACATGGGAAAGCTCAGAAATTAGACTAGATTAGTATAAAAATGAATTTCCAAACAAAAATGTGACTAGGGAATCTTTTAATGATTTAAAACTCTCAATCCATAAGGACCATATAATAATTATAACATGCATGTACCTAATAACCTATCTCCAACACTCATGAAGCAAACACTGGGGAAATGATGGGAGAAGACAGTTCAGTGATATTCAGGGACTTCAATAGCTTACTTTCAAGAGTTAATAGCTAAATTTCAGAGACGATGAGCTAGATAATGATCTATTTGAACAGTACAATAGACATCTCTAATATTTTTATACAACAGTGAATAGGCAATAAAATGTTTATCTTAGCAAATACTCAGGGAATGTTCTTCAAGATGTATAACAGGCTATACAGTTAAACAGAATTCCACAAATTCAGCTAATCTCTGATGACATTGAAATAGAAAAACAAACTTGGTTAACTTATTAAGAGTCAAATGTGAAGAGTAAAAAGTTAAGTTAGAAATGAGGCAATCAAGTCAAATGTGAAACTGGCAAAGTATTTGAATGGGCTGGGGGAGGTGGTGTGAAAGGGAAATCCCAGCACACAGGATGGAGGAGAAAGTACCATGTAATTTGAGGCCATTCTGTAATAAGATCTTGCCAAACCAAAAGTGACTAGGAAAAAGAGGGGTTGAGAAGAAAAGAGAAGACAGGAGATGAGAGGAGAGGGGAAGAAGAGAAGAGAGAAGAATAATGAAACCGTACAAATTACAGCTTAAATGTCTTTTAGAGAGAAGCATAGAAGATTGAAAAAAAAAAAAACTAATAGCAGAACACCTCACATAGATATCATTACTGTCTCTTTCAAACCCCAAGAAAAGAAAACTAAAGTAAATGAAAAACAAGTGGAAAGAATGGAGAAAGTTTGATTAGAAAGTAATAAAACAAGTAATAGAAAAATAAAGAAATCTCACAAAAAAAACTCTAAGCTTTTTTAAAATCAAAGAAGACCAACAAATCATTAGATAGATTAATCAGGAAATAATATCAAGATTCAACCTACAAAAATCAAAATGGAAAAAGGAGACACTACTACTATTAGCCTCCTCTCTCTCTCTCTCTCTCTCTCTCTCTCTCTCTCTCTCTCTCTCTCTCTCTCTCTCTCTCTCTCTCTCTCTCTCTCGCAGGAATCTTAAAAGTTCTTATTAAAAAATCAAACCCGGGGCCAGGTATTGGGGTGAAATGCTGGATGGATGGTCAGAGAGACAGAACAAACCACAGCCACAGCTATCTAACCTGACCAGATCCTCAGCTGGTCCTGTCTCCTCAGACTGGAAGCCTCTGAATCCTCATACAGAATGGGTCTCAGCTGAATTGCTGCTCAAAAGCCTGAATGCTTAACCAGCCAAATGCTTAACCAGCCAAATGCTTCTAGTTTCTGGTCCTCATGCCTTATATACCTTTCTGCTTTCTACCACCACTCCCTGGGTTTAAAGGCTTGCTTTCTGGGATTAAAAGCGTGTTGAGTCACATGCCTGTCTGTATCCTTGAACACATGGATTTCTGCCTCTGGAATGCTAGGATTAAAGGCGTGTGCTACCACTGCCTATCCTTTATGTTTAATATTGTGACTGCTCTGTCTCTGACCCCAGATAAGTTTATTAGCATGCACAATATTTGGGGGAATACAATACCACATGTGTGTGTGTGAGTGTGTGTGTGTGTGTGTGTGTGTGTGTATGTGTGTGTGTGTGTGTATAATGAAGATTATAAAGGAATACTATAGACTATTTTTGGCAGAAAATTTGTGAATGTAGAAAAATTGATACAAAAATAAAATGATGAAAAATGACTAGCTGAAGTGGGAATAGACAATTTGAAGTGCACACAAAAAATAAAGTAAATAATTGGTGTACTCACAAAAAAACAACCCAGGGTCACAGCCTGTATTTTTGAATTCTACCAAATACTTAAAGGTGATAAATACCAAATTTTCATAGTATCATTAAAAATATAGAACAAAGGATACCTTTTCAATCCATTCTATGCAACAAAGTTTCTCAGATTCCAAAATAAGACTAAGACATGAAAAGAACTCTGCAACTAATGTTACTTATTAATATTGCTACAAAGAACATTAAAAAAATGTTAGGAAACCAGGTTCAGAAACATGCAAAGGTTTATACACAGTGAGCAATTGAAATTATTCCTAGGAATAAAAGACGTTTTAATATCTGAAAATAAGTAATCATAATGTACTGTCAGTTAAGTGTGAGCTGACCAAAGTAGACACTGATGAGCATCTCACAGGGTAGCCCATTATGCTTCAACTTTACTCAAAGAACTGTAGGCAGTTGAGGGAAGTTAGGGAGGGAGCTGTGGCCTTCCCCAGGGAAGATCACATCAAATTATTGTCTATAGCTTTATGAGAAACCCTTAAAATATACATACAAGTAATGTTATACAGACTGAGCATACTATGTTTTGGAAAATATATGTATACATATATATGATGTATACATATGTGCATATTGTACCAAGTAGTGAAGAAAGAGGCCATAAATTTTAAGGAGAGGAGGGAAGGGTTTATCGGACAATTTTTAGGGTCGAAAAATGAAGGAATAAATTTAATTATATTAATCTCAAAAATTACATATCTTTTTCAAAAAATGAATAAAATATGAAAATTAAAAATAATAAACTATATCAGTTAAAATTTTAGAACAATGTGGTATTTTCAGTAGATGTGAATAAAGTGAGACAAAATGTAGAATATTTGATGAAAAAAATACTATGCAAACTCTTGTTTCTGTGTTTTTCAGAGCCAACATCATACTTGAAGAAAGCTCTAGGTGCTTTCAGCAGAAATAAGGGATAAAGACATTAATTTTCCTGTTTTTCACCAAGATTACATTGAAAGTGAGTCTAGGCATGGAAATTGGGCAAGAGAATAGTGTTATATCCAAATTTATATTTTAGATGGAGTGTCTGAGACTTAAGAAACTGATTCATGGACCTTGAACTCTATTCCTTCTAAATGAATGGAGATTAAAGACCCTAGGTTCTAGGTCACTGCAGAGAATGCATTGATTCTCTTCACTTATTGTTGCAGGGTAACATAGCTGCATAGAGTACAAATCCATTTCCGTAGAACGTTTGGAGACATTCTTTGATGAAGTTATTTTATTGAAGTAGTAAATCATGACTTTGAGTATGATGACTTCTGAATCCCAGAAAATATTTGAGCAACTACTGAATAATAGACAATTTTGGAAACACCTAACACAGTTGCTGAAGGAAACTCTCTCATGTGGAGGTCCAATAATTCCATAATATCTAGGGCATGTGAGGAGTCACAAAATCTGAAAGTTATGAGAACAAAATATATTGAGGATTACGTCCGTTTTTAACTGGATGCGACATGGAAGTTGAAAATCTTGCAGTGTTGTATGCTGCGGTACTGAGTAGCATGGACATACAGACTGCCACAAGAACTTAATGTGGATATATTTTTTTTGTCATAAAGAATGACTATTTGAAACTGATGAATATATTAAAGTAGATTTTTCTGAATATCTGACATATGAAACATAAATTATTTAAAGGAATCTTAGGGGAAGGATTAAGTTGGTTATAATAATCAGGAAAGTAGTAGGGACAAAAAGGAATCTCTGAGCAGACAAGAAAGAAATAATCACACCTCATCTGAACTTTTAATATGAACTGACAGCAGAACAAGAGTAAGGGCAAGATTTCTTTAATATAAATTTCCAGAGATATAGAGTAGATGGATATGGTTGAAAGTTTAATTAACAAAAGAGACTGAGAAATTATGAGGAAACATTTGAGTTTTATAAGTCCTCTGAAAATAACAGGAAATATAAAATAAATATAGACTCATCAAGAATTTAATAAGTAGAGCTAAAATTATGTTTAAAACAAGTGGGATGGTATTCTCATGCACTTTTGAGTAGTAATTTCAAATTTTATAGTCTTCCAAAATCATACTAGTTTTATTTTAAATAACAATTACCATGTATCATTTTTGTTTATTTTCTGATAAAAGAAATTCTAGATTTTTAGGTATTTTAGTTTTAGAAGTCTCATAAGCTGACTTAATCAGAAACTGTTTTCACTAAAATGCAAATGTGTTTCAGTGGCAGCTGGGTTTAACTTTTTCCTTTCTTTCTTAACCCTAGAATTTTCTTAGCACTGTACCTCTGATGGAGCTAAAGTATACATGAATTTTAACCTATTGATTTACAGAGTGAAACTGAAATTCTTTTTTATGTGACCAAACAATAATATATTATATATGAATAGACACATTCTCAAAGATATATACTAATATGGAACAACTATGAAAAGATAAAACAATGCTGGTCATGGGGGCACATGCCTTTAATGCCAGCACTCTGGAGGCACAGGGGGTGGATCTCTGAGTTTGAGGCTAGCGTGATCTACAAATCAAGTTCCAGGACAGCCAAGGCTACCCAGAGAAACCTTGGAAAACTAATCAAACAAACAAACGAACAAAGCAATAATTAAAGAATGAGCTTTAGAAGTCAATGGTAGGCCAAGGGAAAGATGAACAGCATGATAGTGTGGAGGTAGAAGCATTTGAAAGCGTCAAGATAGTATTTGTTTAACAGCGCCAGTAACATTTAGAAATGTTCTGCGCGCGCGCGCGCGCGCACACACACACACACACACACACACACACACAGCTATCCCTCATCCCCTCATTCCCCAAAGGGGGGCGGGGATGAAGAACATGCTGTGTTTCTAAGGAATAGAGTCAGTTGCAAGCACAGCTAAATGGGGCAAAGAGAAAAATAATAACTTAAACTTAGTCGGCTTTAACACAATACTATATAGGAATGGAGAAAATGTTTGGAAATTGTTACAAATGCGTTAAATGCTATTTTTAAGAGAGGAAGATGCAATTATAGCTCTTTAATTTCAAAGAGAATAATGGACAAAATACACATTGAAGGAATTTCTGATAAAATTGTGAAACAGCAAACCTCTCTAAAAAGCTATTTGCAGAAAAGTGTTGCAACTTTGAAATGAGCATAATGATCATTAAAGATTAACAGTTTAAAGAAAGCCATTTTTTCCTAATCCAGAGTTTATAACAAAAGCAAAGCTTAATGAAATCCATTAATGTCAACACAAGTTTAGAAATTTTAACAAGAAAACATTGTAGAATAAACTGCAGGTTCAGCAAAGTAGTTTGTATTTTTTTTAATTAAGAAAAATTTTTATTTATTGTACATAACAATCACCGATTTCTCCCCTCTTCCTTCTTCCCACCCCTCCAGCCTTCCCCTATGGAACCATCCTCATTTCCCTCCTACAAGAAAGTAAGGCCTCCCATTGGGAGCCTTGAGGCAGTGGGGAGGGATTTGACCTGCCTCTACTGAATGGACCAGTAGTTTGTATTTTTAAAAAGCAATGTCATTCAAATGGTCTGCCTTTCCCCATTAAGAATATGCTGTCTAGACATAAGGTAGTAAAGGGAACATATTTAAAGGTAAGTTTGCACCAGGATATTTTTTTTAAAGTTCTGTTATATTCTTCCAAGATGAGCATAGTTATAATTAAGATTAATTTTATTTGAGCAAGGACAACACCATCTTAACTCACAAAACACAACTGAAACCATGCCTGCTCATTCCAACTCAGCATAAAGTGAATCAAAACATAAAGCACTTTATCAAAGCTTTTGATAAAGTGCTGCCTTCCATTTATCATTACTCATATATTATGAGATACGTAGTTTTTATTTGCACTGAATTCAAGGGAAATTGACAGACATGTACCTGATGTTAAACTATCCATGTGACTTTAAAAAGAAAATACAGTCAATATGTATTTTGAAGCTATGTTTAGAATTGTGTGAGCTTGATTTTTTATTTATCAGTTTTACCTAATAAATAACTCTTACAGATGGGGCAAGAACATTCACTGTTTGGTGAATTGATTTTCTTCATTATTTTTGACATTTTCATTCATTAATATATGTATGATATACGATACACACATATAATGTACATATATATTACATTGTGATTATAATTAGCAACCACTACTCTTTGTATGCCTCTCTTCTAAACTCCTTGCTACTTAATCTCCCATGGGTATAACATTAGAGGAACTAACAGCCCTCCTCCAGAAATGACTGACAGTTATTAACTGCTCAGGAAGTTAATAGTGTCACCTTTATTCATGGTAGTAATTTGCAGGTCTCAATATTGTTCTGGTTTCCATAGCTGCTTTGTGTTCATGATTGCAACAGTGATGTCATATCTGGACTGCAGCATTTCATGACACTCTTACGCATGTCTCTAACTCTTAAATTCTTTCTCCTCTCTCTTCTGTGCTGATCTCTGGAACTTGGGGAGAAGTGATGATGTCCTGCTTAAGGCTAAGTGTTCATCAAACATTTATTCTCAGTACTTTGACCAGATGCAAGACTCAGGACTATGTGTTACTCGACACAAATGGAACTTCTCTTCCCAAGATTGCATATAACCACAATTATTTAGAAGGCAATTTGGATATGTGGTCATTTGGGGAAACAACACTAACATGTTTCCACCCAGATTCATGTCCGCCCTAGCCATACACTAGGATTATAGCATTATCTGTGTGCCCCTTTGCAAGCAGTGGGCCTCAAATCCAGTCATAAAGTGGACTGTTGTCCCTTAAATTGTCACGCCACTCCTATATGAGTAGAGCTATTGTGCCTGGAGTATAGGTATTGTAGTACATGTGGTCTACAGCTCGGTAAGACCATAGATGAAGTTTCTTCACTAGCAGCTTGCATAACACCTTTCTGCATTGTGAACATAAGCCAGCTTGGAAGGACATTTCTAGCTTGGATCCATCTTAAGTTATCTGTATCTTCTAATTAAAGAAAGTGTTAGAAATATATGTTAGTTCAGCTCTATGGTTTTACTCCTTTGTTCTGGGTAAGTTCTGTAAGACAGATAAATGAAACTAAAGTTAGACTTCCATTCATGAAAAATGATTGCAATTGATGATGATATGGTGAATGCACTAAAGTGTATTTTAATCAAATTTTATAAAATGTTAAATTTCAGTGAGAGTTTTAAAACACAGATTCTTAGTCATATAGTGCTAGTTTCTGCTTTTATTAAAAAATATGAATATTACCTGCAAAGAACCTGGAAATACCATACAAATTTTCAAAACTTCTTCAAGGTTGGAGCTGATATAATTGTTATATATAATGACTGCTATAAAATTGTTCTTTTGAAATAGTCTGAAGGAATATTCTTTTTATGACCTTATTAAATCTTCCAATACAAAAATACACTGTCATAAAATATAATTTAATGAAAGGGTCTGTTATATTCATAACATCCCCATTTCTAGAACTGGACTGCTCAAGTGACAGAACATGGAGTTACATATCTAAGAAGTTTTTCTTCCTTTCATGCCAGAAATAAACTCTCTCTACCTCAGTTTCCCTCACTATGGATAGAATTACTAAATGCATTATGCCAGTTTGGTAAACACTAACAGGAAGTAGTGGCAGCTATAAAAGACAAAGGAGGTTTTAGGAGATACCTTTTATGCTTTATGATAATAACACCAGATCTTCAAAGCTATCATTAATCATTAATTGTGATAAACAAGAGGACACATGGGGGAAGTGTTATTTTGTTATATTGATACCTCTTATTCTCCTTTCCCTTGAATTCCTTTCTTCATCAATCCAGGATATTATAACACAATGCTGAAATCCAGGTGGCTTATAAATGGTAGACATGTATTTCTCACATTTTAGAAGGTGGAAAATCCACGTTAAGAAACTCGCATGCTTGGTGTGTGGACAAGGCCCCCTTTGCTTTATTGATGATGTCCTCTTACTGTGTGCTCATATGGCAGAGGAGGTGCATAAGGTCTCTGTTGTTCTGACTAGAAAACACAATTTGAATAGCCACCAAGATCATGACCCAGTTGCCTCTGAATGTCCTATTTCCCAGCACTGTCATTCAGAGCTCTAGATCTCAACCTATAAATTATTGGGGAATGCAAAATTAAGTATATAACAGCTATTCAGTGTGAAGCTGTTGGGGGAAGGGTTTTAATTAAAGAAACTTAGGGAAGAAAACCACAGATGGAATATGAATTATCCTATTTATTTGTCCATGTCCTTACGTCCTTCTACCCATCTTTTCTGACTTATTTCTTATTCCAACTATCCCATAGGTCACAAGAAGCATCACAAAATTCTCACCTGCTCTGTCTTTAGCCTCTGCTTCCCAACCTTACCTCACCAAAGCCACATTTCTATTGAAAGAGAAACAATGCTGGAATAAGAGTACCCCAGTTGATAGAAGTTTAGAGCATTCCTTACTCACATGTTAGTGCCATGCCAGAAAAAAAATAATTTTTTTTTGCCATCAAAAGCTACTTTACACTTTGCTGTATATTCCACAAGGAGATTGTTGTACATGACCTCATTTTCCTCTGATCCTCTCTGTTACAATATCATGTTTCCTGTATGGGTTTTACTTAAAATAACTACCACGAGCTAACTTGGGAAATGACTACTACATATGGCAGAGTACTCTGAGTGGGAAAATATCATTCCAGGAAAAAAAAAAAACATTTTAAATTATTTTGCAGTTAGTATAGTATACTCTTGGTGCTTTGTGGATATTTCCTGCTGGGGAGTCTGAGAAGCTGCTCCTGACACCTTTAATTCATGTACTCACTCTACCCTAGTAGAGTTTGAGTGGGGAGACTAATTTGATCATGCTCAATTGTCTATCTACAATCTTTTTCTTTTGTTCATTGTGGGTGGACATGTGGCAAAGGAGCCATTTTTCCATGCACTGGGCTGTAGATTGCCACACCATCCCCTCACCTAAGTGAACACACACATACTTCAGGCCACTCCCTATTTTACAGGTGACCATTATTTTCCTAAGTGAGTAACTTATTTCTCCTTCTGCTTGAAGCCCAAGCTGATGAAGGACAGAAACACCGAGTTACTCAAAGATACTCCAAACTGACACAGATTTAAAGCACTAAGACACAAAATAAAATGCAATTTGAGGCAGATGTACAGGGAAGAGGGTTATTTTTGTGTGTGTGTTTTGGGGGGGAGGTGAACAAAGACACAAGATTTTGAGCTTTGTGCTCTAGGGCGTTTGACCTCTGTGTGTACAGCAGCTTATATTGGGACTATCGGGTGTTTGCAGGGATGCTCTTGGCTTTTAGCTTCTGTACACTGGGCACGAGGCTTTAGCATACAGACTGTCTTGGCAGATGGCAGGTACAAGGCAGGATTAGCACGAGGGAAGACATGGGCTGCATGGGCTTCAGCAAAAAGCAAGGAGAGCCTTGGCCAAATTTGGAGGGCTTTCGGATACCGGCTACCACATCTTGATCTTTTGCTACACTTAGAGTGTATATGCTGGCAGCCAGGGCCTTAGCAGATGCCTTGGCAGATCCTGGCATATCACAGAGGCCTTAGGAAGCAGGCACAGCTGAAGCAAACATAGAATTATTGGGAAAAGAGTGTCTTCACAGGGCATTTAGGCACAGGATGCCGGAACAATTTTTGCTAGTGTAAAATGGCAGTTATATTATGTATGGATGGCAGTATTAGGGAAGGGTTAGTTGTAAATCCTGAGTTCTGGACTTTAGAAAGCAATAATGGGCTGACTTCTGATTTCATCTGATTCTTCTCAGGCTCGGATGATAAAATAAAAGTAACGCTGAAAAAAAATAAAACAAGAACAAGAATTCTACAGATTCCATCAGCATAGGAAACACAGTAACAATGAAATATAGCTAAATGGTGTAATATTAATTCTGAATCAAATGTGCTCTGTGGGATGCTGCCTCTTAGTCTACTCAGGAGTTTGGCTTAGAAATATCATCTAAAGCCTCTATTGCCAAGATTTCTGTATAGCGCACACCATGTTAGAAGGGTAAAAATGAGGAAAGGATTCCAAATACCTAGGACACGGTATAGTTTTGGAATGAAAGAATGGATGGTCCCTAACTCAATATTAAATGTCAAAAGGTCAGTGTTTAGTAGAGAAATTCATATGGTTATCAGTTGAGATAAGTAAGTTTTAGTGCAGATTTTGGAGCAAGGACAGAAAATGAATCTCCCATTCTAGGGAAATTCAGTATTGACTAACTCTCTTATGCTTGTTTTAAAAGTATTTTTTTTAATCTGGTCCTTTCAGCATCAAATTCGAGTTGAGAGGACAAAGAGATAAACTGTTCCAGATCTGTTAGGCATCTTCTAACTAACATATGTGGGCTTGAGCCTTTTGTCATAAAATGTTGCACTACTAAATCCTTATAAATGTGACAGGAGGAAGAATATTGTAGATGGCTTTAAGACAGCTTAACTCTGAAGAATCACACCCATTCCTAAAAAGGAAAGTTCTAGTAGCTACTGAAGGAACACATTTTGGCATTAAGAACCATCAGAGACTGAACAGAATATGTAGTTGAACAAGAAAAAAAATTGCATATTGCAAATATATTATCAAAATACTAGAGATAAATTAGTGTTGGGAGTCAGTATCTCTGTCTTAAGACATTTTAGGATTTGATTTGTGAACATATTTAATCTTTGTGAATTTAATTCTCTCTTAAAACTCATGGTTGATGGGAGATTATCCTTGATTTGGATTGTCTCTCTGTTGCTGATGTTTTACTGCAGTGTTTCTATATATTTTGTTCTTGTTGGTTTGCTGTATGATAGGTCTGGCATGCTGGACTCAATGACTATATCTGAAAACAGTAGAAAATTCAACAGGAAGCAAGTATTCACATTTAATAGACCCTGAGAAGGGAGCACTGAACTTTGATCTGTTTGCATCCTGCAGTGTAGCTGGAGTTTTCTCTCAGGGTCCCGCCAAGCCCCGGCAGTCCTGACAGCTTACTTATAAAATAAACACACAGACACATATTATTTAAACTGTTTGGTCTAATGTCTCAGGCTTCTTGCTAGCTGTTCTTATATCTTAAATTAACCCATTTCTATAAGTTGTCATGTGGCTCATGGCTTACCAGTACCTTACATCTCCCTTGTCATGGTGGCGGCTGGCAGAGTCTTTCTGCCTCAGCCTTCCACCTCCCAGCATTCTTCTCCTCCTTGTCCCGCCTACCCTATCCTTCCTGTCTGACTACTGGCCAATCAGAGTTTTATTTATCAATCAATCATCCATAGCACCATAGTATTCCCAGGACAAGGAGGACATTTTAATGGTTGGGATTGAGAACCCTGCATTGTGCAGATGGAAACAGAGACACAGAGAGTGATTGTGAGTCTTCCTTACAAAGGAATTAGCTTGAAACCAATATGCGTGCACATAGGGTTGTGACATCCACTGTTAAAAACAATAACAAAGAACAAAAAAAAAACCAGCAGCAATAAAACAAAATAAAAATTTCCTGTTGCATTTTGAGGTAGTGATAGTGGGGAGAATATACTTTCTAAGCCTAAAGATTTACACTTTGAAGGATACTACTTTACTAGAAACCTTTAGATTTTAAGTGAAGGAAACATGCAGGAAAGTTTTGTTGATTTTAGGGATGATATTCTTTTTGCATGTGTGCTCTTTGTGTGCATTTGTGTGTCTTGTATTTGGTGTATGCTTGTCTGTGCTCTTGTGTCTATTTGTACATACCCCGTGAGCAGGCAGAGGCCAGAGGAGGACATCTGGTGTCCTGCTATATCACTCTGAGTTATTTTCCTGAGACATTGTCTCTCACTTAACCTGGGGTTAGGTTGCCAGGCAGCAGGAGTCAGTGATCCTTATGTCTTTGTCCCTATAGCACTGAGATTACAGGGCCACTCATTAATGCCTAGCTTTTTAAATGAGTATCAGAGATGCAAATTCAGTTCTTCGTTTGTAGAGCAAGCCCTTTTACTCCCTGAGCCCTCTTCATGGCCCCAGGATGATAGTTTTGACATTATTTTCTTCTCTGTTTTCATGTTGTAAGTGAAATACTCACTTGAAGACATTTTGTCTGGTTGAAAGCAGTGTGTTCAGTGCTACATGCGTAATGTAAGCCGACAGTACTTTTCTCCACCAGAATTCATTTTCCTCTTTGGAAGGGTTAACTCTTGAAGTAGGAATGTGTGTGTGTGTGTGTGTGTGTGTGTGTGTGTGTGTGTGTGTGTGTGTGTGTGTGTGTAATGCTGTAGATATATCTATGCAAAACTAGGACTCTTAGAAATTACATTTACTAAAAAGTGAATTTTTGCAAAGCTTATATTTTTGTCAGGAATGTCTTATCATTTGTAATCGATCAATTTTTTTCAGAACACAGGTAGTGATTAAAATTATTATTTATTAGAATCATAAATACAAGCTTAGCTTTTACAATGCAAAGCGTTGTTAAATTTAGATTGCTGAAAATCAACTACAATTCACAGTTTCGCCAATATGTAAAGCCAGCAGAAAAGGCAACTTTAGCTACAGGCTGTTTCTTCCAAAACACATGGTAGCTGAAAGCAAAATTCACTATCATTTAAATCACTCTATCTGAGAATATAGAAAATGATGTGATCAGTCTCCAGCAGAAATGTGTGGACATAGGAAAAAATATTTTGTCCATTTTAATAAATAATCCAATAGATATGGTTTCAGACACAGTTTTGCTACTTTTATTCGTGTTCAAAAGGACATAGCCAACCATCTTCATAGAATAATTTTTTAGAAATATACAATCAGAGTGTTAGAATTGAGTATGTTAAACATAGGCATTTTTTATAATTATTGAGAAATGATGTTCTAGAAGGACCCCAGGAACAAGAACATTTTTATGTTCTTTACTTTTCAAGTGATGCAAAGTAGAAGATGTGTTAGGAATAAAATTCCTCTAGGGTATTTGGAATGCAGACCAATAATGAAAGCATGGAACCTAGTTTATGAGTTGGAAGGATAATATGAACTATAGAAATAATAGGAGGACAAGTGGGAAAATGAAAAATATAGAAGCCTTGTGTGCCTAAGGAAAGGCATTGACATTTTCAAATGATATTTGATAATGCCATTTCTGTAAATATGTTTTAAGTACAGAAACCTTTTGCATGAAAGACCTGTGGAAAATTTTTTCCTAAGAAATCTTGAGAGACATCTGAGAAATCTTCAAAAATAGAGCTGGTTTTCACTTTATGGAATGGATGTGCAGACATTTTAATATATGCTGAGGCAAAATGTCCTGGTGTTCCAGAAACTTCTATGTCATCATCATCATCATCATCATCATCATCATTATCATTATCATCTTCATCATCAGTCGTCACTAATTTCCATGCCAGTAGGGCTTATAAATTGTGGAATTTGAGTACATGGGACAAAGTTTATTTTTCTGTAATAATAACCTCGCATCTCTCCTATCTTGTGCATAGTGAAAAGAAAAAAAGAAATAAAAATACTCAAAGTTTAAAGCAAATTTTTCTCAGTTTATTGACTTTATAAATTGTGAAAATTAGTTAAGTGTTTTTAGTTGAGATTTTTGTTTATAAAATAATCAATAATATTGGATATTTTAGATAAGTTTTTAGGACTGAGGATTACATAGTTGATATAAAAACACATTATGTAATAAAGTCTCATGTTAAATTATTTTTCTTCACCTTCCTCATAAATATATATGGAAAATAAGTATCTAATTTACTGCCAACTTGTAGAAATATTCATGATATTATTCTTATGCTGCTACTCGGTGATCATGGAAACTCAGTTATGAGTGAAACATTTTAGATTAAATAATTTTAGAAACATTCTAAATTGTTTTTCTAACTTATGAATCATCTTTCCAACTCTAGGTGGACTTACTATGATAGAGACTTTTTTGTCTCTTTTTGATTGAAGTAGTATTTCATTCCATGAAGATACTGGGGATATATGTGTATATGTATGTATGTATGTATGTATGTATCCATCCACTCAACGCCACAGGGAAATAAACAAAACCAAAATCTAAATGCAAGCATGACTTTAGAATTTCCTGCATCACAAACTCTTTTTCCACAGATGGTCTCAGATGATCAAAATCTAAACCTTTGGTTCAGCAAGAACCTAACTAGTTATCCACACACAAAATATATTCAGTTCAACATCAAATTCTTATATATTTGTCTTAAGCACCAAACCCATTTGCAGTTATTTCATCCCTCATATTTTTTGTTTCCACATTGCTCAAATTCTTCCTTGAGTTGCTAGAATCACGATGGTTATTATACAGTCAACTATGGAACTTACTGAGTATAAAATATCATTCTAGTCTTCCTGAGTTGAGGAATGTGTCCACAAGCAATTTCAAACATGTGTAGTGCTTTGTAAATAAGCTGCTATCAAAATTCTAAACAAAATATTCAATTCTTTTCTGAAGTCGTAAGTAGTGTTGCAAACGCCTACAGTTCAGATGACTACCTTTGTGTACATGTCCAATAGGTATTTAGGTAAAGATATCAGGAGCAAATCGACTGCAATGTTGGCTTTTCTCTGTTCTTAAAAGGACTTGAAATTTCCCTAACAAATTGGGAAAATTATAATTAAAAAATGTAAGAAATGTAAGGGGGGAAATGTCAGGTGACACACAAGGGGAATGTCTATGTGTGTATGCAATAATCCAGGATATGATTCTGGGAGCTCTGGAAACCATGTCTGGACTATAGGATGAAAGAGCGGAAAATCAGTGTTTAATTGTTGCTAATTTTCAAGAGCTGGTTGACAGTGAGATGCTTAGGATTATTATACAAAGCAGAGAAAAATCCTTTGGTTTTATGAACACCTGAGGATAATCCTTTTCAAAAATGTGTCAGTAGTAAAAACTTTATTACTACAGTATGATTATTTTTTCTCCAGTTATTTAATGAGACCTCATTGTCTTATGTGAAGAGTTAAAGATTACTATCCACCACTTTATTCTAAGGAGTATGAGTAATGAGTTGACATTATTGTCAAGATAAATGTTCTTTGCATCACATCTATTATTTTATTTTATTTGGTAGCAAACATCTGATTCATTTTGTCCATCCAGAATCTTCTTTTTAAAGAAATTGTTCATATGCCATCTAGTAGGGAAATTTAATTTAAATATACACCTTAGTGTCATTCGAGAACTATTGATCAAGCTGTGAAGACACAGTTCTTTATTTAGAATCCTTCAGTGTAAGTAGAGAGGAAGGAAGCTCTAAGTTTCTTGCCCTCCCATCCCTTCTTACAAGGAGATCTAATTATGGGGAGAATGGAGCTAGACTTTATCTAAAGTGGGTTTGTTCCCTCCTGACTTACACCTCTAGACATTGAAATTAAACAAGGCAATAACATTTCAATATTTTTGTTTAACCAATTTGTTCTATATTTATGTCAATTGCAACCAAAAGGTTGATGCCTGATCAACTTTGGTTATATCATTAGGCCATAGCCAGGCCGACTTCTTAAACTATGATTTACTGACCCTTTTATGATCATGTAACAAAGAAAGGGTGATGAAGATTTGGTAAAACGTCAAAATTTCTATACATGTGATAGTCAAAAGTTAATTCAAAATCAATTTGTAATGAATCTGAGGCATTTCTGGCAGTGCTCACCTTTGTTGCAGCATTTGGCTTCCCTGAGCCTTTGTTCTGAACACACCTCATGCACACTCAGTACTGCACCTGCCTTCACATCATGCAATATCAACAACACAGGGCCACAACACTGTGGCTCAGATTCAACACTATGAAGCAAAGCACTTCACTGCACTTATAAAGTTTCCTCTGTGTATGATACATTATAGAAAACATTTTATTTTCTAGTCTACAACTATGAAAAAAAACATTTTTTTGTTGTATTATTAGAGTGTTTGATTTTAAAAACTAATGTTTCAATTGCTGAGTTTTTAAATGAATCTTGGCTTTGGATAGAACAGAACCTATAACATTTTCTAAAATGGTCCTCACCACTCATCTGACATTTTGCTATATGTATTTATGTAAAACAGCATTCTCATTATTGGTGATCATAAAACCAAAAAAATCATCCAACTTGAAGACATGTTGAATATATTTCATGTCTTGCAATATCAAATGCTCAACTAAAGTTTAATTCTTTATGAAAAAAAAACAAACAAACAAGTACACCACATCAGAAGTTTTCTGCTTTACTTTCATCTTTAACACATGATGAAATTTTATGTATGTCAAGGAACTGATTTAAGATATGATTACTTATGCCTTACTATGAGTAAATGACTGGTTTGAATACCCATGTGTATGCTTATTTATCCAGAGTTAGAGGAACATTCTTTTGGAATAAAATGAACACAATTCAGAAAGTTTATGAAGTTATGCACAGAAGGACTAGGACAATTTAAAGGCAGTGGACGACTACAACAGAACTGTCTTTTCAACACATATTTAGGATTTTTGTATTTTGAACCCACATCTATCAGAATAGAATCCCAACATGGAGAGGGGATGTGGTCCTGAAGCCCCATTGCTAGCTGAGAAGCTATTATCAATTGACAGTTGCTAAAAAGAGAATATTTTCTTTCTTTAAGGGTGTGTGTGACTCCTGTGAAGTCAACCATGTTCTGGGGCATGGCCATATATGCAAAACATGCAGAGTGGACAAATTGAATTTGACTTTGTTTTTGATTAAAAAAATTGAAATCAAAATATAATTACATCCTTTTCTTCTTCCCTTTATTACCTCCAAGGTTTCATATCTACTCCCTCTTTCTCTCTTTCAAATTTTTGGTCTCATTTTCTTTCATTGTACACACTACACACACACACACACACACACACACACACACACACACACACACACACACTCCTAAACAAATAACTACAACCTACTCAGTCCATATAGTGTTGCTTGTATAGCTATATGATTTCCAGGCTGACCACTTGTTATTGAATAATCGTTTGAGGGCTCTTCCCTGGAGAAGACTATTTTCCCACTCTCAGCATTCCTTAACTGCCTATAGTTCTTTGTTTAGGGTTGAGGTCCCATGAGACTAAAGGCTTGCTCAACTAGAGGGAAATAATGCCCGGTACTGGAATCCTAGCCAACTACCTTGGTTATCTTAATTACAATTTCTACTGCTGTGATAAAACACCATGACCAAACGCTTTTGTGGAGGAAATGGTTTAATGCATCTTACAGCTACTGAGGGAAGCAAGTGTGGGAACTAAAACAGGTCAAAAACTGGAGGCAGGAGTTGGTGCAGAGGCCATGGAGGAGTGCTGTTTACTGGCTTGCTCTTTGTGGCTTGCTCACCCCTAATTCTCATTCTATCCAAGACCACCTGCTAAGGGACAGAGCCACTCATCATGGGATGAGCCCTCTTACATTAATCCTCAATCAAGAAAATGCCCTACAGATTTGCCTACAGGCCTATCCTGTGGAGGGATTTTCTTAATTAAGTTTTATTAATTAAGGGTCTTTCTTTCCAAATGACCCTAGTTTGGGTCATGTTGAGATAAAACTAGCCAAAATACAGGACTGTACTATACAGAAATCAGGGATTTTGGAGGAGAAACTACAATCACCACTTGACTAAATCAGCATCACTCTCTATTACATCTAAATATTTACCCTTTACCCATAGACAAGCTTAACCCTCACACCTCACCATGGGGGGTAAGGGTTTTTGTTGTTTGGTGTTGTTTGCGACACAAACTCAGGTGGGTAGGGAAAGGGATGAATCTGGAGAAGCTGTCTGGAGAGGAATGAATACAATCAAATGAATTGTAATAAATTCTCCTAGGGGGAAAAAGCCTGGGAACCAGCAATGACTGGGAATAGGGAGGCTCCAGTGTAAGTCCGAGAGGGAGAGTCTGGAGTTCCAAGAACCAGGGGCAAGCTCTGAGAGCCAGAGTCTAACAACACAGTTTGGTAAGCGTGGGAGGCTTTGCCCTCTTCCAACCCATTTTTGTTCTGTACAAGCCCTCAGCAAAACAAGGGGGATACCCACCCGCACTCATGAGATGGAGCTGTCCACTGAGTCTGTGTTTTCAAAGTATGATCTCATCCAGAAATTCCCTTGCTAACAGAGTAGAAGAAATGATTTACCAGACATATGAGAATCATTTGGCCAGGAAAATGGACAAATGCAATGAAACATCAGAAACTGGAACTATTGTTTTTGAAGGGTTACCAGCCTATGATTGAAACTCTTGCAACACCTTAGCTTCTATATGTAATCCAATTTTGTACAATATGTCCACTTTGGAGACACATGCTAATATTGTTACAGTCAAAGGGATGTGGTGTAGTCTACCAAGTGGGAATCATTACAATAAGAAATCTATATGCCATTTACCTTCTATACCAATGAAAAAGTTTAATTTATGAAAAGAATACATTTAAGGCAATAAATAAAGAATAATGTATAATAATAATTACAATAATATAATGTAACTGATATTTATTTAAAGATGCAAATACTTGATTTCTGATATTTTCCACTTAGTAGTTTTGAGCTGTAGTTGATTTTGGGACATTGAAGCTATGGAATGTAGAAGATAAGATAAGAGAGGATCACTGAGCCAGGCAGTGGTGGCACACGCCTTTAATTCCAGCACTCAAGAGGCAGCACCAGGCAGATCTCTGTGAGTTGAAGGTCAGCCTATTCTACAGAGCGAGTTCCAGGACAGGCTCCAAAGTCTCACAGAGAAACTCTGTCTCCAAAAAACCTACAGAGAAAGAGAGAGAGAGAGAGAGAGAGAGAGAGAGAGAGAGAGAGAGAGAGAGAGAGAGAGAGAGAGATTGAGAGAGAGAGAGAGAGAGATTGAGAGAGAGAGAGAGGATCACTATACAAATTATCTCAAGAATGAGATTAATAAAATACCTAGAGAACTTTCATTGATAATGCAAATATTCTGCATTTATGTGTATGTGGTCATATTAGTCATCACTAGCCAAGAGTGGTAACTGGGCATTTAGAATTTTATTAGTATGAGGAAAATTCATAGTTTTTAATTAATTTAACTTAAACTAATTTAAATTGAATTTAAGTAGTCACTTACTGTTAGTGACTACCTAGTTGGTATACCTTATTTTTTAGGCCTTATATTTTAATACCATATTTTGATATTACTTACAGATATTTTCCTTCAATTATACTCTGTACATTTAGTAATTTTGTTTTCTGATTCAAAATGTTTTACTCCATTTTCCCAGTCTCTTATTTGATGATGCCTTGTGTTTCAGCTTGTCTGGAAAAATAGAGTTGTAAGAGAACAAGTTATTATGGAGTTACAGAGACTCAAGTAAGATAATAATGGTTTTTACAATTTTTCTGTCTAAGTTATATGAACTCATAATGCAACTCCTTTAATTTAATTAAACAGGGTGAAAAAATAGAGAATTAGTTGGTTTCACCATTATTGCTCTAGGTGGCTTTAGAAGTAACCTTATAATATTTTTTAATGTGAGTTCTATTGAACACTAATATAAATATAAAGAATATCCTAAAACAAGAGAATTAAGATTCCCCCTAACTTAGAGACTGGCATTTAAAAGTATAAATATAAAAATGACTGCACAGTGCCCAGCCCTGAATGGGGCATCTAGATGACACTAGCTCATTCAAAGGCTCAGTGTTCATTCATCATCGAAGGAGAGGTGGAAAGACTGTAAAAGGCCGGGGCAGTCAATGATTTCAAAGAAAGAGTGTTTTCCAGACACACCAGGCGGTTACACATATTTACTCACTGCTATTTTCACAACGTGCACAAGAAAGATAAAGTCCCAGCATGGATGAGAGATGAACCCAGTGTCCTCCATTATCTGGTGAGATATTAACAATTAGTAGTTCTTAAGAGTGGGAGAGCCCATTTAAGGGTGTTACAGTCTCTGTTAGGTTGACCAAGCCTCAGTGGTTGGAAACTTGTCCAAGAGTGTATGGACAATACAAATTTTAGACCCGCTAGGTAGATTGAAAACACAAGAGAACGAAGTCTGGGCAGGTAGGGAATGAAGGTTAGACTTGGAAGGATTTGGGGATAAATATTGTCAAAACTTATTTATGAAATTTTCAAATACTTGAAAAATAAATTAATTTTACAACCACAATGTATCAAAACACTTTTAGAAAGTGATTGTGGTTATTCTTATCTGTTATTTAAAACTATTTACTGGGGAAAACACCAGAACCAGTTATATCGTCAGTGATTCCTGATATGGGAACTTGCATAAGCATCAAGCTCTCACTGAATTTTATTATTTGATACCAAATTTGTATGTTGATTAAGCCATAAAGACTTGTCTTGAAAAGAGATATCTATATGCATATATGGAATGTTTGAGGAGTTCCACTCAAGAATACTTAGAATTATTTACTAAGGAATTAGATCTTCAGAAAACACATCCACACCCACACCCACACTAACACCCCTCCCATACACACACACACATGGAGAGGGATAGGGGAAGAAAAGGAAATCTCAATTCATGCAAGTTAAACCAAGAAAATATTGTGTAGATACACTCTTTCATTGATCATAACTGTTGAGTAATTACTGTTTCACTTTATATTTTACCTTCATATCCAGTCACTTCATATTCAGGTCAAAGTCCCTAATTTTATACACACACACACACACACACAGACACATACACACACACACACAAATTATATATGCATATATGTGTGAATTTATATTTTATATATAAATATATATATAAATTTATATGTATATAAATTTCATATATTATATATGTATTTATATGATATATATATATATATATATATATATATATATATATATATATATATACATTTTTTTACATTTTAGCTGAAGAGAAAACAAGATACGAAGGCCAACAATGTAATTATAAAATAGAATCTCTGGTTCACAAAGAGCATGAAGCAACATACAAACGGGCACCTGGGCTGTCTCTATTCACTGGAAAAAGGAAACAAAGTAGAGGTGCATCTGTTACTGCTTCACCAAGAGCATCACAGATGAACAGACTTTGTGGAAAATAGAAATGTGTCCACAATGGTCCTTTTGTCGTTATTGAGATTTATTATATTTTAGTTATGTGCATGTGTGTGGTTACATATGAGAATACATACATGTGAGTGACTGGTTCTCAGGGGTTAGAGACTTTGTGTCTATCTGCAGCTGGATAGTATATGGTGGACTACATAATGTGGGTGCTGGAAACTGAACTCAAATCTTCTGCAAGCTCAGTGTGCAATCCTAATCTCTGAGCCATCTCTCCAGTCAAACAGGAGCAGTTCTGGTGAAGGAAACTATCCTCTCCAACTATATATACCAGTTATGAAACTGTTTTGGGTGGATGTCGAGAAATTGTTTTCATTTTATTAGATTTCTATAAAAATAACAATGGTATTTCCAATTTAATTAAATTCAAGTGTTGAGAGAGTCATCTTCAGGATGTTTCCGTTTATCTGTGGTCATTTGAAAAATTTCTGTTTCACACAATGTATGTTTTAACGTTCCAGGTTTATACACTACCATAAAACTAGGTTGAGTGTGTTCTTGTTTGTGGGAAAATCTAGGAAGAATTATTGTCCATCTTTTTTTTCTTTGCACTTTTTTTTATTATATATTTTATTTTACAATACCATTCAGTTCTACATATCAGCCATGGGTTCCACTATTCTCCCCCCTCCCACCTCCTCCCTTTACCCCCAGCCTACCCCCCATTCCCACCTCCTCCAGGACAAATCCTCCCCCGAGGACTGCGATCAACCTGGTAGACTCAGTCCAGGCAGGTCCAGTCCCTTCCACCCAGACTGAGCCATGTGTCCCTGCATAAGCTCCAGGTTTCAAACAGCCAACTCATGAAATGAGCACAGGACTTGGTCCCACTGCCTAGTTGCCTCCCAAACTGATCAAGCCAATTATCTGTCTCACCTATTCAGAGGGCCTGATCCAGCTGAGGGCCCCTCAGCCTTTGGTTCATAGTTCATGTGTTTCCATTCATTTGGCTATTTTTTTCAATAATTGAGGAAAACCAAAATTTACTATAAGCCACAGTCGTCCTAGGGACCTCCATGCTATATATATAGCCTCTATGGTTCTATGGGTTGTGGTCTGATTGTTCTTTATTTTATATCTAGAATCCACTTATGAGTGAGTACATACCATGACTGTCTTTCTGGGTTTGGGTTAACTCACTCAAGATGATTTTAAAAACTGTATAATTAATTTAATTTTACATATCAGCCACGGATTCCCCTGTCCTCTCTCCTTCTGCTGCCCCCCCCCCCCGCCTCCCCTCAATCCACCACCCATTCCCACCTCCTCCAAGGCAAAGACTCCCCTGTGGACTCAGCTCAGCCTGGTAGATTCAGTTGAGGCAGATCCAGTTCCCTCCTCCCTTCACCCAGGCTGAGAAGAGTGTCCCAGCATAGGCCCTAGGTTCCAAAAAGCCAGCTCATTCACTAAGGACAGGTCCTGATCCTACTGCCTGGGTGCCTCCTAAATAGTTCAAGCTAATTGACTGTCTCACTTATCCAGAGGGCCTGATCCAGTTCCATGGGGGCTCCCTGGTTATTGGTTCATAGTTCATGTGTTTCCACTAGTTTGGCTATTTGTGCATCTTGATGAACTTATACAAGTATAGATGGATGTATACCTAAATCATTTACATTAAAAAATTATAGAGATAGATCTTATACTGAAGGAGAACATGAAAATTTATTTCACTCTATTTTGATTGCATAAGTTAGAGGTAGAGACTGTAAAAATGTTGCTACTTAATGTTTTTATATAAAAAGTAGGAATGGCCCATCATGAGATTATAAGTAGCTGAGTAACTGAATTTCTTCTCTTTTATACACAATTGTCCATATGATTTAAAACTTTAGTGATAAGCCACTTGGGGTGGGATATATACATACATACACACACACACATATATACATATATATATATACATACATATATATATATATATATATATATATATATATATATGGTTTTGGCTAGGCCTTTAACACCATTCTGCATTCTCCTTCAAAATTACGTTTACAGGAAATTAATAAAGCTATCATCTTTCACACAGCTCCTATGTACTCTGTATTAATATCACACACTGTACTCTGTATACTAGGATCGATCTAGCATATATTGTAGACATAAATTCTTTCCTGCTTTGCAACATTGGTGGCTAACATCATATGTGACATGCCAGAGAGCAAGGAGAATAACAGGCAATGCTTCCCGTACGCAATGATCTAATTTTCTTCCACAGTGGTCTACATTTTCACCAGGCCATGAAATTTCTCTTTCTAGGTCAATTTACTATGAGTCAATTTGCTATGAGAGTCAATTTAGCATGGATTTTTTAGATTTTTGTGTCCTGGGATTCTATAATTGTATATTTTAAATGCGTAAATGTTTCACATACATTCAACATTTCAAAGGGGAAACAAAACTTTGACCTATGTCAACTCTCAGAAAATTTGGGCAATGAGACAAAAGTAAGGATACTTAATAGTCTTTCTGGTTTGTTTTTAATAACTTTTACAATTAAATTTGTAAGCAATTTCCTTTCTTCCCAGAAGAAAATAAAAGCATAAACATTACAATCACTATAATTCCTAATTCTTTCTGTGGAAATATTTATAAACTACATGAGTAAGTTTGGCTTCTGCTGTGATGACTGTGTTAAGAGAATTGTAATGTCCATGTTACAACTGAGAGAAGCGAGAACTTGCTTGTCATTTTGAGACAATATAAATGAGCAGGATCATTAACCCATCACAGGGGGAAATTAAGAACATTTTTTATAAACAGACCAGGAAGTCACTGAATGACTCACTTTTCAATAATTGATTTCTATGTATTGTTTTCAAAATATTGCATTAAAATTTGGTGTAGTTTTGCCATGAGATGAAAGAAAATATAAAGTTTCACTATAAAAAAGAATTTTTTCTAAGTAGTTTCCAAATTTAAGATTTTTGAATCTAGGAACACATGGATAGATGTCATCTTCTGTCAATTTGTGAAATTAAATCATTATTTGATGAATCACAAGAAGTCAGCTAATTTGCACATTTGTTGTCACACTGATGGTATATGTAGATAATAACACCCTCGAGCAAAAAAAGGAATATATATATATATTTGAAGATATTTAATTGCTTTCTAGAATTGTGGTGGGTTCCAGAAAAAATATTTATTCATGGTATTACAAATCTGTAATATTTGAGAGGGCTTCTTTAAGGTATTGGAGTAAGCACTGAATATTTGATAGATTTTCATTTTTAAAATATTTTATGTGTATGGTTGTTTGCTCTGTATGTTTGCCTGTGCCCTGTGTGTGTCTTTTTCCCAAAGATTCCAGAATAGTGCAACAGATCTCCTAGACTTGAACTTACAGACATTTGTTAGCTGCTATGTGTCATGTGGGTCCTGGGAATGGAACTCAGGTACTCTGGAAGATCAGTAAGTTCTCCTAACTACTAAGCCATCTACACAGCCCATGTTTGATACTTTCAAAAAACAATTGATTAATGTCATCTATGAATACACTATTCTGAAAATGGACCATATCTGTTTTCAGGACATGAAAATGACATTATTCACCAAATTTCCCATGCTTATGATTTTGGATGTTTCTTAGGCTAAGACTTGAGTGAGTATTTCAGATGTTGGTGCTAAGGTGGTCTTTGACCCTTGAATCAAACTTTTAATATCTTCTTAAAACTAATTAAGTTGGGCAGTTTTCTTCTATACTTTACAAGAAGTGATGTTTTGGATTATTTTAAGAAATGTATCTTTGAAGTTCCTTGAAATAACATTATACCCCAATTCCCTGGAGGACCAGTGTCTTCCATTTCACAGAATACTGGAATTCTCCTTGGAGTATCTGGCAAAATGATGCCAATCTTAAATGCTTCACCAGCTTATACTGAAAACGATCCATGAAAATATGTGTTCAGTAAGTGTTGTTTTGCCTTCTGAGTTTCTGCAGTTCTCAGTTCCCAGCATCACATATCAAACAACTGTGCTTTAGGTATCCTTACCATAGTAAACATGCATGCTGTAGGTATACCTAACATGTCCAACACCCATGCTATAGGTATACTTACCACATTAAACACCTGTGCTACAGGTATACCTATCACATTAAACACTCCTGCTATAGGTATTCCTACCATATTAAACACTCATGCTGTAGGTATACCTACCATATTAACACCTGTGCTATAGGTATTCCTACCATATTAAATACCTGTGCTGTAGGTTTACCTGCCATATTAAACAGCCGTACTATACTTCCTTCTGTATAGAGCTTTTGCTATTATGTTTCCAACAAGAGTCAAACACATGATCTGTTCCTTATTATCAGTTACCAGTGCTGGAATATTCCTGCTCACTTGGGATCTTTTCTTGAATATAACCATTTTAATGGTTCTTTTTTTCTCTCTCTCTCTCATCTTATTGTAACCTTAGAAATGATCAAAGTTCACTTCTTCTTTGGACGCTTAAGGGGACCGAAGGTCACAGGGTAATACAGCCAGAAGCAGGGTGTAAAGTGGAACCTAGCAACCTTGACTAACATAGTAAACCATCTTTTTTGACATTCCCATTTATTATATTCTTTCTGACACAAACCCGAAGCAAGGGTTATGATATTAGTACTTCACCTTTTGTAGTGCACAACAGTTTCTGACTTCCCTAAGAGGTAAAACTCATGATGGGCAACTACCTTCAACAATAATAAAATTATTTTCACATCCCCTTTCTTTCACAACCTACTTGCAGTTTTTTTATGGACTTGTCACGTCTTAATTTCGAGCACCTGCGGAAAAGGAGGGGCTGCGATATGAATGGGTCATTAGTTAAAAGGTAACGGTTGACTTACACAAGGTTGCGGGAGGGAAGCCGTCTTGAGAAAGAGTGGAGGGCATCCATATCAATCCTGCCTCTCATCTTTGGCTCTGTCTTTTTGGTTGCAAGCTTCTACTGTGTGGGATCTCAAATAAAGCAGACCTACTTACCTTGTGATGGATTCAACACTCACTCCCAAACTCCTCCATCATCTGCTAAATTCGCCCAGTTAAAAAGTGGTCATAGTCAAGGTTTCCCATGAAGAAAAAAAAAATGGTCATAGGGAAAAACTTACGAATTAAGCTCACTTAGAAAACAAAACTTGTGATTAATGTCTCTTGTTAATTTAACACTGGTCTTCTAAAGACCAAATGCCAGGGTTTTGGCTTGTAGAAGTGGTTCTCTCTGATCACTTTATATCATATCTTGGAATGAAATACATTTCCTCTTCTTTCTCTTCTTATGTATATTGTTGGAATTTTAAAAGATGTTTGCTAAGATTTCCTGTTGTTTTTCAATGGGAAAAACTCCTCTTCACTGCTAAACTAGTCTTACAAGGCAGGGACCCACTGTGCGGCCCTCACTTACATGTTTGCCTTTCATTTTATCCTTACAACGGTAAGATAAACATTGCGATTATCTCTGTTTTGCAATCGAGAAGCCTTCAGAAATACACATTTAAGTAAACCACCACGAACCATTACTCAAAAAGTGACAGCTATGGGATTTGAACCTTGAGTCCCTATACAGTCGCTCAAGGAGCTGTGCGGAGAAGCAGACGTGGAATACGTGAAATCCCCGAAGAAAAACAACAACAGAGTGATTTTCCTTCACTCCCGAGCCTTCTCTTCCACAAGTTCTTGAAGGCAGGTAGGTGTTCAGCGCCCTATACTTAGCCTCTCCCACGCCCTCTGCAATCTCTCCCTTTGCGGCTGGGAGCCTTAGCGATTTGCTACTGCAGCTGGTGAGTGGGCAGGTGCAGCCACCATCTGCTCAAGGAGTCCAAATGCGCAGAAGAACTTCGCACCCAGGACCAAGCCCAGGCACTACGGATTCCAGAACCTGGGGGTGTGGGTTGGGATGGGGGGGGGGGGGGTGGCAGAGAAGAATACGGCTAACCCCGCCCCCTCGCGGTGGCGATTGGCTGAACCCTTCCCCAAGGGCTCAGCACCTGGTCCAGGACGGGGCTGTCTTCCCAGCCAGTTAGCACGTGGACACCTCGAAGAAGAAGAAGGTGAGACCAGCCCTGAGTGCGTGAAAAGGGGGCTTCAGAGCTTCCTGCCCGAAGGGTCCTTGAGAAGCCTGTTTGTTTTTCCCGGCGCTTGTCTCCACCCACCCCTCGCTGTCATTGGTCCGATCTGGTGGGTGGGTGTGTTCCTATTGGCCGGGGGGCGGGGCCTATCCCTGGCCAGGGCAGGGGCGGGGCCTCCGCCGCGCTGAGCTTGCCCTTGTGTCTGGTGCTCGCTAGAGCTGCTGCTGCCGCCGCCGCCGCCGCCGCCGTCGCCGCCGCCGCCGCCGCCGCCACTGCTGCTGCTGCAGCCGGAGCATCCGGGAGCCGCCGCCGCCGCCGCCGCTGCCACCGCTACCAAGCGCTGCTACTACCACTGCTGCCGCCTCTTCTAACAGGACTCTGACACCGGAGCGCGAGCGGCTGGTGCTGCCGGCTTGCTGCCCCTGTCCCCCACCCCACCCTCCCTCCCGTGACCTACCCACTCCTTGCAGCCCTCGCCTGCACCTTCCTCGACACCCAGGCGTCTCCGCATCACCTGCTTGGGCAGCCTCCGGGCGGGCTCTGGGACTTGCCGCGAGCTCCGCGAGGAAGCAGGCAAGCTCCAAAGCCGGTGGCCGGCAGATCGAGTGTCGGGGGCTGCACCACCAGCCGCAGAAAGAGAAGAAGAAACTACTTAGCCCACCGAACCCCTGTTCTGCGGGTGCTCTGCCACTGCCGCTTCTGCTGCCCGCAACCAGCTTCCGCGCGGGTTCGAACACCGCCGCTGCGGGATCGTGGGTCCGGCGGGAGCCGGGAGGACGACCACAGCGGAGCCTTTGCACTGTGTGCTTCGCTCAAGCGGCATCTCCTTGCCCCCTTCGATCCTTCCCCAGACCCTTAGAGAAGGGACCATGATTTGGAAACGCAGCGCGGTTCTCCGCTTCTACAGTGTCTGCGGGCTCCTGTTACAAGGTAATCCCCGCCCCGCTGTGGGGAGCATCACTTCACGCCCATTCCCCATCCTCCCCATTCCACCCCGTATTTCCACTCTCCCCTGGCAATCCCCCAGTGCCCGGCGCTTTCCACTCCCTCCCCCTCCGCCCGGGTGCTGCAGGGGGCAGTGGCAGTTTGCACCAGCCGGTTGGTTCTCCAGCGCTGGCTCAGCCCAGCTCTGGCAGCAGGCAGCTCCTTACGCGGCACCTTTCGCCTTTTCATTCACCTGAGCTGCCTTCATTCCACCCGACTCGATCCCCGCCAGCATCCCCCTCCCACTCCGGGTGGCTGGCAACTTGTGCCTGTCTCAACATTCCATTCTCCCACCCACCCTCGCCAGCCACCTCCCACATCACGCTCTTAAGCGGTGCTCTCCACCTCTTGTCATCTCTTTAACCTCCTCCCCTTTTAGGGTCGCCTTCCTCCTCTCCCTTCTTCCCACCAGCATCTCATCCATGTGTCTTTAAAAAGTGTGTGAGAGCCTGGGAGTGAGCTACCGCGACGGCCAGAACAGCAGCAGCGGCGGCACCGTGTGCATTGCAATAACATCCCGGGGGGTGGGGGGGTGGGGGGCTGTGAGACGTGTCATTCACCTAAGAAGAGAAGGGAGACTCTGTCTGGGCTAGAGAGAGGAGAGCGGGCGAGCGAAAAATTGAGAGAGAGAGAGAGAGAGAGAGAGAGAGAGAGAGAGAGAGAGAGAGAGAGAGAGAGAGAGAGAGAGAGAGAATGAGAATATGAATGAAACAAGAAATTAAAAAGGGAGCGAAGGGACATTTTAAAAGACATAAATCCACTTTATCAACACATTGACTTTTTATTATCCAGTCTGTGTGGTTTGCATTTTTTTTTTTTTAAAAAAGCAAAGAAATGTATGCTCGCTGGATGTTACTTTATTGCTTTGGATTTTCGCTCAGAATCTCTACCTGTCTCTCCTCTGTCTGCCGCTTCTTTGCGTAATTAATATCATCCTTTCACGTGAAATGTAAAAACCCTGCGACTGCAGTGGAGGGGAACCACACAAAACAGTTATTATGCAAATCACTGGTCTGGGATGCCAGGCGGCTAGGGAAAACGGGTTCCTTTCGCCCCAGACCTTCTCTTTTGGACGATGGAGGGATGGGATGTATGAAGGGAAGGCGTTGCTAATTTTGAAATAAATGGCAGTGCGTGAGTTAGAGTGTATGGGAGAAAGCACTTTGGGGTGGTGGAGGAGGCAAAGGCGGCGTGCATGTGCAGTAACTGAAAGGCAGACGATTGTTGCTTTGAAGAGTAGTATCGGGATGCGGATTGAATGAGAGATATGGGAAGGATAGAAGCGAGACGATGGTCGATAGAATTCTTTTAAAGCTGGGTGACTCTTTTCTTGATAAATCTTTGTCCACTCCCAACACTTCTGGCCTCCATCGGATATTTGTGAGGAAGATAAGTTGTTCAAATTTATTTGTCTGTAGGTAAAAAGAATGTGAAAGTAAGACACACGTAGACCCGTGGGTGATCAAAACCCAAACGTTTTTTTTTTCCCCCAAGATTTAAATGAGGTCAATGAACCATCTTTCAGCAAGTTCTTGGAATGCAGCTTCTTTCCTACCATCTTCTGGGGGGTATACATTGGGACACTATTTTATTTTTGCTTACTTGTGGATGTGAATGAAGTGATGGGCAGAAAATTACTGAATCAATTAACTAACCTTGTACAGATGTTTCCTGAAATATATAGTGGGGATTTTATGTATTTTACATGAGATATAAATTTAAAATGTCATGTGCCAGAGTTGCCAAGAAAGCAGATAGTGCATTTTTCCCTGCTCACACCTCCTGGTCCCATTTCCCAACGCTCACACCCCCACCCTCTTACAAGTAACCCAGGTGGCTGACGCGTTACTTGGATTTCTAATCCTGCCGAGAAAACATCCTCTCAGAGTCCCTAGTTCACCTCTCAGTTACTTGGATCTCTCAGCTGTTTTCTCCCTCCTCCCTCCTTCTGTGCGTGCCTCTCTGTGTGAGTATGTGTGTGTGTGCCCGCGCGCGCGCGCGCACACGTGTGTGTGTGTGTGTGTGTGTGTGTGTGTGTGTGCACGCGCGCGCGAGCTCATAGCGCGCGACAAGCCAGCACCACCGGCATGCACCAGTTAGGGGAAGAGAGATGTGGGGAAATCAGTTAATTTGGTGATTGTGATGAAAATCCCGGCACGGCTGAATGTATTTTCTCTGCCAGTCTCAGTGTGGTGGCACTGGCTGGTCATTGCACACGCGGCTGGGCTGGTGGGAAGAGATTATTTATTATAGAGCATGTGGACCACGCATTGCACTTGGGGGTCGCCTCTAGCTTCTACAACATTTCCCTGTGAATTGTCTATTCAGTGCACTGAAAATAACTGCCTGCTTGTGCTCGCTCTCTCTCTCTCTCTCTCTCTCTCTCTCTCTCTCTCTCTCTCTCTCTCTCTCCCTCCCTCCCTCCCTCTCCTGTGTGTGTGTGTGTGTGTGTGTGTGTGTGTGTGTGTGTGAGAGAGAGAGAGAGAGAGAGAGAGAGAGAGAGAACTAGCTCCTGGGGAAGGATTTACTCTCTCTTAACCCAGAAAGGAGAGATTCCATCACAGGCATGGGCCATTCTTATTGAGCATGTAAACCAGTGACTAAGACACAGCTGCTTTTCCCAACAAACTAGGGGAGACAGGGCGGGGAAGAGGTGTGAGTATGGCAGGGAAAACGCACTACTGCAGCCAGCAGCAGCACCAGCCTCAGATCCAAGTAAATAAATAAATAAAGAGCATCCTCTACAGCAGCCAGAGAATGAGCACCAGTTCCATGATGTCTGTATACTCATGAACATCTTAGTTCATATTAAAGAGGATTAGAAAGAGGATAAAGGGGGGGAGCGCAAGCACCCTTGAATTGTCTTCCCTTGTCTATGGCTGCCTCACATTTATCAAACACTGGCTCCTCCAGACATATCATACTCTGTTGATGTTGTCAGTTCTTCCTCAAACAAATTGCTCACGCCTGCCTTTTCTTCCTCTTGGCTATAAACATTGCTTTCAGGTTCTGATTTATGTTTTTCCCACCAGCCTACTATTTGATTAGGTCTTGGTTAGACAGAGGAATGGGAGGCTTTATTTCCTGAACACAGATTAAATACTTCACAGGTCTTTCTATGCATAGGGAAGAAAGGATGTGTGGGAATCTAGTGAATAGCTGATTTTGGCTAAGGGCAGTCTGCCCTGTCTGATGGTAGTTATGACTAGGCAAATCCTACAGTTAGTCAGTCAGTAGCTTCCTATTAGCTAGCTTTAGTAGCAGTGGGGTGACATTCTGTCATTTACTGCTGATCAATTCATGTATCCCTTAAAATATTATCCCTTTTTTTGCAGTGTGCATGGCATAAGAGACTCTTTTTAACATATCTTCTCTGTGTTTCAGTGTTTTAACTTTCTGTATTTTATATTGTCAACTTTTTTTTTTACGTTTTTTTGAGTTTTCATTTTTTTTTAATACAAGGAAGAATAAGCCAATGGACAGAACCAAACCAATGTTAAAATTAAGCTAAGGTAGTTGCAAGGAGTTGCTTTCCTAGGTCTCTTCAATATCATTTAAGAGTTTGTACACAATGGATCTTAAAAGGCTAATAGATAGAAAATAAATACTATCTCTCAATATTTGTTTCTGGCCAAAATGTAACTTGAGAAATACAAAAGTAAAAAAAAGAAAAAAAAAGAAATGAGATTCAGCCTTAAGATTAAAGCCATGTTTTCTTATTATCCCATAACAAGACAAAGGAAAAAATCAAGAGGATGGGAAGCACAGTATGTTGCAGAATGAGAAGGACATAGCTGACCACCTGTAACTAAGACCTCATTTGCCCAGGAAGAAGAAGCTGTTCAGTTTGCCTTTTCTAAAACCACATTGCTTCGCATGCCTGAGGGGCCACTGCTGAGATGAAGAGGGTCCAATTCACATAGAAAACAAGCCTGGAAAAAAAAAGAAAGAAAGAAAAATGTAACAGAGAATAGATATATACAGAGATACCTGATTTTGCCGAATATTATTTTATTTAGCAATTAGTCTTACAGAACAAAAAGTGCCACACAAATACAAGTGCTTTAATAATTTCTGCTACGAGGTATTCTGATTAATAATTTGCTATCTTTACTAATAAATGCCTTCAGATTAACACTCAGGTGAATATACATATTACTTGCCATTTTGTACATGTTAGTGTCATGAACTTCACCAGACATTTTACGAAAAACGCATTTACCTCCACACTAATGCTTCCCAAATCTCTTACTCTTTTACATGTACTCAAATAACATTAGTCCTTCCAAGACTATTTCTTGTGGTCATTGAAGCTGGAGTAGAGTGTACTTTGAAGGCGGCATCTATAGGTGGGGGCCTAAGTCTGACAGGTTGAAGAAGCCTGTTCCCAAATAAGCAGTAATTAAGAAAAAATCTCCCACCAAAGGATTCTGAGTTCTTTGGCTGCTTTTGTCTCAATATACCCAAGATTGTGTCCATTGTCTTTTGCCTGTTTCTGTAATTATAAGAATGCAGGAGTCTAATATACCTAAGCAGCAACCAATATGACTGGTCCCTGTGTTCTCCACCAGTGAATCTAAATTATAAAACTGTTTGCCCTGCATTGAAAGAGTGAGGTTGTATCATTTTTCTTAAAGAAAGAAAATACTTAAATTACTTAAAGAGTAAAATATAAGTGAAAAATTGTTGAATGACATCCCAACTGTGTATTTAAAAGTGCTCTGGAATAAACATTGCTTGACGTCACTTTCCTCTTTAAGATAGGCAGCCAGTGGGATACATTTTGATTGAGAAAAGCTGAGTCACCTATCTGAAGAAACTGTGGATAAAGGTATAGGGTAACATGGATTGCCACCGTAATGTTTTGTTGTGTTTTAATTCTGATATGTGTCCTGAAATCTTTACTGGGAACGTTCCTATCTCAAGACATTTCATTCCATTAAACACCTTGGCTAAGTCGATGAATGTTTCTGCACTGGCGACTGGGGCAGTTGAATAAACAGGGGAAAGCAACCATGAACCTAAGCAGCAAAATGCCCAAGCTGAAATAGAAGACTTTTGCCAAAGTAGTAGCTGTCTTTCTAATTTACTCTATTTATAGCTCTAGGAAATAGTGGTTTATATGTATATAATCCCCATGAGGGAAACACAACCTACACGTCTGTGCAATTTCCATCCTGAGTTTAGTGAATCTACAGCTAATCAATTGACATTGAACAATGTGTGTTTCCCCATCACACTGCCAATGTCAGCCTTTGCTTCATAATACAGCAGCACGCCGACCTTGTTACATATATGAGAAATTTTTGATATTTTTGTAGGCCTATATCTGTTTCTCACTCATGCCTTAAGAAAAAAAAATAAATGTAAGTAACTATAGAGAGATGCATATACTTTTCTATGAATTCCATCTGACCAATCATTCTCAACATCCTTCTCTAACTATTTATTTTTCTTTCCCAATATTAAAAATCCCAGAAAATTTATGTCAAACATCAAAAATTTATTCTATGAAAAAAAAAAGTGAGAGAGAGAGAGAAAGGCATAATTAAATTTACCGGTTTAACCTAAAATATTTTAAAGGACAAATATGTTGTCAACATTTTATTTAAAAATGTCAAGAATTTCGGAGTGTAGTTCTTGAAGAAGCAACAAAGGCATGTTCCCTAAATTCCCCAAGTAAAGAGGTAGAGGAAGTGGGGAATAACCTGGAGCTGGAGGTGCTGAAGCCCCCTGCTGTGCTGTGATGAGAATGCCATCTTAGGCTTTCTGTGCTCAGCAGCAGCAGGCAAACACAGGAAAGCAGTCCTGTGGCAGCAGAGAGAAAGGGGAAGTAGTTTTCTAACTTATGGTAGTCATGAACAATGCTTTAACCCTTTAAAATCCGAAATAATCCAAAGACTGTGCCATCACACCATCTCACGGCAAAGCAGAAGAGAGAACAGATATTGTTTAAAGATTCATAAATCACTCCGGGTAGGATTGTGTGCGTTTTCATTCACTACTGGTGAGCATTTGACATTTTTGTAAACTATCAAACTTGTGGGGCAATTGAATGAAGATGAATAGCAGAGGTAAGGTAAGAGTCTCATGCTTCGTGTGCTAATCCTGATCACTGGTGTTCAGAGAAGTGCTCTGAGTAAGGGGTTATTCTCCCGGTCCATCTCACTAGGGTTGCCTACACTACACAAAACAGATTTCTGACTTTTGTTTGTTTGCTTATTTTGTTTTGTTTTGAATACAGGGATTAACTTTTTAATCTCTGTTCAGATAAATTGGTGCCAATAAGTGGCATATGTTTTTATGAATCCGTATTATACAATGTTGATTTTCTGACATAGGAATAGTCATCAAATGAGTGCCTAAAAATAGTAAGATCTAAGCACCTAATGTTATTTTCAGCACACCACGAAAGCCTATTAGATAACAGCCAGGAACGCAATTTTGCTTGAATTCCATTTGCAAAAGAACAAACACTTGATATATCGTGCATATTGATTTTTATCTAAGAAGTGAGCCCACAAGCTTCTCATAATGTGTTTGGTGGGTTTCCTTAAAGAGACAAAATTACTTTCCTCTTCGAAAAGGTATTCTGCTTCAGTATTATCCAAGTAAATATGCTCCTTAATCAGGCACAAGTTAAATTATGCCAAAATAAGTGAAGTAATCATTGAGAAGGGAAATATTCCTTGGTTACTTAGTCGTATACTCATGCATGTTCACACTTAAAATACAGCATTACTTTCAAGACTGAAGGTCAACCTTGTTAGATTTTAAATAATGAAGTTCTGTGATAACAATGTGATGTATGAGGAAAAGGTGAGATTGTTTCCTTTTTAGTCTTTCTTCCCACTTTTCAATGGCTATGTTTCCTTCAACAATGACAAGAATGGATTCTCCCACCAAAAACAACCAAAATTTAAAATCTGGAAAATTTCAATGGGATTGAGAATTTATTCTGGATTTTTTGTGCTTTTGAGGGTGAACCATCAAAACCTGCAGCTGCCTGAATAGATAGCAGATGAAGTTATCAGACCTTCCTCAGATAGTACTGGCCATTCATTATTCACTGTATACTTTAGAGGTCTGAAGTATAAGTATAAGACAGTCATTATTCAACACTGGGATAGTTCTGAGGCAGCAATTTCACTTAAATATTTAAATTATCTGCCACCTGTTACAATGTTGCTAAGAAAGACCACGTTTAGTCATAGGGAAGGATTAAAAATAAAAATAAGTGTTCTTTTGCTTCTAGGAACATAAAATCCTCAAGCAAAGTGTGATCAAGCAGTACCAATAATTTCATGTTATAAGGAAATAAAAGGCCTTTTAGAGGTCGAATTGGGTCCCTAATAAAGTTATAAATGTTATGATGATTAATCTATGGAACAGAGGCACTGCTTATACTTGGGAGCCGGATAGGAAAGAACTATTCCTGACAAAGATGTGCTGTGAACTGCTGACTGTGTGGGGCTTTATTGATTCTGTGTACTTTATAAAGCCAATTAATTTCTTCTTGCAATGAAATATTTTTAGCTTCTGGAATAAAATTGTTTACATTTGAAAAATCAGGTGGATTGATAGTGCTTATTTAAACATCAAGGCCTGGAATATTCAGTGTGTAAAATATACTTGTGTTTTCTTCATTTCATATTTTACTTTAGCTCGCTCCTTATCCCCTGTCTTGTGGGAAATGTCCATAATACCTCTATTTTATGTTCATTTTTATACTTCTCATTTCCTCTGTTTTTCAATCTGTACAAAGAAGCTTAGGTTGAAATGAATAACTATGAATTACAAATTATTATATATATATAATAAATAAATATATGCATATATTTAAAAGTAAATAAAATGTATGCAAAACTTAACTGCCACTTCTTCGCTACTCTTTTCTATTTTGTTGAAGTTTGAAGGGTAACTTGGCTGGCTTTGTTACTCTTCAGGAACATAAAAGCCCCTTTGCATGACCATCCTACCGACCTGGAATAATGAACATTAAAATAAATTAATGAAGGATTGAGAATAGTTCACAAGAAGAGGGTTTTAGTAAAATGATAATTTCTGAAGACATGCAAGCGATGAAATTTCTCAGCCACTAAAGGACAGTCTTTAATGTTTTGTAGTAATTATTGTACTTTTTTTTTTTTTTTTGAGAGCTCCACCTCTTTCGTTGAGTAATAAAAATGGCAAAAAAAAAAAAAAAAAAAAAAAAAAAAGAGGAGGAAAGGAATGTGAGTCAGCCAGCCAAAACCACACAGCAATGCCTGGCAAAGTGGACTAAATTAGCATATGCTAGACTGAGTATTTCCCTCTGTTGTTACATAATCCCTTTCTAATAGGAAATCAGTTCTCATACTTAACCCTTTTGGAAAGATGAGAATTCTCCCATTGTTATATTTTTGGCTTTGCTTACTTTATTTTCTCACAAATTGTGTAAATCATCTATTGAAGGGCTTTTATATCAAGCCCCCCCGCCCTTTTTTTCTCATCCAGTCTCCTGTATACAAATGTTCCATTCTGTGTTCAACTTCGGAATTCAAGGAGCAACTTTTCTATAGCCTTCTCTGAGAGGATCTAATTAGCATTTGAGTCTCCCTTTACTCATGTGCAGCTTTCTTTAGAAAATACATTAGTTCTATGAGGTTTCCCTGAGGATTCATAATACTCTAGTTTGTTACATGTACTGTGATATTCAGTGTGCCTTAATTATGCACGTGTCCTCATTTCAAAGCCTTTTCAGGGATCATATGGGATAGAACAGGAGTCTAGCTGTAAGTTCACTGTCACTTATTAATATGTAGGTGGTATTCAGAAGAGGTTCTTTCTGGAGGCAATTATATATATCTGTGGTACCAATATAGCAAGCAGTTACTCACATTCTGCATTTACTAATGTCTCTGCCAAAGCAGAATTAGATTCAACATTGTGATACATAATATAGTCTCTGTTATTTCTAAATAATTCTTTGCTCTAGGAATGTAATAAAATAAGTCAAAAAGTGTACCCTTTACTCTGAATAAGAGACTGTTCCTTTTACTCTTTCTACTGACAAGAAGAACCAAAAATTGTCCCTACGTCAATAGTCTGCTCCCTAACTAGCCCATTAACACATTTTGCTGTGGTGGGGTCCTGATGTTTTGCTGGTTATCGTGTGAGGCTATAGATTTTTAGATATCATTAATTGCCTGAAATCTTTATGGACTGTCAAGCGTCAGTGCAGAGCCGAAATTGAGACATGATATCTTTCGATTGTTATTTGCATGAAAATAGAACACTGTGAACATTTAATGGGAGAAGAGAGAATTTTAAAATCTGTTTAAAAGATATTTTTAAAGAGATCTTATCTGTCGATGGAATATTAGAATTGGCTTGTTTAGTTCATGCTATCATTTATAAACACAGATTGCTGGCATTAATCATATTCAAGGTGCTTTTATATTGTGTTCTTCTTTTTTTTAATTGCGTTCTTTTACTTATCCATATCACCATGCTTTACATAAGCCATGAGAAATATAGGTTTAATCTGTAAATATGACTTTTTAAAATTTTGTGCTTCAACGTTGAAAACCTTTTTAACTATTTCAGTGATAAATTGTTTCATTGTTTTATACTTACATATTTTAAAGCTATTTACAGCTTAAAAACTGCTGGCAGTGCCTATTACCTATAGGGCTGTCTGATATATTTGGTTCAATAGACAAAATAATGTCATTTGACCTTTATTGATTATTATGAACATTTATGTTTTTCTAGTGCTTGAATAAACTAAGCCTTTTTTTTATTTTGTCCAGTCTATGATCTATATAACCTGTTCATGTGTTTGTATTAGAGCATTTTTGAAGATTATGTACTTAAGGTTTCCCCAAGAGTGCAAGGTAGACACCGTAGACTTCATTTTAATCTAAGTACATCTTAGTGGGTCCGTATCTTTTTAAAAATATCCTTCTATTGATGGATAAACTGTTTTCCAATACAGTTAATAATGATACAATTCTTTAATTGGAGTCAGGCATTTACATATTTTTATGTATTTATGTTACACCTGTCAACATGCCAAATAGTCTTCTAGATAGAAAAAATATTCAGTGTGAATTTTTATTTATATATAATATACAAGGTAACAAAAGGAGATTCTAAGAACCATCAAGAATTCTAAGCACTGATGTACTTGAGAAAACTGTCGATTCACATTGCTTTCAGGCGTGGCAGTGAGTTTAAATTTACACTGCGAACATTCCTCTCAAGTTCTGAGTCTTTCTGATTTCTTTGGGGGTAAACACATCTTTTTTGTCTTCCTACAGGTTTCTATTTTCAGTTCCCAGAGTATTCCTGATGATGAGCTTGTTTAAACACGAGCACAACTCCTTATCATTCTACTTCTAATAGCTGTCATTTCCAGATAAATGTATCAACAAGGAGGAATTAAAAACTGACCTTGATCCAAGAGATTATGAATACACTGACCTGCTTTTGTTATTGCCAAGCTACAGAGAAGCATTCTCTGATTAGTCCCTAAAGTAGGGGAGATTTAGGGTGCATTCTCAGTTAGCTGGCAGAGCTGCTTTTCAGAATTGTGCAAAATATTGTTGTTGCTGTTTTTAAATGCTTAGTCATGCTTCTTTAGTTGAACACCCATGCTAGTTGTGATGCATTTGGTTCATTTCTCTTTTAACATTTGAAAAGCAGAGGAGGGTAGGATGAGAACATTAACTGTTTTTGGAAGAAAATTTTAAATATTGTCGTTGAGACCCCAAGACCAAGAGAAAAAAGGCTATAAGGTTTGTAGTGACTACATTTCAATGGAAAATGTTTTAAGAATGCTTTTCCTAAAAGTTCCAGCGAAATACAGCTTTTCTTAAGACATTTTCTTCTTTCTTTGAATTTCAAAATTCAGCTTCCCAGTTGTATTTTAGAGTCTTGACTGTTTTATGACTCAGTATTTGAAAATAAGTTATTAATTAAGCTGACTTACTATTTACCCAAGACCAGGTGCTAAAACCACACTCCTGGAGAACCATATCTTCTAGGTCATTACTCAAAGTAGATTCAAGTTGCTTACTTTATTAAGGATTTTTGTACAATTGATATTAATGATTATATTTTCCCAGTGATTTTATTTGTACTTCAGCCTCTCTTATATTAAAATGAACCACAAAACAAGAAGCTTCCATTTCTAAAGTGGCATCTTCTTGGTGAGTGCTGATTCACTTCCCGGACACCCAGGAATAAAAGACAAAGTGGTTTGGGAAGCAATTTTTGGCTGACTATTCATTTACAAAAAGAATTTTAATATATCACTGATTTGTGTTTGTTATATTTACAGCATTCTAATAAATATATAGCAAGATAAGACTGTTTAATATTTTAAATGTAACCACATAGTATCTGAAATATCACCTTTCTCAGACATTGCATCATAACCTACTCAGCAGCTCAGAGTAATGTAAAGGTGAAAGACTTCTTTTTTCTTGAGACGTTAAACATTAAAGCATTCTAGGACAATGTTGTACAGAGTCCTCAAATTATGACAATATCCATGAATTCATCAAGATGATATTGCAGGAGAATTGTCCTTACAGAGAGATGTTAACTAAGTAAAACCCATACCAGATAATTTCCTGTCTACTGGTTTATTTTAATTTTTTATTCTACTATGGGCATACTATAAATTAGGTAACATTAATGATGTTTAAAACTCCTATCATTTATTTCATTCACTTATATATAATAGTTAAATGGAGCCATTAAAACATAAAAATCTAATAGCTTTTGGAGGTCTTGCAGAGGTCACAAATTAGTTTGATTTTAAATTTTGTCTCATTTTACCCCAAAATTTGGTTATCTATAGACAGACCCTCAATAAGACAGAACATATTGTCCTGAAGGATATGCTAGCATATATGTACCTGCAGTAATAAATATGTTTAATGATTTTGCGCAGACTAAAGGGACTAGTCTCTTCTAATTTAATAATGCCTTATTATCACATAAGACCACCTCACCCAGTGGTCCTGTGACAGTGTGACTGATGACAGTGAGGCTCTAATGTGTAGGACTCATCCTTGATGTTGATTGGAGTTACAGATATTGTTGAACTGAACAGCAGCTTCCATGTAAGGGAAGTGTGGGTGGCCTGGTGCATGTCCTCAGCTTTGCAGTGAGTATTGTTGATTTTGTGGAAGAAAGGTATTATCATACTAATACTTGGAATTCTGGAACTTGCCTGAAGTGGAAACACGTTATGTTGGGAACTGTAGGCATAGGCTCTCATTCCATTTTCTTAGAGACCTTCCTTCGGTTCACTTTCTTAAAGCTTTGTTTTTGCGTCTGAAGATTTAGAGGTTGAAATGACTTTTCCCTGATTCATGACTGGAATGTTAGAAATGGTAGGCCAGGTCCACCTTTCCACTTAAAGCCACTCTGTAGTCCAGTCAGCGTAGCATTTGTCTGCCTTAGCAAAAAATTAACTTCTTATTTGTCTATCATTCATTATTCTGTATTTAAATATTTCATTCAGATCTATGTGTCAACATGAGTTTCAGACTTTTTCATTCTCTATTGGTACAATTTGTCAATTAATTTTATAGCCACCAGTTTGAGTTTGAATTAAAAACCCTTCTTACTAAACTATATTTGTAGCTCATTCCCAAAGTTCAGAACTTCAGTGGTAGAGACAGCTCAGCTGAGTCCCAGAGCCCATTGCTGCTCTTGCTGACGACATCTGGCTCCCACCACCTGCTCGCCATATCACAGCCTTCTGTAACTCTAGCTCCAGTGGACTCTGTATCATCTTGTGGTTTTCCTTGGGTATCAAGCACGCATGTGGTCCACATACATTCATGAAGTCAAATACTTGTGCACATTTTTTTTTAAAAAGTTAAGACTTCGTTGATGTATTAACCATTTTTATTATTAGAATTGAACTTAATTCCAATCTGTAATTTTGAGTTTAGTATCATTTTCTGTAGACTGAGTTTCTATGTAAAAAATTATAAAAAAAAAATTTACTAACCTTTGCTTTCCTGAAGCATAATTTGTCCATCAACTGTTTAAATCCTAGGCATATGGCTGAACAAGGTTGAAACAGTCTCTGTCCTTATGGAGCCTCCAGTCTATGGGAAAACACATAATAAAATATCAAAGGATGTAACACGTTCTTGAGAATTAAAAATAAATTCTCTTCCTACTGCAGTATCTTTTCAACAGGAACCAAATGTGAACATATCCACCCGATGGTGAAATCATCGATTTAACAACAATGGCATAAAATTCACTGGGCTTTTAACATTCCTTTATTTAAGGCTGTATTAAAGGGCTCTCATTTCTTCTTGCCCTTTATCCTGAAAACATTCTCACTATGATGCCCGTTTTCTTTCTGTCTTTTTTTTTTATTAACACAACTTGAAAGAAGCTGACAAGTGAACAAGAAACATTCAAGCATGCTCCATTCCAACTGATTTGTTCGAGAAGATGATTCATTTAATTTCATAAAGGCACAGCAGGCCAGAACACTAGCTGACCAGGTCAAAGAAGGAAATATTGGGGGGAGGAGACTATGAGGAGGATCTATGCAACAAGCAACAATATTTAGTTTTTCAGAGCTGGAGTTCTGCTTGAAAAACTCTGATGTTGCCAGCCACAGTCCTTTAAAGAGCTGCAGTGCCCCAGGGAAAACATTTTTAAGGTGCGCTATCTAAACACAATGTTCCTTATGCTATGTCGTGTGTTTGTGTGTGTGTGTGTGTGTGTGTGTGTGTGTGTGTGTGTGTAAAGACCTCAGCTCTTGCTCACATTATGGTGCTTTGTGACTGATTACAATCTGCACTGTTACAACTTGGCTTTTTGAGTCTGCTGATGAAACATCATTCTTGGATCCTACTTTCCAGCATAGTCTGCTCTGAATTTAACTGAAATCTCAGCCATTTAAAGAGCAAAGCTGGGGAAGTCATGAACCCGCCATTAAATAACTTCACAAATGAATTTTCACAGTAACTTAAAATATAGGGAAGAAAATATGTAACCACAGGGGCAACCTATAAATGTTCTTGATATTTTATTCTTTCTGTCAACATTGCATCTCAATAACTAGAAAAGAGGGTTGACATCATAGTTCTAACACAGTATATGTTGTTTCTCAGTATTATTTTTTTACTGTCTAGGGCTAAATTTAGAACAGACAATATACATGTAATAGATAAAGTCACACTGTTCTATTTTTCTTGCTCTATACTTGAGAAGTTGTAATGGTAGTGGGCTAGTGTATATTTAGGGACTTATTTATTTGGATTACATACAACAGTAAAATGCACAGTTAGAAAAACTTCAGCTTACCCATTATCTTTAATTTCACTTTCTTTTTCATTTCATAAGAAACTTTTAAATTAAAGCAATTTAAGTAAATGCTGTGTTGCAGGTGATCATTTTCTGGAGTGTAGTTTCATACCAAATGATTTATTTTGAATGTGTGCTCGGTTTGACAGAGTAAGTGAGAGATGCATGCTTAGAAACTTTTACAGAGAGAACTAGGTGGTGCTGTTCTGTCATGTTCACGTCCTCCTGGCTGCCTTGGCTCTGCTCTAGGTTTGTTAAACACTCTCAGGCAGTAAGTTAAGACATATGTTGGTCTTCTATTGATGTTAGAATCTCGACTAATTGACCAAGGGCACACTGCTCTTAGACTTTTGTTTTCAGAAGTATTTCGCAACATGAAGCCGTTCTTCCTAAGCAGGAAGATATACCACACTTCTTTGTCTTTAATATTTAAGATATATTACGTTTTCACATCATCCAGGTTTTGTTTCTATGTCTTTTTAAACTCTTGTCCTTGCTCTTTTATTTGACAAGAACCCTTAGAATTATTTGAATTGGAATTTAAAGTGCTGACATTTTATATAGTTTTAGAGCTGATTTAATTTAAAATACCAACAGTACGTAAAACTCTTTCTCCCTTTCTCTTTCCCTGCTCTCTGTGTATATACATGTATATACATATGTATATATACACACACACGCTGGATTCTTTGTTGTATATGTTCTTGTTATGAATTACACCTATTTCAGATACTGTGATACTTCAAGAATGCAAATAAAACTAAGTATTACAGTTTTCTGTTGAAATATATTATGTTCTTCATAATAAACTATAAATTAAGTACAAATTACAAAATAACAGGGATTTGGTAATTTCTTTTATGAAGAATTTATCATCAAATATATTCAACAATGAGACTCTAGTTGTTAGATAATGATGTTGCTTTGGTCTCCCTGTATACTTCCACATAAGGTCATTTCAACAGAGCAGGACCATTTTGTCTTTTTTTTTTTTTTTCTGATGTAATTGTTCCAATTGTCTTTAAGAACACAAAATCATTAAGAATTACCTTAACAAAACAGTGAGTGTTACCTTAACAAATTAGTGAGTAATAAAAGATGAGATAGAAGACTCTTTGTATTCTCACTATCTTCTAAATCTTTTATCATTGGAACACAGAATTAGTATGTAGTGTTTCAGACAGTTCACTGCATTCCATTTATGGTATGATAAGGTAATTTGTGAGATGAGCTTCTCCTAGTATAGCAACAATAAGTGAATATCTGCTAGACTTCTGGGCCTATATCTGTTTGGCATTTCTAAATAAATTAAATCACAATATTTGAAGAGTCCAGATCATGAAAACTTCAGAAATAGGATTATGTACTTAAAAAAAAAAAAACCTTCCTTTTCTACAGTGTGAAGGTTGACATAGAAAGGGTGAGATATTGCCTACCAAAAATTGCCAAAAGCATCAGTAAGTAAAAAAAAATGTATTTTCACTAGAAAGTCAGAATTATGTTAGAGATAATAATATTATTAAAATATTTTATAATTTTTAAATATAATCATTGTAACAGACAAAGATAATATCATAAAATGGAAACTTTAATGATATTTATAGATTTTTCAACTCAAAATACTTATGAAATTAAGAGAGCAATGAGAGATCTGTAAGAGAGTTTGAAGTGGGAGGAAAGAAAATGGTAAATTAAAATATTGTATTACCAACTCCCAAAATGAAAGAAACAACTTAAAAAGTAAATGTAAAAATATATTTCATATCAGAACTTTGACTCATATTTTGAAAAATGACATTTTGAAAAGAGAGACCATTGTCTAATGTCTGCAAAAAAGCCTTCAGCCTTAATACAATAGATACTAGATTTACCTTGTGGAAAGCTTAGTTAGACTAAAGCAAGGGCCAGTACCTTATTTTTAAATCTATAAAATTTGGTGAAAATTTTCCAAGTGAATATATTGAAATTTACTTTTTCTTCTAAGATGAAGTTTTTTTTTATTAATTTGGTTTCTTAAGTATTATAAAGCTTATAAATTATCTGATGATTAGTTATAATTTGAAGGTAAAATTAGATGGGAAAAAGTTCATATATTTCTCCTTGGACCAAGGCTATAGCCTATCATGTAAATATCAGGAAACAAGAAAGTATTACAGATGCACCATGCATGGAAATGTCAAAACGGAACTCATGGTATGTAATTAGTTTATACTACTACAGTTTTTAAATGCTTAGTGCATTTTTCTATAATTTTTTATGATCAGCTTTTATTTCTTGGAGGCCTTTCATTAGAATAAGAAGAGACAATGCCACATAATTATTTTTCATGATGGTTAGTCTTTGGCAATATTGCATAACCATTGAGTACACATGATCAATGGTGACAAGCAGATGGCCCTGGTGTGTCATTTTAGTTTTCCAAAGGTTTCTACAGAAACTTCTGCAAAGGCTTCGTTTCATCTTTCTTTGTTTCATCAATGATAAAAGATTTATGTCTCAGGGAACTAAAGGTGCTTTCCTTTAAAGGGGAGACTAAAAAAACAACAAAAGCCAGACCAACAATAAGTAGGGAATTCTGAATTTCTTTGAGATCAGAAACAGTAAAGCTGGCAATCCAGCTAGAGAAAAGCCTGACGGTAATTAAGAGGATAAAAGCAAGAGTATCATAGGATAACATAGATATTTTATACCTTTTATGCATATTTTATTAGTGTGATACAAAATAGTCTCCTAGGAAGACTTGATATATAATTATATCCCAAATCCACAAATCAATGTCTAGTGGACTCATTAGTCACTGACATTGTAAACTGGTGTTAATGATAAGAAAGATTTAATTAGAACTCAGTACAAATTTGGGGTTTTCTTTCATTTCCTATGTTTGGTACCCAATAGTAATAGATGATCACTGCTAACACAGAACCTTACGACCATCAACTTGTAAGCATAAGTGAACTTCACCGTGCACAACAGATATGAAGCCATGAATAACTATCACAGAAAGTATCTTACCCCAGCATTTACATACACTCTACACACAATGTAGATCAATGTTGACCCATTTCTAAATATATTTTCACTAGTTGCTTTTGATTGGGTCATGACCTAAATGGTCTCCAAATGAAGGTACATGGTATGTAGACCTTAGTTTTCTTTTGAATTGACTCTCTGAAGACACTCTTATTCTGACTTTGCACTCGACAAGTAGGCAACTTCTCAAAGTAGGTATATGTGATAAGATGTGTAGCTAGATATACTCACAGAAATACAACTGTTCTTAAAAGCAGAGAAGTCGTTTCATTTCACTGAGTTGTTTCCACAAGCTAAAGACAACAGCACAGGGCATACGTCCCAAAAGCAGTCTCTGAATTTACTTCGTGTGTCACTTGCCAGGCATTTCAAAGGGAGCACTGCCTGGTAGCAATTAAGAAACCCTTAAATTTGACAAGAACATGACATTTGGGGAAGCAGCCTTCCTTATCCAAAAATGTAAGTAAAAGATTGTTGAAAGACAAGGGTCTTGGGGAAAAAAAGAAAAGAAAGAGAGAAAGAAAAAAAGAAACAAAGAAAAATAAGTTCTCTTTATTCATTTAAGTTTATATAATGTAAATGTGAGATGTGCAACGAACATTAAGAAATGTGGATGGCTGCTACTGGAGAGATAGCTTAGTGGTTAAGAGCATTAGCTGCCTTTCCAGGAGACCCAGGTTTGATTCTCAGTGCTCACATGGTGGCTAACAGCCATCTCTAAATCCAGTTCCAAGGAATCTGACAGTCCCTTATACAAGCACATGGTGCATAGACATACAGGTAGGTGAAACACCCCTGCACATAAAATTATAAAAGAAAAAGAAATGAGTGAGGTATCTTTGCTGATATAAGCATGAAGAGATGTGTTACTTAAAATAGCCTCCTTCTTGTTATTGCCTTGGAATCACTATCAAAAATTATAGATATATATTTGTTCCTCTTGATAACTTTATAAATTGCCTGCTTTTGTTTGAATTGTTATCAATCACATGTAAGCTCAGAGATTTCTAATTGTATCTTCAAGTTTGAGAACATTGCAACATAGTTTTTTTGAAAGTTTTGGAGACTGTTGATTTTGCATATAGTGACAAGAAATCCAAGTAATGGTATTTAAAAGCCCCTAGTTAGTCTTACTTGCTATATTAGACATGTAATCCCTGATACTTCATCAGAAGGATTGCTCTGGTAGAGTATTTGTCACAGTACTCGTTGTGTATGATTTAGAGCACAATACTACTTTTGCTCATCATTTTAAAAAAGGAGATGCTAGAGCTAAGGAGTTTGCTTACTGTAACATCAGAATACTTTTTCTTTTTTAGTTTAGTTTAGTATAGCATATGTGTGTGTGTGCTCACACATGCAAGCTTTGTAAAAGAACGAGACTGAAATAATGGAATTTTAACTGAATTAAGTGGGGGAAAAATAAACCAAGGCGCCTAATAGGTTATGTGTGAAAGACTATTAAAAAAATAAGTTTTTGCACAATCTCATGAAAGTTTTAAATGAACTCTACAGCACTTTGGATTATAAGGTGATCTCATTTCAACTCTATTTAAATCTTATTTTAGAAACTTCACAGTATAAATGCAAAGTACATATTCAGGGCATCAAGAATGAATGTGGCGATTATGACTTTGCCACTGGCAGTCTCCATCACAGGGATGCTCTCTAGGGGTCAGGTGCTCCAAGGGTGTTACGCTTGGATCCTCTCCAAACGTCCTTTGAAGCTTGAAGACTGACTCCATTTGAACATCTAAATCAAATAAGTGAAGTTCATGGCAAAGATTAGGGTGTGCTTATGTCTTTAGCATTAAGTGGAAGTTTTTAATTAGACAAAGGTATTATGAAATTATGATATACATTATACATCATTTTTATTAGATTCTGATGATAACAAGTATTTTGAAATGTTTTATATATTTGAAATGAAATGAATATTTTACAGTCTTTTAGTATATAGGTATATAAATTAATAAATATTGTATTCAATCCCTTGTTTATAGCATGTGTGTGAATGTATATACCTTTTTGTATTTCTAAACTTTTATCCTATTTTCTGTAAAGAGAGCTGTAATACAGGCATATCAGTATTAATAATACAGTATTTGAAGAAATACTCATTTGGTGAAATATTTTTCTAAGAAACATCTAGATTATTGGAAAATATGAGGTTTAAGCGTTGGCATGGGAAACTGGGTTATGCCAAAGAGACTCTAGTAAGGCAAGATTATGTTATACCATCCATAAATAAATTTTAACTTATTAAGACTCAAAACAAAAACAATACTCTTAAATTATTGCAAGAGCACTCTAGATTTTTATTAAGAAATTATTTCTAGACTAGATTAATAGGCATTTTAGTGGAATCTTGTAAAATGTTTCCTGTGTCTAAAAGTAAAGGATTTATACTCTTATTTGATGGTTTAAAGGTGTACCCTCTTCAAGGTAAAATAAAGAAGCTCAATGGCTTCAAATTCTCATGTAGCTCCTTAGGAAACTGTACAGTTTGGAAGAAATCCAGAATTTCACATTAACCAAGTGTATTTTTTTTTTCTTAAAAAGCCAAAGGCTTATTATTTCCATGCCTAAGTGTATAGTTAAATAAAGGTGCTATTGATTAATTTAGAGAGTATTTCATAATAACCCTAATCATAATTGTACAAAAAGTAAAACTCCATTTGTTGTGGAGCAAGGCGAGCGCAGAGTGCTTGTGGGCGATGGAGGTCAGTCCTCAACTTAATTCACTGACAACCCAGATGCCAGGCGAAGCTGCCAATGCAGTGGCTTTCGACTCTGGCAGAAAGTCAGCTGCAGCTGCAGGGAACGCTCTTTTATTCCCTCCTCCTCTTCGCTCAGACTCAGTGCTGTGAAGCCTGTGGATTTTACAATTGCCAGAGAGCACAGAGTTGGGAAATATCATTCTGGGTGATGATCACCTCACTTACGCTATTAGTGGGTTTCAAATCAATTTGTTCGGAACAGCCAAATATAAACAGATAAGAGTGTATATGCCCATGTTAAATAATCTACATAGGTTTCAGAGAGTAACGTGGTGAGATTTGTTTTCCTAGTTTTGCCTTCTATCTTCTTCATTTTGGGAGGTTCTGGTAAAACAACAATAATAGTAAATCATGTGAAACATAGTACTGTTTCTGTATTTGGAGAAACAAAACCAGGGACGACTGGTGCAGGGGGCAGTGCTAGAGTGTCAATATAGAATCTATCATGCCTGGCCTCTCTGCTACGCATCTGTGTAGTATTATTGAACAAGAGGCTTTCCCTTACTGACATAAAGGATTTTGCCCGATAAATAGCAACTGTGGTATCTGCCTCATAGGGTATGTAGTTATCAAGGTAAATGATGCACGCTCAATAAATCCTAGAAAATTTAAGGAAGAATTTAAAAAAAAAATAGCAATTCCAAACTTTTGTGTGAAATCCTCAGAATTTTGGCTGAGGGTTATTCATGGACGGGTTATGCTTTATTTTTAACAGAGTAGCTAGGAGTTAAAAGGACAACAAACCTGATGAGAAAGCTTTGACTAACCTGGAAGTAACCACAGAAACATTTTAAAGACTATTAACACTACATTCTTTCATTTCCAAGTTTGTTCAGGGTCAAGGTGCTAAAGAAAAACGTGGCACAGAAAGGCGAAGGGAGGGATCCTAAGACAGTATATTCTTGTTAGAAAACATTTAAGTGAATACTGGCTGAAAAAAAAGCTCAGTCACTTGCATTTGAGCACCCTACAGTGTGTCTGCCTTCCACTATAGAAAGCTTGCTTTTCGACGTTCTTTTCCTTCTTCTTTCTCTTCCTCTTTTTTTTCCCTCCAATATTTTCTTCTCAGAAAGTAAATCATGAGCTACTCCCATCCATAAAATTTCTTTGTTGAAAGTATTGAACTCATTCCGGGTGTCATCTGACATTGGTACAGATGAGTTTCATAAATGAAAGGTGATCAAACATCGACATGGTCGTGAACAACTATACACAAGTCTGAGCTGCTGACAAGGATTAAGAGAAACACCTGCAGTCCTGCATGGCCAGCATCAATGCAGTCTTGCAATGCCCGCACCAGTGCAGTCCTGCATGACCAGCATCAATACAGTCTTGCAATGCCCACACCAGTGCAGTCCTGCATGGCCAGCATCAATGCAGTCTTGCAATGCTAGCATCAATGAACTCCTACAATACCAGCACCAATGCTTGCAATGCTTGCAATGCCCACACCAGTGCAGTCCTGCATGGCTAGCATCAAGGGTAATTGTATTTTGGTGGAGAACACTATTTAAGCAGTGTGGAAACCTTTGCTTATGCATCTTTGCACTCTTGTTTTTTGACACACACACACACACACACACACACACACACACACACACACACCACATTGTGTCATATAAACAATACAATTGATTTTGCACATGACCAGCCTAGGATATACAGCTGATATGCTTTGCACATATTGGAGATATGAAAATTGGTGGTGGTAGACTGGAGTCATGTGGATTTGTTTGTCCTTCTCATGTCACATTAGAAGGACATCTTTTCAGAGAAACAGCAGCTCATTTAGTATTCTTCACAGGATGAAGGTCATATTATTTTGGCCAGATTTTTATGAATAAATGAAAACTTTTGTGTTTTTAGACATACACACAAATTTACATTTTCATATTCTGAATTAAAATAAGGCCAAAATAGTCTTATGTATGTATATAATTTCTTTATTATCTGTATACACATGTCTGTGTCAATATAAACCATTCAATCATAAGCCTAAAAAGCGAAACACATTCTGACAAACATTTAAACTAATTTTCTTTTTTGATTTTTATTATTCAATACTTTAAATGCTTTGAAAACTGAATGAATATTATAGAAAAGGAAAATAAATGGATTTAGATATAGGAAAGTTTTAAGAATTGATAATCTGTATATTTTAAATCTGTGAAATCTGTGCGGACACTAGGCCAATAATATATAATTTTGGTTCTTTCTAAGAATTTATCAGAATTTGAGCTAGGCCTTAAAAAGAAAATTCTGAATATAAAAATATAAAATTTTGTTTAAAAGAAATACAAATTTTTATTACTTTCTTATGATGATTAATTTGACTAATTCAGTATTTTACATATGTCAAACATTAAAATATAAAATGGCAATTACTGAAATATGATAATAATTGCAAAGCCTATACTTTTGAAATGTCTTGTAACTTACCTAATGAGACTTTTAAAATTATATCTTCGGAAACTAGATGGTGATATTCTCCTGTTTGAATATTAACACCTTGATATTTTCTTTACATATAATTTTTGCCTTTAATTAAAGATGACTAAAATTTGAAGCAAGTTGTCATTTATCAGCTTCTTAATAATTCAATGACTATATTAAATATCATATTTTTTATCTGTAGTTATCATTCACAAAATAAAAACAACGAAAACGAAAGCCATTTGTTTCTTCTCTTGGAGATTCCCTATGCATGTCTCTCTGTGTGTTTTAAAAATATATATACATTCTTTTCAAATGCATGCTTTATTGTTCTTCATTTGGAATTTTACCAACATGTTCAAATTTCATAAATAACAACATTTTATAAAACAAATAAAGTGAGAAATCAAGTGATTGAAGAGGTTGCTGGTGAAATAATTCTGGCGCATTCTTATTTTTTCCTGTGCAACGTTCTTAGAGGTGTCAACAATCATTGTCTACCTCCTCCTTCTTCCTGCCTAGAACCAGACAGGGAATCAGGAAATGAAGAGGACTGCTCTACATACAATGGCCTTCAATGAATATTATTGATGACTAGACACCTGCTCCGATGTAAAAGCATTTAATCCATATTATTTTGGCTTTTAACTTGTCAACTGAGATGTGGCGGCCAGAAGAGTTTTAGAATTTTTATTTTTCATTCTTGCACACCATGAGTGGGGTTTGAAATACCATAAATGATTTTTAGCTCTGTAAAGATGAACTGAGAAAAATATGCTGTCTATGCAAATATTCAGAATACTCATTATTGTTACTTGAAAATTATGGCTTCAGAAGCTTTAGTTGATAGAAAAAATACCTAACCTTTTAAATCATATTTGAGTGTCTATTTTCTTAAAATTTTTTCCAGTTATGGCTTATCCATACCTGCTATCAATGCAAAAGTCATAATTTTGTATGTTTGTATTTAATTTTGAAGAATATTTAAAGAGAATTAAAATACAGAATCTCTCTCCTCCTCCTCGACCCCCCCCCCAAAAAAGGAGGATACTGAACACATACATCAGGAAATGGAGGCAGTGAGTTCCTCTACTACAGAAAAGCAGTGTCTCCCCAGCCTCTGCTACACTCATTTCTACACAAGCCACCAATGTTATTACCTAAGAAGTCAGTTTTCTCAACATGCTAAAACAAACACATGCAGGGTGGTGGTGGCACACACCTTTAATCCCAGTCCTTGGGAGGCAGAGGCAGGCAGATCTCTATGAGTTCAGGATAGGCCTGGAGAACAGAGTAAGTTCCTGCGCAGTCAGGTCTACACAGAAAATCCCTGCCTAGAAAACCAACCAACCAACCAAACAAACAAAAACACAAAACAACAAAAAACAAACCAAATCCCACATTTATCCCCAGCTTTCCTGTCTATGATAGGAGCATAAACACTGCATAAGTTGGCTTTGGACATGAGGACACCGTATACCCGGTATATTGAGGAAATGACTTTTGACATGTATCATAAGTTTCACAAGCAGCTAGAAAATTCTTAAAATTCTAACAAAGAAAATTCTATGAAGTTTTATTTTATTACTTTATTCCATGGAGAAGCTAGAAATATATTCTCATTATTTCAGCAGCATATTATCTGGAACCTACTATATACCACAGAGACTTCTTCAAAGATGTTGGAGCTCTGTTGTCTCTCACATAGCTGTTATTATACATGTGCATTCTCATTATTTCTCTCACTTAGTTTTACAATTCATGTTAAAAATGCAGGATCAAAGGAGGAAAGGGTGTTTGTACACACTCACAGTGTACATTAGCGCTTAGCAAGGCACAGTCTAGAGCTGGAAGGCCAGTGCTGACTTGTCAAGATACCCCACCTGAGCATAATGCCTTATATTTAATTCCTTTTTGAATGTCTTTGAAATAAGATAGATGTTCATAAGCATAATATGTAGAGAAGCTGAATTCATTATCTATCTCAGCCATTTGCCCTCTCCATCCCTAGTGTTTCTGTATCTCCTAGCTGTGTGTGTCATCCTAGCTACCCAAATGTTCAACTTGAGAAAACACTTGATTTTCTTCCCACGTATGTCTCGGATACCTTGGCAGAAGCTTAACCCACAGCTTCTATATGCTGTTTTGTATTTGGAAGTTTTTTTTTCCGGGTCCTACAAAGGCTCCCGCGGCTCCGTGGTCCCAGAGCAGCTCAGACCCAAATGAACACACAGAGGCTTATATTAATTACAAACTGCATGGCCTAATGGCTCAGGCTTCTTGTTAGCAAGGTCTTAAAGTAACCCATTTCTATGAATCTATACTTTGCCACACGGCTTGTGTCTTTCTGGTACTTTTATATCTTGCTCCTCCTGGCAGCAGCTAACAGCGTCCTCTGCTCTGTCTTTCCCCTTCCTCTCTCTTTAGTTAGAATGTCCCGCCTAACCTTATTCTGCCTCACCATTGGCCAGACAGCTGCTCTGCTTTATTTATCAACCAATCAGAGCAACACACATTCACAGCATACAGAACGAAATCACCCATCACTGTTTTCTTTTTCACACTTGTGTGATCACCTTGTCAGCTCCCTGCTTGTTTTATCTTTCGGTTATGTTCCCTTTCAGCAGTCTGTCCCCATTCTCAAAAATAAAAGAACAGGTTGTTTTGCTATGAGAATCTCTGTAATGGACCAGCTTTTTAAACACTAATTAAAGCACAACGTAGTTAGGTTTATATAAAGGACATTGCCATCGTTCCCTCAAATGCCAGCCACTGGTAGCCACATATATAGCCACTCACTGAGAATCCCACTTCCAATGAAACTGCAACATTTCCAAATCCACACACACCTTAGGACCTTGTGTTTATACATATGCCAGACATGTCAGAAAATAAGGTAATGTTGAAAATAAGCCATATTTGATGCACAAAGCTTTACAAGAAAGAATTCTTTAGGGGAAAATTTAATAGGCGGTGAGGTTGTGAATCAATTTCTTTTTAGACACCACAAGAAAGAAACATAACAAAACCAGAGGAAATATTTGTAGTGTTTCCTAAAAGTGTTCATGCTCTCAGCTGGAGAATTATGGTTCTAAATATGATCAATTCTAATTTTAGTTGTGTAGCTCTTTTATTTAGATACCGAGTTGTGAATTTTTATGGGTGTGTATATTTGCATATCATTCCAACATTTAATATATTGTCAGTAGTATTATTTTATTACCTTATGAACTTTGCCATACTTGTAATTTAGTATGCACAATTAACACATCCATAATGTATCAGTGCTCCAGCCAGCAGGTATTTTGATTCCTAATTAAACTCAAGAAAAATGAATCAAAATGTTGATCAGAATGATTTTAATAATGTCACAGATAATATTCAAATATAAACAGATATATTATATCATATACATATTTAAATAACAGGAAAATAATCTATAACCAGGTATTTTTAGGTACATTAATAGATAATGGAAAGACTTTAGAACATAGCTCTGCGGCTGAGCTTAGTATAAAAAGTAATAGTTTGTTCTTTTTCAGAGAGATTTGAATCACTCTAGAGATTAATTTTTAATCATGGCTCATTAATAATAATTAAGATGAGTAGAGAAAAATGCACATCCATCAATGTTTGCTTCTTTGATACTAAGTGATTATACATACTCCATTTAAGATATTTTATATATTCTACACAGTTCCAGATGTATAGGAAATGAGCCATAATGTCACTAAAAGCAAAGTATTTCATGCTATTTTTCACTCTAATAAAAGCAGTTATTTTAGTAGCATTGCTGACCTGATAATTGCCAGTGAGTCAAAATGGCTGTACTTCAGTTAATGCATCAGTAAATGAAGCACCTTCAATGCAATTAAAAGCTTCTAATCTAACCAAAGAAATGGTCTCATCCATATTGACCACTTTAAATTCAGCCTATGATTTCATATTTTTAAAGTGGTCCCTGGCTTAGCTGACCCCATTAGTGGGACACGGCTCTCCTTTGACACAGCTGGTGGCTGCTGAGTAAGCATTTCTAAAAAAGTGTCGGCATGAACCTCATCAGACGACATTGCCTAATTTCAAAGAAGTCATCAGAGTTCATGAAAATCAAGATGATTAACCATGGAGATGAAGGAATCACTAAAGGGAAGTGAGGAATGATAAATAATTTAGTAGGGTGAAGCAGTCGCTGCTACTTTGAGAGAAACTTGATAATAACTTTTATGCAAGACAGTATTTATTTGAAATCTATCAGGTGTGTGACCTGACTTGATAAGTGATTAGATTTTTTTTCTCTTTAGTTTTAGTCTTGTCATTAATTTTATCACTGACAGTTTCATGTATCTGACTGGTGGAATTTAATTTGTAAAGACCATATGTCCTTGCATGAAGTGACACTACATCTAGCCCATCCTCTACTGTGCTGAAGGAAATGAAATTTTCAAATGAATGTACAGAGGATATTGACGGTGTTTTATTGGATTCACTTAATGGGAAAAAGAAGCCTCATTGTTTTTAAAATCTGAAAACAGATACTGGAGTATGGATTAAAAAAAATCTTACCCGTGTTTAGAATACTACTCAGACTTATGAAATACGAATAAAAAAGCTGATTAAAATTTAATAGTGTCACAAGTTATATTTTAAAATACAACCAGGTGTATTTTTCTTATTCATATTTACATGACAGTTTGAAAACTTGAACTATAACTAGACATATTGATATCAATGTTTAGATACTATCATAAGGATTTTAATTATAACTAGGAGGTTAATCTGATAACAATAAAGCAGACTAAATTTTCGATCTTTGTGTTTCATGTTGTTTTTATTATGAGTAGAGCAAGCGTTCAGGTTTGGGCTACAACATACACATTGTGTCACTGGGCCAAATCACCAGATGCCCTCCTTAAAGTGACACTTCCCCTTCCCATTCTCAGAAAATTTAGGAGAGTCTTCACAAGGAATTCTTCTGGCCAGGCATCTTTTGTGCTATGCATTCATTTCCCTTATTGTCTGTAAAGAATTCAAATTCTCTTTTAGAGAATTTTCCTCTCATACCCGGAATTCCTATTCTGTAGAACTCTTGAGTATACTACTAATTTGAACAGATTGCCCAGCACATGGTAGGCCTTATATAGGATAGTTTTCCCTATAAACAAAGTGGAGCTTCTATTTATCTTCTACATTAATATATGAACTACAGAAATTTGTTAGTTCTTTCATTGATAGCGTGAAATGTGTACAATTAGTTAATCTCAAAACTATGTAGATTTTAACAACCATGGTATTAACTCTGATTATTAATGTGTATTTACTAAAAGTTCTGGCGGATATAGAACTTCCTAAGCTGTCAGCAACTGTATTTGTTTATGCCTACCCCAGCTGTCTCCCAGACTCCCTAGACCATGCAGTGACTTCCCATCTCCTAATGTACCACAACTGTTCTGGGCTGCATCTGTTTTCCTAATTGGTGGAACTGATAAGGATAAATGAGCTCCATTCTCCTCCTGCAGGGTTGTGTGGGCTGTCACAAATGCACTGAACACAGCCCATACTTAGGGTTGAAAAAGGAGAATGACCACCAGGGAAGACGGTAATTTGGAACTGCGGCCACAGACTTGGAGAAACAAAACAAAAGTAAAATTTGAACACCTGGATTGCTTCAGCGACACTCCTCAACATCCCCACCCACTTCTGATCACCTTACAGACAGAGCCAGGCTGGGTGTAGCCTTTGTGCTTTCTTTCAGCCTGCTCTGGAGTGTCTGGGAGGCACAGAGGGACCATTCCCTTTCCCTAAAGGACATTGCACTGCACCCCAGGTATAGAATCCTTTCTGATATACACCAGCCTCTGTCGTGTGCCTTTTACCAATGGTTTCTGTTTCCTTTCCCTTCACAGCATATCTTTGGTGACAAGGGCTTGGGTCGAGTTGCATTAATGCTTCCCCGTGATATTTTTGTAACATCCGCTCAGTAGTGTGCTTCTCCATTCACTCATTGATGAGAGATTTTCTATCTTTCATTCATTGCCTAATCTATGGCTTGAATCATAATCCATATCTGCATTAAATATTTAGGAAATACCTGTTGTCACCAGTGAATTTGATGTGCAAGAAATATAGCTATTTTTGTACTTTGCTTACATGCATCAAATTATATACGATCAATCATAATATTTTTCTTTTGTTTCTTTGATTTAAAACTCTTATTAAGCATCTACTTTCCTTAAGCACTCCTTTTATTTATGTATCAACTCATTCCTGATCATCAGGTTCTTATTACTTTGTCTTTTTGTAGCTTTGGATATCTTGTATATAGTACATTCAGCTAATAGCTCTTTCCTGTATTTATTCAAGTCTAATTGGGAAATATTACATCATTAACCTCATATTTTGATAAACTGTTATGTACTTTAGGGAATATTGAACATCTGAACTATGTTGAATACTATATTTGCTTCTGAATTATGAATAGAAAGGCAGAGCAGTAGCTCACTTAGGGAGCAGTTTGTAGCTGACCTCAAGTTATAGGTTGGTTTTGCACCAAAAAATCTGTTCTGAAGTCAATTTGTTCATCTGAAAAATGAGTAGGTATATTAATCTCTAATGGCTTTAAAATTTAATCATACCTCCGTTGAAGAGCAGACTTGTCCAATCATCTGTGTTTAATAATTTGATACAAGATTGGCAAATTATTCCATGAAATTTTCACCTTGATTTTATTTTTCTTCTTGTCATTAGGGATTTTTTTTTCATTAGAGTTGACCTTAAACCTTCATTAGTGTTTCCCAAATTTTTCAGGTTGGCATTTTAAAATATGTAGTTATTTAAATAGATAAGCCATTAACTGTAGTAATTAAAATTAACATAATCTGCAAACAGTTGTGTGGCCGCTTTTGTGTTTACGATGAAGAAACCCTTCATTGCTATAAGTGGTTACATCACTACAATTTTACTGTGCATTCCAATAGAATATGTATTTTATTTTATGGTTTTAAGGTTCATATTTTTATAAAACATACTTGCTTAGATACAGTACAGTAGAAAAGTACTGTTTTCTTAGTTGCCATTTTGCGAATTTTAGTCCAAATTAAGTGCTTAGTAACTTGAATTATCTGCCTACTAAATTGTATATAATTTATAAATTCTATAGTTTTGTGTGTGCAACTTAGTTTCACAGCTTTAAAGCTGTAAAGTGAATTTATTAAAGTATGAAATTCAGTGTTAATGACAGAATTAAACGACTTTTTTTCATAAAGAAATTTGTCACAAAATACAAAATTAAGATTATTCTCTTCCTTAACACATAAAATAACCCTACCTGCATGTTATTAAGAAAAAGATGAAAATACAATCACTATAAAAGCCAAAAGAACACTTGGTTATTTAAAATAGAAGAAATAAGTGCAGAAAATGTAATAATGTTACAGGTTATTATGAAGACAATTGATGAGTACTTCACTGCCCTATTTCATTCACTGAGTATTGTATATGCTGACAATATTCCGCTGTAGGAGGCATTTAATATTTAATCACCTCATTATATTTAATTAAATATGAGAGTGTGGATTTTAAGAATATATTTCTGTCTGTTAATAAGATATAAATGAATCTTTGTATACTTTTTAAAAAGACCACATACATTTATGAGGTATTAAACATACTGTAAAAAACATGTCTAATTTCCAAACTTTATTTACTAAAATATTTTACTGAAGTAATGTATGTAATATGTTTATTTAATCAGTTGATCTAAGGCAACTTTATACAACTTTGCTTTGCAAACAGTGTTTGATGCAATTGAAAGTAACTAGAACACCTGGCCCATTACTATATTGTAGTATTTCAATTTTAAATCATGAAATATTGTTATTAAAAACTATCTCTTGGATTGAAAATAGCAATTTATAATTGTACTTGATTTATTTTTAAAGTACTACTTGAATAAATGTCTGTGTTCTGTATATGAGTGTAAAGAAACTTCACTTGTTGACTTCTTTTTTTTAATTATCTATCTCACTAAATTAAGATACTTGTCATAAATTTTTAGTATATGTTAACTGAAAATGACTAGCAGGGTATCTCCCTTTATAGAAATCAAGATTTGTAATTTACACTTAATCTTATTTTTCTTGAATAGTTTTCAATCTAGTATGTATTTAAAACAGAACAACCAAAGACAGAAATAATTTACGCATCAATTTAAACTGACCTTCCTGATCCTCAGTTCCGCTCTCCTAGATGTCAAATTGCTAATTGGGAAAAAAAACCAAAACATCTAAATAGTGTCATTTGGTATGAAATGAGACATTTTATTGTTTTGATTGTTGTATTTGGAAAATGATGAAAAGTGATACATGTATGAATTTAGAGAGTTACAGCTTTTTAAATTAGCTTCACTAAACTCACCCTGAAGTTTCCTGGTTTCATTCTTTGGAAAAAAAAAAAAAAAAAAAAACCTAACTATTCATGGTAAAGCCTAAGCTGTCAGGTTTGTTTGCATCATTTCTACATGATTTTGTATTTTGCCTCTTTGTCTCCTCATAGCCTATTTAGATCTCCCCACTGATATTCCAAGCTCTATTTTATATTTACTTATTTATTTGTAATCTGGAGTTGCTTGTGAATTGTGCAAAACAAGATGCTGACGAGCATGAAAACTAATGATGTTGTCTTGTATGTGTACTGTGGAATGACAACAGACATGGTGTGTGTGGCTTTACTCTTAACAAGCAGTAGACACAGGCAGGCATAGTTCTGAGTGCCAAGCCAGTCTGGCCTACATAGTGACTTCCAGATCAGCCAGGACTATACAGTGAGACCCTGTCTTTAAAAAACCCTTTATGAAGTACTCTCTCTAATTTCTGCATTATGCTAATACTATCTATTTTAGTTTCACACTAATGGTAGCTAAAAGTCTCCAAATTTCTCCTGTTCTACATACCTAAAAGTTAGTTCAAAAGCCCATTCTGTCCCGACAACAGTAGCGGATGTGGAAATGTACACAAGAAAACACTGTGATAGAAATGATCTTTTCAGATAGTTTTATGTTTGTTAAATTAAAGTCAATTTCTCTATTTCAATTAGATATGGTGTACTGTCAATCCTGAGTACAAGTACTTAATAATTTCAGTTCTCTCACTTGATTTGCAAATAGTTAGATCCCAAACAAAAATTGCTTAAGGGAAAAAGAATTCACTAGGTCATGTAATTAGGTGTTCTACTCATTCCAGGATAAGAAAACCCCTATCATGATATCTTGGAGGGAGTCGATTTACCAGACTACAGTAGGGATAGATAAAATTGGAAATTGGATGGAGATCTAAGAATGGCAGATACACGGGCCATCCTAGTACTTGTGAGGCTAAAGCAGGAAGATGGACAGGTCAAGACTGAATACATGGCTGGACAACCTACCTTTCTGAGAGAAAGAGGAAGAGGGGGAGGGGGAGAGGGAGAAGCAGAGGAGTATAGGGAGAGGGGGAGGAGGAGGGAGAGAGAGAGACAGAGACACAGAGAGAGACAGAGAGTGAGACACACAGAGAGAGGGAGAGAGAGAAAGAGAGAGAGAAGAGAGAGAGAGAGAGAGAGAGAGAGAGAGAGAGAGAGAGAGAGAGAGAGAGACTTATTGACTTGAAGAGATTCTAATGAAGAAAAAAGGTATTACCAAAAAAGATAAAAACTACCATTTCATGGGCAACCACAGTAAATATTCAAGACTTAGAGTGGTAACTGAACCATTTTGATGCTTAGTTTGTATCTGCTAGTAGACTGAGCTTAGCTGTCCTAGCAACACTCAAGGAGTAGCTTTTTAGGCAGGGAAGAAGAAATTACAGGGCTGAAGAGATAGCCCAACGTGGGAGTGTAAGTTGTAGAACCAATTAACATGAAGCAACTACATATGCCAGGTGTGAGTCTGAAGAGTCAGTTTTCAAGGGAAGGTCTCACAATACATAGTTGCCAGTCAGTGGTACACCATCAGGGAAATGTAAGTAGAAAGTCATAAAGATTCAGGTTTTCCATAGAATATACAATAATCCCACAACTCTAAAGTGAAAACCTGAAAGCCCTTAATGGAAACACACTGGGTGATATGAATTGTCATTTTTCCCCTAAAGAAAAAAAAATTTTAAAGTTTGGATTCTTTATTTAGCTCACTCCGTGCTTGGTATCCTTAGGGACCAGAACAAAAACTGCACTGTGACCCTTGTTTCCTGCCATTATCTCTAAATGCATCTCCACCTGACACTAAATATTAATGTTAAGGAAGGGATTTTAACACAAAAGCAACAAAATTAAGGTTAAAATTCCCTTTCTTCTGACAAAATCATATTTCATTAATGGTACACCCACCAAATAGTGCCTATTCTTTGAAATTGTTATGCTTGTTCAAAAGCTTGCAAATTAGTGTAAACCCTGAACCTGCTAACATCCTTTCAACTTTAAGAGATTCCAGAAAATGTGAATAGGATGTTTCAGTTGTTAGGTAATTTTCCAGATGCCTTTTTTTGTGTGTGCTCAGATAATTCAGATGGCTTCCTTTCAGCACTCCAGGCTTGGCTTGTACACTGTATTAGAGTGTGCAACATTTTGGAAAGAATTTGGCACAGACATTCCCTTTCCAGTTCTAACTCTCGAAGTTTGATGAGTGTCTGCCAAGATCAGTATAAATACATCCTAATAAATGTATTTTCATGAGATGTTGAAGTTCCCTTATTCCAAGTGTCAATATTATATGTGTTATGATATTCATTTATCCAGTTATGGTTTTCACTGGAATTTTAACAAGTACATTCATGGCTACATTTGTAACAAACCTCAATATTTACACATGATTGAGACAGACATGATTCATATGTGATTATTCATTTGGACACATTCAAGAGCTCAATTTGATTCAAAATTTTCTGATCCTACCAAAAGCAGGTTATATAAAAATTAGAGTTTATTCCTTTTTGTTTTTGTCAGTGTTTGCTACATTGAGGGACACATTTGAGATCACAGAATTGTACTTAATATTATATTTTATCTTTTAATGTTACTAGAAAAGCAAGTGCATAAAGGAATATTTATGAAATTATGTTAAGATGAAATTCATTATTTGGGGATATATGTAAATCTATTTTTTATCAGTTTAGAATACATAAGGGTTTGCCTGTTCATCTGCAAATAGTCATTTCTTCCTAACAAAATAACATGTATCTTGAGATGAGGAGATGGCTCACTCATTTCAATACTTGTCTCACAAGACTGAGGACCTGAGTTTGGTCCTGAAAACACATGCAATAAGGCCAATGTGATAATAGTTGTGTATTTATGCTCCCAGGACTGGGTAGGTATAAAGAGATAGGTCCTTAAGGCCTTAGGATTGGCAGCATAGCCACATCAATGAGCTCCAGGACAACGACAAAGCCCATCACATAGAAAGTTGAAACCACTTATGGGGATAATGCCTCATGCTGTTCTCTGGCCTATATATGCACATATGTAGGTTCACTAAAACATGCATGTGCATGCATATTCATGTACACATATATCTAAAATAAAATCTATCCAATGAGGAGAGTTAATAATTACCACAAACTAACTTTTTATCTTGGTTGTTAAGGCCGTATGGTATTGGGCTAGTCACATGCTATAAGAAGGTAAATTACTTGACAGATTTACATGCTAATGTGGTTTGAAATCTGAACTCCATGTAGAATTGCAGAGGTATTTGTTACGATGGTAAGTGGACATAAAGAGCAAGCATAGTCTACTTTGACTCAATTCATCAAGTATAAGTCATACAACTCTTGGCAAGTTTCACTTGCTGGGTTAGTCTATCTTTGAAATGTGTTAGTTAATGGATTAATTGTGAAATTGAGATTTGTGTAAGACAAGCATGGCTATAATACAGTGGTTATGGGAAATCTGTGTGATGGTATAATTCAGATCGAATCACTGATATATTTACATTTAGAAAATTTTGTTCAATCTTTCCAAGCCTCATTTGCTTTTGAAGGCCATGATGCTGACCTCTGGAAATTGCTCGAGATGAAAATCCTGCCTGACACATGTTCTATGAAAGGGACTAACACTCTTCTGAGGCTTTCCAGAATTAAACACAGTCTTTAATCTCTCCTCTTGCTTCAAATTACACACATTGTTGTTAAATACGTATGCAAGTTTACTTCTACAGTAGCTACTGTCTTATATTACTTGAACCTGGTCCAGAAGAACACTAGTTTAAAACTGAGAACAAATGCCTGGTTTACAATACTGATTTATTTTCTAAGGGGATTTTTGATATTCCTTATTTATCCTTAGACTGACACAGGGATCATATTTTCAGTGTCCTCTGCCTCTCAGAAGAATTGTATAATATGATAAGATGCCATGACAAGAGAAACTGCAGACTATTGTCTCAATTCATTGTTAAGAGTGTTGGTTTCATGAAGAGCCAGCAAGTCTGATCCTCTCATGTTCCCATTTTCCTCCTCAGTATACTCCTTTACTTCATGAGTACAGGTTTGCAGACAGTATATGTGTCACATGAAGTTTATGAATGAAAAGGGTTTTAAATGTTTTTGTAAAAAGCAAAGCATTTATATATACAATGTATAAAGGAGATGTAGAATTAATTTGCTTAGAAGAGTGCTATTGAGTTAAATTGGTTCACTAACACCCAAATTTAGAGTGATATCCACAAATATTATACCTATTTTCCATAAGTAATACATCATCTTATATAAAACTCAATTGCATAAAAACATTTTAGTGTTATTTATACTGGATTATCAGCCACACTGGAATTTCTTTAAATTGATTATGAAAACAGTATTTTCTAATAATATTAAAAGGTATTACCCATATTTTCATCTAGTTATTTACATTTCCTTAAGATTTTTTCTTAAATCTAGATTACTCATTAAGTTTCATTATGAAATGAAATAAATGAAAATGCTGTGCATTTTCCATTATTAATTTAAATGATACTTCTGTGGTTTATTCACACATCCATAAACTTGGTTGTTTATCTTATACACAAGGCTTTCATATCCTTTGGTCTGCTAATTGTACAATATGATCTATTTGTCTAATATTACTATCTTATTCATTGGGATAACAGACAAAAATCTACAACATGAAAAATACTTTAGCAAAATCCTTTAGATCAGCCTCAGTCAATAAGTTTGAGAAAGCTATGATGCTCAAAGCTTCCTTACAAAAACATAACATTAATTGAAAGGGAAAGAAAAGAGGAAACAATTAACTTCAAGAAAATATTTAGAAGATACACATTTTGAAAAACATTTGGAATCAGTATTAACTGTGTGTCAACCATGGCACCTCCCACAGACAATGAGAGCAGTTTTCATAAACATCTTTGGATCACAGCACGACACTGCCTCATAACTATGCAGCAGAATTTTGCCCTGGAATCAAAGACACAACATTTACAAATTCCCTTCATCTTCGCAGTATTTAGAAGATGCTATATGCAGGGTGTTTGTTCAATAAAACTTCAAATTGCTTTACTGTCTCCTGGGATGAAATTTGACATCCTGTAAGAAAATTCAGACTGATGTGCCCATGTTGAGAATTTTCACAATTAAAGGGTGTCATTCTCTTTCTCATCCTGAGATCCAAATGATGTTGAGAAATCTTCAATCTCTATAGTAAAGAATTGTTGCACATCATAACTTTTGTCCAATTTCTGTTGTTTATGTGTTATTTGATTACAAATGATTCTCTGTTCTTTATAGAATGTATTTAAAAAGTAGAGAGTACTTCTCTTTTTAATTTTTTTAACTTTAATTTTTATTTATTTAAAAACTTTTTTCATAAAATTTATTTTGACCATATTCTTTCCCTTCCTTAAAACATGCCCCGTATAAACTTTTCACCCTTTCTCATAAAAATTAACAAAACCATTGGTCATTCTGTATAATAGAAAAAAGTTGAGGTTAAATGATTTTTAAGTATATAACAATGTTTCTCTTCTTACATATGTCTTTTAGATATTATTCTTGCTATATATCATTTTGGGGGTTATCTGGAAATTGTGAAATTGTATATATATATACCAGTATCACATTCTATGGTTTCAAATTCTGTTGAATGAACTGTTCTATAACAATATCAAATACTTTATCAATTCCAAATCAATATTGATATGAAAAAAACACCCCCACCTTGATATCTCTCTGTGATGATAAAAGATGGAGTGATTCTGGGTTTCCTTTTCATTAGACGTTGATAGTGCCTGCATCTGAGCAGTAGCTAGAGAGAGTGGTCCTCCCAGGATGAGAAAGCTGCTGCTCACAATTAAGGGAAGTCTATTCAGAAACTCATTTTCTTGCTTGTCATGCTGATGAACCTCATGTTATTTGACAGTGGAATTAATTTTTTCCCCATGTAAAATTGAAAGCAAACATTTTACTTGATTTGTTGGGCTCGATGCTTTTGTAAGTGGGCCCTGTCTTCTTTTCTTTGTTTGTGATATGAAGAGTTGACATGTAGAATTTACAACAAAAATGAAATAACCAAGTCGTGTTTTTGTGTTTTTCTCCATGAATGCTCCTTTCTACTGTACCTGAGAGAGCTTTGCTTTCCTCTATTCAGTTAAGTCAAATGGAGATGACTTGTGATAATTAGTCCCTTAGAATAATTTTCCAAGGGTCGTCTTCCCATTTCAGTGGCCTTGTAAATTTAAAGACAGTTTTGCATATGTATTTTAAAATACTACTTCAAGTTTATTACCAAAATCAAAAAAACAGAAAAACAAACAAAAAGCCCAAAAGCTTCTTCTACCAGTTGTAATACAGTAAGTGTGTATCCTGGGCCCAGCGATTCTCATCCAATTTTAAGCCCTTCAGATTTCCATTTTAATGCCTGGCATACAGAACTGTACAGCGAACATTTAATGACGAGTGAAAGATTGCGAAGAACCTAACTTATAGCCATATACGTATCGAACAAAATGCAGTGTGAAATGTTAGTGTTGTTTATAATTGAGCAGGAGTGTGGATTCGACTCGCTTGCAGCACTGTAAACATTTACAGCAACGTTGACTATTGAGACTGGTGCTAACAATCATTTAGCAACCCTTCGCATGTCTCAGGCTGGGTAACAGCCGTGTACAAAGTTTGGCTTAGAGGTTTTCAGGAGCAGACACAGAGCAGGGCATGCTTTCCTCTGTGATAGGGGGCGTGCAGCCAGGGGCTCCAATTTGCTGTTCTCATCTTGGCACTGATAAGTGGCCACCTGGTTGACTGCTAGTCATGGTATTTCACTACACAGTAGTGAACACACACAAATACATCCTGTCTCCAGATATTCCCCGAGCTATTTTCACCTAATATTGTGAACAGAAGAAGTTGAGCGTTCTAAGTGTACCAGGGGGAAGACAGGATGTTTTCCTTCTCCGAGCTAGAACACTTCCTAAGCATGACGGCATTATCAGTGTTTCTCAGGGAACACTCAATGTAAGAACACCATGCCGGAAGGTTTCTATTTGTGAAGCTAATTTTAACTTAGATCGGTCCCTTCTTAGTTGCGAACAGCTTTAGATAGTTTTAAGCATACAACATCATTACCTTTTTATGGTGGAGTACAATCAATTCAAGGAAGTTTCTGGACCACTGAATTGCATAGTGGATGATACAGAGCTAGTTTCTTTTATACCAAAAGTGACAACATTTTTTTTTTGTGTGTGTGTGTGAGCCAATCAATATATAATCTTGACTTGTGTGTATGTCTATTTGAGATATAATATTTATTATCTCTTGCTGATTTAGTAACTGAATTCATTTCAAATCTCTGGAAAACTTATACTCGAATAGAGCTTGCTAGATATACTCATGTTTTCTTTCTGAGGCACATCACAGCTTTCTACTCTTGAGGAGCATGTAAAGGGTTTTTACATGACTCTTGGAGAGATACTTTAAAAAGTCAAGTAATCTGCATCATATATCACATATAAGAAAAATAGAGGATACTTGTTTGTAGTGTGGGTGCCACACAGGAAGACAGAACACTTCTGGATTTGATATGAGCAAGGAAGGCATGCAACTGGTAACTTATTTTGTTTTAGTACACTGTACTTAACCAAATATTTAACAGAAAATCACCATGAGTACTGTTTTTTTTTTTTTTTTTTTTTTTTTTTTTTTTTTTTTTTTTGGTCTACTAATAAGCTTGAGAAAATAGACAAGTTGGGAAACGGGGTGTCTAGGAATAATGAGGCTGGACTCTCACATGGTAAATAAACAGGATTTTGAAATGTGTTTAAATCAATGTTGACTCTTTGAGGTTTTTCTTCATTCTGGGAGGTAATCAAAAAATTTAAGTTCGGAAGAGATTCATGTACCACTCTCTTGTTAAATCCTATTGCATATAGGAATTTTCTGTAATGTTGTTTCTGAAGAATTGACAGAAAATTCAATTTGTAGTATTTATCATGGTTGAAATATTTCATACAGTCTGACTGTACTTGATTGCTTTAACACAATTTTGTCAGCTGCTTCTAGGTTTTATATTTTACAGCTACAGAGGAGAAGTCCCTTCATTTACATATATATGATATATATATATGTGTGTGTATAAATGTCTAGTAATTCAAAGGTTTCCAATATACTATTTTGAAGCACAATATTGATTTCAATGTTATTGTTACATGATTTCATATATATTTTTAAATAAAAATAAAGACAAAAGGACAGTTTCAAATTTAAAACTCTTTAAACTTTCTGTCACAGTTGAATATAATCTTGGATCCCAGTTCTTTATATCAATCTGCTGAAACAAATTCCTATTTGCTTGTCTCTTCTATGAACAGGTGATATTGATTCTCAAAGCTTTATCGAGGAAAGAGGCAGTCCATAACCTTAATGCATTAATATTCTGACAGCCTCTAAACTGTATTTTTGAGATAATCTGTTTATGGAGGAACCCTTGGATGTCCTCCATCCAAACTTATGCATGCTTAGATTTGAAGTAGTCAAGCAACTTCAAATATTTGAATAATAGCTGATGGATGACCCAAAGGGTTGAAAACTACTGAGTATTTAACTCTAGCCAAATATTACAGTCCCTTTTGTAATTAACAGATAATTCCCTAAATAAACCCTTACATTTTCATTTTATTCTGCACAGTTGATTCTGCTCCAAGACTCATGAATTATTTTTACTTAGCATGGATATTTTTTAATTTTTGTGTTAATAATAACTCGTCATTTAAGCATGGACTATTGCCCTGGTGGTTGTTTATCAATTATATATATTATGTCAGTATATATTGCCACTTTCCTTCTGCCTCTACCATGTGTGTTTTCCTTTCTTTCCTGGGGACTCTTCTATGTCTGTGTGGTGTCATGCTGTTAGGTCTTGTGGTGTTTCTCAAGGTTGCATCTCCTGCTGCGCACTAGTATTTGCATTTCTGTCAGTGACTGACAGGAAAGAAGAATTTCCTACATTTTTAATCTTGTTAAAGTCAGTGTTACAAAGTTCAGAATTAGAGTCAGTTTCACTTTCTGTCTATCACAATCAGGAGCAAACACATTGCAAAGGCATACAGAGACATTCAGAGGTAGCCTGGATTTGCCAGGTCCCAGATCTGCTTTAAAAAGAGAGACACTGTGTTCCAGAGACTTAGGTTACAGTAGACACCTCCCTCTGTGTGTGTGTGTGTGTGTGTGTGTGTGTGTGTGTGTGTGTGTGTGTGTGTGTGTGTGTTTCTTTTTACAAGTTAGGATTTCTAGCATTGGGCAGGGAGCATGTCATAGTTGGAAAGTGTCTGTAGAGTAATTCAGCAGAATGTTTAGAAATGCCTTTCATCTGGTTTTCTGGAGAAGCCTGTTATCATGACTAAGAAAGCGCTCTGCCCACTTCCCCCAAGATAGAGGAGCAAAGGGGCTAGAGACTAAAAACAATACTCAAGTTCTCAGGAAAAAGAATTTCTTTCCAGTCTCGGTTTTCTTCTGTTCTCAAGTACTAAATATGAGATCACATGCTGTCTAAAACATAAAGGAAAACCAATTCTGCTTGTTCCTGAAGAGAAACCAATACTGCACCATACTGCAATGATATTTATAGTTTGTAAGGATGAGGGTTTTCTTTGAGATATTAAACATTTGAGAACCAGACATTGTATGGGAAAGAAAACTCACTAGAATTATAACTTAACACGATAAAATATTAGATGGCTAGGAGACAAAATTCACCATACTTGGTGAAAGATAAGGATCAGACAGAATGGAATCTATTTTTGGAAGCAGTCTTTTGTTGCAATCTGTTAGGCAGTCAGAGTTAGCACGTTTTATTGTTACCAGTCTGTTTAAAATGTGACTACTTAAGGGGGAAAGATGTGAGTTTTCTGCTGTGTTGTACACATTTCTTGCTGAGAATTTGCAATAATAAAGGACTTCCAAGGAAATCTTTGATGTATTTTTATTTAAAAAATGCTTCTTTTCTTACAATTGAACATTTGGAGTGAGGATATAACTAAAACTAAATTTTAGGCACTTGCCTTAGAAAGGATTTAGGTATTTGAAATTTTGCTTACCTTATGGCCTTGAAATAGATGCTTTAATTTGCCTGTGTATTTGTGTTTTCTCATCTTTAATAACATAATTTATAATAAATATTCTGAGTACATAAACTGTAACGAGAGCTTCTAAGATGTAAAACTCTTACTCTCTAGACATATTAATAACATTTTCATGTAAAATATATTTTTTGGACTGTCAGGATTTATTTTTAAGAGGTAATTGAGTCCTCAGGTGATCGTTTTCTACAATTTTGTCTCTGGTAACCCAGTATCAATTATTGACTGGTAATAATTATGAATTAGAGATTTCAGGTTTTTAAGCTGGTCATTGTTTTCTATTTAATATTTTTGAAATCTTCTAAGCTATTTAAACTTCAGGATTTAGTAAGAAAAGCTTGCTAGACAGCTAATATATAAAATAATAACTTGGAGCAGGATTTGTAATAAGTTAGTAGAACAGTAGCCTAATATAGGTGAAGCCCTGAATTCAGTTTTTGGCACTACAGAATAGTAACAATAATAAATGAAGGAAAATAATTTTACTGATGCTTCACACACTTTCTGAGATTCTTTTTGACAGTTTCTTATGTTATTGTCAAAGCAAACTCAAAACTTTTCACTCATCAAATACTGAAAGAGACTTTTTCTTTGTTTTAGTTTTGTTGTTGATTGTTTTTTTTTGTACAGAGATAGTTAATCACTTAAAAACTGTACATGTAAAATAAAATCAACACTCTTCTTCCAAATGCTTCATTTTACAGAAACTGTGGAGGAGAATGGGTAGATGTAAGGTCTTGGTGCTATTGTAGACACAAAGAAAAATGGCTCTGAGATATGGGCATACCATGCACACCTCAGCGTATATGAATGGTGTTTCTGAAACCTAGCTATAACTTTGAAATAGTGATTCCTTAGGCAGAAAAGGGTTGAGAACATGAACAAAATACTTGAAATCTCTCAATCAAGAAAGGAAATACAAGTAGCCAGTTTAAGTGCTCAGGATTTGATATAGCTCATGAACATCATTTCAATCCTTGTTAATGTAGTCTGAATTTATTTCAAAGGATAGTGATGATGCTCACAGATTTTAAGTGATGGTTGGACATCAGTGAACAAATTATCCTCTCAAATTCCCCATTTGGCAACAATGTGGAGGATAACATATAGGGTAATAATATATTAGATAGTTGTGTTCTTGTTATAAAATACTCTGAAAAAGAACGCTCCATCAGGAAGGGTTTATTTTGGCTAACAGTCCCAGGATGTAGTGTGCTTTGGTGGAGAAGTCATAGCAAGAAGAGCTTGAGGCAGCTGGTCCCTTTGAATCAGCTGACAGGAAGCACAGAGAGATGAATGTTGTGATTCAATTTACTTAGTCTAAGTATTCATTCCAGGATTCTAGGACCCAGAATGGTGTGATACATAGTTAAGTTGGATCTTCACACTTCAGTTAAGCCAATCTAAATGGTCCCTCATAGGCTTCCTGGAGTCTCATCCTATAGATGATTCTGGATCCTGTTAAGCTGATTGTCAACATTAAGCATCACAGGTCTTAGGATTTATGTACAGAAAACACAGAGCTTTTGATGCACTAGTTTATCCAACTTGCAATAGTCATTTAATGACTGAGTATTGCAGCTTAAAACTCACAGAAGCTGTTAGTCAAGTAACATGATAAACTCTATGCTGGTGGTGAATTTAAGACCTCTCAAATATATATGTGGGCTGATATGTTCAGTGAACTTGACAATGGGACATAACAGAGAAACTAATGAGTGGTACTCTAGGAATTTGGAGGTCACATGGCAGTGTTAATTAAAGGATCACATAGAAAACATTTTAGGTTTCTTAGATTTATGGTGTAGGTGGTTACTAAACAACCCAACTATTACAGTTGGAGGAAGACACAAACAATATGTGAAGTGAAATGGTAGGTACTTCTGTATTTCCATTAAACTATATTCAAATTCACAAAGGAGGGCAATGGGCCACTGCTTGTAGTTTAATTCATGGAATATCACTTGTAGAATTGAAATTGCATGGTACATTTATCTCACATAATTCATAGGATATTTATGGGCATTTGACTTCACTACACATATACTAATAAAAAGAAAAAACCTCCAGTATGTTTTATTTAATTATAAACAGCTTCATTGAGATTTAATCCATGAGTCATACAACTCCTCCATTTAAAATATATCATTCAGGGGAGGGAGGAAATTATGTAATTACATTTTAATTAAATTTAGAAATATGAAAAATACATCATCCAGCAGTTCTCACTATGCTCACAGAGATATGCAATATTACTACAATCACTTTTGGATCATTTCGTCACATTGAAAAGAAACTTCACCATCATTACTAGTCATTCTGATTTCTCTGCATTTTTCCAAACTCTCTTCCTCCCACAAATCCTAGTACCAAGCTAATCACTCATCTGTTTTCTACTTTTTGTGTCTTTACATTTAATCTATATCCTACACACACACACACACACACACACACACACACACACACACACACACACACACACACACACACACGTTTTCTTTGTATGTAACTGTAATGCTCCATCTATTGGTGAACATCTAATACCACAGCCTCAATAAGTACAAACACCACTAGCAGCCACAATTTTCACTGTATTCTCTTTTGGCATCGTAGTTAGTTTCCACATGTGAGAAAAATGTGGCATTTGTCATTCTCTGTCTAATACTCTTCAACAAATGCAAATTTCTCCAGGGTAAGCCATATAAACCCCCCAACACACACAAGGATTTCATTTTGAAGACTAAAATTGTCTACTATGCATATATGCTATAAAAGAGCTGCTTTATCCATTCATAATATACAACATCTGCATTACATATTCATACTATAGAACATCTGCTTACCCATTCATCTGTTCATAGAAACTGAGGTGGGTTTCATATACTGGTTGTAGAAACACATTAAACAGTTTTACTGAAAATGGAAAAAGACCATAATAAATGTTGAAATTCATTGATAGAGGACATACAAATAGATATTAGATATGTGAAAACATTCCAATATTATGACTCATTAAGATAATTCAAATCAGCCGGGCGGTGGTGGCGCACGCCTTTAATCCCAGCACTCGGGAGGCAGAGCCAGGCGGATCTCTGTGAGTTCGAGGCCAGCCTGGGCTACCAAGTGAGCTCCAGGAAAGGCGCAAAGCTACACAGAGAAACCCTGTCTCGAAAAACCAAAAAAAAAAAAAAAAAAAAAAAAAAAAAAAAAAAAAAAAAAAAAAAAAGATAATTCAAATCAATACCACAGTGTTAGAAAGTCTATTACAAAGCTACTATAGGAAAAAGAAAAAAAAAACAAGGATAAAGAACAGGAAATCCCCATACATTATTGTCAGAAACTTAAATCAGGAAAACCACTATGGAGGAAAAAGATGCAGTTCCTTGAAATATTGAACATAGAACTTCCACCTGATCCTTCCCCCACACAAATGGAATCAACATATTCGCCAGATACCTTAATTCTATGTTTTATTTTTCCTGCTCTAATGGGAGTATTAGAACTAAAGATAGAGAAATTAAGAAAAGTCAGGAAGAAATCAATAACAATAGCATTTGAGCATTTCTGCTGATGAAAGAACTGTGTGATGATGGGTCTTCAAATACCAAATCCAGAGGTGGAATGCGAGGTTTTATTTTTTTTTTAGCAAGAAATAACTAATAACAATGAAATTTAATTAAAATTTGATTTTAAAAAATATGAGACTTATTTTTTTGCTGTTGTATTTACTTTTGTTTTGATTGTGTCTTTAAACAGGTCTAGTTTTCACTGACCTGACTTGCATTAGTGCTTGGATGTGGGAACTTTTGTTATTTTCATGTCTTACTAATGGCATTGTAGGCTTTATTTTTCAATTACCAACTCAGAGTGATTTAGCAAAGAAAAATTTTAATTCCTCAACTTAAAATGGGATTCAATTATGATTTTACCATTAAACTTCTTATGGGATTTTAACTGAGTGGGAGTCTAATATTAATTCTAATTGCAGTTCTATTAATAAAAATGAAAGAATATGTTCTCCTACTAGAACGTACAGATGTGTGGCCAAGAGAAGTAATTGCAAACAGTTATAGGCACAAAAGTGCTTTTAAGACGTTATTGAAACACAGACACAAACAATGTAGCCTAGCTGGATAGCTATGCAATTGAAACATACAGCAGATTAGCTGTGCAAACTGCTCTTAGGAATACCCTGGCCAAAAAAAAAAAAAAAAAAAAACCTAATGCAGGGTCTGAGTCCAGGATGGTTATGAACAGAGACAGGCCTTTGAGAAGCAGGCTGAAGATTAGAATCAAAGGGCATATTTTGTGTGTGCCTAGTGGGGAAAACACTTTGGAAACTACATTGACTGTTTGAGCCACACAACCTTAGATCACATTCACTGTCAGATTTTCTGCAGACCCGAAGGAAAACATCAAAAGAGCTTCTTTTCTCCTAGTGGCAGGTGAGAAAAGAAACACATAGAACATTGGGAGTGTTTTCCTTGGAATCGCAATTAAACATTAGAGTTATTCTAGTATAAATTGAAATTACTGTTAACCTAATATTACAGAGTATGCTTCCTGGGTTTGAATATTCAGTTATGTCTTATAAATATATATGGCTGAGGAGAGAACAATATGTATGCCTTGGTTACACTGATCAATTAATATTTGTAACAATAATAGCTACTGAATTGCAAACATATATAGACATTGGGAAATACTTTCTCATTTTTGCTGCTGTGTTTCAAGGTCAGTAATGATGGATTTTTAGAGAGCCTATTATATTGATATCACTTAGAATCTAAAGTAAAAAAATCACTTAAGTCACTTGTTAATTAACCTTTATTTAATTCATGTGACCTAGTGAACACCAACATCTCTGCACTGTATATATTATATTCTAACAATTGTTTATCAGTACATTTTATTCAGATTTAAAAAAAGCTTAATCAAATTGAATATTAGTATTTATTTATGTACATAGTTAATGCAACCTATGTATAGAGTGTTACAATCATTATACTCCTTCAAGAAAGTTTTTGTAATATTAAATTAGATGGGTATACATGTATATATGATATAAAGAAATATAAAAAGTAAACCAAAATCCATTTCCTTAGCAACAAATGTCAAAACTATACTCAAACAGGGTGTTATCTTGCTTATCTACAAAATAAATATGATATACCCTATTTAATTTGACTATTCACAGTTTAAGTCAATTGGCAGTAACCTTTCTTTATAAAGGGAAAGATAGAAACTATTTCAGAATTGTAAACCTGAGCTATTCTTGGAACTGTATAATTCTTCTACTCTATTCTTCTATTTTGTATAAACAATGATTTGAAAACAAATGATTGAGACTGTTTTCCCATTAAAGCAGAGGATTAATTCTTAACATGTCAAAAGCAACCCTTCATATAGCAAAACGTTGATACAAAGAAATCACTCCAAGTATAATTTTAAGAAAGTAAAACTATTCACAGGATACAGTTTTGTGAAGAAGTTGGCATTGTGAATGCATTCTGAGATGGATGTGCAGAGATTAGCAAGCTCAAGAGAAAAAAAAAAAACAAAACAAACACAGAAAGAACCTCTGTCTGTTAACAGAATTCTTAAGTCTGAAACTAGATCACAGGTTACATTTCTATGTTGAGTCAGGCCATGTTAGGTCCTCCAAAAGATACCCAAAACAAAACTGGGGCCTCCTACAGATCTGTAATGCACTTGTCGCTCATTGAGGAGCTGCTGATGGATGATACTAATATGGGTAAAGTGAGGTGAAGGTTTATGCCTAGAAAACACTTTATCAGAGGATTGGGAATGAAAGGGTCTGAATCACCCACCATTCCAGTCAGGCTTTGTCAGTGTAGGTAATGAAGTAATGAAAAGGTGAAAGAGTGACAATTTCAGAGTCGGTTTTGAAACTCCTGAATGAATGGTCAGAATCTGGCAAGAATCATAGCTGCTGACATTAGCTAGTTCAGTCCCTGGAACACTGATGCTGGAACAGTCAATTATCATTACTCAGAGTTCCAACCAATGACTTGGTAATTTTCAAATAACAGAATGTGATAGGGGATTCCACCATTTCCTATTTGCTGTTTGTAGGTGACCTTTTGCTATGACTTGTGTACATGTTACAAAAAGTGCCTTTTTTCCCCTTTATTTCCTAAACTTAAATATGAAGATGAACAGATCACCTTAATGCCCTGTACATATAATCTCATTTACTGGTGATACATCCATTCAATGTTCAGTTGGATGCCGAATTGCTTTGCATTGCGATTTTGACTTTCCTTCCTTCCTGTTATCAGGGTACGTCTTGTTAGACTGAAAACTGGGACTATGTGTTCTTGGGATCTTGTTACATAATATTTTTTTAAGCCTCATTGAAAAACTTTTAAGTCCTCCTTTCATTTCACAAGTTAAAAGAATAAAGGATGTGGGGGGAGGTAGAAAGAGACATATGCAGACCTCAGAAGAAGAAAAAAAGAAAGGGAATGCATACAAGTCAAAGAGACAAAAGAAGCAATAGATATTTTGAGAAAGGAGAGTAATTTCAGAAGTTAAAGTTTACATGTCATACATTACCTCAATTTTGTGTTCTCTACCATCATTGTCATCATTGTCAAAACTAATAGGGGAAGTAGATTTGTGACTAACTTGTCAGAGCTGTAGTTTTAGAATGGGGATGAGTTGAAATGCAGGACAGAATGTCTTTTGGGGGGAAGTTATATAGATAAGGTTTCAAAAAAAAAAGAAAAAGAAGAAAGAAGCATGATAAGATTTGAAGAATAAGGGGAAAAAGTGTGTGTGTGTGTGTGTGTGTGTGTGTGTGTGTGTGTGTGTGTGTGAAAATGCCACTGAGAACTCCACAAGTCTGGTGTCAGTGGCTGCTATAATTGTTCCTTGTGCATTTACAATGAGAGATAAGTGAATAGGCAGAGTCACAGGATCATATTAGGACAAGGCTTGTTCTCAGTTTGAGGATCAATAGAGGAGGCTGACATTGAACACAGTTAGAGAAAAATTTACGCCCCAGAATTATCACCAGGAATAGTAAATAACAATTTCCTGTGAAGGATAGGACAGGACGGGTGATAAGCATTAAAACACACAAGACAGAGATTTTTCGAGCACTCAGCCCTAAATAGTATGTCTTCATTAAATCCCTCCACTCACAGCTCAGTGAACCCTGTAGAAGAGGAGGCAGACAGATCATAAGAGCTAGTGCAGATAGATGACAGCAAAGAATCAATGACTTCTCAACACAACAGGATTGATGCAAATATGAACTCACAGGCCGCAGCAGATACAGGGCTTACACAGGTTCAAGCCAGACTGGAGGAGTTGGGGGAAGTGGACTCAGGCCCCGACAAGAAGCTACCTGAAATAAACACCTGTTGGTAAAGGAAAAGTAATTTCTCCAATAGAATCTCATTGGGTCTATTAAACACACTTAATGGTAGGTCTCCTGTCCAGCAGTAGAAGCCAACAGAAAATGAATTCAGTGGTATTTTTTGAAGACTTTTGTCTCATATTGCTTGGTTTGTTCATTTTTTTTTTCTTTTCTACACTGGCTTGTATATTATGGTTTCCAACTTTTATGTGTTTTTATGTTTGTAGGTTTTTTTCTTTTATTATGTTTTGTTTTGTTCAGTTTGCCTGTTTGTTTGTTTCTTGAGAAAGAAATAAAATGTGTGGAATTGGCATGGGGAGGTGGAAGCATCTGAGAGGAGTGGTGGAGGGGAAAACATTATCAGAATATGTTGTATGGAAAGAAATTTGCCTGCCCTTGGTACCCTTTTCCTCTTATTGGGTTGCCTTGATATGAGAGTTTGTGCCTAGTCTTATTGTAACTTGTTATGCTATGTTCAGTTTCTTTCTTTCTTTCTTTCTTTCTTTCTTTCTTTCTTTCTTTCTTTCTTTCTTTCTTTCTTTCTTTCTTTCTTCCTTGCTGTGGGATGTTCTGTATGTTAAATGTGTTGCTCTGATTGGTTAATAAATAAAACACTGATTGGCCAGTAGCCAGGCAGGAAGTATAGGTGGGACAAAGAGAGAGGAGAATTCTGGGAAGTGGAAGGCTGAGACAGAGAGATGCTGCCAGCCACCGTCATGACAAGCAACATCTAAAGATACTGGTAAGCCACAAGCCATGTAGCAAGGTATAGATTTATAGGAATGGGTTAATTTAAGATATAAGAACAGCTAGCTAGAAGCCTGCCAAGAACCTACAGTTTATAAGCAATATAAGTCTCTGTGTGTTTATTTGGTTGAGTCTGAGCAGCTGCGGGACTGGAGGGTGAGAGAGATTTGTCCTGACCATGGGCCAGGCAGGAAAATTCTAGCTACACTTCCTTCCTTCCTTCCTTCCTTCCTTCCTTCCTTCCTTCCTTCCTTCCTTCCTTCCTTCCTTCCTTCCTACTTCTTCCTTTCTTTCTTTCTTTGTTTTAGAAGAGAAATGGAGGAAAGGTTGACCTGGAGGTGAGAAGAGACTGCGAAGGGACTAGGAGGAATGAAGGGAGGGCAAATTACATTCAGGATGTGATGTATGAGATGAGAATAAACAAAGGAAGAATGAAAAGAAATCCACAAGTGATTTTAATAGTTTTAACTAAGTTACAGATGAAGAGAAATCACAAGTTTTAGGTTTTCTTTTCCAAACTGCAGGGATGTAAATGAGTAGCATTTATTATTCCATGGAGTTTTCTAATTTTATGTGTCAAGAAAGTTCTTCCTATGTAGCCCAGGATAGCCTTTAACCCACGTTCCTCCTGCATTGCCCTCCCAGTTGCTAAATTTATATGAGTGCATCATCAAGCCTGGGTTAGAACAACTGTCACTATAATGGTAAAAGAATTAGGAGACAAGAAGAAATATAAGAAAGTAATTGAAAACTTTGTAAAAATTGAAATATATGTAAATGATATTAACACACATTAGAAAGCTATGTAGTGCATGGATATTTTTTATCAATAGAGAACATAATCCGAGTATATTACCACATGACAACTTCAGTGAATTTCAGTCCTTCAAAAACAAATTATGAAACATTAAGATAATTCAAATATATAATAGGACAGCAAGAAATTTGAGAGCTAACCAGACAGTAACTCCAATAATTTAGTATGCATGGTCCAAGAATATCTAAAACTTGTATAGTATTGTACTCATGTGCCTAATACCATAAAATTAACAGAATGTCTTAAGCTAAACTCCATTATTATTCATGTTTAGGACTAGGAGCCCATTCACTACATTATTCCATGATTCTGTAACTAATATTTTAACTGAAATGAAAGAATGTCATAACTATTGATTTCAAATATTTTAGAATCCTACTCATTTTTGTCATTAAGTCTACCTTTAAGCTAATGGACACACCACCTCTTACTATGCCTTGAAATATCTTCCCTCCATTTAATTTAAAACTCCTTATTTCTAACATCCTATAGCATTTACTTAAGGATTAACACATATGTCTTAGATAACTGACACCTTTTTTCTTCTTTAGTGTACTAGTTAAAACATTATTGCAGAAGACAGTGAAGAAATAATTCTTTTTCATAATTTTCCAAAATCATTTTGCCTGTGATAAATTTTGTCACTCTGATTTAGTCCGAAGTATGTTTTCCTTTTTGTTTGACTTATCTGCCATAATTTACAGAGTTTATGCATTTATTCATTCCTCTTTTTCTCCTGCACCACTTAGCAGGCTGTTTTGTCCAAACAATGCATTTTAATTAGTTTACTTTTTCTGTAAATTTTCTACATACAATATATTTTAATCATGTCTTTTCCCTCCTCTAACTCATCACCGGATCCTCTGCAACTCCCTACACAGCAACTTCATGTTTATTTTTCTCTCTCATACACACAGAAAAGTAAAAGTTAAAAAGAAAAAGAAATCTAAACAACCAAACTGAAACAAAACAAACAAACAAAAAAACCCAAACCAAACAAAAACCAATTCACAACAAAAATTGCACAACAAAACATTAAGTATGCTTTGTGTTAGTCAATTCTTCCTCTGCTTGTGCCTTCTGTAGACTCTGATTGATGTACCCAGTGACAATATAATTGGAGATACCGATTTTCCCTTTCCCAGCAGGTATCAGTTGCAACAAGCTTCTTGTTACTTTATGTCCACTTCCAATTCTCCATGCTGCTACACAATTTAAAAATTTATTTAAGTATCATGTGCAGCCACCCATGATTGATTGCTACAAAGTTATATTTTCTTAAAAAAAAAAACATTGTTTTTATACACAAATTTCAGTACAAAATATAGAGTCCTATTAAACATTAGTGGAAAATTTCATATAGCAAAAGAATAATTCTTTAATTTTGCAAGAATAACAAGCATATTAATTTCACATAGACTATATAATTTTGGTGAATTATTTTTACATTAACATAGATGACAAAACAAAACATGTAAATATTATATTTGGTTACCAGAGAGTCAGTAAAATTTAGCAATCATCTGGCCATCAGAAGACAAATAAAAAAGCTTGAAAAATGAAAGTCTCCTGTGTTCTTTTGAGCATACTGTTTCTATCAGAGCATACACAGGAAAAGTTATTACACTGGTTGTATAACTGGTTTATGTCTGGGTTTTGGGTCTACTAAGTAGACCCATTCAGCCATTAAAGCCCAAATAACAATTGCTCAGTTTCTTGATATTTTAAAGGGTAAATATAAAATCAATTTTAATTTATTACTTAATTATGGGTCCTTTACATGCAAATCATTAAAATATTTAGTATGGTCACCTGTATATTTGCTACAGTCAAGAAAGTATTAGATATGATGATGCAAAAAGATTTTGTTTTCTTTATTTTTTACATTTAAATGTTTCATAAGTCCTTCATTTCCAATATAGCTTAATATTTATTTCTAAATATTTATTTGATCATCATGAATTTTTCATAAATATAAAGAATCCTGAAGGTTGCGCAAAGTGTCTCGCTATAGGCACTAGGCTCCAAAAAGCTGGCTTATGCATTAAGGACAGGGCCTGATCCCACTGCCTGGGGGCCCCCTAAACAGTTCAAGCTAAACAATTGTCTTGCTTATCCAGAGGGCCGAGTCCAGTACCAGCCTTGGTGCAGGAAGGAGGGGCTTCGACCTGCCTCAACTGAATGTTCCAGGCTCTGCTGACTCCCGAAGGGAGACCTTACCTTGGAGGAGGTGGGAATGGAGGGTAGGTTGGGGGGTAAGCCTGGGTGGCTGGAGGAGGAAGGACAGGAGAATCTGTGGTTGGTATGTAAAATGAATAGAATATCTCTTAATAAGAAAAGAATCCTAAGAATTTCATTTTCTCTAATATACAATATATATAATTAAACATGTATACATATTTCTTTTTTCTTCAACATGCAAAAAATCTATTTAATTTTTCTAAGTAAACTATGGGATGATATGAAAATTGTGTATATTTAAATATTTCATGCTGGTGATAGTAATAAGACAATATAGAATTCTTTAGATAGTTTATATTTATGTACATAATATATGAAAAAACACAAAAAATACTTCTTTTGTTGAAAAATTTCCATATTTGTAATATGAAAGTAATATTATAGTTAGCAAATTTATGTAGAATTCATTTTTATATTATTTAAAATATAAATCATCTTATACTGACATTAATAAATACGATTAATAAAATCACAGTATAAAAGTATCAGTTGGATAGATAGAGCAAATTATCTGTGTTGCTTGAGGACAAATTGTACCATTGCATATGTAATGAATCATATACATTTATTTTTGTTCCTTTTTTTTATTTTTAACAAGGACAAAACTTTTAGAGATATCCCCAAAGCACCTGATTACAAGTAAATCAAAGTGTCCATTAATTTATTTTTAACACTTAAAATAATATTGTCATGTCTAGGGGACTGATTTACAATGTATGTTTAAATATATTCATTAGTAACTGATTTTAAAATTCTTATAGTTAAACTCATAATGAAAAGTCCATTAGTCTTCAATGGAAAGAGAAGGTACACAGTATTATGTAGATAAAAGTCTATAGTCTCGCTTTGGCCTGTAGCATATACACACACTGAGTTCAAGAAAACAAAACCAGAAATAATCAGGGAACAATACTTTCTATTATTTTTACATGTGGGCCATGACAAACAGTTGTTTAAATTTCTATATTTCTGATCATTGTCTAGACCTTAGAACTCATCTAACATTATTATTTTGAGGAATACTAGAGCAAACGGAATCAAATGCTTATGATAGTGTAGGGTTATAAGACAAAAGAAGTAGTCACCGTCTTACAGACATTGCTTATCACCTTTGTAAACAGGCTCACAATATTTCAACTCTCCTAATAAAATTCTTCATCTTGTAGATATTTCAGCAACACAAAGTTAACAAACACTGCATTATGCCATGTATCCTTTGTTACTTCTATTTTAAATTTTCTTTTGGAGACTAGTATATAGATGTAACCAACCATCTTATTAAATAAGAAACACAGAAACAATGCAAAAGAGAAAGCCGAGAGGTCAGAGCTCAGAGCTAAAATCTCACCCTTCCGCCTGCGGTGTCCCAGCTTCCCGAATGAGGGTTCTATTTCCTGTCTGTTCGTCTATTTAAAGTATTTTGTTCTGCCTTCTCATTGGTTGTAAACCCAAACACGTGACTGCCTCGTCACTGTCTGAATGTACAGCCCCCTAGGTCTTAAAGACATATGTCTCCAATGCTGGCTATATCCCTGAACACACAGATATTTATGGGATTAAAGGCGTATGCCACCACCGCCACACTCTTGCTATGGCTCTAATAGCTCTGACCCCCGAGCAACTTTATTTATTAACATACAATCAAACTCACATTTCAGTACAATTAGATTACCACCACACTAGTATCTAACTAACTATGTAGCAGGAGATGAAAATCATTTTTAATGTAAAAGGTAGAGAAAGCTTCCAATGAGCTTACTAAATTTTTTGGACTTTAAAAGTCCATCAGTGTGGATGGCATTATCAGAGATACATCTTATCATACACAGAACAAGCTATGAAGGAAGCAGAGTAACAGAATTATGACAATTACTTATTTATTTTTGTCATTAAATCATCATTGCTACTTCCTTGGTACACATAAGCTTCATGATTTTTATAACTCAACTCATGTTACAGTTTACCTCAATCTGATCTCTGTACACTTAGATATTTTTATTTATATATGCACACAGGTGTTTGTAAAGTTATGCTTTGTTTTGAATGACTTTTGCACAAATACATTTTTAGGAAGGACAAAAAAAAACATGCTCAGTTGTTGAAGAATACGAAGATGCTTAATATATTGCCAGCCCACAGGATGCCCTGAGTGTGTTTGGGAGAAAGAACTTACATAAGATTCCATTTTTTTCCAACTGCGATAAGCATCAAAAACAAAAGTACAAAGACATTGTTCAGTTTTTTCAAGGAAGTGAGTCATCAAATGGCCTCCAACAGGGAGAGAGAAAAAGCATCTATTGATTAAAGATCAAAGTACTAAAGAATGATTAAAGTTTCCAAATGGATAAACTAGATAGTTCCAGGTTGAGTGTGGGAAGAATAAGGCAGTCTACAGTATATTTATGAAATCCAAAATTGACTGACTTGGGAAATTAAGAATGATGTAATATAAAAATGTCTAAATACTACTGAGAATTATGGGAATGATATTTTGAAGAGTTACCGCATACTTGTAGAAGAACTGTAACGTATCTGGAATGACAGGAGGAGAATGTCACTATCTGTGTGTGATTAACTTCTTTGACCTTTAAATAAATGACTATAAATATATACATTAAGAAAAATCTACTGCCTGGATGCCTCCCAAACAGATCAAGCCAATCAACTGTCTCACCTATTCAGAGGGCCTGAGAGATCTGGTCCTGTGCTCAGTGCATGAGTTGGCTGTTTGAAACCTGGGGCTTATGCAGGGTCGCTAGGCTCGGCCTGGGAGGAGGGGAATGGACCTGCCTGGACTGAGTTTACCAGGATGATCTCAGTCCTAGGGGAGGCTTTGCCCTAGAGGAGATGGGAATGGGGAGTGGGCTGGGAGGAAGGGGAGGGGGTCTGGAGGGGGGAGAACAAGGGAATCCGTGGTTGATATGTAGAATTAAATTCTATTGTAAAATAAAATAAAAAAATAATTATACAAACAAAAAAAAAAGAAAAGAAAAGAAAAAGAAAAAGAAAAATCTCGGTGTAAAAGCAAAATCCACAATTCAGAGTAGAGGAAGAATCATGATAAATAGGAATGGAGGTGGAAAAGAAATGAAAGTTCATGGAAAGACTTTAATGAGATACCTTCAAGGACAGTCCAGAGCCTGAATTATATTAAAGACACTGACTAGTGGATTGGATTATTCCAAGGAATAAAATATTTGTAACATACCTGACATTACATGTAAGTACAGGAGAACTTTAGAAGGATCAGGTGATTAGAAATTTCTAAATTGAATCTTAAAATTAATTTCAAAACATGAAAGGAAAAAGTAGACACTACAGATTTAATTTGAAAAAAAAAAACATAATCGGTTGAGAAGATCTGATGAAGAGTACAGAGCATATGGACGTAAAGAAGAAACTTCTAATGTGTAGACTGATTGCTGGGTAATGTATCACGCTTGCAAACAGTGCAAGAAGAGAGAATGTGCCATCTAGGGACAGTATGTGGAGATTTTAAACTAAAAATCTGAATATCTTCTTGAGGTTATCATATATGGGAGAAATATATTTGACAATATTTTTAACTTTAAGTATATGAGGCTGGAGTTATGATTTGGTGAGGCAGTATATTGTAATTTTTTTTCTCTTTTATCCTCATGCTCAAGTAAATGTTTCCCAAGTTAAATACTCATTTCAGTTATAAGAAAAAAAATAACTTTTATCCGGATGTAATTTTGCTAAATGTTAATTTTTAAACACCAAGATTCAGTTCTATATTTTTCTTGCTTCATTTTTATAACATCCTGCAAACAAGTTTTCATATAGTTTTTCTCGCCTTGTCTTGATTTTAAAACTTATTATTACCACTAAGGCGTTTTTTCAAAAAAGTTTTGAATATAATAGATATATAAAAAATATAATAAAATAAACTCATTACCTCTCAGACTTTCCCCTATGATATGAAGAAGGAGCATTAGATCACTTGAGATTTGTGCTACTGAAAACTGAATTTAGTTCACAGAAGAACAGACAGCTATAATTAGCAAATGCAATGAATTCCACTTACGACCAAGAATCATAAAAGTATCAAAGATTCATTTCTTTTTTAGAAAACATTTTTGTTTTTATTACATTTCTCTTTCATTTATAAAGATATGGGATTTTCCAGAAGGGTAGCATCAATTTGGCCTTGAAACCCATTTCCTTTTTAAAATTTTAAAAATCTTTGAAATTATAAAATTATCACCTTTTTCCCCTTTTATTTTATTTTACAATACCATTCAGATCTACATATCAACCATGGATTCCCTTGTTCTCCCCCCTCCTGCTCCCCTCCCTTCCCCCCCCCAGTCAATTTCCCCATCCCCTGGGGGGGGCAAAATCTCACCCGAGGACTGAGATCAACCTGGTAGACTCAGTCCAGGCAGGTCCAGTTATAAAATTATCTCTTATCCTCCATCCTTTTCCTTGTACTAAGACCTCCACATGCTCCTCTTTGTTTGCTTTCAAATGCATGGCCTCTTTTTTTCATTAATTGTTGTTTTAGAATTATGTTAATACAACCTGCTCATCCTACATAATGTTACTTGTATATATACATATATGTTTTGGGGGATGAGTATGATGAGTATTTAGTATTAATAAGCAATTGGTATATTTTTCCCCAGGAAGACTACTTCTCTCACTCTTAGCATTTATTAGTTGCTTGTAGTTCTGTGCATAAGTTTGAGGCCTTGTGGTCTTTCTCTTGTCTAATTTACAATGTCTAATTTTGGTGTCCACTGAAATCTGTGCTGACAATGCTCTCTAAGAGCCATAGACCATATAAGATAAAACCCAACAGAGAACACAAGAATAAGGCCTCTATTGGTCAGGTTTGTCCAAAAGACTCACCAAATGCTTCAATTAGTTGTTATTGACCTTGGTTGCCTCCAAGAGATGGAAGTCAGGTCATGTTTGCTGGAAACATCATGTATGTCATACATAGGGCCTAGAAACCCCTAAGCGTAAACTGAAATGAAAGTCTCAACCCTAAGGTCTAGCTTTCATGACATCATCAAGTTTCCAAAGAGAGAAGCAACCAAAGTACTACCCAGGTATAATGCCTACAACACAGACATAACTCAGAGGTAACCAACAGCTCCCAAATGGAACATAAGACTCTTTCAACAAGAGGAAATCATGTTTGATACTGAAAACCTAGCCAACTATGCAAAGTCTAGTAAGTCCTGGATCTTGGAGGAGAACCTACAACTACCATTTTACTAAACTGACAAAATCTGTAAGTACATTCTATGTATTTGTCCTTATGCCCACAGATAAGTAGATTCTTCACCCTTTGTCAATGAAATATTTTAATAGAACAACTTGAGGTATGGCCAATGAAGTTCCAGAACGTTTGGTTATAGAAAAATGGCCATTAGTTTTTACTATTCCCCAATAAATTTCTTGTTGTTTGATAATGGACACTATCAAGGACAGAAAGGACTTACTGTCTAGTCAACCTGCATTCATTGCTTTACACTACAATTAATGTGTTTTATGTGTCACAAGCATATGTGTTTGAGAGTCTTAAGGGAAATAAACCTCAGTGTATGGGCATGGTTGCTTGATATTGTATGTCAAACTCACTACTCAGGTTTGACATGCATCTATGTGCACATTAATGCAGAAAAGGAGTCACTCAAAATGAAAGAAAAGTTACTGTTTAATGCATAATAAAGGAATGTATATGGGAGCAAGTCATATACCTATGGGTAATGTTAAGTTTTGGTGTTACTAGCTAGTTTTTCTTTGAAACAGAGTACTTCTCAGGGTATTGTACCCCTTTGTAGGTCCCATGTATGATATTCAGGCTAGCACAATCCACATATTACATTTGTTTCCACTGTTATTGTTTAAGTTATTTATTTTAATTTTAATTAGGATGTGATAATTGGTGCAATGAACAACTCATATATATCAATGATTTAATGTGATGAAGTCAATTTTCACTCATTTCTCAGTCTGGAGACATATGGAAAAACCTTCTTCTCTGAAGTCATTTGGGACACTAGGCCACTTCCAGCTTATTCAATGATATCATATATTTAGGACTCACATTGCCCATGCTTTTCAGTAGTAGATGAGAAGATCATTGAGAAAGTTTAGAGGATACTTAACTACTTGGCTCACACATTTACATATCATACCATTAGCCAGGATATGTTACAGGAATCCACTATGATAAAAGATGTTGGACAATTAGTTTCTTGTTAAAATATGGTTATGGTGAAGATGGAAAATAAAATTTGACATGTACCATAAAATACCTGGCTTTTGGGCATGCCCAAAAGTCCACATTTTTCACTGAAAAATGTGTCTTGGGAATACACTCAATCTTGGGCAAAGCAGGACAGTTGGATTCACTAACATTGTCAACTACTGATACCAGTCTGCAGTGAACTGACTAATGAATATATATTTGCAATCCTATTAGTGAAACAAGTCTAAGAAACCTAAGCCAAACTATTACTCATGCCTTATAATTCAAACTTGAAACTAACCCTTAAAAATAGGAAATGTTAGAAGCCGGGCGGTGGTGGCGCACGCCTTTAATCCCAGCACTCGGGAGGCAGAGCCAGGCGGATCTCTGTGAGTTCGAGGCCAGCCTGGTCTCCAAAGTGAGTTCCAGGAAAGGCGCAAAGCTACACAGAGAAACCCTGTCTCGAAAAACCAAAAAAAAAAAAAAAAATAGGAAATGTTACAAACCAATGTTATAAAAATTGACAATAATAGATGGTCAAGAGTAAGTCATGATACTTATAAATTATCACTAAGAGTAAACCTCATAAAGTAAGTAGAATATTCCGTTTATAGTTTTGGAACTTGAGGTAGAGAAATATTAAGTATCACATTGTGATAGAAAGTAGGCAAGATTGCGTTTAAAGGCACAAATGCTAGGCAGTATTTTTTTTCAAATCACTTACCTTATGACATAGGTTATACATAAATACTATATTCTATCTGTGCATGTGTGTGTGCAAACAAACACATACTTAACATGTGTCTTTATGTAATGATGTAAGGACATAACAGTACAGTTAAGGATATATAGTAGTAGTCTTCTAAACAAATATAATATATTTGAAAAAGCATTGTGCTTTGAAATATAACTTTTTGTTTTGCATTCCTTTAATAGTTGACTGGAATGAGTTTAATTGCTTTGCTAATTGGACAGTCCTTACAGTGATTTACATGAGATTCATCCTGAGTTCTTGTTGGAAATCTAAAGAGAAGAGAACTGCTATTCATAAACATTGCCAAATTTAGTTGATAACTGCTTTTCATAGATACTGAAAAGCAAGATCAGGCAGGTGTAGGTGATTTTTTTAGTAATCACTGGAATTTATAAAGAAAATGATAGTATAAACATTATAGATTGTCTGACATTAGAAATAAACCTAGATTTTTCTCTTTTCCATAGATAAGCATATGCTATATTTTCTTTTTTTCAATCTCTGAGATCATGTTATTATTACATAATTTCTCCTCTCTCCTGCCTGTAGACACTCCCAAATTCTCCTCCCTTTTCTCTTTAAAATTCATGGCTTTTTATTTCATTGTTATTATATGTATATATGTAAATACATATCTATTCCTAAATATAACCTGCTTAGTTTGTATAATGTTAGTCATATGTATGTTTCTAGGGCTGACCATTTGGTACTGGATAACCCATTGGTCTGTGCTTCCCTGGAAATGGCTCTTCCATTCTGAACATTCTTCAGTTCTTAGGCGTCATTGTGCAGAGCTGAGGTCTCCTGGGCTTTTATCTTCCACTTTGACATATCTCCTGGTGTCCTTATTTTAGAGCAGTAGAACATGTCTAAGTCACCATGGATCTTCATATGAGGACCCATGTATTTTCACATGTACCCTTTGATGATGTTTCCATCCCTGCCATTAAACCACTGAAGGGGAGAAAAAATTAACATAAGAACAAAATGTCCTTAGGACCAAATGCTTATAAATGCCACAGGACAAAATAAGGAGAGGGCAGGATGGTATGCCGCAGTACACCATGAATATCACATTAATGACATCACATTAATGGTGCTCACATTATTACTTCTACTACTCAGGTTTCAAAATTCCCCAAATTTTGTTCTAAGCAGCGCTGTCTTTATCAAATATTTTATTTGTAATACTTTGGTGTGTGTTCCTGGCATGAGCGATAACATATGCCTGCCACTGCTTTCCTGTGGCAATAAGCTGACAACCTTGGGTGTTATTAATCATGTTATTACTCTGACCTTGTCTGAGGCAAAATCTCTAGGTCACTCCTTCATATGCCAGGCTATGTGGCTCATGAGTTACTGGGGATTCTCCTGACTGCTTCCTATAAAGGATCAATGGGGTTACAGATAAGTACTACTCCATCTAACTTTACATGGATTCCAGGATTTGAACTCAGGTCTTCATTCTTATATAGCTGGGATTTTACCCACTGCACCATTCTGCTGGCCTTTTATCACATGATTTAGCTTGAATATACAAGTTTGTGTCTGGAACTTGTATGTGATATATGCTTGTGATCTCAGGGTCTAGAAACACGAAAGAATGATCTTGGCATATGAAATAGTAGCAGGAAGATTGGTATGCCTGGGATTTACTCTTATCTTCCTAGTCATATTTATTCAAGATGAGAAGGAGCAAACCTGATTTCTTTGAGAAGTGTCTCGGGACTTTAATTTAGTACTTCTTCTCTCACAATCTGCTTTCTGGAGGCTTTTCTCTCTAGACGCTTGGCTGAAACAATCTATTGCTTCATTCCTCACTAGGTAAACTTCTAAATCACATTCTAATTTCTGCCACACATTGCTGAAGTTATCGTCATGTTTTTCTTTTTTTGTGTCTATGTATTCAGGACTGTATGAATATAATCATATATATATATATATATATACCCTAAGATACTAAGTTACACAATGTAATAGAGAAAATTGCTGCAGAAAAAAGAATAAAAAATGAATATATATCACCAAGCTTGATCTTTTAATAATTATGTGTGTATGTTATATATGAATATACACGTAAATTTCACATGTGTAAGTACATGTGTGTAGGGCTAGAGGTTAATGTCAGATTCCCAATAATACCTGGCTGCCTTTATTTTAAGCAATGGTGATCTGAATTCATGTCCTCATACTTGCCAATTGAGCCATTTCCCTTGACCACCCCTTAATATTATCTTAATTAGAACATTCATAAAGACTCCAGCTGTTACATCCTTCTCTTATTTCATTGCATAAAAGACGTTCAAAACCAAAAGTCCTTCAATTATATATTATATAAATGTATATCACCTAAAAAGTTATATTTTTAATCTCTTCCATGAAATTAACCTTTTATTTTCTATAAAATAAAAAAGGCCCTTCAGTTGCTTATTTTTTTAAAAGAATAATTCCTAATCTAAAAAAATAAATTTATTTGCTGAAGACAATTTGGGGCTTAGTACTGTGACCTGAAAGAGAATTACTAAATCACTGGATTATATAGATCCAGATAACATTGTAAGAAAAAGGTGGTCTACTGAATATTTGACTTGGGTTTTGTTTCTGTTGCTGTGACTTCTGTTGTTTTCTTCTTGTTTCAGCTAGGATCTTCTGTCAATCACAATTCCTTATTACTTCAGTAGGTTTGGGTTCCGGGCTAACATGTCTTCTATCTTATCAAGCATGCTTTTTATTCGTGATTTCTCAAGCAGTTTTTCTTTTTCTTCTCTTCCAGAAACACAGCTTTAGAGATTGCACCAATTTTATGTTTTCTTGTGCCTGTCCCATCAGTTTTCCCAGTGGGTTTATTACTACTCGTATAGATTGGATTCCTAGCCTCATGAGTAGAGGAGAAAAAAAATGTCAACCTCTTTCCCTTTCCTTTTATTGTTAGTTCTAAAAAATCATACCAACATCTTTTCAAGCTGAAAGTATAAACTATCTGTTACAAGGTAAATTAATATTTTACAGCTTCAAACACTCAATGTGCAGTGTAGATTGATGGATTAAGTGACTCTTTTCCCTAAAACAATGCATATATTAGATTCTGTTTTTATCTATCTATTTTTATAATTTCCCTCTAATATTAGTAGTTTGAAAGTAGATTAAAATAGGAGTAGTTAAATTCTCTCTGTTACACTGAAGCATTTTTTACTTAAGAATGTTTACATTATCCTTGGCAGATTATTGTACACAATAGCACCAGTGCAGAGCTTGCTATACGAGTAATAATACACACAAGAAATATTGCTAGATATTCTTAAAAAAACAATAAGCATTGCTGAATTGTATTTTGAGTGTGGTAAATACAAAGGTAGCAGAAATATATTCAGTTACCAGTTACATTATTCTTACATTAAACATTTATTATATAGAATTTGAGTGGTATGTTGGCAAAGAGTAAAGAACATTTTTGTTGTATGAGCCACAAATACCTCATAGCTTGTATGTATTAAAGGGTAAATCTAAATAATAGTGATAATTCCTTCTAATATTGAACACTGGGACCTAAATATTGTCCTATGTGAACTCTCATTCTGTTTTCTTATGCTTCTTGGTATGGGTCATATTATACTTCCTGAACAAAAGATAATCAAAGGATACAGGGAATTTAAGTTCAATTGCCTGGGATTATATAAATATTTACTCTAGTAGGACTCAAAATTCAAATCTGTTTGGTTTGGAAGTCATCTCTTGAAGCATTATATTTTATCATATGTTCAATGTGCTAGATAAATATAGAAATTTCTCATTAAGTATTAAATGATAACATATTACATGCAGACACGAGTGTATTGTACTCTCTGGTCAAAATAAATTATTTTACCTATATTTATATAAACCTATACAGACAGAATTATAAGATTATTTCAAGTTGCTGATTATATAGTCAAGCATAGGAAGAATAGTGTGTTGGATTAGCTTTTCTTTTCTCTCTTTATTGATTTACTTATACATAGCATTACTACTAGAAGTAAATTAATTTGGCTATTCCATTAGAAGAATTAATACCTGGATTAGAACATCTGTGTGTGAAAGTACTTATGAATAAGCATTAAGAGAAATAATTATTTGAGAGAGGAAACATTGATCACTATACAATACATAATAAACTTATTAAGAATAATCTATATATTGTAAGATATATGATCCTCAGTTTCCAGGAACTGTGGAATGAAATGATTATATTACCTTATCAGTATCATTTAGTGCAAACTTTCATTTCCTGTTTTATTCTTCATTATCTATAAACTTTCTAAGTATCATTCAAACTGAAAATAGGTGTATTTAATCCGGTTTTTTAAGTACTAGTGAAAACTAACTTTCTCTTTATCATGAACTAAATAAAAGTAATTACACTATTTAATATCCCCTGTTCTGTTCTTTTCAAAGTACAGCGATGCGGTGACCTGTGAAACCATGAAGCAATTTGTGTCCGAATGAAATAAGGTTTTTTCACATTCCACTTGAGTCAGTTAAAATTATTTTTAGTCTGTGCTATTTGTTATCTTACTTCCAACTGTGTTCCAAAGGTCCCAGGGAGGTTCTTTGAGGACATCTTGAAGCAGTCATAATCAAGAAATTTGTTGCCTGAAATGTGAATTTGTTAAATAAAATGAGCGTTTATTGATAAACATGAAAGGATAATTTCTAGAACAGCAGTTAGGAACCCCAGGTGTTAGGAAAATTTATCTTAGCAAGACAGCTATATTTTCGTAAATGCAGATAATATTTCCTGAACTTTAGTTACGGTAAAAGATCCAGTGACTTTTGGTTATAGAACAATAGGATTTATTTGAACAAAACCATCTTTAAATAAACTGACCACCCATCCTTCTCTATTCGCCATCACTACACACCCATTCAACAGCTTTAATAATACATGTCTGTAAACGTGACAGGATTCTGTCCCTAATGGTGTTTGTTCCACATCTAGGAGGTGAGTCTCATATCAGATGAATTTACCAGTTCTAAGCACTTTAACTACATCACGTTTTATGAAAACCATGTTGTTTCTAGAAATTCAGAAAGGCAAAGCTTTTATATCGTTGACTTAAACTCTCACTATGTGAAAATAATAGGTCCATAAAAGTGAAGTGACTTGGCTCAAAGATATAAAGTTCTTGTGGCTGCAATTCTCATTTAACTTCAGCTTCCCTTTCAGATAGCACTTGAAGGCAGCGCTGAAGGCCTCTGTAGCCAAGGCAGTGAGAGAATGAGCACTAAATAAACTGCAGGGGACATTCGTTTTATGCTAGTCTCAGATCTGGAAGAATGTTTATTGGATAGCAATAGTTTAATTGTTCTCTAGTCAAGTATTTTATGCACATTAAAATTTCTTCGTGAATTATTTTAGTAAATACATTTTAAATATTTTCCACTACTGTCGATTATATAAGGGGAATATCACATGTTAATGTACTTAGATAGACAAATTAGATATTTATAAAATATTTTATAGGCAGTTGCTGACTTGTAGAATTAGACTGTATTGTTTAAATGGTATGTAATTTTAAAAATGTAGGCAAATAATAGAACAATTCTCAACCCTACTCAGGAGCATTTCAATAAACCTGAAAAGAGCAAGTTTCCTAGTATTTTATTTGATAGTTTCTTAAATATTGAAATAATTCCCTTGGTAGGTTTTTATTTTATTTTGTCCAAATGATAGTAATTTTCTTTTATGCATGTAATACCAAACTCCCATGATTCATTATAGTTATTTGAAGACAAACTATTGTAAGACAAACAAAAACAACATGCCTGCATGATGCATGTCTTCTGTGTACCCCAAAAGGCAATGTACCAAAAATTATAATTCTTCAAATATAGTTCTTCAAAGCATCATTAATTGAATAAAGAAGTTGCCTGAGGGGAAAGGAGCAATAAGTTTCTTATTGTCATAGCAACTCTTTTAAAAACAATCATTTCTTATATCAGGTTAAAATCATGATGGAAATAGAACTGTAGTCTCTTCATTAATCTGCTTTGTTGAAAATGGAGATATTTGGTGCTATTTAAAGCAAATCTGGGTACTCTATAAAAGTTTTTGTAAGCAACTCACTGCTCTTTAAAAATCACTTTTTTATTGTTTTAATTTTAAGGTTATGATATCATTACATTTCTCCTTTTATTCTCTCCAAACCCACTCATTTACCTCTCCCCTCTTTCCTTCAAAATTCATGGCCTCTTTCCCCCCTAATTTTTATTGTATGCATACATGTATATATGTTGTATGTATGTATATATCCCAATATGTAGCATTTCAGTCTATACAATGTCATTTGCATGTCTATTTTCTGAGCCGATCTTTTGTTACTGAACAACCAATGGGTGTGACCTTCCCTGGGGAGGACCACTTCTCCTCCTCCCAGCTTTCCTCGGTGGCCTGCGATTTTTTGTATAATGTTGAAGCCTTGTTTGCAACTTTTTCCTGTACAACTATTACTGAGTGATGTTAATGAGAGTCTGGAACAATTGAGATATCCAGGATTTTGCAGGATGACTTCCTCTGAATGCATCCTTCTCTACTTGCTGTCTTGATATTTCCTCATGTGGCACTTGCTTGCACTGTGCTGGTATCAGCCCCGTTTTCAAAAGGAAGTAGGCAGGGTGACAAAAATGTCATGAGAGTCACTTTCACGCTATAAAAACATAACTGTTTTTTAATAAGTCATCCTTTGTACATGACTTATGTCCTTTAGTCATTCATATTGTATGGTAGTACAGTATTTTAGAGTGTGAAAGTGAGCAAAAAGTATTCTTTCCAGCAATCAATTATTTTTATTTGAGAATCAGAATATCAGAGTAATAGCCTAATATTTTGAAATAAATTACCTTAAACAAGAGATTATACAAAGAGCTTTACCTGAAATGTTTTTACTTAATCATTTAATGGAACTTGAGGTACATTATAGATACCAGCATAGTGGGCATGAAAAATATGCCCATGGTTTGATTCTATGTTAACAGCAGAGAGGTGCAAAATGTCTGGTGATATTTTATCCAAATCATATTTAACTTGAACATGAAGTTCCATCATAGAATTATCACCCTTAAGTTTCATTTTACAAAATTGTGCTGCTTATATATGAACACACAGAGTGCATTTGCCCTTTCACAGCATATTGCTATTACGCTATTAAACTAACACAGCGTTTTAAGAGGGACCAATCTAGACAAACACACTAGAATCTGTAGTGGTGAGTTAGTTCTTTGTATGGAGCTCTTTTTAAAATCTCATTGGGATAGTCTCAGTTGGATAGTCTCATTTTGATATTTCAGAGTAACATATGAAAATATATCCCAATTATAATATACAAGTGTTGGGCATATGTCAAATCTGTACAAATGATGGATTATAAAGGCAGGATTTAATGCTTAATTTCTTAATATCTTTGTTCTTTCCAGTAACCCCATACAGATGATTGCAACTTCCTCCCCAAACTACTTCTGGACATTTTTCCTTATCAATTTCAATGTTTTTTTGGAAAGACAAGTGACAAAAATTACTCTAAAAATCTATTAAACCCATGCATTCAAAACATTGTATAATTTCCTTAATTAGAAGAGTGGAGATTAATAATTTCAAGTGTAAATGTATCTTACATTAAAACCCCTGAAGAGTATATATCTAGATTCTTTTGGGGCACCCCTGTAGATATATAAGAGTAACAATCCAATGGTATTCAGTGTCCACCACACACATTGTTACATTTAGTTTGGGAAGAGGCCAGAGTTCCATCTACGTCTGAACAGGTCTGGGTGTTTCTAATGTGCAGCACGTAACTGCAAGAAATAAGGTAACAAGATGACATGCCCCTATCACTAATTTCCATTCTCCTGCTGTCAAAAATTTATCACATTAGCTTCTTAAAATGTCCAAAAGCATTTCTGTCCTCAAAATACACAGAAAATCCATAGCTTATTATTTGGATATCCAGACTGGTTCTTACAAAGTTTTACTGAGAGCCCTCAAAGTGGATATGTTTCAATCCCTGTACAGCATTGGCTATTTCTTAAGCATTGCTCAAAGATTTTAGACGACAATGTTGGTACTTATTCACTCCAGTGGTTAAATAGAATTATGCTATAGAATACATTTCCTGTCTTAACTACTATTATTTAAGAAGTATTTTAAATAGAATGGTGAATTTTTATTTTTCTTGGTTCAAAATAAATTTGGCATAAAAACAGTCATTTTAACAATACTCTAGAACCTACTTCTTAACAAATTTTGTGTCATTTATTTACTTAGTTATTCATGCTTAACATTTCACTGCTACCAATAAAATTTTAAGTGTAAAACCACACTGGCTGTTCTATGGCCTGGTGGTAGTTATTTCCTGATATGGGCTAAGGGTCTGATTCTTAGGGGTCTTCTTCTTAAATGTTATAACAGAGTCCATGTTTTTTAACTTCATTTTGATGTCCTTTTCTAAATTTCAGTGATCTAGGAGTGTGTGGTGAACATTTTCATCTTGAAAGGAGGAGTACAGATAAGAAGTGGTTGAGGTTGTTAAGGTGGTGATTGCCTGCATCAAAACAATGGACAGTGAGTTCTTTACCACTGTAACTGCGAAATGCTACAGTGCCCAAATTTGCTTTAGGAATTTCGTTTTGAGTATTCTAGTAGTATTCTTTTCCAGACACTTTAGATCTGTTCTTGACCTTCCAATCTTACTTAGAACAATCATCTGTCCTTTGAAAAGCTTCTGTTGCTCTCAGACTGAATCCATTCTTGGAAAATGACTACTCAAGCTAATTCTTATAAAAAATATTTCAATGAGACATTCATTCCTTATCTTCATTTAGTCTTTTTAAACTGAACACCTGATAAACCTGATGTATGAATGTCATTCCTTTACTTCTCAAAATTGAATTCTTATTTATAAAGAGCTAAGGAATTTCAAAAAAAACTAGATTTCAAGGTGTGAATTTTCGGTGATTTATAATTTTCTTCCATTTGTTGCTACAGTACACTTCAGCAAATGACAGAATAGTTATACTACCTCTTTGTTTTTAATCTCCCTCTTTCTCACTTTCTCTCATTCTGTCTGTCTCTTTCTCTCTCATCTCTCAACCTCTCTTCCCCTTTGTGCTGTGCTGCATGTGTGTAAATGTATAGTGCTTATGCCAGTATGCACAGATTAAAAAAAAAAAAAAACAGAGAATCCAGGGTGTCTTCCTCTACCACTTTGCTTTATTGCCTTAAGACCCTTTCTCACCCTGAAGTAGAAATCTACAGTTGTTTTGTATAGACAGGTTAGCCAGCACACTCTCCAGATCTGCCTGTGTTCACTACAAAGGTTGGGATTTTAATGTGACCCATACCTAGCTTTTGACATGAAAGCAGAGAACTCTGGATTAGGTGGTCATGCTTCAGAACATGTGCTCTTACTTGTCCACTGAGCCACCACACTAGCTCTGGGTATACTATATTGAGCTTTGAGACTCAGGCTCCTACTAGGCTTTTCAGTCTTAACATAATTGCTTGTCTTGTCTCAGCTCTTAGAACACTTATGCTATTCATTCTTCTCCCTGTTCCTATCACTCAATCTTTCACACATTAATTTCTTTTGCTAGGTCTCCTGTATTGCATGTTAGAACAGCTCTCTCATGAGAAATTTCTGTATCTTTGTTCTCCTTTTGTGATCTGTCTCTCCTGTCCCAGTAACTAAATTGTGAAAATATTTGTAGAATCTTTAGAACAATAGTGGCAAGCTATACAAAGCAGAATATTTATCTATGGATAACTTGTACCTTAGATAGAGTTTTCATCTTTATCATTGTTAATAGTAGACTTCATTTTCTGATTGTTAATCAGAATCACACTTACTTACTTCATGTTTTTATCCTACCATCTGTTGCCTCAATAGGCACAATGTCCCTAGTCATTCTTATCAGGGAAAACAAAACCATTTGAATATGACGTTCTATGACTTCCTTTACTTTTCCATTTTAGTCATTCCTATTAGATGTTCATACATGTCTATTCATGTTCTTCCAGTCTCAGGAAGAGAACTCCATTTATAGTTGGTATATATACTTTTCATCCAGATCCTGGCTTATGGACTCTTCTACATCCTCATTATTTAAATTACTTTTTTTTTGGTAACTCTTTCTGTCATTCCCTAGGAAATGCCTACCCTAAAAATCTAAATATCTCTTCATCCTCACAGGCATAGATAAATAGAAAAACAGAGCGTGTACTAAAGGAGTTTAACTTGAGCATGCTTTCATAAAAGGTCTCTGTAGAGAGGTATAGAAATGGTACAGGGAAAGCATAATAGGAAAAAAATGTAATTATAACTATGATGCGTGCGCTCATGGTATGGGGTGAAGGTGTTTGGGGGTGGACTCATAAACAGTGTCACATAGGAAGAACAGAAGATGTATGTGAATTTCATTGATAGATGCAGCCACTGTCCTACTCTTAGATGTGAGTCACTCTAATTAATACTTAAAACTCATGTTTTACTTCTTTCTTTCAGGTATGTCTTCCTAGGGTCTCCTTTGAAAGCCCACCAATAAATGAGAGACAAGGGAGCTAACCTCCCAATCTTGGAGTCATTAAAACAGGTTAAGAAAGGACTAGAACCCAGATGTCATTGATCAAATGAAGGCATTCATAAGATTCAAATATGTTTGCTTTTTATAAAAATTCAACCCTCTTGCAGTGCTCACATCAGATCACAAGTGGCTGTTCTCCCTGAATGAATCCCAAAGTGTTATAAGATTAGTTTAATGCGTTTTGACGAGCATTTTTGAACAAAATAAATACAGCATCTAGTCAAGCATCAAGCTCTCTCTCTCTCTCTCTCTCTCTCTCTCTCTCTCTCTCTTTCTTTCTTTCTTTTTAATATTCACCATGTCTTTATTTTCTGTATGTTCTCGGCTCTTCTGAGTAACTTTCTGGTCTTGAATGATAGGCTATGCCTTGAGGGGCTATTTGAGTGTCTGCACATGTTCCTGCTACCCACATTGTCTTTTTGTTGTTCATTTGTTTTGTGTCAAGCTGTGAAACCTGATCTCTGTTTACCAATCCAGCTTCTTATTTTCTACTTTACGTTTTGTCATTAGGTAGAGAATCACTTTTCTATGTTCATATGAAATCCTCACAGGACCAACAGTGAAGTTATTTCCCTTTTATCATCTTATGCTAACCTTTACGGAATAGATTCTGTCTGCTTCGTATGATCTGTATTTATCATTTCTCGTTCATATTTGAAACTAAGTTATTGTGTATAATTAACATTCCTTTTCATGACACTCATCTTTCTACTACTTCTGATTTTTCTAATGATAAAAATATATAGTCATCTATATGTCAAAGTTAGTCAAGACATTGTTTGAAGTATGAATAAATAAATGCTATGTTTGAAATAAAAATATTTTTTTTCCATAAGGTTCAATACTTTAAATTCCTGTTTTATATTGGAGTTACATGTATTGGAAAATATGACCAAGAAATAATGTCACAAAAATAACTGTTTTGACAGACAGTTGAAAGGAATGCATGAACAAAGAACATTGTAGTTTTTCCAAAGAAGCAACTGTCTTTGTTTGATTATCTTAGTGTGAAAGCACAGATTGTGAGGCACTCAGGTAAAGGAACTTAGAATTGAAGGAGATAAGGATGCAACTATGGCAGAATATAAAAATGGTATGTTTTTTAAAATAAAAAAATATGAAAATATCTACTGTCATAATTGGTTTGAATTTTAGAATCCTTATTTCATCTGTTTTATTTTTTGCTTTGATATCATGTCATTAACTTATACTTTGCAATGGAAAGTTTGCATGTTCCTTCTTTTATCTACCTGAACTAGAGTCTGAGAATAGTGTTGGAATGTCTTTTGTCAAATTGGTGATGTGGGTTACTATCCTTTGACTCAGGATAGTTTTCCAAAAATTTCATTGTTTATTTCCTCAATGAACATCTTTGCCTGACACAATTTACCACATATTAGAATCTATTATATGCTTCTACTGTGGTATCAATAGATCTTCTCTTCTCCCAGTTTAACTCAAGGCACCATGTCAACTTTGTATGGATAATCATAGGAAAATAGCAGCTCCTTTTATTAATTGATGTTACCTTTTGTTGGTTTCTATGATTATGGGAATGTATATATTCTCACCATATATTGTTTTTCATAGACATTCAAGTATTACATAAAGGTTGAGAAAGAATAAGAAAATTTCTACCCTACTTAAATGAAAATGGATATGTTTTTATTTTGGCTTTACTCATGCCAAATGACAAGCTATGTATATTTTTCATTCTGTTATTATTTTTAGGCAATAACTTCATGTAGCTTTCTCAAAAATGCAAACCTAACTCATCATAAGGACACTATATTCTTCCCCTAACTGTAATTAAACAGTGGTTTTATTCCCTAAATACACATTTGTTTTCACACTTCCTTGATTGGAATTTCACTCCCAAAGATCTCACTGAATGGGAATTTAAAATTTATTTTATGTAGTCCTCTGTGTTACACCACTTCCTTTCAACTTTTTAAAGACAGCTATAACTAAATACTATTATGAAGAATTTTTGGCAGTAATAGTAAAGTTGTTAGGTTGTTGATATCCATCTATCTATCTATCTATCTATCTGAGAGGAAATAACATTCTGTCTGTAGCTTGAAAAAAGATTTAACATTAAATTTCTATGATATCTCTTATAACTATCAAATTGTCTTTATTTCATGGTAAGATTATAATGAGAGTGATAAAATATAGAGCAGATGAGATTATAGGTGATAAGTCACTTAGAAAGTGGCCGTGTATAGTAGAGGGACAATAGAGTCAGAGATGCAAAACAAATACAAATTTGAGATTTTATGGATCTGTTTTGAGGACAAGTAGGCTTTTTCAAACACGTATTGCTTGCCACAGGGCCAAACAGAATGTAAGTGCAACCTGTCTAGATCAAAGGGGGAGCTGTGCTGGGTGATAAGAAAGAAGGCATTGTTTTAATAAGACTCACTTCTGGATTCTCTTTGGTTTTTAAGCAGAGGCATTGTTGCTTATGTCTGTGTCCTGTTGTATATGCTCATTCTCTAATGTATCGGGTCCTTGTCCTTATATACTCTTCTTCCCCAATTATGCTTTTCAGGAAATACATGTTCGTTTCTTTAAGCAATCTAAACTTATAGACTGACTGATAACTATTTACATCATTTCACCACATGCAAAGTGAAAGAGTATTCAGCATTCTACCTGTAGACGTTATCTATTGCCATAATATTGAAGGGGGTGTATCATGAGTTTAGAAACCATCCAGAAGACAAGCAAACAAGGAAAGGAAAGAATGTTTTATGGTTTTCATGTTGTTCCTTCCCAATGCTTATTTTGATTTGTTGTGCAATCTATTTTCTGTGTCTCTCCTTCAGTGGCACAGAAACACTATTGATAGCTCCAGGATATGAACGACATTCTCTCAAAAAACCTTTTAAAAAAAGCATCAGAATAAACTGGAGGCCTATGTGAACAAAATCATTGTTCAGAAAAGTGTTTTAGAGAAAAATAATTAAAAAATATTATAATCACTTGGTTCATATATAAGGAGGGCAAACATAACTTTAGCATGCCAGAGTTATCCATACCAAATTGGGATAATCAAGATTGTCACATAAAGGACTCTTAGATTTTCTCACTTTGTTCATTAATTGATTTTATTTTCATAGTGTTAGTTTCATTGTATTTGAAATTAGGACAAATAAGTTGGGGATAACTCTGCTTTCACTGTAGAACTGATTAAGGTGTTTCTGATAAAAACAAAATAAACACAGTATGAGAGCTGCATTGATACTTGAGTCTGCCTCACCATCAATGGAGAACTGGCTGGAGACAAGAGTTCAGTGTACTAGATGAATGGCTTCTGCTAGCAACTCTCTTGTGTGTTCCTGTTCCTGGTCTTCTGATTCACATTTTCCACTTCAGAGAGTGGGCACGTAGATTTGCCAGATGAATGCCCAATGTATTGAAGCTGCGAGGATGCTAACTACTTCTGTATGGAGTTGCCCCAAGTTCACACTTAAAAGCGCAAACCCTAGGTCTAGATTAGAGAGTGTCAACTATACATTACTGTTGCCTTTTCTATTTCTGTTCTTAGTTGCTTTGTACAAAAATGTTTTTCTTTTTCATCCCTATTCAAGTGCTGCAGGAGTTGCAAAGATCCTTTGTCGTCCCTTCAAAAGATCTCTAGAGTGGCCCAGAAGGTGGGAGTCTCCCTCTATGTCTCTCTTAGAGAACATCATCCGGTCAGACTGCATGGTAGATCTTTTTTATCCTTACTGAGAAAACTTTTAAAAAATATTTTCCTTTTATCATATGGCACCATATATGCTTTAGGACAGATCCTTGCCTATGGACTTCGCAGTTTAACATCTTGAAACACAAGTCACCCACAGTCCCAGCGTCTATAAAAGTGATCCCATTGTGCCTCTCCCATCTCGTTCTCACCCTTCTTCTCTCTGTTCTTTATTTTCAACCCCCTTTAATGGGTCAATGTTTTTCACCTTCCATTTACTCGTAGTCCTTAATTTTGAAGATGTTCACTGGATTACTCTTCACTGATGGCCTCAAAAGTTGAGAACAAAGAGATGCTGACTTATTAGATGTGAAAAAAGGGGCAAATACAGTTCATCTAGGAAGAAAAGATAAAATAAAAACCAAAAACTATGGGCTGCTAAATAATTACTAAAGTTAGTAAATCTTAGTTGGATCTTCATAACTAGGGCTTTAAGTAGCAGGGTTTTCATTATTTTTATTTTATTTTTTTTTAATTTATTATTTTCTCATATATCATACCCATACTGCAGTTTCTTCTCACTCCACACTTCCCAGTCCCTCCCACTTCACTTCCCCTCTCCCCCAGATCCACTGCTTCCCAGTTTCCCTTCCAAAATGACCAGGCCTCCCAGGGATATCAACCCAAAAAACACAGCATAACAAGTTACAGTAAGACTAGGCCTATACCCTCCCATCAAGGCTGGACAAGAAAACCCAGCAGGAGGAAAAGGATCCCAAGAGCAGGTAAAAGACTCAGATACACCCCCTCACACACACTCACACTATTAGGAGTTCCACACAAATATCAAGCTATATAACCATAACATATAGGCAGAGAATCTGTATCTGTCCTTGTACAGGATAGGGGATTGTGGCTTGAGTCTCTGTGAGCCCCTAGGAGCCCTGCTTAGTTGTTTTTGTGGGTTGTGTTTCCCTGGTGTCCTCAACCCCTCTGCCTCCTACAATCCTTCTGTTTCTTCTTTTGCAGAGTTCCCCAAGGTCTGTGTAATGTTTGGCTGGAGGTCTTTTCATCTGCTCCTATCAGTTGATGGAGGAAGCTTCTCTGATGATATTTATGCTAGTCTATGAGTATAGCAGCATATCATTAGGATTCATTTCATTGTTTTTTTTTTTAAAGAATAGGTATTATTTTCTATTAGATCCTGTTTGCATGTGATGTTGAATGAAAGACACACATGAGTGATGACCGGAATTGCCTTGGGGTAATATGTACATTCCTGAAATCAGATTAATATTGACCTTTACTATCAAGAGATTGACTGAGTCACTTAAACATCATATGTGAGATTATTTTAATGGTAACAAATATGATTATTGCCTGACATACAATAGACACTCAGCATATAAATCTCAAATTTTGTATCCAGTAAGATTTCTGCACAAAGAAATAATTTTATGATTTCTCTGTAATTTATTATATACAGGGATTAAGTAGACATGATGTGTTATCAGAGAATTTTCTATGTTCAAATGGAAATTCAATACTTGCACACTTACATCTTAATAAAACTATGGTGAAGTGAATAGAGATGTTTGCATCAAAGATGTTCTTTGAACATTCTTTCTAAAACTCTTCTATCATTTTGTGTATTTAATATTTTCCACAAAACAAGTAAGTATGTACAAACACAGTGCTGGAAAGGGAAAACTAAAAACAAATTGCAAATAAACAAAATATTTGAGTAATTTCATAATACATTTCTAACAGTAAAGAAAATACATACTGACAAGTTACGAAATATTTTCCTGTGAATTTTAATATAATAGTCAGACCAGCAAGATGCTTTAGTTTTTAAAGAAGCTTGCTACACAAGCAAACACTGGAGATCAATGCTGGGAAACCATCTAAAGATAAAAGAAGAGAAGTTAACTGTTATTTTTCTGTCAACCAGATGGGAGGCATGGCATGAACATGTGCCAGCTCATGTGCATCACATGCATGCACATACACACACACACACACACACACACACACACACACACACACAAGCATGCACACACACACACACAGACACACAGGCATGCACTAATAATATTAATAGAAATAGTAATAATAACAAAGATGATATTCTTTTAGTTAAAATACATTATTAATGAATGAGGTATCTAAGTACATTTGCTCTAACAATTCATAGTCCATAGGCCTATTAATCCAGTTGGTGATTTTATGAGATAATTCATGTATTCTTTATATTTTTATGTCGATACTATATTTAAGGCAAACAAATACATTTTAGTTTTTGAATTTCCTTTTTTCCCTCTTGATCTGTACTCTTATTTTATTTGAATCATTATTTTCTTTCTTGAAAGAGACTTACAAAGGCAAATTGCAAAGGATGAGGTCATTATGAAGGTTTCCTCCATCTTTAATGGTGTCTAGTGAAAGAAACTGATGTATCCATAAGTTCAGTGTGAACGTCTCACTTGCAGCTTTACATCAGTAGGTAGTAAACACACACACACACACACACAGAGAGAGAGAGAGAGAGAGAGAGAGAGAGAGAGAGAGAGAGAGAGAGAGAGAGAGAGAAATTGCTGAAGGGAGGGAGAGAAGAAATGAGGGAGAGAATATTACCCAGAAATAACATTTCCAGCCAAATCTTAGTATCTCCTATAAGTTTAATAAAAAGACTAGGTTTCAAATTGAAAAATAATTTTTAACCGACTAACCCCAAATTTGGGACATTATGAATGTGCTGCCATGATTCTCAGTTCCACTGATGTAGACAGTATATAAAATTCCATGTGTTTTCATCTGATATATATATATATATACATATATACATATACATATATACATATACATATATACATATATATATATACATATTAAATACTCATAGTGTAATCATATGCGCTGCAGTAAGGGGGCATATCACACGAATACTTTAAGAAAAATTATGTGATCTCTTTGTAGATGAATAACATTTTGGGTTTGCACTTTCTGTACTTTGTATTTGCAATTGAGAAATGATTAAATGCATAAAGTCTTTTGGCTAATAGGTCTTTTAGGCTCATCGCTGGTCAGAGTATGAACTATTCCTTCTGTGGAACATTTTTATTTTTTTATAAGCATGCCCTCTGGTCTTTGCCTTTAATTGGCTTATTTCTTTATTTGTTTAATCAACAAATCTATTCTTACTCTGCCATTGTGCTACCTGCAGTTCACTTATTGAGTAGAGAAATTCATTAATGGAGACTAAAATTGGAGAGTGTCATTTATAGTTTGAAATTATTGTTTGCCTTTTCTAAATATTCTCTTGAGCTAAGAAACAGCATCAGGGTAAATGCTAGAGGAGAATCAAGCCACCACATATAAACATATCATAGGTGTAAGTTTTTTCTAGTCTGCTCTTATAAGGGAGCTGAATATGGGGACTGGAATAGTTGTTCTTCTATTTTGCATTCTGGATTGTGGTAGCTGGTGGCAATAACACAAGCAGAGTCCTCACACTTAATAATAAGTATGCATATTTTATTTTTTATGTAGAAAAGTCATACATTTTATTAGATTCAGCACTTTACTAACTGTTGAGACATTGTATCTCTATCCAGAAGGTAAAGTATATAAATCAGGATCAATGTGCAGGGAGATTCTGCTGCATGAACATTTTATTATACAATGTAAAAAAATATTACACAGGTTTGGCGTGATGTCAAAACTCATTGTACAAAATCAGATTTAAATATAGTATCATGTTTTAATCTAGTTTTGCTTTTGTCAAATAGACAGTCATCTTTTGTCATGTAATTAAATATCAGTTTGGACCCTCAGGCCTCTGAGACAAATTGGTTGTATTTTTATATGTTAAACACAGACTTAATTCAGTTCAATCTTTTAATTCTTCTTCCTTTAATTACTTAGTAGCTAAAACTAATAACTGGTTTTGTTTCTTTAAACTTATTACATAGTCTTGCCAAAGCAAATTGCTGTATCTGATTTCATGTGAATGCCAAGTTGCTTAGCAACTTAAACCTGCCTTATATTTCATCCTTTTACTTTTTCTCAAATCTCAAAATCTTTATCAGGATCTAATTTTAGGTCCATATCTATATTTATTCAGATTATTTTTATTCATACAATAAAGACTTTGTTCTTCTTTGAGTTTTCAATTACATGTTTGTATGTGACAAGTGATGAGGAGAGACAGAGAGAGAGGAGGGGAGAAAATTTTCCAAACTGGAAAACAAAGAGAATGAAGGAACACATTCATCATACCCTATTTTCTATATTGTTGACTTTTAAATCTTACTCCTTTCCAACTGTATGTGATTTACTGTGTCTTGATTCATCTTCCAGGTATCAGTGCTCTAGTTCTGAATCTCAAAGAATGAGGATTTAGTCATCTCTAGTAGCTCTGCACAATTTCATGCATAATTGGCATTCGGGCTCAGAAGACTTTTAGAACAGATCCTATTCAGGGCCCTGTGTTGCTCTATCCCCAGAGAGAAATTATCCCTTTGGGAGGTTTGTCATCTTTGGCAGGAAGAAAATGGTGTTACTATTTTGTACTTTCATGTCATGGCAGACAGGCAGTGACTTTTCAACCAGGACCATAAACTAATTGTAAAAGTGATGGAAAATGTCAGTATTTAAAGGGAAAAAAAGTCTTAGAATAACTGACAGTTGTCACTTTGCTTATTTTCTGCTCTTTGCTGCACTAGGCACCAATCTATAAAGGAGAGTTTGAAGGAAGAAAAAGATGTGTTTCAGAAATGCACGATATTGAAAGGAAGTGAGTTTTAAATATTGGTGTATACCCTTTCAACGTGTAATTACTCTACATTATCCGATCAGTCACTCTTCTTCATCAGGGACCAGAAATATTTTTTCCGTGACTGTTTTATATCCACTCTTATATATATGCATACTCAGAAGTGTGTGGCTCACAAATCAGGAAAACCAATGGTGACAGGAAGAGTGCTCACACATTCATTTCCCGCTTTCTTTCTGAGTAAGTGCTTCAACCTAGCTATTATCTGTCTCAAGAATGAAAGTGATTTTCAAACTTAAACCTGAATTATTGGTTTCAACAATACTTATGGTTTTTTGTATAAGTATTGTTGAAACTTATAATATATATATATATATATATATATATATATATATATATATATATATCAGATCCAAAGGTCAATTAAAATGGTTTGTTTAGTGACCACAAATTAACTCCAGTTTCTAATTATTGAACTTTGACTTTGGGATGTTTTTTATATTTTCCTCATTTTTTATTCATTATTTAATACTCTGTAATGTATGACTAAATGTCTGTTGAGAGGGTTTCATTTTTGTGCGTATCTATCATTTGTGAAATTTCAGAATAATAGTCTCTTACCTGATATAGTTTAGAGAGATGGCAATATGAAGATATGTTCTCTATATATGGGACCAAAGTTCTAGTATATAGCCAAATGCCTTTTATATTAATAGTGTAATAAGCCATCCATTGCCTAGGGATTTGAATAAGTAGCTAAATGGAAGGATGAAAATGGACTTTACATATACGCTACAGTTGTATGACATTCCCTAGGGAAACATGGGGAAGCATCTATCCACCCTAGATAAGGCCTTAAATGAAATAATTTATTCTACCCAAATTTAACTTTCTGAGCATAAAATTTTATTATGGGTTACATGCACCAACACCAGTCACCTGAAGGAAGCTAGCTCCATTGCCTAAAATGTAACGCCAGCACAAACGATGACACAACAGAGCAGCATCCCTAAAGTTTCTGACCAGCATCTTAGGAGCTACACCAAGGCTCTCTTCACTGCAGATAAACTCCCATGTATACCACTTGCTCTTCAGCAAACTCATGGCCTCTTTTTTCATTAAATGTTATTACATACATATATGTGTATGTAACTACTGTAGCCAATTCCTAAGAACCGAAGTACAAAACAAAACAAACTGTCCATATAATGTTGTTTCTGGTGATGACCATTGGGTATTGGATAGCCAATGGAGTGCTCCTCCTTGGAGAGGACTGTCACTTATTCTTAACAATTTCACTGGCTATAGTAACCATTACCCATTGCAAAAATAAATTCTCTTCCATAACCAAGACTAATTACACTAGTAAATGGTGGGTATGTTGATGGACATGTGACATTTGTTCAACAAAACAATAGTACTGGTCCTACTACTGTAGCCAATGTCTTCCTCAGAACAGATCTTTACCTTGGTTTACAGTACCAAATATGAAATCACTCTTGTGGTCCATGACATAGATCTAGTCAGAAAGCGGTTGGTTGTACCTATAATAATTGTGACACTATATGAGGAGCAAGTTGATTGTTTCTCACATTTTGGCACTCTACAAAGTAGAATTCATAAAGCAACAGACTTGTTTGTGACAATTGTCCCCCAGCAGCTTGCATAACATTGTGAGGCACCACACCACGTTTAGCTTAAACTCAGCTTGTTTTCTCCATTTGCATAGTCCATGAAAAATCAACCATCCATTTATGGCATCCAACCAACACCAGTGGCAATAGTTTTTATGTTTTGTAGGACCTTAAAGACATCCCTGGTTCACAACATGTAGGAAGGCAGTCTAACTCTAACACTGGGATCTTCATTCATTCAATCATCTTATGGCTTTTTACTTATTTATTTATTTAAGAAATTTTATTAGTTATTTTACAACCAACCACTGATCCCCCTCTCATACCTCCTCCTGCTTCCCCATACTTCCCCCACTCAACTGGTCCCTTCATCCTCTCCTCTGAAAGGATAATGCCTCCCATTGGGGGTCAGCAAAGCCTGGTACACTGAGGAAAGACCAAGCCCCTCCCCTCTGAATCAAGGCTGAGCAAGGTGTCCCACCATGGATAATGAGCTCCAAAAATCCAGCTCATGCACCAGGGATAGATGCTGATCCTACTGTCAGGGGCCACTCAGACAGACCAACATGACCCCAGCTTAGACTTGCTAGCAGTAGTGGAGAGGGTGCCTGAACTGACCTACCCCAGTAATCAGTTGATCTATCAATGAATACACTAACTGTCATCATAGAGCCTTCATCCAGGAACTGATGGAAGCAGATGCAGAGATCTACAGCCAAGCACCAGGCTGAGCTCCAGGAGTCCAGTTGAAGAGAGGAAAAAAGGATTCTATGAGCAAGGGGGTCAAGATCATGAGGGGAAATCTACAGAGACAACTGAACCAAGCTTGTGGGAACTCATGAACTTTAGACCTACAGTTCTGGAACCTGCATGGAACTGGACAAGGCCCTCTGAATATGGGAGACAGCAGTGTATCTTATAGCTTTTTAAAGTGTTGTCTTTACAACCACATATGGCATCTTCATTAAAACACTTTATGTATTATTTTTATTGTTCTTCCTGATTTTTTCTCCATAGCTATAAGATACTCATGTGTTAACATTCTACTCTCTATTATAATAAAGCCTTTTTAAAGAAGGTGGATAAAATATCATAAAATCCTACCTTCTGCTCAAAGCAAATGCTATTTGGTACTGTAATTCTCCTAAAAGTGAAACATTAGCAAGGATCAATATGGCATCAATGACTTCATCAATTTATTATTTTGTCAAAGAAAAATGACATGCATAGTGGCAAAGATGGGGTGCTACTCTATTCAGTTCTCCATAATGTGGTGATATTGTTTTCCCTAATATGTTGTGCACCCTAATACATTTATCTGGGGTCAGAGAACAGAACAGCCACTATATTAAACATAGGTTTAGGCAGTGGTGGCATATGGTGATATTTTATTTGTGCTGAAATGTGGTTTTATTTGTATGTGAATAAATAAAGGTGCCTGGTGGTCAGAGCTAATAAGCCATTTAGCAGAAGTCTGGCAGTGGTATCACATGCCCTTAATCCTGATCACATGACAGGCAGATCTCTGTGTGTTCAAGGACACCACCAGCATGGAGACAGAGAGGCTCTTTTCTCTGAGTTGTTCTATTATCACCTCATATTTGAGGACATAATCCAACCATAGAGACCTGGAGGTTTGTATAGACAGACAATGATAAGGAGTTCATGTGGTTGCGTTTAGAACCAATGAGAAGGCAGAACAGAAAGTCAATAAAAAATACAGACATAAAGGAAGTAGGTCTCTTTCTGAGGGGAAGAATGACAGCAACAGTGAGGGGTAAGAAGACAGTCTAGAAGACAGTCTTGGTCTTAGCTCTTGGCTGCTGCTCTGACCTCTTGGGCTTTTAACTCTGCATTTGGCTCTGTGTTTCTTACTTAATAAAACTGTTCAGAAATACATCTACAGTGGCACACACCTTTAATCCTAGCATTCCAGAGGCAGAGATCTGTCTGATTCTCTGTGAATTCAAAGCCACACTGGAAACAGCTAGGCATGGTGACACATGCCTTTATTCTCAGGAAGTGATGGCAGGAAACAGAAAGGTATATAAGGCGTGAGGACCAGGAACTAGAGCCTTGTTAAGCTTTTAGGCTTCTAGCAGCAGTTCAGTTGACATCCATTTGGATGAGGACACAGAGGCTTCCAGTTTGAGAAAAACAGGATCGGCTGAGAAGTGGGTGAGGTGAGGTTAGATGTGGCTTGTTTTGCTTCTCTGATCTTCCAGCATTTACCCCAATAACTGGCACTGGGTTTGTTTTATTAATAAAACCTTTTAAAATTCGTGCTATTCTGTAATTCACATTGATTTTCCACGAACTACTTCATTTTCTCTTTGTGAGGCACTGAAGTCCTTTATACCACCCCATAGGGCTCAGCTCAAAATCAAAGGAAAATAGTATCATACTGTCTATTTCTGACAGGGTTTAGGCTGACACAATGCCCCTTGCCTTCCCTTCACCTTGCTACTGTAAGGACCCTGTTCTGGGCAAATAGTCTTCTATCTGAGCTTCAGCATACTTTCTTGAAGGGAAGAAATATACAAAAGACAGTTATTGAGTGTGTGGGGGTTGCATTGGGGATTTTAATCTTTCTGTCTGCATTGCTTTTTAACCTGTTCATTTACTTCTTTGATGAGCTGCTGTTGATAAGGTTTTAAGTCTTCCATAGGTTCTCCAGCACACCATTTGAATTTTGTCAATGTTTACCATAGACTCTCCTAATGGGTAGAGTCTTGCAACATTAGTTCTGAGGGATCCAGAGAGGCTCTTTTCTTAGTTGTTCTATTATCACCTCATATTTGAGGACATAAACTGTCCTGATTCCATCTACAAATCAGAACAGTATTTTCTTCCTTTTTGGCATCTTATGTACTTAGCTTCTAAATCATTTCGTGTAGAAAGGTCTTAAGCAAGCAAACACGCATTAGTTCATAATTTTGCCCAATTTACTCCAAATACTCATGACCAAATTTCTGTCTCTTTCACTACCTTGTTCTATCTTAGTCTCATGTTAATTGAAAGCTCTCTTAGCCTCTTGTTGATTGAGAGCTCTGCTCATCCATCTCCTTCTGCAAAATATCCTATAACTCTAAACCAAGATGAACAGATTCAAAGGTTTCTGTATTCCATAGAGATGAGGACAGTGGAGGTTCCTGTGAGTAGAATCTGGTCAAAATTCAGAGGAATAAAGAGGTCTATCCAGAAATAAATGTTATTAATCACTGAAGGAATGCTATTGGGATACAAGACTTACAATGTAACACCTCTATCTTTGGGCATGATCTACTAGGACACTGAATGATAAAACTTGATTTTGGCAAAGAATTTCGAGTTAGTTGGAAGGATCTGTCCTTTCTCCATTAAGAAGGGATATATTCCAGAAGAAATTACAGGGGTTGGCAGATCCACTTTCTAAAATTGTGACCTCTCCATGGTGAGAATATTTTCAATCTAAGATATTTTTCTTTTTTATAGTTTCTGCCAACTCTTTTCTGGGCTATGATATTACATACTATTTTACCTTTTAGGAAAGACTTACCAATCAGACAGGGATGTTTCCAAGAAAGGCAGTTGCCAAGAAAATCAGTGAAATTCTTGGGAAGATACTTGGCATCTATGTTAAGAATATCCCATTTTTAAAAATTAAGTTTTAGTATCTCTGTTTTGTGAAAGAAAAACCAGCTAGTGAATGAATCTGCATTAAAAGTAACCCTCCAAACTGATACATTTCTGAATCTTTTCAAGAGTGGACTCATACCAAGACTGTCCTTTGATTCATTATAGTTGTTAGTGTATACAAAACCTGGCACTTTCGGAAATGCCACCTTATCTGTCTGCTATGCATGAAATTTAATTCTTAAAAAGGCACATAGCCACATTTCTCTCATTTCTAATGTGGACTACTATGGCTGACTCTTAAACTGCCTCTTATTTCTTGTGTCTTTTATTTATTTATTTTCATATCTGATTTCAATTAAATTAATTTTACTCCCTAGTGTAAATATCAGGGCTAGGCATGTTATATACATTGGATGAGTATTGTTTGTCTTAGGAATTGTAGGAACATATGATTGAAGATATAACCTAGCAATTTTATGATAGATATTTGTTATTTTATTGAACAGATTTAAAAACAAAAATCAAAAATCCTTACTTAAAGAACTCTCTCCAACACAGGACCAGGTTTTTCTTTAACTTGTTTACACATACACACTTCCGACTCTTTTCCTGCTTCTGGATATATGGATGTGATATTCTGAAATGTAGGCTGAGGACAGACAATCTGTTCTACTGTGAAAAACATATCAGGGTTCCTATTTTATTTATTTTTACCACATCAAAATGCAATGAGATTATAACTTACATTAAAGTGATCCTGATGATTGAATAAGCTAGTATATGTGTATATGTTGTAAATAAATGCATACATATATAGAGAGGTTACATAAACCTTTTTATTTTTATGAATGCACATCCAAAATAAGGTAAGTGACAGAATCAATTACATGTTTCAGAGGCATTTTACTAAAGGGATATGTTGATAAATGTCTAGGTCTCATCAGATGCAAGAGATTTGTTTTTAGTTTCATGAATGGTGAATCTTTTCTCTTTAAAATTACATATTGGAAAAATGTTCATATAATTTAAGTAAAGTACACGTGTCTATAATCTCTTTTGTAATTTTAGTATTGGTATATTCATCAGCATTTCTAAATAATCATCTAAGAATTATATGATACTGTCTTTTTCTAGTTGAGTATCCCTAAAGATTGAAGGGTAGAAGGAAAGAAGAAGCCAGGACAGGTGGCTATGTTAATTAAAAGTGTATTATCTACATGCTAATCATAAGTGGGAGTTTATATATGCATTAGTAAACTAACAAGCAGTTTTCAGAAATCTCATTCCTGAGAGGTCTAATTATTTTTAAAGAAATTTAATGATTGCCACTTAACTGTCTGTCATGATTATTCAAGAAGGCTTTGGTATAGATTTGTTTAAAATAACCATAGGTTCTTGTTGTGCTACAATATTCCAAAATACACACAAAGATTCACTGAACCAAAACTTCACTTATCCTTAGCTGTCATATGCTATTATGAATTATTTCATGTTTTTAAGAGATTGAAACGTTAGTTCATTCTGACCCCAGGCATGGAATCAAACAGGCAGCAAAAACCCATGGGGTCAATTATAGGTATTAATCTTTTCTGTTGATTGTGTCTTCTAAAGTATAAAGTACACTGTGTTAGCTGCCTACACACAATTATAATTATATTTTACCCTGTAATTAGCAGAAGAATACAAACTTGCTTTATCTATAAGCTAATAAAACAAATCAATGCATACATTTGTGAAGAGACACAATATAAATATAATACCTTAAAAACCCTCATGTATCCAACAATAAGAAATGAAAATATTACAGAAAATATGAAATTAATCCAGAACTTTTACTATTGCATTTTAGCTATGGTAATTCTGTTGAGTAAAGTAATGCTCTAAAATGTTTTGGGAGAATTTGATAAAGATTTTAATGACATGATCATAAATTGTGGTTAAGATATACATTTGCTTATGATGTCTGAACCTCACTAATAAATGATGATTCTCCCTGACATGAAATGTAATAATTATTAAGTATGAACAATAGTTTAGTGTTGCTGAGAACAAAAAGACAAGTGTTCTGTAACATTCTTTTTATAACAATGAGTCAATTAAATTAATTTATTGGGAGACTTTTAATGGACAACAGGATAAGCAACAATTAAAATTAGTCAACATGTTGCTATATTCCACATTTTGTGTCTTTGTATGCCATAGTCTCCCTATAGTAAAGTCCATTTAATTTCTGTCCTATTATTCTTTTTTAGTATGTCAACAAAGGCACTGATTGAATTTGCTATTTTGTAATAAAGGTGTGTTCTCTGATCCCATCCTCTTAATACTTTCGTTTTTGTGAACTATCAGCTTTTTTATAAATATTTTTATCTTATAATTAATTTAACTTTACATATCAGCCACAGATTCCCCCATCCTCCCCCCCATCCCACTCCTCATTCCCACCTCCTGCAAGGCAGTCTCCCCTGGGGAGTCAACCCAGCCTGGTAGATTCAATTGAGGCAAGTCCAGTCCCCTCTTCCCTGCACCAAGCCTGAGCAAAGTGTCTCAGCATAGGCCCTAGGTTCCAAAAAGCCAGCTCATGCACCAAGGACAGGTCCCAGTCCCACTGCCCGGGGGCCTCCTAAACAGTTCAAGCTCATCAACTGTCTCACTTATCCAGAGGGCCTGGTCCAGTTCCATGGGGTCTCCTCAGCTATTGGTTCATAGTTCATGTGTTTCCACTACTTTGACTATTTGTCCCTGTGGTTTTTCAATCATGGTCTCAATATCTCTTGCTAATATAATCCCTCCTCTCTCTTGCCGATTGGACTCCTAGAGCTCAGCTTTTAATCTACAGTTCAGGCAAAGAACACTGTTCCTAGAAGGAGAAGCTTCTAAGTGTCCCATTCCATAATGGAATGCAAACTGCAATTCAAATCCTAATGATGCCTTTGATAATTGTGGTCCTACTTCCCGAAGCTTTTTCATAAAAATCTGTGACGTATTCTAAAGGTGAATTTGGCGGTGATCATCTCAAAGTTTCCACAGACATGAATAGAGTTTTCCCTCAATGGATGCAGATTTAAGAAACAGAAATGTAAAATAAGAACTTAAATGGAAAAACAACTTTAAAAACAAACAATACAACTTACTGAAAATAAACTGTATGTTAGAAATCTCACTAGTGTTTTATCCAAATTACATACTTACCTTTTATAAATATTTTTTACAGTTAACTTTCCTTCTGACTAAGTAGAAAACTAAGACTCAGGAACTTGCCAGAGAATATCAATTTTTTTGTGACAGTTTATTGGAATTACTATATCCCATCATTATAAACTAGCTTACATGTAGTCAGTCATTATCATCTTCAGTTACCAAAAATATGACACATAATTCTGACAAATAGCTCAGAATTAACATGTTAAGTTCTAAAGAATGCATAGAGAAGTGGTTTTCAATTCACTAATGAGAAAATATGCGATGCTGTGGTTGTAAGAGGATTTGGTTTGTGTAGTTGATTAATTTGAACATGTTTCAAAAATTGAATCATAGTTGGTAGGAAAAGGGGTTGGAAAATATTATTCTGAGTGTATATGAGCAATCTAGGAGACTGAATATACAGTTCCAAATCTTTCTTTTTATTTTGTAATATGTACACTTAGATTAGAGATTCTCTGAACATTCTCAGAATTTAGCACACCAAATCTGAGTTACTTAATGATGAGTTGAGAGTTTCTGGAAACAACTAGATTTTTCTTTCTATTTCTCTGTGAGTACATAACATTTCAAAGCATAGTGTATGAGTCTCATTAGCATTGTATGGTAGATTTTCATGAGTGGAAATATTCGTGATAAGTTACCTAGGTATGCAATTCAAATGAATTATGAAACTAGGTAAGGCCAAATTTCTCAGAGCTTTAATTTCATGGTAAAGTGTTTGTTCTATAGGAGTGATGGTTAAAAAAAAACAACCCATCACTGAAATAAAGAAATATTATCCAGGGAGTAAATATAAAAGTATAGGGAAAATAAAGCTATAAAAAATAAACCAGTTTAACAGATACTACAGTTAAGATTTGTGCCCGAAGATGTAAGTCATGTAAGCTTTCTGCCTGTACACTACAATACAGCCCTGTAAGGACTTGAATTTATAGAGCTGTAGTGAGTATGGGTCAGGAAACCACAAATGTTCTCCAGAAATTGTAGTGTGCATAATTGTGAGAACTTGCATGTGGAATGGGGAACCAGTAGCCATCTAGGCATTGCATAAGTTTCCATGGCAAGATAATGAGTTGTATCTGAGGTAGCTGAGCTGGCCAGAAATAAGTGCGATCTATAAAAACAAAGAGAATATTCAGATTCAGCAATGATTACTTCATGTTGGATTGAAGAGTAACAGTAAGGTGAAGTTCCCAGAGACAGAAGAGAAGTGACTGCACAGTTGTTTATCTGCCAAAATACAGAGCTCTTCAAGTTATGTATGGAAAATGGAGGCATCCATATGGTCTCTGTGAGAATGAAGGAATGGAATAAAATCAGTTTTGAAGGAAAGAAAACAGTCAAATTTGAGTAGTACAGTGAATCATTTTGGTGAGGACAAAGGGTACATAGCTTACTGAATTTAGCATTAAAATGTCTCATCACAGACCTTAGGAGTAACATTTTCTATGAAGCTGGAGCCATTAGTCAGTGTCCTAGACCATGAAGGGGAAAGAGTAAAGCATTGAGTATAAGCCATTCTTTCAATAATCGTGTGAGAGGTGATACTAGTGATCAAATGTACAGGCTGCACGTTTAATGCTTTGCTGTGTTTGCTTGCTTGTGATCTGAGTGTGTTCTTCGAGATTCTAGAGAGAATCTATATTTAGATGGGAGAAAACAGCTTTTAAAAATACATATTAACACCTTGACGATGTGGTGTTCAGTTGTTCCTGAACACTAATGATATGGTGAAAGTGAGCTAGATAATTAATTTCCCACCCAACTTTTTCAGTAGCACAATTTTCAGTGATTTATTATGAGCTTTTCTTCTACTGTATTCATGCATTTCAAAAAATGCAATTAGAGAGTGTGTTTCCATAGCATAATTTTGCTTTTCCACCTTAACATCTTAAGCTAGTATCATCTTCTATTTTAAAAATCTCACTCCAAAGTGAGAAAAATGTCATCAGTTTCCAATGTGTATAATAAACATGTATTACAGCATACTTGCCATGCTACTTTATAATCTATGTTCAGCTGTAGAATGGGACATTATATGTTTTCATATTCAGAAGCCACAATGTTCAAATCTTTGGATATTTGATAGCAACATATACTTTTTATCAAGTCCACTTGATTTGTTGTCATTAAATGAAAGTGAGGTATTGAATTCAAATTGTTTTAAATATACTTTCTAAGGCTAAATAAAGAATTTTTATGGAAGATGTACAGAGCTTCCAGAATATAATATGTGTTTCAATTTTTTTCATTTTATTTTGTTTTTCTTTTACATTACAGCAAAACACCGGAATCTTAAACTGTAATTGATTCTATTTTTTATATAAAAATCAGTTTAAAAACAAATATTATTGTAAGAGTCTTGTGAAAATTATGGCATCCAATTTCTAACAGAAGATGTCAAAACATATATTTCAAAGCAATTGACTCAACATTGTATCCCACACACAGAACACAGGTTGAGTACATATGATCTACATGCGAAAGAAATACCACAGAATGAGTAAATCAGGAATCCTTCAATGCAGTGATAAAAATGCAGCTTGTCGACACATACACACATGCACACATATGTACATACTTATCAGGAGTGCTGAAGCGGGAAAATGAACAAAATTTCAAAAATTAAGGGAAACAAAAAGAAACTAATTGAAGCATGCCTCCCATGAACTAGTAAAAATGAATGAGCCATCATAACCAGAGTGATTTGTAGAGTTTTAGCCTTTTGAATACTACAAATAAACAGGTGGCAAAGACAGTAGTATGAGAATTTTCACAAATGTGGAAACAGAGAAAAGAGAAATAATTAAAAGACTAGTCCAGAAATTAAATGATCAGTCAGAACATTAAAGAAACAATATGTATGTAGCAGAGACATTTCTAGAATTTAGTTATCTATCTAATCACAGTTTTTCCATGTGATTAGGTAAAATGCTATCACAATGTATATGTGCATTCATATTCTTCAACTTAGTAATGAGGTATTCAAATTTGGTAACTATGTTTAATTGTCCTATTTGAGTCTTCTTTTAAATTCTTCTAAAAACTATAACTATCACATATAATGGGTGTCTGATGAGAAATGAGGAGGGGCTTTGAATTCCCCAGGCTAATTATGTGCAGGTGCACATGTACAAGGTGACAAAGGTGTGCTTCTTTTTCATATCTGTTTAGATGTGGTGTAGGGAGCACTCAAGGATTGTCAGAAATTTACTCCAGGCATGCTGAAAAGCTTGCCAGGCTGTTCACAATATGCTTAGAGCAACAATCATTTCCAAAGCATATATGGAGTCTTGCCAGACTTCTGGAACTCAAAATGACTTGAGGACTTCTTTCATCTGTCACATGAGATGTCCTGACATTCAGAAACTTTGTGCAAGACCTTCTGTGTATCAAATTAAGGTCATTACGTGACTCTAAATATGGTTTGAAAAAATAAGTCATAACACATGTTAATCTCCCCCATCCATTTTATTTCTTTTCACTATGGCTAGAGGCAATTTATTCAATGTGATTATTGCAATTCTTCATTGATATGTGTCAGAGCAGAGACTTTTCCCATATAATTGTAGCTTGCAATTATATTAAATGTTTGTCTCAAGGTACGTGAATCTAGGTAATTTGGATGAAATAAAGCACTACTATTATTCTATTCTTTTTTTTTTTTCTGTTTCAAAACAGGCTTTCTCTGTGTAGTTTTGGTGCCTGTCCTGGACCTCGCTCTGTAGACCAAGCTGGCCTTGAACTCACAGAGATCTGCCTGCCTCTGCCTCTGCCTCCCGAGTGCTGGGATTAAAGGCGTTCACCAGCACCACCCAGCTCTATTCTTATTTTAAAATACAAAAAAAAATGTTTTAGAGAAATCTCTTTTTTTATTTTATTAAGGTCGAACTATTTAAAACGTATACATAATAGACTGCAACTTCCTTAACCTCATGTTGTGGAAGGGAAATGTGATTGTTGGTTCCACAGCACCTTAGGAAGGTTACTCACAGTAGTATCTCGACCACAAGATGCTTAAAGTATCTGTAGATGTATAACTTTCCTATGATTAGTGCCTAATCTCCAAAGAACTCATAGCAGATGTCTGTGTTCTCCACATCTTTCCACATGTGTCCTTTTATCTCCTTGAGATAAACTTCAATATTTTTTCTCAAGGATGTTTCTCTTTCACATATTAGTATTTGCTTTAACTTGATCTCATCTTTAAAATGATTTTAAAAAAAAGAAGGTGGTTCAAGATGGGAGAAGAAAGGACATTATCTTATTACTGTGAGATAGCTGGAATGTAAACATCTTGAAATATTTCAATATGAAAAGGTTTTCTTTTTTGCTTTTTCTCTAATCTCACTATCTACTTTCCATGACAAAATATATTGAATTGGGGAGCCTACGTTTTATAGAAATCTGAATGTAATTGGAGTTGATCAATTGAATCTGGAACTTCAGTACAGCTGTCTAGCATCTTCCATTCTGAGTATGTGGCATCAAGCACAAGTTAAGGAACACTATGATAACTCAGATTTCCCCTTCACCAAATCACATACCAGTAAAAATAGATGTATGAAATCAGATTCCACTTTCAGAACTTATTTTATATTCAGTAAGATTGAAAAGATTCCCCCTGCTCAGATTATAATGTGCTTATACATGAATTGCATCATGGAAGGGGCTGAAACGTGTGTCCAACTCCCAACTGTTCCCCACAGTACAATAATGACTGACTTAAATCAAGTTTGGCAACTAATCTAAATCCTTACCTTATTTCAAAATAACAGTCTAGTGTAAATTCTATGCAGGGATTCTGTAAATATTTGCCCCAGGAAATTAAATCGGATAATTCTCGAACTCTACTGGGAAAGACTGTTGATTTTAGCTATTCAGGTTCATATTCTCTTTCAAAATATACCACACTTCTGGTATTCAGTGGCCCACCTAACTAGAGTACTGATTTTGTAGAATGTTGTTTTAACTCAATGCTGCTTTATTCCAATAGGAAATCAATTCATAACTTGAAACAACAGAGAAGTTCCTTTTTATATAAGGCATTTTTGCCCTTGAAGTAAACAAATATGGATTTTTCAATCGTTCTTTTGAATTCCTAATTCACATAACTTGTAATTTAAATGCCATTCTACTTTTAACCATGTATTTCAATTAGTTTAGATTTGCAAAATGTTTATGTTAAGTATATATAGCAATGTCTTTTACATTACTGAAACCATATAATTACATTTTTCAGACATGAAAAATGAATTAGTGCTGTATTATAAGTGGTGACAATTTTTCTTGTTTGTTCTAATTTCACTAAATAGCTACAGTAAGTGTCCTTGGCACCACTTAGAATAGCTCATTTGGCTCTGAATAATAAAAGGAAAAAAGAAACTTTGCTTAGTGTGAAAGGACTGGCACCTTGTGAAGGAAAAAAAAAATGCCTGCTTTGCAATCCTGAAGATAAGCTCTAGTGTGAAGGGTTTTCCAGGGAAATACCACAGTTAACCACTACTAATACACAATAATTATTTGTCAATTATGTGAAGAAATAATTTACTGCATATGAGCCCTGCTAAATTTTTAGAGCTAGAGACAAAAATGTAGATTATTACATGAAGATAGTTAATTTTGTAAGACAATAAAATTGTAATGGCAACAAAAGATGAATGGACATGTAGTATATTTTCACCAATGAGTCCCGCTGATTTCTGTTTTGTTCCCTCTGATGCAGGTCTGCTCGCTGAGTACTTTGAAAAATCATTTTGATGAATTGGGAAACACTTTCAGGAAGTTGAAGAAAGGAGATAGGGAAAATTGACTGGAAGCATTGAAAATGTTTAGTTAGAAGATAAGGTTCTTGAAGGATACCACCACAGTCTTCAAATGTGAGAATGCTATTCTGGAAAATGCAAATGATTTAATAACATATAGGATGATATTGTGGAAATGAATATTAGCATAGTTTACATGGAAACAGTATATAGAGATTAGATCTGTTCCTCAAATGAAAAGAACAGTTTTATAAGTGGAAGTTTCTAGTGTGAGCAGAAAACTCAGGGTAGTTTGAAATCATTTAATTGTTTGAAAAAGAAATGATTCAAACATTGGCTTAAAGTCAATGAACTTAAACGTCCTTCCTTACACTGAAGTTCTTTGACTATGTAAAACTTTTTATAAATATGCCTTTACCATCTGGAATGGCTGCCACCCTCATGTTGAGTCGGTACAGCCAATCAAATTCTGAGGTCTCTGTTCAGATGGAAATGTTTTTAGTTAATTGAATTTCTTATTTTAACAGAACAGATTCCTGTAGTCCTCATGATTGCAGTGAACCTTCTGTGATATTTCTTCTGTTAAAAGAGCTAAGTAATTTCAAAATGCTTTGTCTGGTTACCACACTTACCCTCAACAGTAAAAGGTATACTTATATTTATTTGCCATCGACATTAGCAAGATCCACGTATATGTAAGGGACATATAGTAAACATTCTTTAATTAGAAACAATGGTTGAGTGGGTAGCGCATAATCCAAGCACTAGGAGATGGAGTTAGAAGGACCAGAAATTCAGGATCATCTTCCATTACAGAGGGATAAAAGGTCAGTCAGGGCTGCTACATGAATCTTGACCCTACAAAAAACCTTTGGAAACTATGCCCTGAAGGTTTAAGAAGTTATCAACCTGGAGGTTAGGAAAATGGTTACGGATAGATAGTGGAAAGCTGGCATTTAAAATTGGGAAGATCAATGTCTATTATTTGAATGGGCAAAGACACAAGAAGCCTACTGATTATTAGGAATGGTTTTAGGAAATAGAAGAGGAAAAACATAAGGCCTATAGTATATTATGAGTTCAATAAACCAAGAAATAATTCTCAAGATATGTCTGGAGGATGTAGGATATGGTTTTAAAGCTTAGACATTTTGTACTTAATCCCACCGGCAGCAGAGGATAAGCAAGGGCATTGGGAAGGCGAGCCAGAGTATTATCGTTAAGCAGGTTAATCTTATGAATTATGTAACAGGGAATAAAAGGGTAGCAATTCTGGACTTAGTATAACCAGTTACGAAGTTATTAGAATTGGCTGGTGTTATGTGAAAAAGAGAAATGTGATCTTTTGTTCCTAAAGTTGTGTTTGGAAATCCTTGAAGGTTATTGGTTAAAATCAGCCAGAAGAACTCTCATAACTATTTAACAACCAAATACACAGATGTGGACTTGGACGGAGGAAGGATATATAAGAACTCATGATGAGAAATGACACTTGCTTAAAAACACAAAAACATGCTCTTCTCTGTGATGCTTCATATACTTGAGTAAATAGCCTCAAGTCTATTCAGATGGTAAGAAAGAAATATTTATTAAGCATCTGAGAGGCTTCACTGCTGTGAACAGTGATTACAAACACCTCAGAAAACAGTGAAAGGAGTCCATAAAAAGAATGTTTAATGTACTTAATACCAAGTGCTGAAAGGGTTTTCATTTTGTTCCTAATGCACTGAAAGTGTTTCCAACTACTGAGTTTGATGGGGCCTGTCACTATACCTCTGCCATGACTCCATAGGACAATCACTCTGTTCATTTTCAGTCACTGCATTTCTACTTGAAATAATGAACTTGAAAGCAAGCAGAACAACCAGAGATTCCTCTAAATGAAAAAGGACTGTATGCTCTTAAAACCGAGAGTTCAATTGACTGTTCACAGAACTATAAAAACTAATGTGACAATATGAAGTAGGGCTTAATCACTGCACATGGATCAAGGACACAGACCTATTCATGTGGCATGCTTGTCATTCCAATAAGACCCTTGGAAATTTTCTTCTCGAAGTCATGAAAAATCTGTTTTCAGACATATCAAGTTAATAAAATCAAATTGCATGCATGCCTTGCTTTTTCCCCCATCATCATCCACATTATTAGAAAGTGGGTTTCATCAAGTAGGATTTATTAAAAGCTTGCATGCACTAAGTGCTTTCATTTGAAATTCAACTGAGGATTCTCTTACATATTTTATTTGCATATTTTGCCAGTATGTTCATTACTGAGCTTTTATAACAGATTTTAAGAGTCTGATGTATGTCCTGAATTATTTGTTTCATAGCATGCCGTGTCCTCGGCAATGGTATCACTGCTTGCACTGCTGATAAGTGTTTGTATCCTATTGATAGTTTTATTTTTCCATGCTAGAGAAAATTTTAATGAATGTTAATGTACACAAGGCTGATACACTTCGGAGTTTAGTGATGTGACTTTATAGTCCACAGTTCTTTGAGCGTTGTCTTCATTCTCTGGATGCCTGTTATCTGGGCACTGTTCTCTCCCTTCCCCTATAGTTATTGGGTTGGATTCTGAAGCTCTGTGCAACACTTATACATGGCATATGTGAGAATATTACTCGGTAGGATTTGAGAATTGAGTTTGATTTTGTATTTCTTTAAAATCAAATAATTTTGTCAATTTTGGTAGCAAAAGGCCAGATAGAGGCCCTTCACTTCTCTGTGAATATAAAATATAGCCCTGTCAATCTGAACTTAAAAACTGAGCATCTAAGGTGATTTTTTGAGAAAATTATTTATTCCTTAAGTGATAGTGGCTGAGTGTATATCTAATATCCTTTCCCCTAAATATCCCCCAAGCTAACTTTTTAAGTAGGGTGATCTGTTAATCAAATGCAACACTGATTCATTACAAAGAAAGGGAGACACAATGAGATCCTAAAAATCATGGCATGTTTGGCTGAATGAGGTTTCCTAGTCAGTCTTCAGTCAGTATTCCACCACACGGGTAATGAATCAAATGTTAAGTCTATTAGCATGTGCCTCAGATTACCGGCTTTAAAGATAGAGGGTAGTTTGGATTAGATCATATCTACTGCAGGTTATTGTTTCCATTGCTGTAAACAAAGCTTCATGACCAAGACAACTTTTAGAGGAATAGTGTATTGGGCCCAAGGTTTCAGACGATTAGTATTATAATGACAGAGACAGCAGGGCAGAGGGCAGCAGCAGCTAGTGCAGAGCAGGAAGCTGTGGTCTCTCATCTTTCCTAAACCATAGCACAAAGAGACAAACACTAGAAATGGCAGGAGCCATTAAGCTCTCACAGCATACATCCTCCACACATCCCCCAACCTCCCCAACCGGTAACACCAACTGCATGCAGACCATGTGTGTGCTCAGATATGTGAGTGTATGGGGGGACAGTCTCATTCAAATCACCACATCTGCTATTTTCATTTATAACTGCTAAGAGTAATATTCAAAATGAATGCTTTATTCATTCTTAATTTTAAGTGATACAGTTTTTGATGGTGTTTCACAGATATAGGAAGAAAAAGATTTAAAGATAGGACTTTCAGACACAGGCATACCTAGTCACAATATTCAATCCTGCCACTTATGAAATCTTGATTGACACATAGAAATTTAGTGTGCATTTTCACCTAATAGCTGCACAGCAGCATTATGAGGATTAACTGAGATACCATTTGTGGTACATACTGTTGTACACGAGTATATGGGACATATGCTTAATGATTGGTTATTTTAATTACTTTCCAGTTTGGTAATTGATATTGTAAATCACAAAAAATGTAATTATTAACATTGTTCTGAGTTCATTATATTTCACTATTTACACTTCATATTATCGTTTTATATATATAACGTAACATGATTAACATACTTCATCACCCCTAGGAGCATAAAATAGATAATTCAAGGTGTTTTGTAAGCTGAGTATATTTACTTGATGTGATTTTTGAATATTTTAAAGATTTATGTGTTTCTAAGATATGTAAGTACAATGCTTTGGTGTTTAGTTTTAAATACTGGTTTAAAGTTATCACCTGTAAAAATTTTAAAGCCATTCTGCCAAGGTGATATTTGGAGAGTTTCATAATAAATGGGTCTTGGGTAATTTTTAGACACCAGGTTTTAAAAACCTCTAGGCAGTTTTAATTTTCAACTGTGGTTGAAAATCTCTGGTAAAGACAATTTCTGAAATTCCTTATTAGGAAATGTTACAAATTAACAGAATTTATTGACAGATTTCATAAACAGATGAAATCCAAACACTGTCAACAACTTATACAAGTACTCTAATTATGCATAAACACGTTCACTCATCAACTCCAAGGAAATACTTGGTAAGATCCAAATACCAAATTTGCAGTGAAAAAAAAAAAAAATACTGCGCTGTAGCAGAGAAAGTCATTTAAGGATAATCATTAGCAGAGACGTCACCACTTCCTGAAAGACTTTGCTGTTTTACACTTGGTTCACATGGTGATACACAACCTTTATATTTAAACAAATATAATTGATGGCATATTCAGTCTTATGCAAAGTCAAAATTACTGACCATATTAAAGCATTACCATTTAAATATAGAAACAGATTGTTTCCAAGACTGAATAGCATTTTGTCATTGGCATGTGTACTATTATCATGTGTTACATTGTCTATAATTGATTATTCTTACTTCAGTGTTCAATATTGGACAAGATATGTTTGTTCGCTTACAAATAAACATACTCAAGAATCTGCTACATCTTGCTGAAAATACCAAGGGGGAATAAAGCAGTTTTCCTTTGGCAACTTATTCTCACTACTGCCTTCCATAGTGAAAGTATTCAGCTATTCTGCCTGTACAGGACCCTCACCCAGATTCTAACAGGTGGAAAATAAATAGGCATCATGAAACTATTTCTTTTCATTGCAGAAGCCACAACATTTGTATGTCTTCCAAAACACTGGAATTTTCTTCCCATTTTTCCTTTTTTCTTTTTGAGATTATAGTATAATTCTTTCACCCCTCCCCTTCTCTTTCCTCCCTCTAAATCCTCCCATGTACTCCTCATTGCTCTTTCATATTCATGGCCTGTATTTTCATTAAAAGTTGTCACATACAAATATGTATATGCATATATGTATACATATATCCCTAAATACTACCTGTCAAGCTGTATAACAATATGTATATGTATGTTTTTCAGGGATGACCGTTAGGCACTAGATAACTAATTGGCGTTCTATTCCTTGGGGATACTTTTATCCCATTCCATATGTTTCTTAGTTGCCTCTAGTTCTTTGTGTAGGGTTGAAGCCTCTCGGTCATTCCCACAAGGACATTGATATGTTTCTTATTGTTGTCAACATTCAGGTTATGTTTTTGCAATTATATTGGGGAGACTTTTACTAAAAGACACAATCTCACAACGAACTCTCTGATCCTCTGGCTCTTGTAATCTTTCTACCCCCACTTTAGAAATGTACCCTGAGCCTTAAATGTAGGAATACACTTATCTGTGAGTATAAGGACAAAGAAATACTTTCAGTGAGAAATTTACCTGCTAATATAGGTACTGGACATTTTTCAAAAGAGATCTGACTCTTGAAATTGAAATGAAATGAGTAGTGTGAAATTGGTCATGGTTCAATTAAATAAAAAGCAACTACAAGGAAATTTAAAATGATCTGAATAAGGTTTTTCATCAGCTTTCATGTGTTAATACCCACAACAGTTAACCACATCATATTTTATAAAATTGCATACATTCATATTTTAACTGTTTTTTGAGATTTAGAATTTTTAGTTTTTTAAATTTTTTTCATTGAGTAAAAGTCGTTCTGTATTATAAAGTAGAAAGACTAATATACCAAATTTTAATTTTTCAATTTAAAAGCTGTTGGTTATCTAAAGGGCTTTTAGTTTGTGATGTATTCTGAAATACTTAGTTAATATGAGAGCAAAAATGTAATGAGAAACATTTCAAGTTTAAAATTTTACACCAGGTTGCATTCTTTTATATCCTGTCAATTTTTAAACATGCAGACTTTTAGATGTGAAAACTAACAAGAGTTACTAGGAGATGGAATTTCAGAAATATTTCATGCATAGCTATAATGAGACAGATTTTTATTGTAGAAACATTTTAAAATTGAATCTTATTTAGATGAATAATATCATGAAATCATAGGTATTACTTAAGCATAATAATCATTTTCAAATTGCTCTAAATTGATTAGATATTAATGGACTGTTTACACTCAAATTGAAGCATCATTAGTAGATACACAGCAGAGAAATTCAACATTTAAGTAAGTATGTGAAAATTGAATAATAAAAGGATATTTGAAAATTTCTTGTTGACTTTATTTAAATTCTCAATCTATTTTCAGTTGTAAACTGCAATTGAATATAGCATTGTACTATCAAATAATATTTTTTAATTTTCTTATATTGTAAAAATGTTAATTAGCAAACACTTTAAAATATTTTTACCTTCTATAATAAACTAATATGACACTGCTTCAAGGAAAAAATATATATATATAAAACATTCATTAAACTTTGATAGAAATTAAATTCCATTGGATACCCTTAACTCATAATTTAGATTATTTCAGATGGTTTGATTTAAATTAAATTTTCTAAGTCAGAGGATGTATTTTTCTGAATTTTAACTTGAATGACCCAAAGACAAACTTTTAGCAAACCTTATGTAAAAATCACCAGCAACAGAGAAGATTTTACAAACACTGAGCTGATACCATTTACTAAAGATCATAGGCATGGGACATGTGAACTGTCGTAAGTCTCACTGACTGTAAAGCTTGCATACTTTGAAACATCCGATATTTGGATCCTAGAACAAGAAACACAATAAAAGTTAATCATGAATGAGAATGATAAGCAAAAGTTCTAGTACTGCCACTGTGTTGCCCTGGACTCCCCTCATTTTGGTCCTCTTTAAAAAGAAATTAATGAGGTGCCTTCGGGATAAAGGGAATTGTATTTGAAGTGGACTATTTTATTAATATTTTGAAATAGAGTAAAGTTATTTTTTTTCCAACTAGTCAGTTATCTGAAAATGAGAGCAGGAGTTCCACCTTGACAAGCAGAATGTCTTAAAATAAACACTGGGGGTGTATTAAAACTCATTAGAAAATGCATGGAAAAAAATTTCCCCTTTCGCTTGACAGCTCACTCTAACGCATTAGCAGCTTCCTCCCGGGTGTTGGAATTAATTCTGCCACAAATATATTTAGTTCCTTTCAGGTCCCCTCCGCAGTAGGTTTCCACACTTCATTCTTCAAGACGCTGTTTCCTTTCTTCATCTCGTGCTGTGCCGAGAAATGACAAGATATTGAAGGAAAACCGATTACTTTGGGTAGTAGACATAATCTCTTCAATTGTTTTGGGTACAGTTGCTTCTTTTCGTCGAGGAATTCTCAGGGCCTCCCTGCTTTTGTCAACCTTTTTCTGGGAAGCAAATTTGTATCAAGTGTCAAGCATTGTTTTGAGTGTCACATGCAGGTGGTCTAATCGTGCCGCTGTCACTCATCCTTAAAAAGGTGTTTCATACCAATGCCAATTAAAAAATCGAAATATTCTTCAAACAATAACGTTGGCAGAGGACATTTTTAAAGGGAGTGAATTACATGGTTTATACTCGGACTGCCTTTCTCATCTTATATTTTTGCCCCAATCTGATCAAATGATGTACTTTTCCCTTGTGAGTGGCCATCTATTATTTTCATGATAGGACTTTTTGATTTATGCTTAGTGAAGAAAAATGGAATCTTGTGTATACAGAAGAATAAAACAGGCTTTTTGATGTCTTGCCCTGAACTATGATTTGTAGTTGCCAGATAGAGCTATATATTTTCATAGGTTGAAATCCTAGTCACCATTTTTCTTAATCTTGTGTCCTTTCATTCTTAATTTGTTTATGAGGTGAAAGGGCAGTTAGTCTGTAAGAACAGATTGCTGCCTCAGAAACCTTAGAGAAATGGTAATTTGTGGGGAGTATTTCAAACTAATGGTGATGACATATTTGATTGCTCATTGCTCAGAGTACAGCTCATTGAAACGGCTACTTCATTCTCTGCTGGATGATTTAGTAAGAGATGATGACTGCTCTCCTAGAAAGGTGAATTACAAGTTTTCCTTTTAAAATTAAGATTGTCTTCTAAGAATTTAACAGTGTGTACCTTTCCAATTCAGAGTGGGACTTCATGCACTGCATGAAAGCAACTGAGTTTGGTTTAAAGAACATTCACCTTTCTACAACATAATATTATAATATTTCTACAACACAGCAGAAGGGCTATTTGTAGAGTGACCATCATCTGCACACACACATGGAGTTACAAAGCAAGACAATATCACTCAATTCCTTATTTAAAGGCAAGTAAATTTGTAATAATTTGTATAATTTCCTCATGGACTGGTGAATCAATCTATCTTTTTATTATATTATGAAAACAAATAAGATAATGATGGCTAGTGTTTGAAATGACCTAATCTTCTAATTTTTCTTGAACTATTTGCATTGAATTCAGAAATTTTTGATTAAATTTACGTAAATCTAGTGAATAGAATGAAGCTGTCTTCATATTAGAGTTCCTAAAAATACTAAGTGCTGAGTTAAATTGTTTCACTTCAAATCATGGAAGGATGGTCTGCCATTTTCAATTTATAGCTACTTTAATTAGTTCTTAGGGTGATAAATGCCTAACAATTATTACTGTTTGAATCTTTGAAAATCATTGTTCTTTCTGGTTTTAGAATTCTCATTCATCCAGTAAATAGACTGAATAAATATCTTCAATAAACTTCCATGCTCTAAACTTTCTTGGTTCATTATGGTGATTATAAAGTATATCAAGAACATAATTAGCATTTACTTTCTTTGTTTACTGAAAAATAAAGACTTAAACCTAAAACTCAAGTTTGGATTTACATAAAATATTGAGTGTTTTAACTGATCTTGAAATCTTTTAAAAACTGATGCTAAAATAGTTTTTTTCAAGCAAATTTTTATTGCAATATAACTAGCCTATAAACATTATAAATACTGAGTGTTTAGCTAAATGAATTTTTGTTTGTTGCCTTCTTTTATTTGTGAAGAGGTCAGTATACACCATAGATGTATATAATTCTTACCATTTTCATAAAGGAATTATTGGCTTTGCAGTCAAATTTGTTGGTGTGTACTATAGAGGTGGGAACAGAAATGTGGACCAGATAACATGTTAAAGCTTACTTTCAACAATAATTTCACTAATTTTTAAACTGTAACAATAACTTAATATGCACCCATGCTAGGTCAATGTCTTGATCTGAAGGGCAGGGAAATAAGCAGCAAATTGGGCTTCTTCAAATTTCATTTGGATACATTTAGGTGTAATCCAGAGCAATTAATTGAGCTTTTTACAGATGAAACATTGTAATTGAAAAGAAGAACTTGGGCTGAAAAATGACTCAGTGGATAAAGTACCACCAGGCCTAATAATCTGAGTCTGATCCTGGGGACCCATATGGCAGAACCAGGTCCTGTTGGTTAAACTCTGGTTCCACAAGCATGGCATGGATACCTACACACACACCTACATATGTGTCTGTCAACCCATACACACCACAAAGAAATGAATAAATGCACACAATTTTAATAAAATTTATTATAAACATGCAAATAAATAAAATATCGATTTTAATGGATATAATAAGCATGTATAATTCGAAAATGGAAAAGCTTGGGCTGGTAAGGTCACGCAATGAGTAGTAAGGCTTGCTTCGCAAGTACGAGGACTTGAGTTCAAATCCCCTGCACCGACTTGAAGGATAGGCTGTGGACTCATGCATTTGCAGTCTGTGTGCTGGGGTCAGTAGGAAAGGCAGGGTGATTGGTGGGCTTTTCTGGCTGCCAGCCTATCCCATCTCAAGGAAATAAGTTGGAATGGGATAGAACCAGACATTGAATATCATGCCTTAGGCTACTAGAGCATGAGCATGTTGGCCAGACACCCCACAGAAGATACATATACATACATCTTACAAATACATAAACATCAAAGTAAAAAGAAACTTGTTATGAGACAGATAATCAGCACATTCCCTTAGGTAAGACAATCTGGGAAGTAAGCTCTGAAAAAGTGATTTAAGCTTATTTACTGGATGTTTGGAGAAAAAGATCATCACAGGGTTCCTCAGACACTGGTGATAAACTTAGCAAACAGGATTCTAAAATGTATTTATTATATATTATAATATATAAGTATAAATATTCTATATATGTATAAATGCACGCACACGCACACACACACACACACACACACACACACACACACACACACACACTTTCTTTTGATGATGGCCGGTATCAAGTGTTTACAAAATTTACCCAATTATTAGAAATGGTAGGTGGAACAACACTAATGCATGGCACATTAGGGAAGAAACAGGGGAATCCATAGTTAAAGATATTTCTGAAAGAGAACAAGTTCAGTCATAGCCAGGGCTGACATGGTGTGCAAAGCATTGCGTGGTGTTTTGACTTGCTATCACCCGCATTTATGGTTTCAGTCGCAGATACTACATACAGTATCCCCTGATCACATTCAGACAATAATGACACACAAGATCAAGTGTGTCAACAGAATGCTCTCAGGACTTTCTATTACCCCTCTTCCCACCTTCTCAGGGCCTTTCTAGCTAACATTACTTTCCTACCCCCATGACTATTTTCTTTTGTGGTACCCCATACGTAGCCCAGAAATTAAAATTCCTGTGTGCCCCAATTCACAGACTTTGTTGTATGTTTTTATTAAAAGGTTTGTATTTTATTATCTTAATTTAATTGTTTCCTTGAAATAAGAACAAGTAAACTATATTTAATTCGGAAGAGTAAGGGCACCTATACTGGAAACCAGGAAAATACAGGGGAAAAAATTCTGGTATTTCTGGGAATAGCAACTTCAAAGATTTGTAATCATCACAAGGAGTTCCAGCATAAGATGGTTATTTTACTAAATTCAAATTATAGCACAGCTCACAGTCACAACCATAACTAATTTTTACTTCGTAGTTTCTGCCCATTGCTCCATTAACACGGTTGGGCAAGCCACCAATATACTGGGAGGTCATTTTTTTTTTAAAGTGGTAAATATAAAAAGTTTAATTAAAACAAATTAATACATCGTTTTACACCATTTTTATTGTGTGCAATATTTTCTTGATATTTTATGTGTGTTTAGTAGGTTTCATAAGATTACCTATGCTAATTTCTCTAAACTACGGAAAACGACTGGAAACTTCTCACTACCACAAAATGAAGCCACATATGTGTTGCTATCCTTCATTGAAAGAAGCCTATACTTTACATTTTTCTGGTTAGTAGATTATTCTGCCACACTGGGTGGTGAGTAGACCTTTCAGTACCTTTAAAGATGAAACTACATAAAGTTCAATATTATAGTCTAATGTTCCAACTCAATCAAGTTAACCTGAATTGGAAAACACTAGTTTGTCTATTTTAAAACTACGATATATTTTTAAGGTAAATCACCTCAGCAAGCATGCTGTAAATTTCCATATCCCAGCTTTATCCTTAACCATAAAATCTATTTTGCATAATTAGCAGTTCATTCTTTGGATTGTTTTGTTTCTCTTGAAATGGATTCTGGCTAATAAACTCAGGCTGACCTTTAACATGAAAATCTTCCACTCTCTGCCTCCCCGATGCTTACAACCACTTACATACATTACTACACCTTAATTTCTGTTCATTTTTATGACATCTCTTTCTTGTTTCTTCTTGTTTTCTCTGATTTCCCTTAGATTGTGCAGCATTATGGAACAAACTAATTTTACTGCTCAGTGTTCATTATCAGCAGGACCAACATATTTAAGATTATGCATTAATCATTTGATTTGTCTTGATATAGATGTAGGCTTAATTTTTTTGGCTTGAAATACTCAATTTTTAAATTAAAGCAATAACTTATATTTAAAATTTATCCCCTGGGACTGAAATGATGGCTCAGAGATTAAGAGCACACATTTCTTTCTCCAGGGATCAGAATGTTTTTGCTAGCCTACAACCACCTATAACTCCAGCTGGAAGATGTCTATTGGCTTTTTTTCTGGCATCCTGGGAACTTGCACTTATGTGCAATTATCCATCAACACAATTGCAACAACACAATAATTTAAATATCAAATATTTTTTAAAGTTTAACCTATGAATGAATTATTTCCTTGAATTAGCAACTGCTGGTGCCTGAGTTTTCATGATATTAAATGCTTAATAAAAGTTTCACTGTCATTAGGAAAGTGTCACCATTTTAGTTTCTTTTCCTGTTGTGATAAAATGCTCTCAGAAAAACAACCTAAGAAAAGATGTTATTTGGATACATAGTTCCAGATGATGTCTATCATTGCATGGAAGTCACAGCATCAGGAGGCTGAGATGGTTATATTACATGCACCACAGTAAAGAATAAAACAGAGACAGTGTCTTCTATAAATGACAAGAAAATTTCCCACATGTTACAACACAATAGCTACCTAAACAAGACTCGATGAATGAAAATATCAACAGGCATGCTTAAGCAGAAGTAGGGAATCTCACAGGATCCCAGCTTAGACAAAATACTACATGCCAATTGACTGGACACAAGGGAGAATTGGCTTCTCCCAGGGCTGAAACCCTTAATTGGTTATCCAATACAAATTGGCCAGCCAGCCCTGAAGTCACATACAAACAAGCCACATGACAAATGGACTCAACAGATTGTATTTGTATATTTGTACATATGTATGTAGCAACAATAATAAAAAAGAGGACATCAATTTGAGAGGGAGTGGAAGGAGGCACGGAGGTACAGGAAGTGATTTAATTATATTTTAATTTTAAATCCATTTACTTCAAACATATCTTTATATGAAAACTTCTCTCTCTCTCTCTCTCTCTCTCTCTCTCTCTCTCTCTCTCTGTGTGTGTGTGTGTGTGTGTGTGTGTGTGTGTGTGTGTGTGTGTGTGTGTGTGTATAGAAACTGATTTTGTTCTATTGAGGGGAAGGGAGGGCAGGGGAAGGAAGGGGTAGAAGGAGAGGGAGAGAGGGAGAGTCACACAGCAACAAACAGTATATTGGTACTCAGCTTTCTTTCTTCACTTACACAATTCAAGATAATTGCAGTAATGAAACAGTACCACCCACAATGGACTGGGGCTTCCACCCATAGGAACACAAGCTACATAATCTTCTATGGGCATGCTTAGAAGCTAGTCCACTGTATGATGCTAGATTTTGTTAAGTTGATAACACTAACCATTATGGCAAATAATGCAACACATGTTTGGAAGCAGTGTACATGTACTTAGTTGTCTCTGTATGTGTGAGGTCTTCTAGGTGAAATCTATCCTAACTATATGCGTTTGAGAGATATTTTAATGGCTGTTAATTGTAATATGCATTAGTTTCTTAATCCAATGATATATTGCGGAGGGTTCAGCCTTCTGCAGGTCAGAGAGACTGGGAACAAGATGTAGAGTTGGTGAGTCATAACTGTTTACAAAAACAGTATTTTTTATAATTTCTATAATTGCCAGAAAAACAGGTTACTAGTTTCACTTTTCATATAGAGTCCTGTCCAATTATCTTAACTAACCAACTGATTCTTCGTTTTCTATTTACATGAAGTCATTTGTTTAAAGCTTTGTTTTAGTGAGGGTGTGCACTGAAATTTTGAATACATTTCCCAACATCAAAAAGAAGTTGAGCTAACTCCAAGGACTTGATGGTTTTCCTAAATCATTAACCTAAACCACAGTATATAGGACTTCTCAAGTAAAATCCACAGCTCCTCACTACGTGACATTTTCTTGTTCCTATTTTCTACCCTCTGCAGCCCTTGGTTTATCAGGGGCAGGGGGAACACTATGTTCCACCTTTACCTGTATTAATTTTCTCACTAAACTAACCTCTATTATAATCCCTTACTACATTTATTAAAAATTCTTAATCATCAAAATTCCATTTAAACCAACACTATTATTATATAAAATTATTACTTCAATTAAACAGTACAGCTTAAGAGGAAATCATACTCATAATAATCAACAGGTAAAAATGCCAGTAGAATGGGATATTTCCATGAGATAATCACACTATATTAAAGGCAATGGGGATCTCCCCACACCCATTTACACCTTGCCAGATACCAGAAAATCTGGTGGGCAGCAAGCTTTAAAGGCACAGTAGTAGCAAGAGACATTCTGGATCCAAAGCCCTCTGGGCCTTTCCTATTCTAGATTCACCCATCAGTGCCTTGCATTTTGATGTGCCAAGTACAAGTGCCACCTGTTGTTCCTCTGATATGGCCTCTGGCAGAATATTAAGAGTTTTGATAGGAAATCTTATTTTTTTTTGTTTTTGAATTTTGTAGAATGTATTCACAATTTTAGCTTACTTTAACATGCATGTAAATAGAAGAAACTGTGTATGGCAACTGACCTCATGGCAGACTGTTTAAGGGAACTATTGTTACTTCTGTAGAGGCATCTTTGAATGGCCAATCGCAGAAGAGTTTTCTTTATTGTTTTTCTTTAGCATGTTTATCAATGAATTTTCATTCTCACTTTCCATCTTCTTCAGGTATTTGTACCAATTAATTCATCTCCATGTGGGAAAACATTTCCAGGCAAACATTGGATACAACTAATTTGGACTGCCTTTGATTTTGAAGATGAATAAAATATTTCCATGTTTTCTTTTTTAATAAGTTTAATTAATATAATATTTAATGATGTTGAAACTAAATTAAATACACGTGGGATACTTTGGCTAAATAGCAGGATGGCATTCACTTCATTATTTACTGAATCATCTCACCAATTCTTTTTAAATTGTAATTATGTCCTTCCTTCCTCCCTTCCTTTCATCCTTTCTCACACCCTCTCCCTCCCTCCCTCCCTCCCTCCCTCCCTCCCTCCCTCCCTCCCTCCCTCCCTCCCTCCCTCCCTTCTTTCCTTCTTTCTTTCTTTCTTTCTTTCTTTCTTTCTTTCTTTCTTTCTTTCTTTCTTTCTTTCTTCCTTTCTATCTTTCTTAGATGTAGGTATGTGAGTGGGAACATTGACCCATTTCAGCTTACAAGCAAACTTAAGACAACCATAGAAGTCCAGAGAAATGAAGCATTTCCTTTGTTTTCTTAATCAACATTTTTGAGAATATGTAATAATCATTTTCCTAGCCACTTACTGAGCATGACTTCAAGTATAATATTTTCCTTTTACTTCAACAATGGAGGCAAGTAACAGATTATCATTCACACAGATTCCCTCAGTGAACAAATGTATGATTGCTTTCAGATTACATCCCTGGGTATCTGTGTCACATATTTCCGATACCTATTATCTCCACTAAGAAGGTTCAGGACACCCCTACTGCTGAGGCCAAAGAAAACGGGGAGCATCACAGAGAGGCTGTCATACTTTAATGTGTGGGACCATCCATGTTGCTTATAGGGCTTAAACTGTTCAATGACATCTACAGATGAAGATTTTTTTTCCTTGCAAAGGCAAAGTTCTAATCTAGAATACCAAAGTAATAAAACCTAATGCCAGTGGCAGAGTAAATCACAAAACAATGAAAGAACGCTCATGTCTAGTTTTTCAGGTACTGAATGATCTTATTCAAACCCAAATTTCTCGGTAACAAAAGCCCCTACTTACTAGAATTATCTTAAATATGCTGTGAATATCAATATTACAAGGTAGATATGGTAGATGTTTCATGTAAGTAGGTTTTTGATACATACATACACACACACACACACACACTCACACACACATGTATTAGTTAAAGGGTTGCTTCTCTTAGAGACTTGGTCTCTGGCAGACCATTTTCTGAAAGATTTTTCAATGATAATGAATTAGACACTTTAATGTAAGCTGGAGTCAAGTCAGTGATTTGCAGGAGTAGACTTTGTCTCATCAATTGTCTCATCAATCTCATGAACCATTTAGTCCTCATCCAAAGTGCTGCTTTAAAGTCTACTTCTAAATGTGCATTCTATTTTTGTATTATGCCAATCAAATATGCTCTCAAAGGAACGCTGAGTGAATAGTTCAATTATGGCCATTGATGCCTTTCCCCTCTATTTCAGAACCAGTGCCTCTAAACTGCTGTGGGCAAAACTTGGATATTCTCTGTGGGGCAGAATAATGGGGGGAGAAAGGTTGATATTGTAGATGTAGAGTTCACTCTTTGTTTTAATATCATTCCCTTGGCTATATTTATGGGGTTGTATTATTCACTTGTAACATGGCTACAATTTTAAGACATTGCATGTTCTTTATTGCCCATTTCAAAGTTATCTATGCCCCCAAATAAATATTTTTGCCTAAAAATCCATGGATACTTTAGCATTATATATATATAATATGGTCAAACATTGCAAGAGAATCATCTCAAATGGTTTTGTGAACAGGAGTGAATTCACTGTTTTCATCATAAAATAAACATAACATATTTTCTCTTTTTGCTATTTTGAACTTTCTAACAAGCACCAACCATTTTCTCTGCTGATAATTCTTCAAAAAGAAAAAAACGCTGGAATATCACATCTGAATGAAATATGCGTTTTAGTTTTTCAATTGTTCTTAACTTTTACAATTTTCTTGTTATTTTTGTCTTTGAAATGTTGAGTATGTATTTCTGCTGTGCATTACTACATACATGGTCCCATGTGTGTAGGTTTACATAGTACAAATGTGCCTAAGTATGTGTATGGAGGTTTAAGTTTAATATTCAGTATCTTCCTCAAAGGCTGTGTACCGTATATATTGATACAGTGTCTCTTGATCAACCCAGAGCTGGCATTTCTGCTAATATGACAAGCCGGTATCATCCAGAGATTACTTGCCCTGACCCCTACACACTAGGATTACCGTGCTCAGTATATATACACATAGTTTTTGCTTAGTTTCTGAGGATCTGAACTACTGTCCTTATGTTTGATGGAGAGTGAACCAATTGAGCTGTCTTTTTGCCCCTACCTTGTATTTCCTATCTACAAGTAAGTGATATAACAGAAATAACACATATACAGATAGATACACAAATGTAAATACATATAGAACTTCTGACAAAATATTGCTTTGTTGCCTTAGAGTATAAGTGAAAAACCATGCATTTCATTTTTCTAAATGTTCAGAACTTCTATAGCTATTATCAATCATAGTTATTTTATTTTATTTATTTATTTATTTATTTTGTACTACAAAATGATTTAGAATATTTATTCTCTAAGTGACAAAGTTAATACATTTAAAATGAAATTACTTTGCTTAAAACAATCTTAAACTATTTTTTCACTACAGCATCTGTCATGTCAATAATGTGTTAAGGTGGTTGCTTAGAAAGTGAAGGTTGCAGGGACCCTGAAGAGGTCAGGAGGCATCTGTAGGCAAATATCTAAATAGATTAAATTTAATTTAATTTAACATATCAGCCACGGATTCCAATGTCCTCCCTCCTCCTGCCCCCCTACTCCCCCAACCTCCCCCCATTCCCATCTCCTCCAAGGCAAGGGCTCCCCAGGGGATTCAGCTCAGCCTAATAGATTCAGTCCAGGCAGGTCTATTCCCCTCCTCCCTTCACCCAGGCTGAGCAAAGTGTCCCTGCATAGGTCCCAGGTTCCAAACAGCTAGCTCATGCACTAAGGACACTGCCTGGATGCCTCCCAAACAGTTCAAGCTAATTGACTGTCTCACTTATCCAGAGGGCCTGATCCAGTTGGGGGCTCCTCAGCTATTGGTTCATAGGCCAAACACCCTAAATGTCATGGAAGAACTCTCATCTGATGATTGATGGTAGCGGATGCAGAAATCCACAACCAGGCCCCAGGTGGAGCTCCGGGTGTCCAATGGGTGAGAAAGAGGAGGGATTGTATGAGCGAGAATTGTTCAGACCATGATTAGAAAAAGCACAGGGACAAATAGCCAAACTAATGGAAACATGTGAATTATTTTTATTATTTTGAGACAGGGTTTCTCTGTATAGTTTTGGTGCCTGTCCTGTGTATCTAGAGTTTTCCTGCCTGGCCCACAGTCAGGACAAATTTCTATCACCCGCCAATACCACAGCCACTGAGACCCAACCAAGTAAACACAGAGACTTATATTGTTTAAACTGTTTGGCCTAATGGCTCAGGCTTCTAGCTATCTAGTTTTTACATCTTAAATTAATCCATTTCGATAAATCTATACCTTGCCACTTGGCTTGTGGCTTTCTGGCATCTTCACATGCTGCTTGTCATGGCAGCGGCTGACAGTGTGTCCCTCTGCCTTCCTGTTCTCTCAATTCTCCTCTCTGTTAGACCCACCTATACTTTCTGCCTGGCCACTGGCCAATCAGTGTTTTATTTATTGACCAATCAGAGCAATTTGACATACAGACCATCCCACAGCAGTCCTGGAACTTACTCTATAGCCCAGGCTGGCTTCGAACTCCCAAAGATCTGCCTGGGATTAAAGGCATGTGCCACCACTGCCCTGTATATTTATTTTATTTTATTGACAGTGAGTTTGTGTTGTGAGAAAATAGTGTAAGTATCTGAACTACAGGATCACTATTGTAGTGTATCTGGGGTATGTGTTACCATAACTTTGATTTTTTAGCTATTTTACTCAAAATTTAATAATTTCATACTATAAGATGCTAATATATAATCACACAACATTTAATTTTTTTAAAATTCTTCTAAACAAATATATTTTTAGTAGGAAATATCTTCTAGTGGTATTTTATGTTATATAATTGTTTGTTACATATTAGATACTAACAATTATATATAAATATATTTTCATTGTGTAGTCTACTGGTTTTAACTATTGGTACTTTTTTTTTTATTTTGTCATCTGAGCAATACCCTTTAGTTTCAAAGTCTGATGAATGTGTGAAGAAAAATCATTTATTTTCAGCATATGCCAAAATGATTGAATTTGAACTGTGAATTCAAACAAGAGAAAATCGGGACAAAGTTCTACATTATCTGCCTAATAAGACTTCCAAAATATACATCAGAGCAAATAAATCTCATTGAGTTAGTCCATCTGGTTCCTTCAATTATCTGGAAATATTTGCTTAAAGCATTGTATGAGAGAATTATTTTTATTTGGGGAGGGGGGGTCAGATGAAGTACAACAGGAGAACATGGTCCAACCAATCAACCAAGCAGGGCTCACATGAGCTCACAGAGACTGAAATAGCGATCACAGGGCCTGCGTGGGTCAGAGTGACATCTCCTGCATTTATGTTTTGTCTGATAGCTTGGTATTTTTGTGGGATTCTAACAGTGGGAACAGGTGTATCTCTGGCTCTTTTCATCCTATTGGCTTGCCTTGTCTAACCTAGATATGTGGCCTTTTGCCTTGTCGTATTGTATCTTGTATTGTCCTGCTTGATTGTAATCTTTTGGAGGCTTGCTCTTTTCTGAAGAGGATTTAGAGGGGCAGTGGTTCTGGGAGAGAGAGAGTAGGTGGGGAGGAGCTGGGAGGAGTGGAGGGAGGGAAAACGTTGAGAATCATCTCAAATGGTTTTGCGAACAGGAGTCAATTCACTGTTTTCATCATAAACTCAACACATAAACTTCAATAACATTCCTCAGAATTCAGCCTCTTGGTTTTTTACTTAGGATCTCTCACTTAGAACTGGGAATGATGAACTGGCCAGTAAATCCTTGGGATCCTCTTACTTCAGCTTCCCGAGCGCTGTGATTAGAAGTATAAATCAGTGCTCATAGCTCTTCTTATGGGTCCTGCTGATCAAACACAGGTCCTCTCAAGTAGCAAAAACTTTGTTGGCAAAGATATTGCTCTCACTTGACAATATTTTATTTTAAAGAGAGAGAACAATCAATTAATTTCATACAAATAAAATATAACTGCTTTTGAGCATAGATCATTTCGATTTTAAAAGAAAATGAAAGCCACAAACTTCACACTACCCTGTTTTAGGCACTGTGTATGTATCTCTGGGAATGCTCTTAGTTTACAATCGTTTCTGTTGGCAAAAATATATTTAATTAGCAAACATCACTCTTCTGTAAAAGCATTTTCTGTTTATTTGTAATATAATCACCATGATTTGAGCACAAAGATTTATATTTTCTTCTTTGTGATACAAATATTATATAAATCTATGTAAATATAACTGCATGCTATTATAAGGATCATATATATTGTTATGTTTAAAATATATCACAATTTAAAAGAAGTTAATTATTATCCACATTTGATAACATTGACTGTTTTTTAATTTCCAAATTAGCTTTATTTATTATAAAATTAAAGTAATTTTATATAGAAGGATATTAAGTGTGAAACCATAATGCAACAATTGGAGAAACTCCTCCTAAAACTGAATGATTTATAACCCCAAAGTGATATGTCTTTGAAAGATTAATCTATTTTTTGTCCTCTAGTTGTCTAATAGCTTCCACTTATTAAATATTCCCTGATGAGAAATTACTGCTTTTACCATCATGGATCCTATTTTAAAAACTCTGCTTCTCAGATATTAGGAGAGATCTAAGTGAAAAATAAGCCCAGTGAATGGCTGTTCAATTAGGGTGTAAAACCTTTCTAAGTGCCATTTCAAAAAGTCAGACTACGTACTTGATAGAACTTAGAGGAGGTTATGTGCCAAAGAATTACTCATAATGATTTAATTCCTTCATTTTATACATTACAGCTTCCGCTCTTCTATTGATGCACAATGGATTTAGGTGTTTAACTCCCATTAACACTAATAGGAGCTTTGTGCATTAAACCAAAATATAGTCTTTAAAAGGTCTGTTTTCATATTTCTTCTCTAGAGCTGTGTAAAATTTCAAAATTAAGTACACTTTTTAAAATTTCTATGATAAGGATTTTTGAATTATTTATAATTTATTCAGAGAGCCCTGTCTCTCATGAAAAATTTTGTAGGAATGAATGCCCTACAATCGCAGAGTGGTATGTGATTTATTCAGACTTAACTTTCATGTTGGTATTGAATTGCCATAGGGCCTGTAGGTCTTGGAACTGACAAGTATTCGACGTGTACAAATAACATTGTGCTTCAGCATTTGCCCCACCCTCCAAACTGTTCACTGTTAGACAATTTTGATTATTTTATCTATTGATTTCAGTGTGATTGTGGGGTGGGAAATAGCTATGTAGTGTGTCCAGATTGATATTTTCTGACACATGGGTTTCAAGTCAGATTTGGTCATGTGTTTGATGTAAGTACTTAGGAATCAGTGTAGAGTCCTTGAGTTTTATTTCAAGAGATAGTAGTGATATGTTTTGAGTGTTAGACAGCTCAAAGGTGAGTTACAATACATAACTCACAAAGATGTGTGATAATTTGTAGGTGTTACCTGCTCTGTCTTCATCCTACTTAAGTGAATGTGAGTATTAGATGAAGCAAATTTCAAAGAAAATGAACAATAATATCTGTCTGAGTAGTTCAAGGATGCGATGATGCTGCAATGCTCATGTGTCATGCATGCCGAATGCAGTACGCATATTAATTTATACAAAACACATAAATGACAGCTACACAAGAATTATTTACAGAAGAAAACTTGAGGCTGGACTCAGGGCTGAGTGCATGAGTACGCCTGCAGTGCAAACATGAGGGCCTAAATTAGGGAGACAAGATATGAGGCCTAAGTGTACACACACACACACACACACACACACACACACGCACGCACCCAAACACACACAAAGTAAAACTCAAACAACTGTTGTTGACATAAATTATTTAAGAAGTAACATAGCAATCACTTATTGTTCTATCACTGAAAAGCCTTCAATGAATCTCTATTTCTCTGAGAGCAACCAAAATTTTTTTTAACCACCATTACATATGGCACAGCAGTCAAAGTACAGGGAATGGCACCTGTAAAGGAGCATTTTGTGGAAGCTACCTTCATAAAGAAAGAATTCAACTTTATGTTTTAATAGGCTTTAATGTATTTTAATTAAATCAATACATTCATACATTGTAACATTTATATGCATTCAGTAAGATCCCCCATGCTTACTTTTCAATTGTAGATTCTTTCACAGTTATAGCTCCTCCCAATTTGAATGGTAGATTTTTCCCACAAGGATAAATTGATTTTGTGTTAGATTAGATTAACAGCATGTTTCAAACTTTTATTCTATATTTACTCCCAAACTGAGTAACAGAGCACAAATATATGACCTGTTACATTTGCACACATAGTAAAAAAATCCTTTGTGTTCCAGTTTCAAATTAGTAATCTTGGGGTGTTATTGAAAATACCTCAATTATATTATACATATTTTCAGTGCTATCTGGAGATATGTTGCCATATTGCAACATATTAAACAGAACATTGTAGTTATGTTTAATCACCTCTGTTTGTTTCTCTCTTCTTATCTTCTGCTACCATTTCTCATTTTCCCCCAGTCCCATTGGCTGCCTGTTTCTACACTAAGCCCTGCACAGACTCTTCAATTATCTTCTTTCTCTTCCCCTTTCTTTTCTTCTAATTTGGACATAGCTCACTCCCACAACTCCTTCGAGTATTCAGACATTTTAATTTACATTTCAACTTCCTAGTGTGACTTATCCCAACTCTGACTTTGAAAAACAACCATCACTACATCACTACATTTATCCTGTACCCTGTCTCATTTTCCTTCTGAAATTTACCATTTTCAAATATAATAATAAATTCCTTCATTCATATTCTTGTTCAGATAATTTAACATTGGTTTTCTTCACTGTTAAATATATATATGTAAATCAAGCATATAAATATTATTTAGTGCATATATAACATGATTTTTTTGTTTAATGTGTAATTTCTTACACTTTGATTTTAACCTTCTCAGTTTTAATTATGTGCTGTGTGTGTACATGTCTGTGTGTTCATGTGTGTGTGTGTGTAGATTTGTTCAAGAGAGTATTGTGCCCATGGATGTCAGAGAGGGTGTTGGATTCCTTAGAACTTGAGTTTTAAGCAGTTGTGGAACTCAAGTTCTTTGCAAGAGCAGTACATGCTCTTAATAGCTTAGCCATCAGTCCAACCTCAGATCTGAAATTTGGGGGGAGAAACCTATGGCACAAAAATGAGGCAATACACAGGGAACTATCACACAGTCATTTGGTGTAAGGCAGGAAGGTATCTCAGTACTAGATGTCTATCCTAGAACAAAGACCATGAAAAAGGACAAAGATAAAACTTGTAGACTAAATTTATGCTCTCATCTCTGTTACTATCCAAACACAGAGAAAGCAAGTCATGTTATATAGTATTGAAATTTTCCCTCTTTATCGTAAGAAAACTAAAATAAGCATTTATGAATTCCTTTCTATTTCTACAACGGTATTCTTTTGAGAGAGAAAGAAACTTTAAAAAGAAATACTATGTTTAAAAATGATAAAAGTTTTAACAAATCAATCTCTTGGCAACAAAGTGCAATTCAGCAGAGCTCACTATGCGATCTCATGCTGTACAAATTTACAGGGTTCTTCACTCCAAAGATCCCCAATAAAAGCAGAATTTGTAATGAAGAAACAATTAATAAATAAATGAGAAGGAACTGGCTTAGCCAATACTTGAGACTATAAATAGGGAGCTCATGGTGGTTAGGAAGGACATGTTTTGAGACCATGGGTGGGAAACATTTTACCAAAAGTCTAATTCAGTTATTAAGCCCTTGTACTTTGATTACATCATGAGGGAGCATAAAATCTCTTGAATGAATAGGAGGTTTGTAATGCCTGTGAACATGCCTGTGGAAATTTCTTTATTGAAATATACTAATTTCCTCAGCATTATGAACATTAAAGACTATTCAAACATTAAAAAAAATGAGAAAGAAAAAGTTCACTGAGGTGATGTCAAAGTATTTATAATAATGTGTTATGTGTACTTAATAACCTGAAATCTGGTCTCATTATTTTATTATCTCTATAATTTGGAACTAATTAGAAGAATATATAAAATTTATGATGAGGGAGTAAAACCAACTCCTGATTTATAATTATAACTCTATCTCTGTATGAACAATATACTCTATGTATATTTAAACACACACACACACACACACACACACACACACACACACACACACACACACGATGTCCCAATGTACATTACATCCACTGTAATTTATTTTCATAAACTCTCCTATGCAGACTGACAGTAAGCTACACTTCCAATCTTTAAGCAAAAGATGAAAGCATAGTAGTTGAAAATGGAGAAAAGTAATAATTTATTTGCTAATGAAGCTTAATAATTTGAAAAACAGTTGTTATAAAATTAGTCATTAATTGATTTTTAGACATATTTAATGGATGCTTGGTGGTCTTACAGAAAGGTTAAAAAAATCCCTAAGTTGAAATGTTTTGACTTCTGAAGGGATGAAAATCATCATCCATAAAAAAACATGCATCAGATTCATCAGATTCTACATTTTTATCTATTCCTATATGGTTAATATATAAAATGAAATATTCTGTGAAAATAATTGTGTCTTGTGGTGATATTGTGTTTCCCAATATACTGTGCACATTAATAAACTTATCTGGGGTCAGAGAACAGAACAGCCACTAGATAGACATAGAGGCTAGAAAATGGTGGCACACACACCTTTAATCCTCTCACTTTGGATGCAGAGATTGTGTGAATCTCTGTGAATTCAATGCCACACTAGGAACAGAGCCAGGTGTGGTGCACACACCTTTTACCCCAGCATTTAAGATCTTATGTCTTTACTTGGGAAAGAAACATACCTTTAATCCCAAAAAGTGATGGCAGGGAGCAGAAAGGTATATAAGGCATGAGGACCAGGAACTAGTCTCTTTTTAAGCTTTTGAGCAACAGTTCAGTTGAGATCCATTTGGGTGAGGACTCAGAAGCTTTCAGTTTGAGGAAACAAGATCAGTGAGGAATGGGCTGTAGCTTGTTCTATTTCTTTGATCTTTCAGCATTCACCCCAATACTTGGCTCCGGGTTTGTTTTTATTAATTAGACCTTTTTAAGTGTTACATTGTCTGTCCCAGGGAAACCTTCAAGAGGGATAAATAGGCAATATTTTATAGTTTGCTTATTTGATCAACTTTGATGTATGGTAGTTTAATGTTCCAGCTGTTTTTTTTTAAAAACTTATGATTCTTCAACTTATGGTATTTCCAGTACTACAGTTCAATTAGATGGAATATAACTTCAGTCTATGTTTATTTTTTCATAAGATCCTGGTGAGCTCATCTTCCCTCTATAAGAACCTATGTGTGAATTTGAAAGGAAAGAATGTGTCCCAGGATATCGTATTAATTCTCAAGCAACTGCATATTTTCTGTTTTGAAGGTGTGTTTTGTTTTGCATTCCAATTTCTAAATACATACACATTTTATAAGTATCCACTATGCAAAAATAATTATGTGTGTTTTTCTAAGGTAATTCATCATTTCATAGGGAATTTTGTTTTGTCTACATATGTAAAATATACTTAAAGTCAAGAACATGGGTTTGAACACTAAAGTAGTAATTATTTCTTGGAAATATAGTAAATTAATTTTGTCAAAATAATGTCCAGACATAAATTAATTTTATTATATATTTGAAAAAAATTTATAAATCAACTCTACTTTTCACACACTTCATTAATAATATCACAGAGACATACTGTAATGTAATTTAATACGAAAAATGTTAAAACTGACTTTAATTATAATGATTATAGTTACAATGATTACAAATGAGGGTAGAATACAATGTTCAATTATTGTACAACAGAAAATATGTGATACAATGTCTGTATTAAAAGAAGCAAGACAGGTGTACTGGGTTACATCTGTTATCATGGAACACTTGAGTGTATGAGCTTGAGATCATCCAGGAATGCACAGTGAATTCAAGGTTAGCCTTGACTACATAGCAAGACTCCTATCAAAAATATTATTAAAATGAAAACTTTTCAGTTGGTTCTTGTCACAGAGTTTTAACCATCAAAGAACAAAAATGAAAGGAAAAGTCCTACTAAAATGTTATAACTTTTATGAACAATTTTGCAAAATATTCTATATGTTTTACTAAGACATCTCAAATCAAGGACCTTAAGAAAACAAGGTTAAGCTATTTAATATTGGCTCTGCATCTATGCCCTAAGAGACCCCTCAGAACATTGAACAGATCCAAAAGTTCCTTGTGAGGAGGTTGTTTATTGCATGTGGTTCAGTGTTCAGTGATTAATAGCTTAGGATTGTTTGGCACATTCCTCTATTATAAAGCTTTTCCTTGTGTTTGAAAAGGATTTATTGGAATGGGTGGAAAACACTAGTGTTCATTAATTTCCAAGAAATGTTTTTGTTTTCCTTAGTTTGGCCATTTTTTGTTGTTGTTGTTGGAGTCCAGATAGTCATTGAAATCTCTCTTTTTATTTAGCTGTCACAACAGTTACGATGAGGTATAGAATTTTTATGTTTATTATCTTACATATGTATTATTGTCTAATAATCATGTGTAAACACTGTGATGAATGTTTTTAGAAATCAACTTACATTAAGAATATGTCCTATATTTGTTCAGAAAATCTGTATTACATAGCTATTAAACCTTTTAAAACAAACTCCCAGAACTCCAGTATAAAATGATCGCTCCATTTTTTATATACATATGAGTATATACTTATATGTGCTTTCAGGTTAAACATATAAAATGCATTCTATTCTCCAAACAAAAATAAAAGAGATCCTGGAATTCTACTATCCATAGATAAAAGGTAGTTTAAGGGCAGCAAGACAGCTCTTCGTGTGAAAAGAAAAAACACTGGCTGTTCATTAATGAGTGCAATTCTTGGAAAGAAGAAAAGAACCACCTTCTGAAAGTTTTCTTCTGACCTTTACATGGAAGCTATGATGTTAAAAACCTTGCTTACATATACATAAGCATGTATATACACAGACACAGATACACAAACACACACACACACACACACAATATGTAAATTTATTTAAAACATTTAAAGGTATCTTCCCCAAATGTATTTTTCCTGGATATATAGAAACTGTGTTTTCCTATATGATATATGTGTTAAACAAGCACCACAATGTTATTTACTCAGAATGTGTGAATATTGGATATTTTAAGTAATTTAAAATTATTTGAAGAGTATAGGTTAATATGAGTAATATTATGCAAATATTGCCTCATATTATATAATAGGTTCAAGCAACCATAGACCTTTATGCCATCAAGGGATTTAGGAAGGAAGGAATAATCCTGGGATCAACTGCATATACCTAACCTCGCTTTTGTATATTTCATGGAAAGATTAAACATTTAGTTGAGTTGCAATTTTGTAGTTGTCTTATTCAAGAACCATTGGCTCAGTAAGCCATGTAAGTAATTTAGTATCTAAACAAAGTTATGATAAATAAAGCTACCCAGAACATCCTGCTTTAGAAAGCACCACATATCCACATACTATTATATGATATATTTTGAGCTATTCCACACAAACTTCACCAAGAAAATAAATCAATTTATCTTTACAATTTTCTGCCCCGTTGATGATGTGCAAATTTTAAATCAAGATACAGGTATATTACATCTGACATAGAAATTGTCTGTAAACATAATTCAAATCTCCACTGCTAGTTGTCTGAGTCAGATAAAACATTTTAGTCAAGGATAAAGACCCAGTAGAGATGCTCTAAGCACTTTTAATTCATGGTGCCAATAGTTTTCTTTCAATGATCCCAGTTTTACAAGTTGTCTCCCAGAAAGGGGAAAAAATTAGAAAATCCGTATTTAGAAGTCTACAACTAGTAAATCCTCCGTGTTGTGTGATATCTTAGAAAACAAATTTTATTGAACTACATGGCATTAATACAAATTGGGTCTTTTCTTTTCCTGCCGCAGCAAGAGGGTTGTGTGTGTGATTTCGGATCACACACTATGCTTTCAGAGTTATGAAGGAAGCAAAGATCCTCAAGTTTTAATTAACAGCCATGCAGAATGCATACAAAGTGCATTTCCATGTAGTTATATAGAAATTCAGGGTGAGGATGCTTTCATAGCATTAGATCAGGGCCCTGCTTTACAGGAATCAGTGAAACAAAGGGCATTCATATGCAGATTTTTTATCTGTTCAAAGCCCAGAAAGTCTTGTTCAGTTTTACATACCTAACTTTCATCCACAAGAACCTAGTAAATAGATGTTCTCTAAAAAGGTTCCCATTATTTCTTTCTCTCTTAAAGTGAGCCTTTTGCAATCTATTAGAAGATATAGCCATTTTCCCCCGGGGCATGTTCAAGTGTATGCTGGTCATCACCTAATGCTATTTGCAACCTGATGTTTTTCTTTCCTGTCAAAAGGATTTCTTTCATTTCACTCTTGCCATAGGGCTTTAAAAATAAACTTACTAGAGTCTGCACTTCTAGGGTGTCTAACATAACACAGAAATGTTAACAACCACAGTTACAACCACCTATACAAAAAGGCTATGTTCTCACGGGTCTGAATTTTAGCAAGATGCACTTTTGTTTAATTGTTACATTGTATTACTGATACTGAGAAAATGTAATAATTACAAATGAGCTGTTTAAATTTGATTTTAAGGTATAATTTGATTTTTATTATCCACAAAATAATTCACCTTAGTGATAACAAATCATTGCTAAGTGTACATATTTCCATGGCATAGAAATTTATATGAAAACATTCATGATTCAATAATTGAATAAAATAAGGCACTTTAATATACACTACATTACTTCATGTGCAAAAGCATTCACCAAATCAACCTAATATAATTTGCGGTTTTTTCTAATCACAGATACAACTTAGATTTGTATTAAACTTTATACATTTAAAGACATTGATGCCTTCACACAGGTATAACAGGATATTTCCTAATTTACTTAATTGTAGAATGATCACTAAAAAAATTAAAAACCTGTATTACATGTTTTAATTGTAATAGAGCTATTAACAACGGTCTTTGTTTCATTTTATTTTTATTTTTATTTTTTATTTTATTTTTATTTTTTTCCAAGAAAGGATTTCTCCGTGTAACAGCTCTGGAACTCGCTCTATAGACCAGGCTGGCCTCGAACTCACAGAGATCTACCAGCCTCTGCCTCTGGAGTGCTGGCATTAATGGCATGTGCTGCCTGGCAACAAAGATTGTTTAAAAATTCATGTTCCCCCGGGCGGTGGTGGCACATGCCTTTAATCCCAGCATTTGGGAGGCAGAGGCAGGCGGATCTCTGTGAGTGCGAGGCCAGCCTGGTCTCCAAAGTGAGTTCCAGGACAGGCACAAAGCTGCACACAGAGAAACCTTGTTTAAAAAAAAAAAAAAAAAAGGCGTGTTCAACTGGACCAGTCCAGTTGATGAGAGAGAGGAGGAATTCTATGGATTCTATGAGCAAGGGACATCAAGATCATGACAGGGAAATTTACAGAAACAATCAGGCCAAACTACTGGGAACTCATCAACTGTGGACCAATAGCTGGGGAGCCCCCATGGGACTGGACTGGGGCCCTCTGGATAAGCGAGATAGTTGTTTATCTTGTATCTTGAACTGTTTAGGAGGGCTCAGGCAGTGGGATCAGGATCTGTCCTTGGTGCATGAGCAGGGGTATTTGGAGCCCACTACCTATGGTAGGACACCTTGCTCAACCTTGGTGCAGTGGGAGGGGCCTGCACCTGCCTCAACTGAATGTACCAGGCTCTGCTGACTCCCCATTGGAGACCTTGCCTTGGAGGAGGTGGGGATGGGGGTGGGTTGGGCAGGAAGGCTGGGGGGTGGGATGAGGGAGGGAGGGTGGATCTGTGGTTGGTGTGTAAAATGAATAGAAAATTTCTTAATAATATAAAAAAGAAGAAGAAAACACATGTTCATAGCTAAAATTAACAGGATAGGCAAAATAGAGATAAATTAACAGAAAAAAAAATCTAACTTCACAAATCTAAGAATAAAACTATCAGAGAATAATGATGGCTGCTAAGTGGTCATCCCCATGACCCAAAAATTCGACTTCCTCTAATTCTGTTGCATTTTTTTGTTGCTAAAATTTGAAGATTGCATATTACACGAAAACAATGGAGAATAAAAATCGCACCACCACATTTAACTAAAATCTCTGAATTTATTGATATTTGCCATTGCCTTTCCAAGCAATAATCTTACAGTGAATATATAAGTCATCCACTCAAAATTACAATCATTACTATGATAGACAATCTTTAGACTATGAATGTAAGTAGGAAGGGCAGTGAGGGATATATATATATATACTTTGCTACTTTTTTATATTGTTGGAAAGTTTAAAATCTAAGAAATAAATACAATTTTAGAGGTAATTTCTACTTAGTGATGCAAAATAAAACTTTCAAAATATCCCAATCAGATATTGTAATGTGTGTGTGTGTGTGTGTGTGTGTGTGTGTGTATGTGTGTGTGAAGTCATAAATGTGGTTTTAACACCTGAGAACTGAATGTGAAAACTAGTGTGTCAATTAATTTGGGTGATGCACTTTCTCATAGCTTAATGTGATCTGCAGTTTATGAGGCCATTTCTGAGAAATTATACAGACAGAAACGTGCTACATTTAGAAGTTTCACTACATGCCTCTAGACTTTTAAATGAGTGTTTACTATAGGGTTTAGCAGACCAAGGATTTATAGTTGGTCAAAATCTCAGCAAAAACAAATCATTTATGTTTAGCTGATCTGTCAGAGTGATTTAAGTGCTAAAAATGGAGTACAATTCAGCACAATTTGAGTAAAACCTCAGAATAGCAATCCAGGAAGAATACACATATTAAAAGAGATGTTTTGTATCATATAAAAGGAGATGAACAGAAAATTCAAATCAGTAACAATATCACTGACCTATTAATTGAATATCCCCTAATTTTTTTTATAAGATAGAGTTTGTTATAATGACACAAGCTATCAAGTCTTTCTTCTTCCTGGTGTCACTTTATGTTGAACAAAAAGAAAAGCTTTTATCACGTAAATAATTTTCACCTTATCTGTGATAAATTCACTTAAATTCTGTTAAGCCTGTCTTCATCTTGTCTCCTTGTCCATGTTTTCTAGTCCAACATTTAAAATATTCAAGAAGGTTCCATTAAACTACTATCACAAAATAAAGTTTGAAAATATCTTAAAATAAAATTTGCCTTTCCAAACCTTACATTTTGGATTCCTTTTATAAAAAAAAATCATTTGTAACAAAATTTGGAATAACATACGATGCATGCAGTACAAAAAATTGATATATTGTGTAATATTTAGGAAATGTTGAATTTTTTGATTTTAAAGAGTCTGTTTGTATCCACATTGTGTTTGACATATCATATTTATATTATTATAATTTTGGCCATGCCAATTACATTATGGAAGTTTTGCTTTCCTTATCTAAAATGGCAATGCTTGTAGCCAGCTTGCTGTCTTAGCCTGCATGACATAATGAATTTCATGTCTAAGGTATTAGACTACAAAACTTCAAGGAAAAGATCAACCTGGAACAATTCAGGGCTCCTTATGTTGATTGGGTGGCATATTATTTTAGGATTGTTTTACCTATAGCCATTCACATTTGGGTTTAGACTGTATCCATTGCATTAGGAACTTTGCTTTCAGAAAAGCAACTCTTGCAGCCATGTAGTCACAGGCACATGTCAAGGGTTTTCTAGGACTGGTTTCTTTACATGCAAAAATAAGATGAGTTTTCTACTTGGATGGCTCTATTCAAAAGTCCGCAGGTTCCAAATGGTTCACAGCTCTGATCACCTGGTAGGGAGAGAATATGGACAATCCTCTACTGTGGTATTTTGTCTTGAATACTTGAAGGATTGGGAAACATTCTTTGTTTCTACCAGGTATAGAGCTTATCAAATTTGACTCAGTTATTCAAAATATATATATATAATAATCACTCCTTTTACTTTACATGAAAGATCTTCTTAGTTTCTAAAGAGAAAGCCAGAATTGTGAATCTACTCTTCTATGCATAACAATCCCATTGGTTCGTTCTGATTTGGGGAAAATAAGAAAATTCTACCACAGGGCACAGAGAGAGTGGGCTGATTTAGCTTTGGCCTAATGGGTCCACCCTGAACAAGGATGAGGCTGGTAAACTAACTGCTCAGGAAAGTTGACAGTGACACAAGATGGTGAAATATAACTCAGAAGATGACTCTACAAGCACACCGTTGTTGGCATCGCAGATGTTTTTCTTGGTGTAGATAGGAATTTTTTTTTAAAAATTTCCAAAATAAGACAAAAAGAAGCCAAGCAAATAGTACAATATATTTCAGTTTTCACCTGCGCCTTTGGAAAGCATTGACCAGCTGACGCAGGACAGCCATGAACGGTGAAAGGATATCAAGAAAAGTTACATACATATTACATGATTTTATCTCACATTTAAAAAATCATAAAAATTCTTTTCTCAACTTTGTCCAATTGCTGTTGGACAAATTGATGTCATAACCATGTCTTGTGTCAGCTGTCAGGTATTTATCTAACATTTATATATGCCATAGAACTCTTGAGAATCTTAAGCAGAGGAGAAGCCTTTGTAGTCCAGATTGCAAAAAATAGTGATGTCTAACAGAATAATATCCTTTTCTAAATTTCTTATTAAAAAATGTGTGATATGGTTTTCCAGATGTGATTAGACTTCATGACCAATTTCTCAAGAATTTGATTTTTTTTGTATTCATTGAGCATGACATATTTTGTAATACTTGGATATAAGGCAGTTCTTTATGAGGGACAGAGTTACCTCACAGCTGTAAAGGCCATGGTCTTTCTTTAGAACAGCGAGTACAGATTGAAAAATGCAAAGCACTTTGCTCTCCATGGCTATTTTTCCTCTCGGTTAATGGCATAAATCAGTAAACTTTTCTGAAACGCCGTTTGTTTCCTGACCTCCAATATGGAGTTGACTCCATAACCCAATGTTTGGACGCTTGAGTTCATAACAATGGTCTTCAGATGTATACTCACTAAGGTGAGTAGGTATCTTTTCCAAAGGCATGGTACCCTAAGGTACAGTAAAACCAGGAACAAGAATGTATTTCAAGAGAATGGAAAAAGCAAAAGCTTAAAGATTTAAAGCATTTGTGCTTACGGGAATGTGTGTAGCAATTGAGCATTTTCCATCCTCTCCCCTTAAAATATACATATATCTGAGGTATAGATAATACATATATACAAATGTAGTGTCTCTCACCCAAGTATTAATGATTATTTGTCAAATGTGTGGACTATAAGCAGCAATTCTAAAACTGGGTAAGGCTTAGCAGGAACAATTTCATCATGGCATGTAAAAATGCTTCTGGGACAAGAATGGGAACAAGACTGTCTTTTACTTTGCTCTCCACTTTCAGGATATCACAGACTGCATCAGGAACATAAAAATAAAAAATAAAAAATAAATGTCTCTTAGTAAATGTTTTCCCCTGTCCAGTCTCTTTCATCTGAATTTTGGCAAAGGCTATTTGCAAAGTCATTATTTTGAAACTTTACATTCTCCTTTGACTACATCCGATCTTGGAAATTTAAAGATCATATCATTGATTTTTAAAAGAAATTTTAGATTTATTTATCTTATCACTTTTTTGTGTCTGAGTACTTTGGCAGCATGTATGTATGGGTACCATGTGCATGTCTGATGCCCAGCAAATTACAAAAGTGTTGAGATACCCTGATACTTGAGTTACAGGCTGAGTTAGCCATCATATGGGTGCTGGGAAATGAACCTAGGTTCTCTACAAGAGTAGCAGATGCTCTTAACCACGGAACCAATTCTCGAATCTGAGCTCATATCCTTAAAAGAGACAATTCTTAAGGCCTGGGAGATGATTCAGCAGCTGAAGGATCTTGCTGTCAAGACTGAGGACCTGATTTTTGATTCCCAAACCCAGGGGAAGAGACAGATTCCTAGAGGTTGTCCTGACTTTTTCATGTTTGCTGTGATACGTGTGCACCCACACCCACATATACAAATAAGTAAGTATAATAAGTATAAAGACATTTTAAATGGTGAGAGACAGTAACTGAGGACCTCCTCTATTAGGCCCTTTTACCTAGCTAGTGTCATACCAATACCGCCTAGACATTTGGAGAAACTCAAAGCCAGAAACAAAAAAGAGTCAAAGGGACCTGTTTTGTTTTGTTTTGCTTTGTTTTGTTGTTTGATATTTACATCCAGGAGAAGGAATGCATTTGAGAAATTTCATTTTTCCCTCCCTTTATATTTATTTTTTTAATCCTCAATACTCCAAGTAAACTATTATGGAAGAAAAATACAGGCATAGAAACACAAACTTTCATAGGTATATGTACTTCACTGGCATGCAGTGACACAGCATGCATTCTGTAGAAACAGAGAACGATGTTAGAATTCAATTTAAGATCCTCTGAAAAGAACTAGCCTGTTAAAAATAAACCTATAATGATCGATCGGGTTTCTGCCTTCCTTAAATACTTTTGCTGTTACACTGGCTTAGTCATTAGCATGCAATGAAGTCCCCAATTATTATCTGCCCTGCTGTTCTCCACTCTCACCGATTGTCAGTTTTCAGTTTTGAAATGTACTGCATGATGTGAAAGGCGTCATTCTTTCCGCCGCTGGTCTGCAGAGCTGCTACGCTTTCTGACTTCCTCAGGCTTTTCTTGTTACAAAGTCAATGCTAATAGCAAGGCTGTACTTTTGGTTTTCTAAGCATTCACACTGCGAAAGAATTCACTGAGGTCTTTCTTATGTGTACCAGAGTTTATTTCCTTCTGTTTTCCACTTAGGATATTGAAAATGCTTATATTAACATTTGCCTTTAGCCAAAAGAAAATTGCGTTTTGTTTTGTTTCTTGAAAATGGAGCTGCTTTTGTCCCCATTGAGACTCTTGACTGGCACTGGTTTTTATTTCACTCCATTATCCAACTAGCATCTTAAACAATTTATTTAAAATAAGGCAAAAGAACCTCAGGTTTTGAGCCTATAATTCAGGGCTCCGTGACACAGCAGCCACCAGCCACACAAGCAACTCCACCGTGGTTGTCCGAAGTTGGAATCTAATGGCTTATACGAAACAGGAAAGTGAAATATCTTGTTCATGACTGCTATATTGATTAAGTTATGGACCGATAAAATGCTCTAGTAAACTAAATACAATATACTACTGAAAATCATTGGAAGTGTCACTTAGTATTTTAAATTAGAATGCCAAGAAATTTTCTAGTTACATATGTGATTCTTGGAATCAATTTTAATAGAAAGGCTTGTGTGTATGAGTGGTATGAATGAAAAAAACGGAGAGAGAGTGTATGTCTTTTGGAAGGTACATAGTTTATTTGCATTCAAATACAAATAACTATACAGAGACATACACACATTACACTCTTGGGAATATGTAAAAGTCAATGTTTTTTAATGCATTCCTAGTATTTTCTTATTTAGTAGTGTTTTTGTGTATTTGTATAGGGGTATGCAAGTAGTCATGCGTACACATACGCTATACAAGGCTGATCACAGAGACCAGAGGTCAATGTCTGATGTCTTCTTTAGAAGTTCTCCTCTTTACTATCTCAGTCATGTTCATTGTAAGAACCTAGAGCAGGCAAGTATTACTGTCCTGAAAGTACCAGTGGTCATGATCTCTAGGTACAGACAGAAGCTGTTGTGTCTAGCTTTTCAATGAATCCCAGAGATGTGCTCTAAGCTCCTCATATTAATAGGCAAGCACATTAGTGACTGAGTCATCTCTCCAGTCACATAATGCATTTTTTTACAGACTAACATGTATTTGCCATATATCTGCCAATAATATATTTCTGTGAGTAGGTTCTTAATGTAAAATGATTAATCCAACCTAATGAATGTTCTTATCATCTCATATACAATTGATTAGCTTTATAAGATCTATTCTCAGTCATTTGTAGATCACCTTCACGACATCTGATTGACTATAACCACCAGGTTATATCATAGACCCACAGACTTAAGTACCATAACTGAAACTCCATATTATTTTTCTATTATCTTCCCACCCCAATTTGTCTCTGGGAACCAAAATTCTACTTGGCTTAATAAGCTTCAATACTTTATATAGGATATATGAGTGACATTATGCAGTATCTGACTTTCCTCCTTTCTCTTAGTCACATAATATGACATATTCCAGCTTCAGTTCTATTTTCTTAAATAATCAGGTTTCTTTAATACTGTATTTTACTGTGCATATCCTCCTTGAACTGCCTGCCCACATTTTATTCCTATATTTATCCTTTGATGATATTTATTTTGGTTATTTTTTTAAATATAGGAGTGCATTATTTTTATTTGAGAAAAGATGTCATTTTGTCACATATTTTTAATGCTTTGTTTTCTGTTATATATATGCATGCATGTGTATATGTTTCTGTATGGGTATTTGCATGAGTCTTTTAAATTCTTTTAAAACAAAAAGATTTTCAAAACATTTTTCTTTCTTAAGATAATTTTGCTAGCAATAACCAAGTTTTATGGTTTTAAAATAAGAAAACTGGAGAACACTTACTATCTGAAAATTCTAAGAAGGTGTATGAAACATTGCTTTTACATATTCTCAAGAATGGGCTTTTTATCTCAAAAATAACTCAGAAACAAAATATGAAACATGGTATGAATTTTTTGTGTATTTTTAATCTACCTAGAAGGCATTATGTATCAGATCCTAAAAGATATATTTTTTATTAAAAATATGTTGAATGGTCACTTTATCAGAGCCTACACAAAATATGATTTAATGACATACTATTTTGTGTAAGTTTTGCTGTGAATAGTAATCTCACCTGAAGACACTGTGAATGATTATCCAATTTTTTGAGATTCATAAAACTGAGGAATGCTATACTAGTTTAGAGAAAGATTTTTTACAACATATACATGTAAAAATTAGATAAAGTTAGAATTCTAGAACAGTTTCTTTAGTGAAGAAACAGAAAGGTTAAAAGTTTCTGATGACAGGAAAAAATGGTAATCCTTTTGTAAGATCTAAAAGATGACCCCTACATTCACAAATTTCAATTAAGATAAAGGTTAAGGGGTGTTTGCTAATAGTCTCAAGGACTTCAGTGATGTGACGCCAGGAGACACATTTCAGGAAGATGGGCACTAAATATGAAATGTTTTCTATTTAGTTGTAGATTCTTCCTCTTAGGTCTGGATGAGTTTGGCATATTTAAACAAATATTAGGTGACAGAGACATCTTCAAGCTATTCTGCTCATATATTTCCAAGCAACCATGATTATTCTGGCTCAAAAGTGGCATGAGATTTTTTATACAGTTTAGAGAATCATCTGATAGAGTATCAAACAAACACTGAAAGTTTTGATTTGGTTAAAAAGTTAAGAAATTATAGATTTTTTTTTTTACTACAGAGCTTAGTTTGAGAATTAAAGAAATGTGTGAAGAGTTGGTTTCTTGAGTACATTACTTTGATACATAACTAACCTCTAGCATTTGTGAATGATGTATTTGTGTCTCCCTTAATATTTGAAAAATTTCCCCTATTTTGTGACTGTTTCATCATTGTGAAAGACAAACTTTTCTGCATCTGTGAAACTATCTCATTTTCTCTTACACATCTTCACTGTATGAACAAGACAAACACAGACAGCTTCTGTTACCCCTGTATTACCATGTTTTATTGATTGTTTATGCCTCTTTGACTACAGTAATTATGCTGTATTCCTTTTTCTATATTTACCACACACCATGGTACTCAGCAAACATTTGTTTACTGAGTGATGTTTATTCTGAGAAACAACAGAACTTCAAAAAATCACAGAGTTCTACTGAGGGGCAGAACTTTCTAGCTGTCTCTTTGTAGTTACATCTTAATATCTAGTATTTTATCCCAAGAGATTTATCTAAAAATTCTATGTACTTCTTTATTTTATTTAGACTGCTTGTTTTTCTAAATGATACATTTATGTTGGTTCCTTGCACATTCCTTCCCCACTAAGAAATGACAGAATCCTCTAAAACAGTTGGGACACATCTACTCAAGGAATGAAAGGCTTAATTATGTTCAATTAAAATGTTCTTTAGGATATCAGCTGTATTAATTTCAAGGCTTTGCATAAACACTACTGAATAGTATTAAACAGTATCTGTAAAGAGAAAAAAATATTATGTAAATATGTGGTGATTCTAAAATGTGATAATTTTTATGCTAGATATTTTACCTGAAATTGTTCTGTATTTTGTATCAGCACATAATATGGTGCCTTCATCATAAGAAGAATAACAGTAGAATTGATGTTACTGAAAACCAGGTAATGAATTCTTGTAAATAATTGCAGATATGTCTTTATTTGGATTAAAAAAAATACATCAGAGAGAAAACAAAAGGGGATGTGAGATTCTAGCCATGACACATGTAGAATCAAATATATCTAAGTAGGCAGATTTTGAATTATTAATCAAAATGAAAGCATGCTGATTGTACTTTAAATTATCTTTGAGAAGGCAGCTAGCCCTGCATTTCTTAGAGCTATGTGTCTATTAAGAAATAAAATTGACAGATAATTATTCTCTCCACTGACGATTTCATGATTAGAGGTATTTTAATTGGTACTCTCAACAGCATTAAACTTGTGCTTCCATAGCATCTTAATCCCAAAGCCATCATTAAGAGATGTGTTTAGTAAGCACAGGAGATGTGTAACTCAACTAGGGAAACGTGTCATGAGATAGGACCTGCTCGTAATGACTTTAAAAGGTAATTTATAATATAGAGCTCTTGACTACCTGAAGTACTAGCCATAAAACTGAATACCTTCTGTCTAATTACACTGAATAATTATTAATGATGGATTTATTCAGCAACACTTAGACCTGTTTTCTTGGCAATGTGGCAAGAGAACTCGTGGATGTTGTCTAAGGTCTAAAGAAGAGACCCAATGACACAGACTCTTAGAATCTGAAAACTAAGTTCTCAAAGCATGGTTTTCCATGTTTAAAAAGAAAGCAAAATTTTCTCTTCCACAAATTACAGACCACTCTTGCCTTGCTTGAATATTGCCCCATTTTCCTCTCTTGGATATTTTGCAACAGCACCACAATGAAGTAATTTGAGCATTTGAAAACTTGATACAATGCCTCATTCCTCACATCCAAGTCATTGAAATTCTTTCCTCAGCGCCTGTTTTCTCCCAGATTGTGTCCAAGTTTGGCAGTTGAGACCCAAAGTTCAGTGATCAGCTGAACTTTTGATTCACATAAATTTAATTAAATTTATATTAGCAGATTAGAATTGGTCAGATAGATTTCCATTTTGGTTACTAGAAAATATTTCAAGTCTAAGGATGGAAACTATTCTTACCATTAAGTAGAGCATGTTTTGCCTTAATTAGAGCCCAATTATTTACTTTTAGGCTTCCAGACTCTCAATAAAGAAAACAAGGTTTGGGTTTGAATTTTTAATCCTCCAAAGAAAATAGAAAATGAGGGCAGCATGACTTGTTCTTGCCTACACTTCTTTTCTGCCTGTAGTGTGTTTATCTCCACAGATGGAAAAGTGTTCCCTTTTCTCAGCAATGGCATGTAGATGTGCCAAAGTTTGCATTTCTCATTCCTTCTACAACCCTCCTTGCTGAGTCTAGAACCATCCAGGTTTGAACATTTATGCTGTGGTTGTCTATCAGTGTCTAGGAAATGGTGTCACACTGTTAAATGATAATATTTCAACCCTATTTTAGTTTACCTCAAAAGTTTGTAGTAGGTATATATAAACTTTTCTAGAATTGGGGTTTAATAAAGTAGCTGTCTTGAACTGTGGGAATAAAGCTCTGTTAGCTTCATTTCTGTATTTTGGTGATCACTAAAAATTGGAAATGCACACTGAGAGAGAGAGAGAGAGAGAGAGAGAGAGAGAGAGAGAGAGAGAGAGAGAGAGAGAGAGAGAGAATTGATATTAACATATAAACTTGTATTTAGTCAGTTTGTTTCCAAAACAGCTGGCATATTTAATTGAGTTAGTTAGTAATTAAAAAGAAAACTTAGAGCAGAAACTTTTGTACATTTACTCATTATTCTTCTAATCTCATGGATATTTGTGAATAGTCACCATGGGTACTTTCATTATATATGAGTAGTTTTTAGTTAACAAAGTTAATTATGTAAGTATACTTAAAACTCATTTGTTACTTTTTTATGCTGTATCAATATTTTCTGATGATTCCAATTATGCAATGGAACTGACCATGAACATTTACAGACTTGAAATCCCATATGAAGGTGATGGCATTCCCATGTTATTTTGTTTTTGTTTTTGTTGTCACTATGTTTATAGACTCTAAAGATAACATTTCATGCTAACATCATATATTACTACTGAGGGTTTTGTGTGTTTAAGATAAAAGCAGAGAAGGAAAGAAAATATTAACTGACGTGTACATTTGATTTCCCTATCATCTTTTTTCAATTATGATCAGTTCTACACTCGCCAACAAAAGAACACCATTTCTAACTCATTGGAGGGATGTCTGACTCATGCAACAGTGGAAACAGTATTTCTCAAATGTGTCCGGGGCATCACTAGCAGCCTCAATTGCTTGTTGAAATGCACTGTTCAGGGAATAGAATAGATCTACTCATTCTGCAGCTCAACGACAAGGATATCCTCTTCTCACTGAAGTTAGAACACCAGTCTCTATGTATCTCATGGATGATATCATGAGTATTGGGGGACACAAGGTCATAAAAACTAGTTAAAGCTGTCTGAACATGTCAAAGGCACCACAGGTATTTGAAATAAAGTTGCTGCAGGTATACTTCTTGAAGCTCTTCACTAGAAACTAAATTATCTAGTTATATACAATTTGAGAAGAAACTCTGTTTGTTTGCCTACCTTGACTATCATTACAGACTATATGATAAATAATAGATTTTATTATGTATTAGCACAAAAATTAAAAAAAATCATCACAACTAAACATTTCATGCAAGGAGTATCATTGGAAAATATTTCAAATATTTCAAAAATTGAGTGTTATTATGAATATAAAAATAGCCTCTATAATTTGAAAATTTTGAAAGTAAAATATGACAGGTTCTTTAAAATATGAACTCAAATTTGCCTTTATTGACTTAAATAAACCTATCATCAACTGTGCTGAATTTCCAAAATTTAGAGAGGCTTAAATTAAGGTTATATAATTAATGTTCATCTTAGCAAGAAAAAATATTTGGTTTATTGATATATAAAGAGTTCAAAGTATTGCATCCCAGTATTTCACTATCTTGTAAACAGCATTACAATGAATTTGTTAAGATGTTTCTTGTGGGGAGCTGATTGTACGTTTTGATTCAGCCAATAAGTTCCAGCTGATGAGTATGAAGAAAATATTTAAATATCAATTGAGAGAATTGATTGTATCATTTATTCCTAGGACATGGTGATAGTTAAGTAACAATGTATGTGGAAAGATTTTCAAAATCTGGATGGTTATTAGATATATTAAGTGTGTAATATTCAAAATTAATCCATCACATCACAATCATATAAAGTTGCTATTAGAGGTTAATTTTCTTTGCTTTCATTGATTTTCAGCTTAATAAGCAGCACCCACAAACTGTAAATAATGCACTCTTGTATCATTTCTGTATTTTGGTTATTACTAAAAATTGGAAATATACATATCCATACCCAAAGTTACATAATTTGCCTTAGTTGGAGGGGGCTATGTATCTATACAGTGTATGTGAACAGGAGTATATGGGTGTCTGCATTTCCAGAGGCTAGAGGAAGATAAAGACACTTGTAAGTTTCTGTTCAACTTATATGAAATATAAATTACAGTCAAATGGGAAATTATTTCAATTAAAAATATTTATTTACTATCATAGTACAGATATTATTTACAGCTGTTTACAAAGTGATCATGTTAACTACCCTATTGAGTTAATTATGGAGAAAGTCCAAACATTTCTCCTCCACTGCATTATTTATCATTGTCATTTTTTTAACAATTTGAATGTTTATCAGTTTTTGAAGAATTGTTTTCATCTTTTCATTTTAATATAGTTAGAATATGAGTACATTTTAAAAAATAAAGAAAATTCATTTCCAAGATTTGTAACTTATTCATAGCGAGTAACTACTTTGTCTTTTCTGTTATTCGGTATAGTGTTATTAATCCAAAAGCTACCAATATAGGTAATGATCAAAGCGTCCAAGCTGTAAGCCAGTTATCCAAGTTTAGCTTCCCTGTTACAAGTTCCATAACTAATACATCCATAACCTAAGAATAGACATACTTTGGGACTGGAGAGATGCATCAGTAGTTTACTCTATGGCTCTTTCAGAGAGCTAGTTCAGATGTTGACACAACTGGACTACTCATCACCTTTTGTAATTCCAATTCCAGGATTTCTTACTCCCTCTTCTGGGCTGGGTGGGCACTGTATGCCTATAGTACACATACAGACCTGCCTGCAAAACACTCAAAACATAAACAAATAAAATAGATTTTAAAAGAACAGACACAATTTGAAGAATACCTTTTTTGAAATCACTCTTTCTCATAAATGGTTGACATTCTCAGGTTTCAGTCCCAGGAACTATAGTTTAATTCTAACTTTTCTCTTGTTTTTCACATCCAAATATTTTCTACCCTCTACCATTTAATAAATATATCTAAAATAATCTCCCATTTTTTAAAATTTCATTGTTATGCCTTGGTCATATGTAACAATTTATTCTTTATATGAACCCTTCTGTGACTATACTTTCACCCTGTCAAACTTTTCTCCACATAGTATTTCAAATTTCCACAGATACAAAATATTTAATAAAAGGGATTACACAGTTTGTTATTTAAAATTGTTAAATTTTATTACATTCTTCTTCTCTATATCTAACTTTTTTGCTTTCAAAACTTTCATCTCATCTAAATTATGCATTGTAGCCATGCCCCATCTAATTGTATGCTGAATTATGATGTCTGTAATTCTAAAGCAATATATATTCAGCTGAAACTTTCGATTAAAATTTGAATTTTGATCTCTTCCTGAATTAAGAATAGCTGTCAGTCTGTTCTCTGGCACTTCCCTGCCATAACAGCTAGCTTCAAATTCAGATAAAAGCATGATCATGAGGGTGAACAATCTACACAGAATGAAGTGTTGCATAGTTTTGGTTCACGTTTCCAATACCTTACATGACATGGCCAATGCTTTATATGCAATGAGCTGTATTTAGAAGTTGTTGACATATGGTAAGTCAATGTAAGCATTTTTATTATGCTTAAGACAATCTGTAATACAGATTAAACACAAAAATTATATCAAATATATGAAATGGACATTATATATTCCAATTTTGATGAGATTATTGGGATTTAATTCTACCATAAGCTAAGGACCATCTATATAATTTTATACATGTAAATTTACAATCCTTTATGTGCAAGCTACATTGATGTCAATTCATATCCATATAAGGATACAATCTTTGTGTTCAAGATGACATCTTTAGCTTCTAGCACTGCTACTGATACCTGGCATCCGGTCATCTCATCATCTCACAAGAGTCCAATTAATATGGGTGAATGAATGAAAGAATGCTAGAATTATTACTTCATGTACACAGCTGATTCTGGACAGATCCTTCAGCATCATAGTATCATTTTGGAATTTTAACCTGACTCAGATTTATTGTGTTTTCCTAAAATATAATATGGCCTTACTCTCCTCCTGTACTCATAATTCGGTTTTGCTGTCCTTAACTCAGTCATTATTTATAAACCCAGTTTTAAACTTCAAAAGTTAAAGCTGAAACTTTTACCACAACATTCTAATAATTCAAACTTTCTATTTATTTCCTATTGTCTTAATAATTAATATATTCATATGTTTCATCATAGTTTCAAATTATCTTTTACTTCTCTTTGAAATGCACAGTGTGGCAGACTACTTCTTTGTGTTTTATGTAAACTCTGTACCCTTTGATACTAGAGAACATTGCAAGATCTGTTTTATTATTATTATTATTAATTATTAACCTAACATTTATTCCTCTATCAAGTTAAAATGTATTGCATTCTAAGATAATTGCTGAGGAGTTTTCCAGGTCCACTCCAGCATTATTTACATTTGACCTCTAATACTGAGTTTTTATTTTACTAAGTCACTGGTACTAACAAAAACAGAATTTTATCATATTATTTCAGTTCAGAGGCATTCATACAAGAAAAGGAATCTTCATATGGACTATTACATTTTGTGAGGATTTGGTTACAACTTTAATTTATTAAAACAACATTACAAATTAGAGGAGAGAGAATAAGTCATGGGAGGGTAGGAAAAGCTGTGTGTATAAAGAAAGGTAAAATTTTAAAAATTTGACTATTTGCATAAAATAATGTTTTGAAATTCTAGATCAGATGTATTTCCATGATTATTATTACAAATTCTATTAAATGATATATTCTGCACATCATGTATTGCACTAGATATTATATACACTGTGCTCGTTTTGATGAAAGCGAGAGAATGATAGTGTTTTTCTTTTCCTTTTGTTTCTGAAGAGGGTAAGTGTGGAGAGAGAACTTGATTTTTGGAGGGAGGGAAAGATACACTGTGGGAGTGCTGTTAAGTAAGCGACTGAAGGTAAGGCAATCAGCAATGTTGGGTGGGCAGATAGGTACTTCTAGGACAGTGTCTCTGATGAATATGTAAGTGATATCACCATTTGTGCGCTGGAATAATGGGTTTCCATTTAAAATGAAATTAAAATATAATGAAGCAAATGTGATGTCTGTCAAGTTCATTAAAATAAAGTCCTAAATTTATTCACACTTCTGCCTGTCTGATAAAATGCTGAACAGCAAGAGCAAGAGTGTGTTTGTATTTCTCATCCTATTTCTATAAAGAAACACATGTACATAGGTGTATATATGGATGGGAATTTATGTATGTATATATTCTGCTTAAATTAAGTCTGTGAAATTATATACTTATATGCATACAGTAACAATCAGCAAAACACTAGTTTTAATAAATTCAAGTAAGTGTGTTAAAGCCTATCTTCAGCTACTGATACAGTTCAATCATGTATGTAAATTAAGCTCTCATTTCTGGCCAACCATTTTACAAATGTTTATTTTATAGTCACATGAATATACTTATCCACATAATTTCAGAGCTAAATATACACAACAAAAATGTAATGTGACAGAAAACAATATTGCTATGGTTATTGCCAGACAAATATAAAAGGAAAAAAGACAAAACTGTATAGGGTGCTGTTTTTCTCATTTTTAAATATTTTCCTTGAATTTACTTTAAAATAATATTAGGTTTGTAGTCCAAAAATGCACATATAGTATTATTAGTATATCTAGTAGTTTAATGTTCTTTTGACTTATTAAATTTATTTGAAAACTCATATTAACAAAATTGGATCAAATTTGTTTAATTTTGCTTTCTCAAATAAGCAAATTTCTTGTCTCTGTTTATGCCATTGTGCACAGCACTGTGTCTCAAACTCAGATGGGAAGCCCTAATGAGTAAGCCAAAGAGCATTAATTCACAAGACTACAAAAATATGTCCCATTCATTTAAAAATCTTAGCCCCACTGTTTGCACATTAAATATGTGTGATGAAGACTTCCAGATGATCTCCAAGTTCATTTGTCCCATAATTTGAATGAGAGGGTCCGTGGGATCTCTACACCAAAGTGAGTTAGACAGATATGTCAGAAGACAGAAGAGTGCTTATTGTCTAAATTGTGTACCATGTAATGACTGTATGTTAACAAATCTGGTATCTATAGTAGATACTCTAACATCACTTCATATTTACCCTGATGTTCTTTTCATATCAATAGAGAATCTGGACTGTTTAACTTCTAGTCTATTGATTTCACATTATGTCTTTGGAGTAATGGAGACTGTTTGGAGGTGCTAAGGTTGTGCAGTTTTAGTTGACTTTTAGATTGTTGTTTGTGTGTCTTGATAGTGTCTGGCACTAGAGTTGACAGATTTGTCTCTCATAGAAATCTCTTTCCCCATCTTGTCATTGTCATTTCTTCATTATCTGCTCTGTCAAATTAATATCACAGTGACAATAATCTTAACATTGTCTAATTCTTTTTGTTTTGTCCCTTTATCCATGATGCCTCTTTTTTCTTTATCCACAGAATCCCAAAGTTATTATTCTTTAAAATTTATTTCTATCCAAATTAAGGAATGTACGTGATTAAAGTACTACTATCTCACTTCAGTAATAAAACATCTCACTTTGGATGTGTGTGTGTGTGTACGTGTGTGTGTGTGTGTGTGTGTGTGAGACACACACACGTACACACACATTCATATATATATATATATATATATATATATATATATATATATATGGGGCAATTAATTTGAAGGAGGGGCTAGGGTATATGAGACGGTTTGGAGGTTGGAAAGGAAATGGAGAAATGTTGTAATTATGTTCTAATCTCAAAAAATTAAAGAGTAAACAAAAACTCTCAATTTTAAGACTTTGCTCAAAACAATAGATAATGACTAAATTATCCTTATAAATTATCTCTACTTTTATGTTTACCTTATGATATTTTTACTACTTTATATTTATAAATTTAAAGACTCAATATCATGTTCATTCTGTATATACTTATATAAAGAAATAATTTTCAGTAAATTTACAATCTTAAGATTGATAAGGTATATATATATATATATAATTATGAAAAATTTGATGCTTATCTATAGAGTAATAAAAGTGACTTAGGTAGAGAATCTATATTTTCCAAGTAGAAATTTACTTAATATTTTAAATTTGTGTATTCATTTCTACAAACTCATGGACACATTCATTACATGCTCATAGGCATCTCTTTTTGTCTAGACGTCATGCCTCAGTGCACCTCTAAACTAATATTTAAAGGATATTTCTCAAGAGTAGAACAGGTACTTCTCACTTGTCTTATACTTGAAAGGAAATAAGACATGCTTTCTGAATAAATATGCTACTGAATGTTCTTTCTATGGAAATGAAAAGTTGTTTACTCTGGTTACTCATTAATAACGTTTTATAATAATGAAACTACAAGTATTTGATTAAAATGAAGGTAAAGCTGGGTGGTGGTGGCACATGCCTTTAACCCCAGCACTCGGGAAGCAGAGGCTGGTGGATCTCTGTGAGTTCGAGGCCAGCCTGGGCTACAGAGTGAGTTCTTTTATGTTTACCTTATGCAAGGGACTGAATTTGAGTGCTTTGGAAAAGGACTATGTGAACTTCACTATTTAACCGCCCCCCCCCCTTCAGCATCACCTCCTACCTGACACCCACAGAGTTTTCATTATTTATTTTCTTTTCAAAAATGAAAATAAGTAGATTGTTTGATACTGGCCACAGTCCTTGCATATGGTCTTCCCATAAACATACAATGTAAGTATGTAAAAATTCCTGACTAGTTTTCCCTGTAGCATATATCTCATTTATGCTTTTAATATCTCCATAATATTGAGACAGTTAACACAATTTCAATTATGACTCCGTTTTATGTAAGTTATTGCCAAATACTCTTTCTGCAGTGTTCAGGTCAAAGTGGTATTGCTGTCTTTATCATAAAAACAGGTTAGCACTACTGTATTAAATTCCAGCTTGTTCATCTGAGCCCAGGCAATCCATTTATTTTCATCTTTATTTTGTAGTGTGCTTTATAAACTAAAAACCACTTCTCCCATGAGTCTAATGTTACCCCCCAAATTTATATTAATCTCTTTTGTCTCACCTAAATTCCCTAATAATATTTCTTTCCAGCCTAGTTTCAATGAATTTTATATCTTCTTTTTCTCGCCCCACTCTTGTTTATCAGGTTTCATTGAATAACTTTAACTCATTCACACATAACAACACAACCTCGTGCCCTACTTGTTGCCTTCACTACCATTAAAATAATTTAGGGAAGAAATTATGACACGAATTGTAGAGATGATAGGTTTGGTCAGTACTGTGTTGTTTGTTTTTGAACTAATTGAACAAAATGATGGTTTAGTTGTGTTGTTTTTAATCTACTTATCTCATGAACTTTCCTGACAACAGCCCCATTGACCTCTACTGTCCTTCACAGCTCCGGTTATACTTCCTCCCCTTCCTGAACTGACTCTTCATAACTTTGTCCCTCACTGATGTTTTAACAGCTGCTCTGTGTGAATGGCTGTTCCTTAGCCCAGGCTGCAAAACGCTCACACAACAGTTCAGGTTTAGTAGGCTCAAAATCTTTTTGAGGAGGCAAAAAAAAAGCAATAGTGGATTTACATGAATGCCTGTCTACCAATTCTCATCTCTGAAGCTTAAAAATTGATTTTGATTTATTTCATACTGTTTTTGTTTTTGCATCTGATTCTCCTTGCTTTCATGCTGCCTGGGGAAGCCTGAACTCTTCTGTTCTGGCCCTGAGTTTAGTGCCTATTTTATTTTTTTCTTTTAAGGTACCTGTTGCTGTATGTAATTTCTAGGGTAAAGCACTGCTCCATTATTTTTTTAAAAAATCCCAGTAGTAGCTTCATGGTTTTCTTGTAACACTATTTATTTTCCACATCAGGATGCAAATATTATTTCAAAATAGCTGTAGTGCTAATGTGATTTTGTTGCTGCTTTAAATCCCATTTGTTCTGCATGTCTTATTAGTTTCTGCTTGTCTACACAACTGATCAGTCATAGGTTACACGTTAAGCAGGGCAAGACACTCATTCAAGTTTGCAATTATTAATGTAATTGTGTGTTCTTTTATTATAAAGGTTTTTCTTTTGTCTTGCTATTAAACATTAAAAAATTCAAAATACATCATATTTGTCTTAACTATATTAACAACAACAACAACAAAAACAAAAACACCCAAAAAAAAACAAAGGTGGGATTAATTTTTTTTCTGAATTTGGCAGATTAGGAACTGAATTAAATATTTTTGACTAGTCTTAATTTGTCTACAGAAGATATTCTTTAGGCATTACAATATATACTTGAAAAATGTATAGGAGAGAATCAAATTCTACATATATTTTTACTTTGTCATTTTAAGTACTTTTCCTAGATATACCAAGGTACAGGAAACACAGTGTGAAGATGCATGTTTTATATGTAAGACTTATCAAAGATAAGGAAATGTACAAAACTCTTTATCAGCTTTGATTTGAAGATCAGCATTTTAAGTGCTGTAATTCTAATACTTAGAAATTACACTATACAGTCATATCTAGTGCAAATTGTTTTTATTCAAACAAGGTAATTATAATGCTTTGTCAGACACAATTTATCCTAACTGCTGAAATGGTTTAGAAAATTCTCAGACTTAGAAAAAAGTATCACCCAGATTAATAACCAGTTAAATGCTATTTTATGTTGCTAGTGTGTAAATGTATTTCTAAATCCAGCATTTTTCAAAGTTCATACTTTTTGAAAATATATTAAATGTTTTCAGAATTACAAAATTACAGCTTGGAAATTTTGTTTTTCTATATTTGAATTTAGGTGTTATTAAGCAATACTCTAAATGTCTGGTTGCTTAGTTTTCTGGTATCTAGAAAAAAGCAATTATATACAACATAAATGATGTTTGAAATAAAACAATTGCTACTTTTGTGATATTCAGACACTTGGCTACCTACTTCTGACCACTGTTTTAAAACCACAAATGAAATCTTCGTAAGTTGTTCATGGCAATGGTCCCTTCATGCACTTAAGCTTGTCTTACTTTGAAGCCAGGCTTGGTGCAACAGCAGGAGACTGATGGTGTTATGTCCTGGATTTTTACCATCATGTTCTTGTGCAGAAACCATTACAACATTTGAAATACAAAAGATTTTAAAGTCATATGTTGTCTTCTCTACCTCTTTTTGATATTCATTATTATCTCTGTGTTATTTGAGGAAGCTCCTAAAATAAAGCATATCAAAACACAGAGATAATATGTTGTTTATCTTGCTATATTACAAGGAATTTAAGATTAATAAGGTAGAAGTCACTTCTGTTTATGATTATGGAGGAGATGAGATATACATCTAACGAAGCACTTACAATTTATTAAGGAAACTTTGATAGGAAACAGAGCAGTGACCACTAGACGTTTAAAGAAAATGTATGTTTTAAAGAATAGGGAGGGCAAATGGAAAGTACCATGGTAGCCAAAGAGAAACTTTTTAATAGAGAAAATTTTTCCATTCATTTTACACACAATCAAAGATCCCCCTCTTCCCTCCTCCCACCCACCCCCAGCCTCCCCCTCTCCACCCACCTCCCACTCCTCCCAGTGGGCTTTTTGGAGCCCACTACCTATCATGGGACACCTTGCTCAGCGTTAAGGCATGGGGAGGGGCTTGGACTTGCCTCTACTGGATGTGCCTCCCCATGGGAGGTCTTGCTTCTTGTGGAAAGAGAAACGTTTAAGCACAGCATTCAACAAATAGATCACCAAAGCTGGAGAAAACTGATTGTGTGTTATCAAGGTTTGTCATCACTCATAATTTGTATGCCTTTATGAAATAATGGAATTACAAAACATAAAAGAGGACTTGAGTTGACAATATAAACTTAGTTGCATAAGATACGAGTGGTAGGAACAGGGAAAAGAGAAGTAAAGATGGAGAAAAAAATAACTCAAAGATGTGAGAAACCAACTGAATATCACAAAAAAATGCAAAAAGAGATATCAACTGACATATTTTAGGTATGTTTTTCTTTTTTTATTATTAAGAAATTTTTATTCATTTAACATACCAATCACAGATCCTCCTTTTCCTGCCCCTGCTCCACCCCCAGCCTTCCCTCCCTAAACTACTCCCCCATTCCCTCCTACAACAAGGGAAAGCCTCCTATGGAGAGTCAGCAGAGGCTGATACATTCAGTTGAGGCAGGTCCAAGCACCTCCCTTGGCCTCAAGGCTGTGCAAGATGTCCCACCATAGCTAGTAGGCTCCAAAAAGCCAGCTCACGCACCAGGGATGGATCCTGGTGCTACTGCCAGGGGGACCCTTAAGGAGATCAAGCTACACAACTGTCTTGCTTATGCAGAGGGCCTAGTCTTCTCCCATGGAGGCTCCACAGGTGTTGGTCTAAATTTCATGAATTCTCACTAGTTTGGTTTGGTTGTCTCTGTAGATTTCCCCATCATGATATTGATGCCCCTTGTTCATGGAATCCCTCTTCTCTCTCTTTGACTGGCCTCCTGGAGCTTTGCCTGGTATTTGGCTGTAGCTAACAATGAGGACCCTAAGAGGGCCAAATGGATCACCCTGGGAAGGGGGAATAGATGAGATCTCCATGATTAAACTGTGGATGAGGGGGTAATGGAAGGTAGGGGATGGGGGATAAGAACATAAGGAAATGGGATGGTTGAGCTGGAACAGGGATGGAGTGGGAAAGCAATGAAAGAGATACCATGATGTCTCCCTCTATCATGGTATCTCTTTCATTGGGGAGACATCATGGGGATAAGGAGAAACTGGGCACTAGGGAAGTCCCAGGATGAACACAGCTTAGACTGCTAGCAATAGAGGAGAGGGTACTCGAACTGGCTTACCCCAGTAATCAGATCAGTGAACACCCTAACTGTCATCATAGAGCCTTTCTCCAGGAACTGATGGAAGCAGATGCAGAGATCCACAGTCAAACACCAGGCTGAGCTCTAGATATGATTTTCTTAATATGAGTCTATTTCTTTTCTTATTTGTTTTGTTATTCAAGAAATAGTATCCTATGATATGGTACAATATTACTTTGAAGTACTGATCTCAAGACAGGATCCTATATGAGTCAACCAAGTTTCTGTGAATGCAAGCATGTACCATTGTGCCTGGCATTAAAACACTTAAATAACAGTTGTTAAAGTATAGGAATGCTTGTAGGAGATAGGGTAAGAACATAGAGAAACAGTGGTTTATTATTCTATTTCATAGAATAAATACTAAGTGTATTTGATCTTTGTATGTTTTGGAAATAAAAGGAAAAATGAAAAGATGCAATCTGCCAATATGTACATTGAAAATGTTCAATATTACTAATAATTAAGAATATAAAGACCTAAGGAAGCTATGCATTGTAATGCATACATATGACAAAAGAACACTGAATACTAGTTGGCTTAGAAAGGACTAAATCACAGGCTACTCTAGGCTGCTTAGTTACTGTATCAAGATCACACTGGAGAATACTGAGACATCCTGTGTATAAAAAAAAGAATAAGTGAATGAATGAATGAATATACAGATTAAACTCACAATGAGATAACTGTTTATGCCTTGAGATTACAATTATAATGTAAACAGATAACAGATAGTGTTGGGGAAGATGTAGGGAAACATAAACTCGAGTCTCATTCACTAGCATAATGTGAAAAGAGTATATTCTCCCTGGAAAACAGCATCAGAGTTACAAAAATATTTAAATACATAATTATAAAATAACCCAACAATTCTACTTCTGAGGATAGATGCCAAAAAATAGCAAGTAGGGAGTCAGAAATACATTCATACACTCATGAACTTGGATTATTATGCAAATAACAAAACTTTGGGAACAACCCAAATATCCCTCAAGGATTTACTAAAAGTGCAATGCAATCTTAATAACAATTAAGCTTTACACCTGTTACCACATGGATGAATCTTAAATATATTATGTTAAGCAAAATAAGGCAACCATAAATGTACAAATGTGTGACACTTCTCACATAAGGTACCAATTATAGTGTAATTTATTTAGTTAGAATGCAGACTATTATTTTAAGGGTCAGTGGGAGTACAAAAAATTTAAGTACGGATGAAAAGCTTTTAGAGATGAATAGTGGGAGGGACTATACAACTCATGAATTGCTTCATGTCAATGAAGTTTGCACTTAGAAATGGCCAAATGGTAAACTCAATATCATACATTTTGTCACAATAAAACGTCAAGAAATTTAAAAGTCAGTTTAAAATTATGTAAACAGGAAAAACATAGTAATCTTGAGTTCAAAAGACAAATATAGTTTTAAAGAGAATGGTATTGTAAACATCTATTTGCACACTACAGAGAGAGAGAGAGAGAGAGAGAGAGAGAGAGAGAGAAAGAGAGAGAGAGAGAGAGAGAAAGAGAGGTGAGTGTTATGTATCTAGAAGGAATCAAGTCAGAACGAAGAATGCATTAGTTTGAGTCTTGCCTTTTATTAGAGTTCCTAAGACATAGTGATATAATTAACTGAGACCCAGAGACACAGATTAAGAATTATGGCAAGAGGCAGGTGGGACTATAAGAGCAATATCAGGTGGGTGACAGCCTGAATTTGATCCCTGGAAGCTGCATGATATGTGGAGAGGCAGTTCCCTCAAGTTGTTCTCTGACATCTTTATTCATGACTTATACATACAAATACACAAAGAATAGAATTATTCCAATCATTCAAATGCATGGTTACTTTAGGATATTGTTACCAGATCTAGTATATATAATCATGGCAATGTTGATTTTATTTTTAAGTTCATTATTCATAAATAGTTTTTAATACTATAGAGAAATATGCTAGAACTTTGGACAGTGATTCACAGAAGAAAAAATATATGAATCAAGTTTTATAAATAAAAACAACAAAAATCCCTGAAATCCTAATACTTTTGTGCAAACAAATAATTCATTAGGCTACCATAACCAAATGTTTTTTCCCAAATTTGGCATCAACATTGTGGATGATTTTTTTTATCTTCAATATCTAAGATATCTTTATAATTTTTTTTCTAATAATAAAAGAACTGTCCTCAGTGCATGAGCCGGCTGTTTGGAACCTGGGGCTTATACAGGGACACTTGACTCAGCCTGAACTGAATCTACCAGGTTGAACTCAATCCCCGGGGGAGTCTTTGCCCTGGAGGAGATGGGAATGGGGGGGTGGGCTGGAGGGAAGGCGAGGGGGTGGCAGGAGGGTGGAGGACAAGGGAATCCGTGGCCGATATGTAAAATTAAATTAAATTATAAAATAAAATTAAAAAAACATTACAGAGTGAATGAGGTTCATAAAGTTGCAATTACTACCTTTGTGGCTCAAATCTCATTACTTTAAAAGTTGTATCCACACCATGTGAAGGCTGAAAAATAATAGACTAAAAAATTAAGATTCCAGTGGATTTTTTACTTGAAACCTGTGGCCATGAATTCACTGAGCCTATTAGGTGAATCCTAGTGTGATTATGTAGAAAAAATAATTGCAAATTGGAGTGTCACTCTGAACACAATAGCATCACTTAAAATTTCTTTTCTTATTGTGAGCTTGTAAACCCTAAATAATTCGGATTTCCAGGAAAATCAGGTAATTTGTAAATTACTTCAAATGTACATACAATTTTCAGATAAATGCCATTCACATGGAGTACTATGATTGTTTCACATATATGTTCAGAACATCATTTATCATGAATGTTCGTATAATAAATCATCTTAATAGCATATTTATGACTATATGCATAACTGTTTTGTCAATATTGATTACCATATTTTTATAAAATATATTTCCTATTTCTGAAAGTTTTGAGGTTCTGTCTTTGTTTTTAAATGACAACTCTTTATAAAAATAGGTACCCAACCCTTGGACCATCTTGTTTACTTAACAATACAGTAGAAGTTGGTGGCAGACTTCCATTAATACATTGTATATGAGATGCTGAGAAAAGTCAAGATTTTATTGACAAGGAATTTAATAGTTTTCACTCACATGCAGGTTTTCTTTATGTTGCCCAGAGATTAGAATTTAGATATTTTAATGAAATAATTGAAAAGGAAAAAAAGCATGAGACCAAATGTCTGATAATTCCTTCAACCCCCCCCCCCTTTCCTTTTTACCAGATCTATACAAATAGCTGTTATTCCATAGGACACATGGTGGTGTTTGAGGCAGTTTTGATGGTACCAGAATTCTTCTTTCTTTTACCTCATTTCACAGCTCAACATATATCTTAGTTATCTCAAGAAAGAGTCACAAAACTCTCATTTCTTAACCTGATGGTTAAGGTACTTTATAATTGTCAATCCTTTATTCAAGTATATATACTGCTCTAAAATCAAGAATGGCACATAAACTAGGGAAATCTAGAAATTAATTTTGATGGGAAGCAATGTTAAAGTGGACAACGACTCCTATACAAAGTGTTTTATAAGGCAATTCATATATTTGAAATAGAGTCGATAGGGGAGCAATTTTTTGTCATGTAAGAAGAATTAATAAGTCGTGCTTTGCTTCAAACAATGGCAAGGGCAGACTGTCAAAATAATGATACAGTTAAGATAATTCAAAGATTTTTCTACTTTGTTTTATTTGAAACACAAACACATGCCTTCTTAGCAAAAAAAAAAAGTACATTCATCTGCACTGAGGTATGGGTGCTAATTACACACCTCATTATTTTGGTAGCACAACACTAAGAGCAGAAAGATATCACAGGAAGGCAAAAGAAGAAATACCTAAAAGATTTTTATTTTTGGAAAGCTTTTTATAATGTCCCATATGGTGTGGTGTGTCTCCTTCAAGCTAACAAAGGATGATGGGTAAGCTAGGCACCATATGGGTATTATTTATAAATATCAATCATAATTTTCCATATTTTCTAGAAATCTCTAGATGAAATGCATATTGTTTATGTTGTAAATGTGTCTTTGTTGTCTTTATTATTCTATTTGTTTTCCAAATTGCTTATGAATGAATCGATTTTTTTGTTTGTGTGTGTGTGTGTGTGTGTGTGTGTGTGTGTGTGATTGTGTGCCTCATGAGATCACTATTGCAGAGAAATAATACAAAATAATACAATTAGTAGGGACAGTTACTATTTCAAGGAGACTGCCTTCCTTTGTCTGGACATTTCAATATTAATATTATGAATTTCTCACCTTATACTTGCTTTTATTTTTAATTAATATAGAGAAACTTTATTTTGAATTCAGATCATAGTGAATTTCATCTGTGAGAATAGTCACTTGGAGAAATATAATAATATCTATCGTTACGGTAGAATGTGGTTTATTTGACAAGGTACATGTAAAGCTAAATCATTTTGGTAAAATCGGAAACTATACAAGGAGATCAGAGAAAAATTGTGTTTATTGAAAAGTAATCCAGCCTATAAGGAATGTAATCATGTGTAAATCTTATCCTTGTTAGTTTTCCATTATATTTTAATCTTGTTTTGAAAGAAAAAATAATTCGTATTACCTGAAACAGTCTAAAAGTTTGCTCTAAATATAGTCAAGAAAACAAATATTTGATTAATTTTAACTTTTTTGCTTTACTTTTTAACAGATCCCATGGTAGAAACTGAACTTCTTTTATTGCAGCTTTTATAGTTTTTATGTTACATTTATTCTGCTTAATGTTTATATTCCTATAATAGCTTCACTATTTTAATATCAATGTTCATTAATAATACAACAGATATCAATCTTAATATCATTCAAATAAACAATGATACTAGTTAAATTAGTTTTTATCTTTCCCTGGAAATAGGGAAACTAAATTGAGAGATGGCCTCCATCAGACTTGTCTTTAGGGCCATTTTCTTGAAAAATGAATGATGTGAAAGTGTCCAGCCCATCATGGGCCGTGCCCACTGAGAGCAGGTGTTTGTATAAGGAAGCAAGCGGAGTAAGCCATTAAGTAGCATTGCTCCACGGTCTCCACTTCTGATCTGCTTCAAGGTTCCTTTCTTGAGTTTCTGCCTGGATCTCTTGTAGGTGCATAGTAAGTCAGGATATAAAATAAATCTCTTCCTTGGCTAGGTACTTTTTGTCAATGAATTTATCATGGTACAGAAAAGCTAAGTAATATAATACTAAAGCAATTTGATTCATAAACTTCATATATTTTAAAGCTGACTTATTTTGTTAGCCCAATTATGCTATTAAAACTTATTTCAGGTGAGGTCAGTCTTCCAGAATTCTCTCCACTGTGGAGATAACAGAGGGAAACAAGTGCATTTAACATTTTAAAATTATTTTCATTTTAGGTCATTACTATTTTATTATATGTCTGTTTCAATAATTTCAGACTTTCAATTGTGATAAATAATACGCAGTGCTATGAGAAAAGACCAAAGTTAAATCTCAAACATTTGGAGTGTTTTCAGCTCCAACTAAGCTGCTAAATAATTAAGCTTGATATGTACAAAGAAAGATGTCAGTAGTATGTTTTTGAAAAAAAAATTCTCTCACGTCCCACCACAGTTAGGGTTTTGGGTTTAGCTCCTCAGGAAGTTTGTGTTTAGCTCATCAGGAGGAGTGGAGGAGGCGAGAACAATGATTAATGACCATGGGAAGGCACAGCCCCAAACCGATGGATCAGTGTATGAAATGTGAAGATGGTATCTATTGAACAAAAAAAGAGGAGAAACCTTGGAGTAGTTTGTTGTGAATCAGGAAATGTTAAGTTCCCCCAAGCAGTAAGTAACAGGTTCTCTGGTCTTGTACCCTGAACCTGGTGTATTAATAAATTAAGTCATAGATGCATACTGTCTTCAAAGATGAATTCTGGACTTGAGCATCACTGGAACAGTAATCATCCAGGGCAGACAAGGCTCCCAAATTTTTCCCTCTGAAAATAACCTGGGTATTTATGATGAATTGGCTTTTACATTGTGGAATTGTAGTGCTTGTTGTTGGTAATTGGCCTACGCAGTTCAGAGAGCAAAAAGTGCTCCTGTGAGATAAATTTATGTTAAAAATCCTGCTCTCCCACCTATTAACTGTGTGCTCCCAGACAAATACTTTAACCTTTCCAAGATTCTGTTCTCTAATTTATGAGACCAGGATTAAAATTATTGTCGGTTAGTATACTGCCAGACATACAAAGACACACCACCCTTATTGTATGACTGTGCATTATGCTTAGTTAGAAATGGACTAGGTGGAATCTAGATCCTGGATCATATATAGAAATGTTCACATGGAAGATATTCAAATGATGAGATTCACAGATCTATGGTGGAACATTTTACACATGGACCCTTTCACTACTTTTAAACATTCTGCAAGTTCTTGATGGGTCTTAAATGTTATTTCATTTGTACCTACCTCGAACACTTAAAATTTCAAATGGAGTACATCCAAGGATAGATTAATAACTAGTTCTCATCTGATAAATTTCTACTTCTTCTTTTACTCCTTGAATTCTTTTTTTATTATTTTGCCCTACTTTCTTGTACCCTTCAAGCTCTGATCTACCTATTCTGGTAAGTGACAGTCAATCTGAGGAAGAAAATGCTTGCAGTTAATAAGCAGAATTTAAAAATGACCCTTGAGAGCAGCAGATGAATTGCTAATTAGAATTATCGCTGTTGCCCTGATAATTTTGTTCTAAGGTCTGAATGATGTCAGGACATTAAAAGTAGAAAGTTCATTAATGTTTTTAATGCATATCTATTATTTATGAAGCAAATGTGAGCTGGGAGACTAGATGGGAAAGCAGCACATAGATCTCTTTGTCTATCTTCCAAGTTGGTGATTCCTTCAACTTTGCCTTAATCTATTTTCTTCAGTAATACAGATCAGGGTCAAGATTTGAATCTGAACCTAAGTGTGCAACCATCGTGTGCTCTTGAAAATGTTGAATGTCCTCCACTTGATACATTATTTTCATTTGTATGTGAGATTATAATGTAACTTTATTAATTTTCCCTTCATGTTCCTTCCCCCAAACCTTCCCATCACTCCTTGATGTCTTTCAAAATCATAGCTCATTTTTCATTAATTAATAAACTTTTTCATTAATGAAAAGGAAATGATGTTGTTGCATTCAAACATATCTGAATATTACCTGCTGTTTGTTTAATGTTACTTGTATGTAACTAGTTTATTTTTTTTTTCCAAAACATGACTAAACTTCAAGTTTCTGATACCAAAGGTGTACTGATCTTCATAATCACTCATAGAGAATATATAGATGTAAGAAGACTAATTAAATAGGAAATCATGCAAACATGAGAAGTGAGTAGGATACTGGAAACATATTTAAAGATCTGAATGTGATGGTGCGTGCTTGGTGGGAGACACATGGATCCCTGGGCCTGGCCAGCTAGCCAGCCTAGACTACTATGGAAGCTTCCCTCAGAAACCCTGTGTTCTAAAACAGGTGGATGGTACCTAAGACACCCAAGGTTGACCTCTGACCTAAAAACAGGCACACTAATGAAATAATTCTTAATATAATATGGGTCTAAATTAGAGAATGAATTGAAAAAAAAATAATAAAATAATTTTCATCACTAAACTTATGATCTTGCTTGAGGCATTATTTACTTATGTTTGTTAAAATATGAGCATTTTAAGAAACACATAGCTACAGATACACAATTTTTAAAGATTAACTTATTTTTTATTTTATTTTATAATTTAATTTGATTTTACATATCAGCCACAGATTCCCTTGTTCTCCCCCCTCCTGTGCCCCTCCCACCTTCCCTCCAGCCCACCCTCCATTCCCATCTCCTCCAGGGCAAAGACTCCCCTGAAGACTGAGTTCAACTTGGTAGATTCATTCTAGGCAGATCCAGTCCACTCCTCCCAGGCTGAGCCAAGTGTCCCTGTATAAGCCCCAGGTTCCAAACAGCCAGCTCATGCACTGAGGGCAGACAGGTTCTGGTCCCACTGCCTGGATGCCTCCCAAACAGATCAAGCTAATTAACTGTCTCAATTATCCAAAGGGCCTGATCCAGTTGGGGGCTCCTCAGCTATTGGTTCATAGTTCATGTGTTTCCATTCGTTTGGCTATTTGTCCCTGTGCTTTTTCCAATCTTGGTCTCAACAATTCTCACTCATACAAACCCTCCTCTTTTTTGTCAATTGGACTCGTGGAGCTCAACCTGGGGCCTGGCTATGGATCTCTGCATCCATCCAGTTCCCTCAGTCATTGGATGAGGTTTCTAGCATGACAGTTAGGGTATTTGGCCATCCTATCACCAAAGTAGGTCAGTTCGGGCTGTCTCTCGACCATTGCCAGTAGTCTATTGTGGAGGTATCTTTGTGGATTTCTGTGGACCTCTCTAGCACTTTGCTTCTTCCTATTCTCATGTGGTCTTCATTTACAATGGTCTCCTATTCCTTGTTTTCCCTCTGTGTTCTTGATCCAGCTGAGATCTTCCACTCCCCTAAGCTCTCTCTCTCAACCCTTGCCCTTCATTACCCCTACTCACGTCCAGGTTGTTCATGTAGATCTCATCCATTTCTCTTGCAAATTATGGCAGATATGAGGTCACAATTACGTTTTCGGAAATAAGAAAGAATGCTTTAAAATATATACAAATGAAAGGAAGCTCAATAAATGTCAGCCCGGGAAGAAAAGCCAAATTGCTCCTAAGTCTGAATATTGCTAACTTAATTAAAACTCAATTAACATTGTTATTGTGTAACTAATGGCTTGAAAATGGTAATGTCATAAGTCATCAATTATAGATTAGTGTGAAAGAGAGTAGGTACTACAGACTAGAATGTCACACTAAGCCTCAGGGTGCCTTTAAAAAATACATTTGTCTGAATTATATTTGTCAGATTATAGCATGGCATTGTATTTGATTAAAACTGACAAACATAATGTATCTAATGAATTACTTTCCACCAAAAAGATGTTTGTAGAGTGTCAATAGAGATAATTTTTTACCCATATGTATCTTTTTAATTAATTTCTTTATTATGAGTTTTGATAATTTTTCAAGGAGAAAATTTGAGCTACAAGACCTCCAATTGTGGTTTTCCTTATTTTTCTCCTGTCTGTGAGGTTAATGACTATATTTTACATTCTTAAGAATATTATTTATGAGGCCGGGCGTGGTGGCGCACGCCTTTAATCCCAGCACTCGGGAGGCAGAGGCAGGCGGATCTTTGTGAGTTCGAGGCCAGCCTGGGCTACCAAGTGAGCTCCAGGAAAGGCGCAAAGCTACACAGAGAAACCCTGTCTCGAAAAAACCAAAAAAAAAAAAGAATATTATTTATGTATTCTGGCATGATTCTTGATTTGTCTTCTTCTAATGAACATTTTAGATAGCTTCATGGTTCAAAATCTGCTATTCTCATTTCAAATTGTTTCTGTTCCCTTCTACATCGGTCTGTGTTTCATCTTTTGATCCCTGACCAGGATTCTCTTTTAAGAATGCACACATCTCTCTTTCCTAAAAAATCCAATCTCTGTATTTGAAATTTTGACATTTTGACTCTTTTCTTCTATAAATTATGAATTTTCAATGGTTAAATATTAACCTATTTAGATCTGAATTTCTCTAGTGTTATTATGTACCCATGAAATTAGGAAGTATATTAAGATGAAACTATACATTGGAATATATTGCTTAAAAATTCATTATAATACAAAAGTTTATATTCTATATTACTACCTTTATTTGAAATGTTGAAACACTATGAAGGCATTTGTTTGCTTGAATGAAAAGAACCCCAGCTTTGTCTTGTAGATATATAATCTGTTTAGTAGAGAGTGTTCATAATTGCTGTCCATGATGGTTCACATGGGCAATAAACAGGATTCAGGAGCTTGAGGCAGGAGGATTAAAAGTTAAGTCCTAAATGTGGAACAGAATGAAAATGTCTAAAAAGCAGATGACCAATCAGCCAACAAACAAAAACAGAAACTCCTAATGTTTAGTTGTTTAAAGTATAGAGATCACTTGACACAATCAGAATAGTCATTCTTTTATATAAAACAAACCAATTTATACCAATAGTGTTTTGTTAGTTCAATTGCCTTAATTTTTTCGATTTCACTATTATTTCTCTGAGAGGTTAAGTTAGTTTGATTGTTTACTTAAGCTTGATGCATTTGAGCTGAGAGGCATCCTGGGGCAGCCACATAGCTGTGTAAGATGGATGGCCCTGCGTCTCCGGAAATCTCAGCTGGGAACAGCCACTTGACAAATCTTTATGGTAATAAACAGACAATTCTACTGAAACATACTGTGAAGCAAATTCCAAAGTGATTTTTCTGGGAAGGTGTTTAAAGCCCTTGGAAAAGTCATCCCCTAGAATTCAGAGGTACTTCGACATGCAAATAGCACACTTGAGACAAGGGGACACCTGTTGTTCGGCTTGATTATGGCTTTAGGCCTCAATTTCAGGTAAATGAGAGAATGGATGAAGAAGAAGAAAAAAGATTTTCTTTTTGATGGGTTTGTCCCTCAGGGGAATAGAGCCCAGGGAGAAAGCTAGGTAGTACCCATTCATAATGCCTTCCTGGTCTTGAGTAATTACAAACCACTTACCATCCTTTGGAGATGTGGGGAAGTTACACCATGTTTCCTGTTTTACATAGCTGTCATATTGACAAAGAAAATTTAATAGGTGATTACTATGGGAAAATCATCCATTACACTTCCACTGTCTGAGTGTTTTTTATTTTGTATTTTATTTTTTGCATGTGCATCTAACATTACCTATACTATGATAAGATGATAAATTTGCCTGTCAGTTGAGAATAGTTTTAAAATGAAGAGCCATGTCTACTCATAAGACTTTGTGCATGGCCATGATTGAAAATGTCTGATAATCAATAAATGCTTACCAAACTGATTTTATTATATAAACCTAAACAAAGATCATCATGCTTTTCTTCTTCTAAAAGAAAAAAAAATAGAAAGAAAACTTGATCAAGTCAAATGATACTGAACTGTTTGGATTGATGCATTTATTTTTCAAGGCTTCATTTTACTGACTGTCTTGGAATAAAATTTAGAAAAAAAATCATATCTAAAGGAGAGAGGATTTCTTGTCAGTAATTTAAAGGTCATATCCATTTACTTGATGCAGTCCTTATGTTTATTAGTGATCATAAAATTTATGTTTGAAAATATTTAATTACATTATTGCTTTTAGTGGTGCACAGTGTGTTTAATATCACTTATTTATCTTAATCTTAAAAGGTCAAATATAACAACCTCTATGACAAGTAACACTTACAAATTTATGACTCCCAAAGTGATGTGATTGTTTTCTGAAGAAATCGTTCTGTTTTTATAAGTCAAAGTGACCAAAGTAATTACAAACAGGAATTTAAGTATTTAAAAAATAACATACATGTATTATGGATTTGGTAGGAAGACTTTTACCTAAAACAATGGAAAATACCCTATATAACATTTTCAATTTAGTACGGTTACTGATAGACAGCATTTATTCATATTTATATGAAGAAATACACAAAAATTTTATATACAAGCACACAAAATACATGAATAGTACACAAATACACACACGTGTGTGTATTTATATATATTATATATATTAACATATACAGAAAAATTCAGTCCCTTAATACTGTTTTCAATCTTTTGGGAGACTGACCTCATATAATTCTATAATATTATTAGAATTCCAATACAATTATTTTGATAGATACATTTTGCAAAGACACAATCAATGTGAAATTTATACCAAAATTGAATAGGTAATGAAGACTATTCAAAAGAGTTGCCACAGGAAAGAGAAGCCATATTTAAATTTGAATCTGGGGCATATTGATATGTTCTATACCTTTTCAAGTATTTTTTCCTCTGTCCTTAAGCCACCAGTGCTTGTTAACTGGAGTTCACCTGACTTAGGGTCCCACTTTTCTGTTGCCTGGAAGAAAGGGGACTAGTTTCTAAGATGATTACATTTCAGAGAAAGTCTATTAGGTCTTTAAGAAAGACATTCTACCCTTGTATTATGGTTATATTTAAAGAAAACATGCATAAATCTCAAAAAACAATAAAAAAGTTGAAATTAAATGTTTTCTTTTTTTCTTTCTTTTTCGTTTTTTTTTTAATTAAATGTGAGAAAAGAGAGGTCAGAGCCTCAAGTCAGGAGAAAGCTTGCATAAACTGAAGCTCTGGAAGTAGATAAGATTTCTTAGTCAATGAGACTATTGAAATACTCAAATTCCCTCAGAAACTTTTATTTTCAAATCTGGCAGATTGTAGCAGAACTCAAAACCTTGGGTGGGAGGAAAGAAAGATAATGCATAGATTTATATTTAGATTAATGAAAAATGGTAGCTGAATATTTTCTGTAAGTTTCTATGTTTAATTTTCAAGAAATGTATACAAGTGACATCCTAGTGGACATGACAAGGAATTTTGGAGGGAAGAACACATTCAAGAATGTAGATGCTGGTGAGCTGCTGCATCACTTTGCCTAGAAAACTGACTGTGTGTTGGTGGCAGATTTACTGTGGAACAATATTTTGTACTTTAGACACAAGAGATCAAAGTGACAGAAAGAAAATGTACTTGATTGACAGGGATGACTTGTGTTTTTTAAAGCCTCTTCTCTTTTTAAACTCCTTAAAAGTGTATTTCACTACAAGCTTATACAACTGTTAAAGGAAAATATAATATTGTAAATTTAAGGCTAAAATTCCTAATCATCTTTATACTTTTTTGTGAATGAGAGAGGGATACTGAATCACTGTTGGTCAATTAAACATATGTGGGGCAGCAATTAAAAACAAAACAGCTTTAACAATTGTTTTAAAATTATTCTTTTAATACAGATACATTAAACTTTAACTTATCACTCTCCTTAAAAACACTCAGTAAGTTTAGAGTAAGAAGTATTTTACAGTGTCCAAAATTTAAATCTCTTTCTCTCCACCTAGGAAATAATCCATAAATAAAAATGCCGTTTTATTTGTGGTAGGAAAGTTATACGAGCTACAGGTGGATGCCCTTACTAAAGCATTTGCCCAAAATGCATATGGCCTTGTTTTAAATCTGCAGGGCAGTCAGGAGAACAAGGGGAGGAGAAGAGAAGAGAGGGAAGGGAGAGAAGAGAGAGAATTATACATCATGTATGGTATCTATTTATATTGTCTGACATTCTAGGTATACACAGAGGAAGGTGATGCATTTACATCAGAGTTATAAAACACAGTGGATGCTGGCAGAAGCTATCAATGAAGTAAAGAGAAATAATCAACATTTACTATATGGCATTTGTGTGTATAGACACTAATTTTCCATAACTTTACTTTGTTAAGAGTTTTACTGAGTTATATAAAATATTTCCCTTGAGATTATAAAAGGCAAAGTAATTTGCTTTTTGTTATTTTTTTCCACTTAAACAAGGTCTCACTTATGTAGACCAAGATTGCCTTGAAATCACAGTGTCCACTTACGTTTATTCCCTAGAGCACAGGGAATGAAGTTGTACAACACCATAAGTGGTTATACATTAATTTTGTAAGTCAAAATTGTACCATTACTATTTGGGAGTTTCAGTTTAGGGAATACTGAGAGGGATAGATCTAAAATTTTAGTGAATAGAATGTAACAGAAAGCAAATTAAGAGAAAAGTTTTTCATATTTTAAATTCTAAGTCCAAGAGGAAGGATGGGAGTTTGATAAGGGGCTAACTAGTGAATATTAAAAAAAATGAAAATTAGAAAACATCTCCTGTCGTGGGGTTTCTTGTGTGCCTTTTATGTTTTGATTTTAATGTTTTTTATGGTTCACATTATGTAGCAATTTTCATCCCCTCAGTTATCTGATTTTGTATTACCTATAGCTTACAGAGTTAAGTTTAAACCATGATTGCCACATTAAATTTTCTTTAGTTTTCCGTAATATTATAATATGAAATATCATCATTTATTATGAAAAATTACTTTTGTTTTTTTTGGTTTTTCAAGATAGGGTTTCTCCGTTTAGTTTTGGTGCCTGTCCTCATCTCGCTCTGTAGACCAGGCTGGATTCAAACTCACAGAGATCCACCTGGCTCTGCCTCCCAAGTGTGGTATTAAAAGCATGTGCCACCACTGCCCAGCAAAAAAGTTACATTTTTACTAGTATAGTCAATACAAGCAAAAAAGAGTTATAATATTTTTTATTATTTATACTAGTCCCCAATCTGTTATTTTTAGATGCTAAATCATATAGGTGTCAGGTATTCTCTTAACTTCTTTTATCTAGTGTAGCGAAAAACACCTGGTTCAAGAATTTAAAACTCATTTCATTATGCAAATTGATACATAGTATGTGAATGCACTGCTTATTATTTAGATAGTAAATATCGGTCAAGACTATTATGTTTCATTATATAACACACAGGTAGATTCTGAGAACATTATAAAATTGATTTTCAGTAGATCCATGATGTTATTAATTATATGGATTATTAACATTTCTCTACCTTTAAAAGTAGGATAATAGTGGTATTCAGCTCTTGAAACCCATTTCCAATGTACATTATATCATAGAAAGGCTGCCATATGCAATACATAAATTATATTTGTTAAATTTATTTTGATTGTAGCATGATTCAATGTATGACATGGGCCAACTGAAATGAGGCATATTTGAAAAATTAAAATCATGTGCATTTCATAAGGAATTTGCTTCACATAAGATCATTGTAAGCTACTAAATGTTTTAAATAAAAGCTATTGTGTGTATGTAAGAAATGTTGAGAATTGTTTCTGTGAAGGGTCTAGAGTCGAAACTTTCAACTAGAATGAAAGAATCATGTCAGATGTTTAGCTACTCATATTTATGGTAGGAACATAGCTAGGAGAGAGAGAAGGCATGTTGAAAGTGAGATTCACTTTAAAAAGTCTAAAGTCATAGATCTAAATTTCCTATGAACGCAATTATTTACATACAATTATTGGACTAAATTGAGCTAAACATCTTCCTTTATAAAATGCCCTTGTGTTTGACATAGTCTTACTGTGATTTTATCTTCAAATTAATCATCGTAACTCGTTTAGACCCATTCCCAGACATATTTCTGGGCTCTGTATACACTTTAAGGTCTGTGCAGACCTTACCTATCTTCTTGTTGTGGATATTGTTTTGTATAAATAAAACACTGATTGGCCAGTAGTTAGACAGGAAATATAGGCAGGACAAGCAAAAAAAATAATTCTGGGAAGTGGAAGGCTGAGGTGGGGAGAGACCTGTCAGCTACCGCCATGACAAACAAGATGGAAGGTACCAGAAAGCCACGAGCCACGTGGCAACTTATAGATTAATAGAAATGGGTTAATTTAAGATAGAAGAAGTAGATAACAAGAAGCCTGCCATGGCCATGCAGTTTATAAGTAATATAAGCGTCTGAGTGATTATTTTATATGTGGGTTGTGGGACTGTGGGGGCTTGGTGGGACCTGAGAGAAGCTCTCCAGCTACATCTCCTACCATGTTTATACATGTAAACTGTGTTTCAAAAACTTACTCAGCACTAATTTGTTATCATAACTATTCCTGATCTTTTAAAGTTCTTCCAAATGTGGTCAGATGCGATCTATGGATATATTGATATTTCTACTATCTGATAGATTGTGGCTAATTGAATATGAGTATTTAAATTTTGTTTAATTAGCTACAATTGGATGAAATAAAAACTTCCCTATTCACTCTAATCTCATTTCTAGACATAAAGTTTTATATGCGGTTGGTGATTCCTGTGGCATGTACAGGTATGGCATGCTCCAACATTACAGGAACTCATTTTTATTGAATAATACAATTGATTTTTAATATAAATGCTTGCCTAAGTTATTCACAGTGCCATCGCATAATCAAAGTTGAAAACAGATTTCACATTTTTTTAAAAAAATAAGTAACATTTTCCCTCTTGAATCTGCTGTCCAAGTACCATAGGCCATCTAAAATACCCAGTGCTCTATCTCCTACTTTTTTCTGTCATAAGTGCTGCAACATGATTCAGGAAAGAGTTCAGCCAGTTTCATTTATAAAGGGAAGATAATTAGGAGCTCCAGAAGTTACATCTAATTCTTGGATTTAAAAGCTATGCATCTAGATTTCTCTATGTAGTGTTAATATTTAATGATGTTCCTTAAAATATCTGTATCGTTTAGGATGTCTCACAAGCTTAGCAGCACTAGTTAATAAGGTATGTAAGCAAAGTAGATTTAATTCAGGCCTTAATGGTCTTAAGAGTATTCTTGGAAACCTCGTGACTAGCCAGAAACAGATGGCATTGTTTAGCTACATCACTTGCACGTCACAAATATGTACTGCTGTCTTTCTCTTCCACTTTTCTTGTATGTTAATTTGGAATTAGAATCCAAAAAGATGTAAGATCTGAAGGTCAATTAAATGAACACTTTAAGGATAAAACAAATACTTTATCAAGGAGGTACAGTAGGAAAAAAGTGTTCCTACTGTAAAAATGACAGCAAAAACTTAAATATCACTTTATAATATGCATATTTTTGTTTTGGTGGGAGAAAGAATATAATCATTTCTTTATATAAACTCCTCCAAAATTTGTGGATTGACTATTATCATTTTCTGATATTGACTTAAAAAGGAATGCTTCCTTTGATATATACTTCCTTGTAGCTGGAGTTATCTCCAGTCCCACCCGGTCCCACAGTCACTCAGACCCAAATAAACACACAGACGCTTATATTGTTTAAACTGTTTGGCCTAATGGCTCAGGCTTTTTGCTATCTAGCTTTTAAATCTTAAATTAACCCATAATTCTTATTTATGTTTAGCTATGGGGCTTGGTACCTTTTCCCAGTTCTGCCCTCACATCTTGCTTCTCAAGTTGGTGGCTGGCAGTGTCTCCTGACTCAGCCCTCCTGATTCCAGAATTCTCCTCTCTCTTTTTCTGCCTATAATTCCTGCCTGGTTATTGGCCAATGAGCACTTTATTTATTAACCAATCAGAGCAGCACATTCACAACATACAGATATCAACAGCACTTCTTCATTTACATGTTATTATACCCCTAAATTGCTTTTTATTTTGTAGGGGAGATATTTTTCTTGTGGACACAATAAGATACACACATACATATGTACTCTCAAGTGACAAACAGTGCAGTTGTGACACTTTGACCCAAATTATCAATAAGACATTATATGAAGGCTTTGTCCATGAAAGAATAAGTTATGGAAACTCAAATTATACCAGAGGAATGTGGCCTTTTGTCATTACATTTCCTAGAATTGATGTTCCCTCTTACAATAGTATAAATTATAAATAAATATATTTATAGAGATATAAATATGATTGTATTTATATATTTTTCCAATTTATGATTGATATTTGCCCATTCTAGAATATTTACTTCTACTTGTTATCTTTTCCTTTCTTCCTTTAATTCCCTTTATTTATGAAATCATGAATTTAAAGGGAAATATCCATACCACCTGAATTTCCTTATAATGCAGTGAATGTAATTGCCTTAATTTCTGCTTCCTTATAATTCTGTACATTAATTTGAAAATATTCTAAAATAATTCTTATCACATTAGAAAAATAGTTTAAATCAAACTAAGCCTACATTATAAGTCTCCTATTTTGCTTCTCATTTCATCATATGCATTCTTATTCTCCTCAAAGGATTACGAAATAAATAAAAAATCAAAAGAAATAGAACATTTATTTAATTCAATTAATAAATATCCCTGATGAAGTATGATAATAATTATTTACTTGACTACTCTTTTCAAATTTACTTAATATATTATGTTTACTTAATAGTCTATGTTTCTAAGTTGAAGCAACTTAGCCAGAACTTTGAAATGGTTATATATTTGAACACACATTCTTATCTATGTTCCTTGTTCTCTCTCTCTCTCTCTCCATATATATATATATATATATATATATATATATATATATATATATATGTGTGTGTGTGTGTGTGTGTGTGTGTGTGTGTGTGTGTATGTGTTCCATCTATCCATCCATCAGCTATACATGTTTGTATTCTAGCACCCAACTATAACTGGCTCCTGGGGAAATGCCTCAAATAAGTAATAGTTATTACTCAATAGTATGTAGCATCATTGATGTAGTTCAGTTCTTTAATACATTTGTTACCAGGAGCCAGACTAGGAAACAAAGGACAGTTGATGTAGCAGATTAAGTTAGCCATTAGGAAATAGCTCTAAATGTAATCCACTTATTCTCTACTCTAAGGCTGTGTGTGTTAAGTAGAGAGCAAATTTATCAAAAATTCAGTTGAGACTAATGTTTTACACTGATAGTCTTGTAAGCATACACATCTTTATTCATGACTCTTTCTCTATAAAGAAGAAGCACTCAGGAATAGATTTAAAGAAAGTGAAAAATCATACCAATGTATTATTCCAATATCGCAGTTTAGCAAGTCAAATTAGCATTGTAAACAAAGTTATTTACATTTTATCAAATTATTTATTACTATCTTTGTCACCTTTTACAACTTGCCTTAGTCTTTTACTCTTGAAGTGGCTAGCATGACATTGGGTACAATGTGTCACATATACTTTGGATGAAACACATACAAACATGCTTAGCCATAGTTAATTTTAAATAACTAAATATTATTTTCTCTAGTTTTACTATATTCTTATCTTTGTGGAAAAAAAACAAACTTATTTTGACAATTATGAATTACTTGATTCCAGAAATATGTGTGTAAATAGATCCAATGGAGTCTTCAAAAAATTTTAACAGAATGTCCAGAATATCTAATTAAGGTCAATTCCTAAGTAAAATGTAAATGTATTCAATCTAATATTGATGAAGGTAGCTAAAATATAGTGACTTATTATTCAGTATTTCTACAATGTTTTCAATTTATAGAGATTAAGTGCTGCTGTATAAGTAATTGGTCATATGGAGTACATGGACAAAAATAATTTATTTCAGCCTTACTAACTTAAGGGGTTATAAATTAATTATGAGCTCACAAAGTCAATTATTTTCATAAGCAGACGTTTTATCTTATCTTCTCATTTACCTTAAATAGCCTGTGGAAATTGTTAGCCATTTTTAATGATTATTTATATAAACTCTAATATATCACCTTAATAATGTGCAATAATAACTTATCATGATTTTAACAAGCAGTTGTAGAACTTGATTTAGATAAGTTTGTATGTTAAAACTATAAACAGTAATAATAGGTAAGTGAGTGTTTCAAGGAGTAGAAATTGATGTTAACACTTAGAAATTTTTATTTTATTATTTCTTTGTAGAATGTAAGAACATATGAATATTTTTAATGAGTCCAAATTCAAGGCTTTTTGTTCTTACCTCATTAAATAATAACCTATTTACACTGTCTATAGACATTGTAAGTTTATTTAATTTATATGGCAATTTTATATTTTAAGGTATCTAGACTAAACTCAAAAGACCCCTGAGACAACAAAGTAAATATTCTGTAGAACAAGGAAATCAGGTTAATCCTGGTTAGCCAGCTTGCAAGCCTGACCATTGCTATTTCAATATAAAAACTCACGAAATTAGGAGACTTTATCACTATGATGGTTAGTTGCAATTAACCTGACACACACCAGAGTCACTTGAGAGGAAGTGTAGCTGGAGTTTTGTCTCTGGGTCCCGCCAAACCCCAGCAGTCCCACAGCCCACTTATAAAATAAACACACAGACGCTTATATTAGTTAAACTGTTTGGCCTAATGAATCAGGCTTCTAGCTATCTAGTTCTTAAATCTTAAAATAACCCATTTCTATTATTCTAAATATTGCCACGTGGCTCGTGGCTTACCAGTTTCTTAACATCTTCTCATGGAGGCAGCTGGCAGCTCTCCTGACTTTCTGCCTTCCTGTTCCCAGCATTCTCTTCTCTGCTTGTCCCACCTATACTTCCTGCCTGGCTACTGTCCAATCAGCATTTTATTTATACAGAGTGATATCCACAGCAAGGAAGCTCAGCAGAAAAATGCTTTCATCAGAGTAGCCTCTGGTAATGTCTTTGTAGGATGTTTTCTGAGTGTTAATTGAGGTAGGTGGACCTGGCCTACTGTGGACAGTGCTAAGCCTGAGTCCCCACTACATGGTTTGCGTCCAAAAGCCCTGGCTATGGGTGACTAGAAAGTGAAGAAAGGACAGGTATGTAGATGCCTACACTGACTGGTTATGATCAATACGCCCATAAGTTTGACTAATTAAAAATCAAACCTTCATGAAACTTAAGAACACATAATTCCCAATGCTTGATGACCCCTTCCATTAAAGCAACTTTCACCACCGCGTGGGTTTCTCTCTCTAGTTTCCCAGCTTATACCATCACTCATTCACACATGCAGAAACATCCTTTCAAAACACAAGACTATTTCACAAAACATGCCATTGCAAACCCATTTAAAAAATCATCAGTAACAAAAAGTACCTATTAGGCATCTGTAGATATTGAATTTTGATTGCAAAGTACCTATTTCCATTTGAAGGCAAGTGCTATTTGTGGGAATGTTAACTAATTTTGTAATTTGTGTTATCATCTGGTAAACAGTAACTCCCTCAGAGATATGCATTAATTAGCATACAAATCTCATTTGGAATGTATAGCTGCTATCTATCCACCGGTATATTTAGTGTGAAATGGTACAAGTGTGACTGTATATTTGATTAAGAGGATTTTAGACCTAGGGAGAGAGCACTTTGACAGCTAGGAATGCTTTGTAAATAACTGACTATCCTCAGAAATTGTGTTTTATGTTTAGTTAAAGGTGTATTGGTTCGTCGTGAGGAGCTGTTCATTCTAAAGGAAAAGGAAATAAGAAGCTTAGAATGATGCTCAGCAGCTCATAGCAAAAAGCATCCTCCAAATTTTACTCTTTTTCTTAATAATCCAGTGGCAATTAAATGCTGAATAGTGTGTTTGTTTGTGTAGTATTTGTGTGGGTATGTGTGTATGTGAACAGAATCATGCTCTACTCCATGTTATCTTAGAGGGAATCGATTGTTTTCTATCACTCAATTTAAGATACACAATGTCAGTAAAACTTGAACATATAAGATCATATGTTTAAAATTATGTCAATCATATTTCTAGACTATTCTTGCTGTGTCTTCATCATACAGACATGTTTTGGGAAAAAAATACTAAACTTTGAACAATGCATATAAAAGTAATGAAGTCTCTCTCTCTCTCTCTCTCTCTCTCTCTCTCTCTCTCTCTCTCTCTCTCTCTCTCTCCCTTTGTTTCTCCCCTCCCTCACTCCTCCTCTCCTTTTCTTTTTCTGTTTTCTATTTCTTTCTGTGTGTATGGGTTTTTTTGTGTATTTCTGTATGTCTGTCTCTTTGTGACTCAATATTTTCAGACAATGAGACTTAGTAAGGTAAACTGATTGCATTTATGCCTTTGGGATTTGACCTTAGGTCCTTGTGGAAACTATGATGGTGTTGTACTAAAAAAAACTAATTTCAGAACCATGCTGAGTACTATCAGTTCTTCAACTTACTGAATTTTATCTTCCAAATCCAGGTTGGAAAATTTCAAAAATCAAAATCATTATTTGTGTGTACAACTATCTTTAATAAAAATTATATAATTTTATTGTATTTTAAAATATTTTTATTTTTTAATTAACTTAGTTTCATACATCAGCCATGGATTCCCCTGTCCTCCCTCCTCACACCTGCCAGCCCTCCCTCCCAATCCACACCCCATTCCCACCTCCTCCAAGGTATGAAATAATTGAAAAGTAAAATAAACAATTTCCACCTACCAAAAACAAAATATAATTTTAATTTTATTTATTACATTGTGTGTGTGTGTGTGTGTGTGTGTGTGTGTGTGTGTGTGTGTGTGTATTTTATTGGCTCATGCATATGAATGGTCAGAAGACAATTTGTGGGAGTCAAGCCTCTCCTTCTATACTGGGTTCCAGAGAACTGAAACCATTATGCTTGGAAGGAAGCACTCAAGCCCATGAGGCATCTCACTGTCCCCAAGTCAATCAATTTATGAATTCTAAATTCTAATTAATATAAAGGGACAATTTCACATTTAAGTTGCTGACCCAATCCTGAACTCACTCTATTTCAAGTAATTATAAAGACACCAAAATATTTATTCCAACATGCCACCTTTTGGCATTTTATTAATTGTGGCATTCTCCTTGCATGGTAGTAATATTAATATGCTGGCTTGCTGCCACATTTTGTGCATTTTATAAATATTTTGTATGCTACATTTTGCATATTTTCAAATTATGCAAATAAGACAGCTTCCACTATTAAGTAAGAACAATTAAAAAAATAAATATTTTTTTTTCTCCCAAAACACAACTGTGGGTTCCGTTATGGTATAAGTTAGTAGCATGAATAATTAATCAAATCTGTGCAGGATATCTTTGGATTTGTTTTGATTCTGCTTTCCTGAGGGTATGGTCCAGCATTAAAACATCCCTTAAATCAGTGAAGCGAGTTTATTTCAATGAAGCGAGTTTCTTTTAGTCTATATGCTCAAAGAAATGACAACTGGGATTTGTTAGTTTCTGAAACAGAAATTTTAGGGTTTTTTAATTACACAGTTACAAATAAGCTATCTTACAGATATTTCATTTTTTTCACCCTTGAGGTTCTTAATTTGATTGTTGTCAAAACATTAATTTTCCACAACCATAGCAGTTTGTTTATAAAAATGTATTTGTTGGAAAAACAAGGCACAAACATTCAAAAAACTTTAAGTTATAAATTTAATAGCACAAAAGTTGTTCACTCATTATTCAGGTTTGTTCTTAGAATTTAGGTGAGAAATTTTCTAGTATTTGAATATACTTTGCAAATATTGTTTCCCCTACTCAAGGATTTAGTATGACCAATTATATTTAGGTTATATGAGAATGTATTCTAATTTATACACCTTTCAAATTATCCAGTGTTTTGCCAGTGATTTCTAAGTTATTTAATATTTCTGAGTTTGGATAGATATATTTAAATGTACATTCTAAACTTTATTAAGTGAAATAATTTACTTTATTAATTTTTGAAGCATTTCAATTTGACATTGATATAACTTTGGTCTTGGCAATATTTTGTGTACGAGTTTTTAATAAGAAGATGATTTTAGTTAATGACAAAATGATAAAAATGAATGTATTTGGTTAAATACATGCATTAATGTTTAATTTCAGGATTCTGGGTTCTGGTATATATATATTTAAAAGGTTTTCTTTGATATAATAAAACGAGCATAGAAACAAAGGTGTATTTGGGATGTATATCCTTTTCTAACTAACCAGGAAAAACAAGCTAAATTTAGTTTTATAATACACAGGGTAGAGTACATTTTTTTTCATAACATTGATAGTGAAGGCCAGAATTGGTCAGTTACTCAGGGCACTGTGTTTGTTTGTTTATTTGTTTGTTGTCATCTACATCCTAAGACTTTTACAGTCTTTCTGACTTCTCTTCCATGGGGATTCCTGAGCTTTGGAATGGCAAGGTGTAGTACAGGTATCCTATTTAGGTATGAGTACTCTGCTGTCTCTTAGTCTTTGTAAATCAATCAGTTGAAAGCCTATGCTAATACCTTCTCCTGCAAAGGAAACTTTCAGGGTAAGGGTAAAGATTCAGTAATCTATGGGTGCCATTAGGAGTTGGTTAATACACTGTCAATTTAGCAGTCATATTAGTAGATTCTTCCCTGTGGCCTAGGAAGTGTGTAGAGACAGGATTTGGGGGCTGATAATGGTGTTAGATGTGGGTTCCAGCCTACTGAATAGCCTTGAGTGAAATCAGAATATAGTTGGTTGATCCTATAACACTCATGCCACTGTTACAAGACTCGGTGTATCTTGCCATACCAGACATTATTGTAGCTTTCTGAATCCCCAGGTATGTAAGACGGGTGGTTACTTTTCTCCTTCAGTAGAATTAAAGCGTCTTTTTGCACCACAAAAGCTAGCCTGTAGGGGTGAAATTTCCTGGTTAGTACTAGCTTGATTACTTCTTATTCTATGATCCAAATATACAGCATTTTCAACAATAGGGTTTTACCAATAAGGGCATGGCAATGGGCTGTATGTTGTGAAGTGAATAGGGTTCTTTTGGACAACAACTGTTAAAGTAGTCCATTACTACTATTGGTTTGAGCTTTTTATTTTTAGCATGTGATGTTTAGTAGATATATTGCCATCCCATTGTAGTATAAAGCCGTTTAAACTCATCTATCTGTCTATCTATCTATCTATCTATCTATCTATCTATCTATCTATCTATCTATCTATCTATCATCTATCTGTTTATCTTCTATCTATAAATCTATTATCTATCTTCCTATCATCTATCTATCTATCTATCTATCTATCTATCTATCTATCTATCTTTTAGAAAGCAAATACATAAGTAAGTAGATTTCCAAATTACTCTTTCAAAAGTTCTTTAGTGTTAGTTATTCCTCCTCATATTGGAAAATGCAATATTTGAAAACTTAACTGTAAACATCACCCCCCCCTTTTTTTTACACTGTAAAGTTTATATCCTTCACATTAACCCTTAACCCTTGAGGAAATTGTACATGCACACCTTGATAAAATGCTTGGGTAGTTACTTGGTAAATAGGTTCATATTCTGTAGGCATTTATTGCTTCATTTTAGGGAATATTTTGCCTACTGTAAGTTTTAATTATTTTAAGGCAGTTAAGCCACCATTATTTTAATCTGTATTTAGGAAGCTGAACATAGCAGAAATGCTGGAAATAACATGGCAAGTTTCAATTCTGTTCATGAAAGCAAAGGAATATATGTTAGACAAATTTTTCTGAAGCTGAGCACTGAGAGATAAATACAGAATGTAGAAAAATGTTGCTAATGGATATAGTAATGATATTCCTGTTGGCAAAATGGAGTATTGCAAAATGCTATGTTCTGAGCATGATGCAGCCTTTGTAATCATGATCTCATAGCAGCAGTTTTTGCCTGCACTGGGTCAGTCTTCAGTCAAGTATTTATTGATTAGAGGCTAATAGAGCTTTACTAGTCCCTGCTGAAGTACTGGTACTGGTTGATTCTAGGGAAGGGGTTGTTACTGCCTTTAGTTGTACAACCATGTAATAGCCCATCAGATTCTAACAGAGTTCCAAACTCATAGTCACAGAAATATATAAACTAAGTGGGTCACAACACACACACACACACACACACACACACACACACACACATCATGCACATGAGAAAGTGACTTGTGGCAGATGGAGGAGAGCAAGATAAGTTGGTAAAAGAAGAAGTAACTGGAATGCATTATATTCCTGTATAAAATTGTCAAAGGATAAATATAACAAAATTATGATAGAAATTCCCCTAATACATTTAGAAACTACTTAGAAAACAGTAATGCCCAGAATTACAGAATTACCCTTGTCACAATTTCTCTATGTCACAAAGGACCTAGATGCACCAACACCCGTACATACCAATTTTCTTATGTGAATCAAAAGAATGTAATTCTTAGAATTCTTTTGAATTATCAGATGCCACACTCAACAAATACATGAAGATATTGATTGTAAAGAGTTTTGCTTGAATACTAAATTTTCTTACATTTGTTTTCTTTATATTAGATAGTTGATTTGTTTACAATTGCATTATGCAATGAAAACCTTCTACTTTATTTGAATATGCAGCTTTTTTCAAATTAAACAATTAATAGTGTTTTATTAATTTACTTTGCATTTATTATTATGAGGTTTCAATGATATGATTGCTACACATATGTATTAAGAAAAAGTGAAAGTGTACCCATGCATTAAAACAAAAGGCAAGCTTAAGAATGAAAAAAGTCACGATATAATAGAAATGAAGATATAACTGTAGGCTACATAATCTATCTACTGGTAACCTGTGAATAATTGCCTTTATTTTTATGTAATTTGGAAAATTTGGTATAAAATGAGAGAATATGTAAGAATTCAGTATTTCCTCTGAAATGAGAGACAGTAACATGTAGGTCCTAAAGGGTTTTTCTAAGGATAACTCACTTTGTGATAAGGAAGAATCCTTATAAGTGATAGGAGGATTATGGACAGTAAAAGGTCTGATGGAGAGAGATTTGAAAAGAAGACACTGTGAGAAGAAGCTATAAGCAGCAGGTGACAAGATCAGGGCCACTTTGGAGTTCAGAGCCATTGGGCAGCAAGGGCAATTAGCAGATGGTCACAGACACATAATTACTAATAACAACACACCATTAGACAAGGGGAGAGCTAAGATTCAAGAACTGGACAAGTGTCAGGCTCAGGGAGAACAAGACAGAAAGCATCAGAAGGCTAGGCTTTCACCATCTCAGGTTTTGCTGGCCTATGCACTAAAAACACAAATACACACAGGCAGCATGAAGGTGCAATTATCCTGATGCCTTTAACCTCAGAGTCACTCATTTTCATTGAGATGGAACAACCAGAAAATAGGTAGTAATTCAAAACACATTAACATACGTTAACTTCGTTATTATCAAACATTAGCTTTTATTCTGTGAAAAGATACTAAAGACAGATTAGAAGTCTTTTTTTTTTTTCCAAAAGAATGTTTTAGTCAGCCATAAGGAAGCCAAAGTGACATTGGTAGTAATAGGGCCTGCAGAGCAGGAGTGGAATGCTTTAAAGGAGAGGTGTATCCCAGAACAGTATTTAAACATCACTGCATTCTCAAGCACCTTTTTAACAATGTTCTGGTAAATCCTCTCATCACTAGTAACACGCCTGGAAACGCTCCCCGTGCTTGAGCACCATTATCTCACTTAATTCCACATTGATCCAGCAGTAGCATTATTGTCTGCAGTTTCAAGATCAAGTTTCGGTGTCTTAAGAGGTTAAGTAACTTGCTCACACACACCCAGTGAATGGAAAGTCATTTAACAGGTAAAATGTGGACTTAAAGCCAACCAGTCACACTGGGTCTTAGGACTTATAAAATCGTGCCTGCCTTCGCAGCTGCATGTCAGAGTATCACAGCTTGTCTTGAACCTGGCAGACTTCTCAGTCTTGCTTTTAATTAGCTAATTATAGCCTTTAGTTATCTAAATTAGCCGTTCTCACTCCTTAGGGGTGTGGAGCCCAGGGACTTGTCTAGACTCTGCTCCTGAGAAAAGAAGGTCCCTGCTGAAGCCAACTCACAAACAAATTTCAAGGCTTAGACCTCACAGCCCTCTTCCCTCATCCGCACTTCATGCAGCAAAGATGCACTTGAGCTAGAACTAAATAAATACATGAATAACGGTGTTCAGATTGTCACTATCCTGCGTCTCATTTCAGGTTCTAGGAAGCCCTGCCATTCCTGTAAAAGCACATCATTTTATTTAACACTTTGAAACACGACTCTTGACAGGTATCAAGCAACTATATTGTGTCAGAAAGTACCAATTTCTTGCTCAGAATGGTAGAGTTAATACCTAAATTCCATGGTCTGTGTGTATTACTCAATGAGTAAATGTGTCTGCTGTGCCAGGGTTTGTACCAATGTCTGACTTCCCCGAACACACATAACAAACCATGGCTTGTTAGCATACAACTCTAAGTCAATATTCCTATGGCCAGATGAGAGTTCTAGGCAGGAATATTTGGAGTTCTTGGCAGGGGTTCCTGGGCTAACTCTCGTGGCATATACAGCAGTAAAACGAGAGACTTTTTTTTAAAACAAAGTGTAATGTGAAGACCATCACCCATGGTTGGCCTGTGAAATCCACAGGTACTCCATGGCTCATATGGACTACACTCACATATAAGCCTGCTCAGATACATACACATACATTCAAAGATTACAAAAAAAAAGTTATTTCAGTACTGTTAGTCACTGTCTGTATGACTCAGGGCAAGTTACACAAAAATCTGATTAAATCTCATTCTCTTAACATGCTATACCAGGTTCACTCCACATGAAATACCATTGTTGGGAATTGATTATTTAATGTATGTAAATTGCTTTGTATGGGATGCAGCATATACAAAGTATTAAAAATCATTCCTGCTGTCACTAGATGAGTCAGAGAAGTAAGGGGAGGTATTTCATTGATGCTAATCATGACAAAAATGTTTTATTAAAATCAATGACAATCTATCACCAAAATGTCCTAATTGATTCTTTTTATTAAACCATATTATTTATCCTATTTCAACTAAATCATTGTTTTTATCCAAACATTTCAATTGAATTCTTAACCAACTCCCAAATTTTTATTACCCCAGAATCCTTTTTAGAAATATAGTTGTGAGGAAATTTATTGAAAAGATTAAGAATTTGGCATAGACCCACAATTGTATGGAAATTTTGCAGTTTGTGTACATTTCTTGGTACATTATCACATTTTTATAACTCAAGGCACCTTTGTTTTTTCTAATCTTGTTGCCACTCCCCCCTTCAATTTCATGCTGGTGTTACTTGATGTCATTAAACCATTAGCCCTTTAAACATCCAAATGGCTAAACCCAATGTAGCTGTATTTACTGTTCATGATAGTTCATCATCTTTTATTCTAACTCAGGTGTCTGAAAATCTTCCATGAGCTTTCCCACTTAGAACAAAGGAGTGGTGGTGGTGGTTGTTATACAAGTAAAGTTCCTAAAGCTAATGCTAAGAAGCAATGCATGATACTCTACTCTTTTATTATGTCTTTGGCTGAAGAAAATCAGATAGTCATATAATTCTATCTAGCAACAAAGGAGGGGTTTTTGGCAAGATTCCACCATCACTTCATATTAGGAATAAACTTTATTTCATTTGTAAGACCGTGGCATTAGCTACGTAGCTCCTGACCATACCATAAGACAGTTGAAATTCTTATGAATTCATAATTTGAATATGTAATACTTGAAATGCCTAGCTCACTGTACCAAGCATGCTTTAAGTTGAGTGGTGTGAAAATGTGAATGAACAGTGGAATATATCCCAACATACTTGGTTCTGGCACAGTCTTTTAGCACTGTAAATGTGCATGAGTAACCTTGCATTACCCATTGCTTACAGTATGGGCATAATTGCCATGAACTTTTATTATTATTTCATTGAAATAGTTTAAATGCTTATAGACATAAAGATATTTTGAAGAAAATGAACTAATTATTCCCAGTGATGCAAAATAAGTATAAGTTGCATCAAAATTAAGTAATGATATACTTTTCATCTCTGAAAATGAAGAATCTCAAGCTATGTATCTTTTAACCAGATCTCTTCATGGAAAGTAAATAGGGCATGCGTAGCCAGGCTGTTAATTTCAGCTACATTAACCAGTAAAGAAATATACAAAGATGTCTCTCAGCATCACTGTATATCAGGATAGTAACTTCGACAAAAGGGTTGTCTACCTATAAATGGTATTTACTAAGGTGCAAAGCAAAGTTTGTGTTTTGTGTGTCTTCAAAGTATTTTTCCAACTTGCATGAGTACACCATATGTATGATATTTTCGAAAGTATATTTAGCTATATTTTTATCAAACTTTTTATAAAATTCTTCCCTGAGGCTCAGCAAATGTATACATAATGCATTAATCTTGTGTCTCCCTGTCTGTCTATAGCATACTTGGTATTTTCCAAGTAAATGTTTTAAATTATTTGTGTTATATCTCTTACTATCCTGGTGTAGAACTTCATGCCAACTTTTATTATGTGCAATTTCATGTAGAGAGTTTGTTTAATTCATTTTTCAAGATTATAAAGAACTTTGTAAATAATAAAATAGTAAAGAAAAATTAACACAAGCCAAAGACCCTACAATACATATTGTGTATTAATTTGGTCTACCACCCTTTAGAGTGCTAGAGAATTTACTCATTATATACGGCTATGTAGACAAGAACAAGCTAATTGCATGTTGTAATTTAAATTGATGTGTGACCAGTTCGTTCATTTTATAGTAATGAGCATGAATCTCTCTCTCATTCTCTCTCTCCCTACCTCCCTTCCTTCTCTATTCTGCCCTCCCTTCTTCCCTCCATTCCTTCTCTCCCTCCCCACTCTGTGTTCTCTAAAGGCTTTGCTGTGATATGATAAATCTAGTTTACAGTGACATTTACATTGCTCTTTGAGTTAGTGTGCTGCACACTTTGTGCAGACATCTGGACAAAGATTAAAGAAAAGAAAATTGTTTTGGCCAGATACCAAACCTTCAGTATAGTAATGCAGAAAAGTTTTTGAGTTTGAATTCTGACTTTGTTACTTTAGCTGCGAGACTTTAGCTAATATTCTTAACCCCTGTGATTCAGTTTCATCATCTGCCAAATGAGATTAATGTTCATATATCTTTAAATGTCTCTAAATTCAAGGATAGAAACTTTTTTTAACTGTGTCTGGCATGTGTTATGTTAAGACTGGACTTAAACTACATGGGTTCACATTCCTAAATTACCACATAGGGTTTGTTCTTGATTTTTTCTAATACTCTCAGTAATTTTATTACAGTGCCTCAATGCTTTATGTTGGGGTCAATGCAAGCACATTTTTGTGATGATTTTTGTTGGTAGCTCAACTAAGAATCACCATGTTTCTATGAATTTAGTGAGGTGTTTCTCTTTTTGGCAAAGACAAAGCAAATAGAATATACCAACTAATGTAAATTATTCTTTAATAATTATTTTATATCTATTATCTTTCTTTTGGCTTTTTATTCAAGTATCATGAAAATTAAAATTTTAAAGTTATTTCAAGATTAACTAATGTTAAATAATATTCATAAAGCTAATTATTGATCCACAGATATAAAAACTACCATATTATCACAGTGACTAATTGCAGGAATTTCATTGACTCTCAGGAAAAATATCAAAATAAAACTGAGACATATAGTATTGCAAAAGTTCAAACTATCCCTTTTGTAGAGGATGTAAGATTTTACAAAAGCTTATGTGGGCTTTTTTTTTCCTACCTGAGAGACACAAAAATACAAACACTGGATTCAATGCATTATTTTATGAAGGTTGGAAAAACAGATGTATTTTGTGACACCATAATTTATATTCAGAAATGATTGATTTGTGAGTTTCTATTTCTTCTATATCACCCTGCAATAAAAGAATAGGAAGACTTTGGGGAAAATAAGGATTAGAGTTTGAATAATATAGTGTATGGAGAAGAAAAAAAACATGCATAAGAGTTACATGAAGTGTTATGTGTGAAAGCAGTAATATATAGCATTAGGGGGTGAGAAGATTGGTTATACTGTGACAAATCGGTACAGCAGTAGAAGGAAAAACCAGGCATTTTGTTATGGGAGATCTCTAGAGTGGCATCTTTGTAGTTAAACTCTTCTGTCAAAAGCTATGCAGGGGTACTCCTGGAAAACTGCAGCTTTCTAACATTATTAAGAGTGTACAGCCATTCTGAAGATTATGTTAATATCCACTTTAATTTAATGACTTCTATTTGTGTTTGTTGGCATTCTCCCCTTTTACAAATTCCCATTTTACTTCTCATTATGAAGCTCAGGGTGATCTCCACTCCCTCCCTGGACCTCTGCTTCATTCCCAAAGCATTCAAATTACAGATCCAGACAATAATTTTCTTGTCACACAACTTTTTGGACTATTCATAGCCTTCAAAGATAAACTATCACTTGTCAAACTGAGAAATCAGTACAGACCAGTTGAATTAAACATATATGCAGCTTCAGTATCTATACTTCTGTAACTTTGTTCAGGATATTAAATACACACTGAGATATCTAGTGAGTATACAAATAAATAAAAATTAGAAATGGCATGCTAGTATCCTTTAAGTTAATCATGAAGTATAGATTGGGATGCATATTGCTGTTGAATTAATAAGCAATGAATTTAGGGATATATAAATAGTCTAAGAGGCCATTGCTTGAATGATGATCAGAACTAAAAATTATCAACCCTATACAACCAATGTTTAATTCTTACAACTTTTTTTTGCTAATGCAACAACCCCACCTCCTTTCACAAAGCTGTTTAGTGACCGTCACCACAAGTAAATAGACCTTTCCAGTACTCTATCGTATACAACACACTAATCCATCAGCAGATTCTAATGCCAAGGCCAAAAGACAGCAGAAATTCCCATGCTGCTAACTGGTAACCAACAATTTCCCTTCGATATCAAGAAGGAAAGGAACTCTCTGCTCATCTCACAATTGGGGAAAACGCTGAAGAAATAGAATTCTCAGCACCCAATTTAAAACCTCCAACCTTCAGAAATATGCTAATCATAATCTGGATAGGCATATTATTCTCCAGTGATGAGATAAACATCTTAATTGTTGACTACATATCTGATGTATAAAACACGTAGAATTTTGCTATAGATTGACAGGATATACAAATAAAAATATATTAACATTCTCAAAATTAAAAATTATTTTCCCTACCTATAGCCACTTGTCTCAGGGTCTTTGTATGAGTAATTCTCCTTGCCCCACTCAGCTGTGTATGACCCTCACACATTTATGGGAGTGTGTGTTCCTTCCAGGGCTTCGACTCTGTTCAGGTGACCAGTACAGCATCTCCCCAGACACATCAGTGTCTAATTACTATAGCAAAGGAAGCCATGCTATTTTCAAGGAAAATACATTTAGCAAATGAAGATCAAAATTCAGACGTTTCCTTATTTTTCAAAAGGTCTGGGCCACAGAGCCACTATTATTCTCCATTCTGCCATGTGGCATGGGCTAGGGACAGGGTATTGCGTTCTTGTGGGCCTCCCTTTTTTTTTTTTTTTTTAGATCAGCAATGATTCAAAAATGTTCCTTGTAGCTGTCTTTCAGTTGGCTAAATTGGAGTATCTGATAAGCTTATTTAGTGAAAAATAAGTGTTCACATTCCTGATAATGCCATATAATATTACCTTTTAAAACTAATGCACAGGAGAGTCAGTATAGTGGCTTCTTAGATGTGTTTACTTTTTAAAGCCCACCTTATTAAAATTACCTGCAACTTGCTATCTTTTTCTTTATTCTTCTCTCATCTATTACATCCTGACTGCAGTTTCCCCTCCCTCCCCTCTTTTCAGTCCTTCCCTCCCACCCCCACTCCCACCTCCATTTACCCCCAGATCCACCCCTCCTCACTTTCCCTTCCAAAGAGGCAGACCTCCCAGGTATATCCACCAAAAATGGCATATGCAGTTGCAGTAAGCCTAGGCACATCCCCTGAAGACTTCCCGTGAAGGGATTGGGACACCAACCCAGCCACAGAACCTTCCAGCTGCAATTTGTTCTTCCTGCAAGATGTGCTGGGATAAAGGTGAAGCAGAACTTGTGCGAGTAGCCAAACAGTGACTGCTCCAGCTTGAGACCCAGGCCACCAGAGGAAGCCCATACCTGATATTACCTGGATGGCCAGAAATCTGAGTCTGGGTAGCCCAGAGTTCTATGATACACTCAAATATGATTGGCATGCATGCACACACACACACACACACACACACACACACACACACACACACACGAAAAGTCAATGGCATGATTCCTAATGATACCCTGCATCTTGCTATTTTCAGAGATAGCCCCAGTATGGTAAAATACCAAATCAACACTTGAATCAGCTTTATGAAAGATCCACAGTTCTCTCAATAACACACTAGTTTTCTTCTTTACTTTCAGTGCCTTGCCAAAGGATATTGGTCAGCTGAATTTTCTGATAACTAGAAAGCAGCTAACATGGTCTTTTCTGGTACGCCGGCATGTATATCCGAGTGAAGGTTAAGGTTAACTTAATTTCTCAGTTCAGTTGAAAAATCAATTCTTCTACTCTTTTGTCATAATCCTATCAACTACACAGAGAAGCTGCTCTATTCTTGAGTTATATTTGAATTTGCACAGGGAATTAAATTTTAGCTTTCAGAAACTGAAAGGTTTTATAGGATGACAGGACCTTTTTGTCTGTATTTACCTCAATAAGTAGTGACCCTGGAGCACTAAAGGGGTTTTCATAAGGGGCCTTTCCAAAGAATAAAGGGCATTCGAGGGAGGAAGGGGTGAATATACTGGCTGCCTGACTGCAGATAGATGGTATATAAAAGCCACTGCCAAACTCACAGAGAAAAAAAATTGTACAAAAATAACCCATTAAAATTGTAGGTGTAAGCAATAAAATAATCATTTAAATTCACATAGTAGTTTTCATGAGTAGGTAGTGATTTTTCCATTTGAAAATCAAACATTTTTCTTATTAGGTTATAAAAGCAATACAAGTATAACAAGAGAAATTGCTCCTCTTAATTTCCAGATTTCAGGTTATAAATTGGTTTGTTTGCTAAAATTTTTTCTTCTATAGCATGCCAACTCAATTGCAAAGGATCTTTATAGATGTTAATACAGGCATGCCCACAAAAGTATATAAAATGCAATTTGTTCCTTTGTGTACTAAGTTTCACATTTGGATTGTGCTTCTGACTTCCACGAGCAGAATAATGGCATATTAGGGCATGGAAATGTACCAAAGAGCCAATGAGTGTATCATATTCTATACTTGGCTTCAACTTTTTCATAATATTGATGTCGGTTTCCCTTTTGGAGTGCTAAAGAGGCTTATCAGTTATTGGGAAAGTCCTACAAACTATATATTGGAATTCCTGTACTCAAGCACTGCACTGTCTATGATCTCACTTGGCTATGGGTTATGTGACAAAGAGTCCATGTGTCACTCATGTGTTTTTATTGACCAATCCTGTTTTTACTTACTATGCTGGACATTTTTTTCTAGTGTTTCCCCTTTTCTTATGTTTAATCTTTTCACTGATGAAAAGTTAAATAGTTTTATTTAGTTAAGATTCCCTTCATTGTTTCAATGAAAATACAAGAATTATTGAGAAGTATTAAACTTACACTACATTGCTAGACATGATACCCTATTTCAGTGCTCCATGGAAGACACCAAAAGTCAATACGCATTGTGTTGAAAATTCTACACCATAATGGCCCACTTATCATTTCTTCCCAGTGTTGTGAGCTTCTGTTATTGTTGATACATAGTTTTGTCTGTAGCCAATCTTTTTCATATCTAAGGTAGATTAGTATATGAGAACGATGCAGAGTTCAATTTAGCGCATTGTTTTCTTGGCTAGAATTCTAGGGAGCATGCTCAGGTTTGAGAATGTTCCCTCTTTGCTAAACACATTAGGGCTAAACTAACCATGTGTACCCTTCTGACTTTATGTAATATTCCTCCTCCTCAGTAAGCCATCAGGATTGCTATAGGAGTAATGACCTCATAATCTAACTGGTAGAATTGAACATAGGGTGCCTATCATAAATGTCACAGTCATAAAAGTTTTTAATCTAGGAATTTCATTAGCATAATACTAAGAAGAAAGGCAGAAGCTCAGAAAAACTATCTAGATAAATTCCATTGCATTACTCTGAAATTTGTGTCTTCCTCATATACAACTACAATTATTTCAAACCATAATCATTTCACTTTTAGTAGTCCCACATCTTCAATCCAATCCAGCATAAACCAAAAGTTTAGGGTCTTATATGACACCCAGGCAAACAGTCTATTTGTTTATTCTTTCTGATATAGTTAGAGATAATTAGCTCAATTAAAATATTCATTCTGGTTTGGATATAAAAAATAAATTCTAAAACATATGAAGTGTTAAAATGTTGATCTCATAAAGATGTTGAGATTTGAGTAGTATTTGTAAAAGATTTGAAAGAAAGCCAAAAAGATGTGGATAAATTAGTAAGTAGGTAGAATTCTGTAGTTATGAAGGAAAAACAAAGTTTTTTTCTATTACAGAATAGTAACAGTACTATGCATTTGAAAATTGCTGTTCAGTTTCAACATGACATAAAATACTACACATTTCAAAATAGCTACAAAGGACAATTCTAAATTATATATCACCAAGGAAAATATTTAAGGTAAACATATATTAATTACTATAATTCTATAGTTAAATGGAATATACATATGTCAAAATATATTGTGTCTCTATAAAATACTGTTTTCATAAAATATCAAATAAAATGAAGAAGTACACAATTGTTATTTTGGCTAAGTTTACACAAATCTAATAAAATAAATTTCATTGAATTGACATTCATTTAATAATTAGTCTTCTCATGTAGGACTAAGACACTGAGGAATTGTATAATTAGATAAGGAATGTAATAATTTAAGAATCTTATATCTTAGGGGACACAGAGGAAATAAATATTACTTTTGTTTTTGAATTTCAATAGGAAATGATTGAACAATATGTTCCATAACTTTGACATGTACCCTAAATTATTACACAGTTGTCTGTTTCTGAAGACTAAGACAAAGTGAGCTTGTAAAACAGCACCAGGATAGATGTGCATCTTGATAAAGCCATTTTTTAAATATTAGGTTTGTTAAATATAATGTAGATGAAACATCCCATCTGTTCTAAAAGTGATGTGCTTTATTTTCTAACATTTATCACTTTAATTGAACCAGAAAACATTTTGTTACAGAACTTATTGGTTGGGTGTTCAAAAATAAATTTCTGAATATTTAGGTTTTGAATAATCACTTTCTGTGTCAAAGTCATTGAATACTTTTATTTTAAGAAATAGACCGGCAAATTTGGTGTGTGTGTGTGTGTGTGTGTGTGTGTGTGTGTGTGTGTGTGTGTGTATCTGTGTGTATGTGTGTGTGTTTATGTGTAAGGATGTCAAGCAGCTCAGTCCTAGCTGTTGCTCTGTATCCCATGTGAGGAGACAAGAGGCCTGTCTTCTTTTTCAGAGTCACCCTATTATTCAGTTAGGTTCCAGACATTTTCAGTTGCAGAGCTTACAGCTAAAATGGCACCACAAAAACCTAGTTAAACTGGAGAGAAACTGCTGCCAGCAATGTGGTACTTGCTATATAAAAACAAACCATCCAGGAAGTGGATAATTGAATTCCTTGTTCTTCTGAAAGAGAAGACAAGGGGCATGTTGGTGAGTCAACTTACTGACACAGGTAGAGAAGAGTCATGGCAATGTTGAGCAAAAATGAACATCAAGCTTGTTACATAAATTAAGAATGTTTAAAGTGCAAGGTGGTCCACATTTAATAGGCAAGGGTTCCAGAATATATGCTGCTATATGAAACATTCTTACAGTCTAGTCTATAGATACATGTCAGAATTTGTGTCACAGGTGATAGATTAATAAATTTATAATTGAAGAAATACTATCACCATATACAGATGTATAGGTGACAGAGAGATGACAGACAAATCATCGGTATATTGATGGGTAGGGAGAAACATCATACCTAATACCAAGTTTAGGGAGATGATAGTTTGATGGCTGATAAATGGCTGAATAGCTGGTAAATATAGAGATGATAGGTAAATGATATGTACATGGGTTGCTAGATAGATAGTACTTAGACTATATTATAGATAAGTAGAAAAATGGACATTTTATAGATAGACAGAAAGATAATAGGTATATAGGTGGATGATAGCGATAGAAAAATAAAATATATGGTAGATGATATTATTCTTACCTTACAATTTAAATATATTTATATGTTGTGAAGACATTCATGTCAATGTCAGGGTTTAAAATTGAGGCCTATAACTGTATCATTTTACTTTAAGACAGTCCTAAAGTGGGATAAATGACAGTACTCAGAGGGTCGTTGTACACTTGAACTTCTTTGATTTCTTTTCTTGTCTCTGTTTAATCGTTTCCATATGTACTCCCGAGTCAGCATCTGGAGGCACAGTCACTTAAAATGGGAAAACCAAAAAGGAAAATGGTAGATACCAACAAATTTAATAAAATGTTTTTATATTCTTTGGCAACGTCATTTTCAAACAGTTTAAGGAAGTGTTATTACAGAGAGTATCAAGTTGCAATTGTAAAATAATTTCCTCTTGAAGAAAAAGGATGGCAGAGATATTAAGACGTACTCAGTAAGTCTTTGATCTGTGAGAGTGGTGTAAGTTCTAACTAATACTCATAAGCAAGTGTCAGACATTTGTATCTAAGACACACTTCATTAGAAAAAAGCTTGTATTGCTTTGAATTGGTATTTAAAAATCTCCATTTTCAGCTAAAGAATTTTTTAGGGACTTGTCTCCTGAGACTTGCTCAGAATGCAATCAGGCATGTCGTGATTTGTACAGGCAAATCCCTACAAATGCATTATTTCTCTTAGTGAGAGAACATGTCATCAATGAACAGATACATTAAGATATAGATATGTGTGTGTGTGTGTGTGTATTCATGCATACAGAAACATATATCTACACATATTAATACTTAAGAGTAATCCTAAGTATGAACTAACATTTATAATGAGGCGTATTGCAAATACCCCTGATCATTAAGTTGTCATAAGTATACCAAATAAAGATACAAACAATAAGAAGGGACCTATATTTTTATATTAAAGATATGTCATTGAAACTGTACAGCTAGGTTTCAATTCACAAGTTAATTGCTAGACTATCTAATCTGAGTTAATGAGTTATAGTGGACGTCTGTGTATGGAAACATGAAAATGATAGATGTTGAATTATTCCACAGCTTTTATAAGATGATATCCATTGCACACAGCTGAAGGTGCTAAACCCAGCTTGTTTTTAGCAGGAGATTGTGACTAGAGGCAGAGGAAATAGATCCTTACAAATTTGAGAGGAGCCTGCTCAACAATGGACCAGACACCTAGGTCTACACAACAAGACCTTGTTAAAAATATTAGCAAACAGGCAGACACATGAAACTTTTCTCTATAAAAATGCTAATTCTATTCACGATTTTATGTAGTGATACTTAAATTAATGAGTGTAGAATTAAAGAATTTAAGAATGGACTTAAGAAGTAGGTCCTAAGTTATTTTAGAAATTACTCTTAATGTTATTCTGCTTAAGGCTTCACTTAATAAAATTGGAAGAGGGAAATAAATGCTTTTTCATACTGGTAATGTGTGCTTAGGGGTATACAATTTTAATATGCATTTCTTCATAGTGACATATTTCTAATAGTAAAAATGAAAAACTTCTAAATATTTAAAGATCCATTGGTTTTAATATGTCTTAGAGTAGGAATCAATGTGATGAGTTTGTGATAAAAAATATCCTTGATTTTATCTAAAGAAAATATAGGGACTAGTCCATATTATGTTTGAATGTCATTTGAAGTCATTTTTTTTTAAAAGAAAGTGATACGGTCCTTTGCCTCTTATAAAAATTGAATACTAATTGGCAATTATTGTTTTATGCATGTAATATACTCATTGGATTTTTATTTTCCTCTTAGGACATTTTGGCATATTAGATATAGTGCTGAGGAAACACTGAAACGAAGAAAATTCATTTTGATGGAGTTCATCTTGTCTAGTGTCTTTGTATAAAGTTACTTTAAGCTTTTTCATTCTAGTTCTTTATAATGTAGATTCAATTGACTCATGTATAATTATATAAGGCAAGGGAGTTTTGAAAAGAAGTCTAAGATCACAGTATCAATTATAAAACAGAAAATAAAATTTGCATTATAAGGTCATAGAGCCTCACTCTTTCATATTGAAACTGCCCTTGTCCCTGAAAAATTATACAAAGAAGTGACATAAACGCTCATCTGGAAAAGTATCTACTTCTTCGATCCAACTACCAGTTATGCTGTAATTTTTACACTTTTATATAATGCTTTTTTATACATATGGAGTATTTTTTTGTGTGGAGTATTAATTAAATTATAATTTAAAATGAATATAATGCAATTTATATTATTTTATGTTTATTTTAGAAAAAAATGATATCTGAATATCTTCACTATGAGCTAAAGCACTAAATTTATTTTGCCCAAGATAGATAAACAATGAGATATATGTTAGCATTTGAAAACTCTTAAGCATTAAAATGCATATTTATGTTGAATCAACTTTTCTTGTGGTGCAGTAATGCCAAGAAAGAAAATTTGTCTACGTTTAGTAAGAACTCAATCACCACAACTTCTATTTAGTATTTATTTGGAGAAGATTTGAATTAGTATTTCACATTTTTAATTTCTTACAAAATTTGGAATTTATAAATCCTGCTAAGTCACGTAGTCCTTTTGAATATTTCCCTGCTATATCCTTATCAAGGTTTAAATATTATTTTTACAACAATGAACTCTTTGTGGAAGATCTTTTTCATAACTTCTTAGATTTTATAGGTAAAATATTAGTAATGCAAGATATTTTAATCATAATTTTTTTACCTTGTCTTTATAGTTTAGTATCTTTCTTATATTAATATGTTAAAATAAATTCACGATTCACCAAATCTATCTGGTTATACATATATTTGAATTATATTTCATTGCCATTAATAACTGTGCTTTAGTTTGTAAACACATATAGAAATTGAATTGTAAAATTAATTAACTTTCTTTAACTACTGTCTGTGTTTTTTCAGCTTCTAAATAACTATTTTTATGTAGGGTTGTTCTCCTTATTTAAAGGAAAACATTTTTAGAGTTTCCATTTTGAGAAAAACTCCAAGTAAAAATCTGAAGCTGTTACAAAATTTATTCAATAATAATTTATAAACTGCATAGTCACAATATATAGTTGGATAAACAGGCATAGTATTAAATTTCTCTTAAACGTTGAGAAATATTTTTTTGGGATCAAAAAATTAATTATTGTTGTAATTACTTTACCTTAATTGAAAAGTAAGTACAATGAGAAGTGCAGGAAGTATTAAAACATGTGTGCTGTGGGATGTTCTGTATGTCCTGTGGGAGCCCGTTCTCTTGTTCCTCATGGCTTTATCCAGCAGGCCCGCATAGAGGATGATTAGGACCACGGGCCTGAGTGCAGGTGTCTGAGATGGTCTACACTTGGCTGTGCTGGGGGATGGTCTGTATGGCAAGTGTGTTGCTCTGATTGGTCAATAAATAAAACCTGATTGGCCGTGGCTAGGCAGGAAGTATAGGCGGGACTAACAGAGAGGAGAAATAAAAGAACAGGAAGGCAGGAGTCACTGCCTGCAGCAGCCACCAGGACAAGGAAGATGTAAAGTACCGGTATTTTTGGACTAATTTAAGATATAAGAACAGTTAGCAAGAAGCCTGCCACGGCCATACAGTTTGTAAACAAAATAAGTCTCTGTGTTTACTTGGTTGGGTCTGAGTGACTGTGCGACTGGTGGGTGATAAAGATTTGTCCGGACTGTGGGCAAGGCAGGAAAACTCTAGCTACACATGTGATCACCTGTAGATGATTTATTTTATACATCTGGCATTTTATGATAATAATAAAGCACTTAGATTTGAAAGCAACAGGAATGGCTTAGGAAATTATAAACATTGCTTCATTAGAGGATTGTAGCTACTTTCTATGGAGAGAAGATACCATTCCTAACTAGACTAGAGATAGAACTGCAACTCACATTCTGGCCAGTAGAACTAAAATGTACCTTAATGCATGTGTTGCCCTGCAGCTTTGCCCAGTTGTACTGAATCATGTGAAACTATGTACATTTCCAAATTTTAATTTGTACCCAATAGTACAGAACACCTCTCAATGAAATAGATTGTCCTTTCTTCTTATAAAAGAAGCACAAGGAATCTAAAGTAAAAGCTATTAGTGAGGAAGAAGTTAATTACCAATAGCCAATTTACTTTCAAGTCACTCATTATCCATACATTCCCTGAACATTTTACCTTTTTAAATCTATCAGGTATCACAATAAGCATGGGACTTTTACAGATTGAATTCTTCTCTCCAGAAAGCAAAAAGCACCCCAAACCAGTCATTTTTATTGTGATATAAAGATTTGTAACAACTGCAATCTTTATAAGATGATTTTCCCTTCAAAGTTGCACTGTATATGCCTATCAAAATCACTAGACTTGGGCATTAATAACCATACCTGTATGGACTTTATGGATAAATATATAATTGTTTAATAGTTTGTTTTAAATAAATATATAATTATTTAATAATTTGTTTTAAAATTTTTCTTTGCCTGTATGATATTGGAAAAAAACATGTTTCCAACAGTCCAGAATCCAATTTTAATATAAATCAAGATACAGTCATATATATATGGTTGCATTTTGATTTTCCCAAGCAGTTCTTTTTCCTTAATTATAATCTATAATTTTGCATTTGTGACATTCATGCCAAAGCCAACATTTTTGTACTTTCTCACTAATACACACAAGCACACACACACACACACACACACACACACACACACCTATAAATACATATTCTGATTTTACACTTTATACATGTATCTCAGATTCATCTTCAATGCAACTGGGATATTCCTTTGATAAAAATAATCACATTCATAGTTTCCTTTTATTTCTCTTTAGAATACAAGCTAAAGGGAAGCAACATTCCACTCATTCTTTTAATATCTTATATGGTATATAGCGAAAAATGAAAAAGTACAATAGCATTTAATATTCTTCTATAACCATCAAATTTTAGTAATATTTTAAAATTTAATTTCTGTTTCTTCAGACGTAGGCCCATACATTTACATTTATTCATATGATTGTGTTTTGAGGTCCTATCTTAATTCAGTCCTCCTGATGAGTTATATATATAATCTTTAAAGTAATTTTATATATGCAAATATTTACACATGTATATATACATATCCTTACACATATATACATTCATATATATTGAAAATCTAGAAACTTACTCACTTTTCATAAAAAATATAAAGTATAATTTCCCATGGGAAAAAAGATGTCTCAATATTCTTACTTTTCTATTCTTCTATAAGTTCTATCCAAAAGAATTTTAAAATAAGATTACTAGAAATGCCTAATGATTCCAAGTGCATTTAGGAATTGTGTATTGAGCAAGATTATGAGAGCTCTATTTACAGGAGAACTTTTGAGACAAAAATATCTGTTCACTTAAACTTTAGAAAATTCCTTCTTTTTTTTTTTTTTTAGGAGAATTCAAAAGATTTTTTTCCCTACTGATACTGTGTTATTGTAGCAAATTAAGGGCCCTCAGTAGAAAAATAGACAACAATCTACTGTCAGAAATAACAATGTGATACCAACCATCTCAAAATTAAAATGACAATTTTTTTCAGCTTGCTTTTCCCTCATAATTGGCATCTATCCAAAAGCTCCGAATATGGTTCAAATTATTTACCTGGAAGTACATTTGAAATCAATTCAACCTGGAGCTTTTTAAAGTAAGTTGTGCTACAGAAAATTGGATGTCTCCTGGGTAAAGCATTGTAATGTTTTCAATGAATATGATGGGAGATTGCTAACATCTGTTTTTTAACGTTTCTGCAAAAATGATTCATGCTCTTTTCTGCAGGGCTTAATTTTGAGGCTTTGTGTGTTCAATCTACCTTATGTTGGCTGAAGCTGGACCAGGTGAACAAACAGAGGCAACACTTTGGTTCATGCAGCCACATCTAAGCCCATTATCTGATTAAGGTAGAACTCAATCAAGAATTACTTACGTTCCTAAATAGAGAGGTAGATTTGAATGCTACGTAGAGTTTTGAAGTGCATACATACATACTTATTATATATATATATATATCATATATAGTATATATAACAAATCATATATGATATACACCATGTATCCTACACAGTATATGATACATATAACATATAATATAATGTGCATATTATGTAGAGGTTTATTTTATATAATGTATTGAATATCATGTATAATATATAAAATATTATATATATATATATATATATATATATAATGTTAAATACAAAACATCATAATTTCTCCCAAGAATCAAAAGTCTGGAAATTATGGTCATTTAATTTCTATAGGCTATAAATATTTAGTTCTGAACAGAACAAGATAATAGTAGATCAGTAAAAACAGGTGACACAGTTGAGCTAGAAAATATTTTTGCATTTATTATGGATTGATAATATTTGAAAAATATTTTTCTTAAAGCTGCAATTTCAAAGGTCATTATCCCATCAAACTTGTCATTGACTAAAATATATTAATTGAATAATTTGCTGTAGTCTACAGGGCAACAGTAGTATTTTTATGTGAATGGTTTCTACAGTGTGGTAAATAGTACATCAGCTATCTTTGGAATATAGGAGGCTCTGTGGTCTTAACTGCTGAGCCATCACTCTAGTTCTTATATCTTCATAAATATGTACTCCCTTAAATGGCTTTCCTCCAAAGTAAAGAAGCATCAAACACTCATTTCATTGTTGGCACACAAAACGATTGCATACTTTCACAATAAATGCAGATTTGTACTTCAGAGAAATCATCTCTGTGTTTTCATAAATTTGTGGACAATATCATTCATACATATAGATATTCATTCCAATATATTTAATCCTATTTTATTAAATATGTATTTTGGTATTTATTATATATATTTATAATATTTATGTTTTGAGATATTCTGTTCCAGAATTAATTCTGTATGCTAGGGAGTCTCAAACTCATGGCAATCCCCCTGTATAGACTTGAGTGCTGGGATTATAGGTTTTTGGGAGTACCTGGGAGAAGAAATTAAAGTCTTCAGCAGTGTGGGCACTGGTCATTTGCTGAGCTTCAATAAATGACCCCCATTGCATGCTCGTGCAAGCAACCCTATATAAAGTCTGCAAGTCTCACATATGCACAGAGAGAGATAGAGCAGAGAGCAAGAGAGGGGGGAGCAAAGGAGGAGAGGAAGAGAGATGGAGAGAGGGGGAGAGAGAGGGGGGAGAGAGAGGGAGAGAGCGGGAGAGAGGGGGAGAGAGGGGGAGAGAGCGGGAGAGAGGAATAGTAGGGAACTTGTAAAGTAGGAATACATATACAAAGTGGTAAATTTATATGTAACAGGACCATTTTGCAAATATGCAGTAAGGTTGTAGATCTCAAATGATTTAAAACACAGTGCTGGACATTTTACTTAATCATTGGGCATAGGCTTTCAATAAAACATCATAGAACAAATTTGTGTTCCAATGTAGCCTCCTCAACAGCACCTGTAAATAAATATTATGTGCTCAATTATTTTATATACTTATACTCTTATAATTTGCCTGAATTCACATTCCAAAAGAGTATATAATTAAGAAAATGAACAATAAATGTCCATTTTTAAAGTAGCAATATTTACCTTTTACCTTCCAATGCAATTTGTAGGAATCTAAAGAATCAGAGTTGAATGTATTAACACAATAAATTAGTCTCATGTTATTGTCATTTTAAGTTTTTATTTTTGTACTGCAGTTGCCGAGCATTGCCTACTGTCAAAGAAAATTAGGTTATCTGGGGATGAATACTCCCTAATGATGAGGTTGCCAGATTGCTGTCCTTGGTGAGACCCAGTTCCTATTCTTGGAGCCCATGGATAATACTCAGCTTAAATTCTGCCTATTTAACAGTGATCACTTTTTGTTTCTTTATTACAAAAACAGATACTTCAATTCAAGATATGTACTTAATCACTTGCCAGAAAATTTATAATGGATCAATATCAGAGATCCCGATAAAACAAAAACAGCAAAATGGAATAATCTCCTGTATGTAATGAGACATTTTTTTTTTTTTTTTGGTTTTTCGAGACAGGGTTTCTCTGTGTAGCTTTGCGCCTTTCCTGGAGCTCACTTGGTAGCCCAGGCTGGCCTCGAACTCACAGAGATCCGCCTGGCTCTGCCTCCCGAGACATTTGAAGAAAAAGGTGTTACAAACTTATTATTCTAATAAAATGTATTGCCTTTCCTTTGGGGTAATGGTAATCGAACATATAGCCCCTTGAAAGCTAAACATGCACCCTATTACTGAGATATATTACAATCAAGATCATTGCATTTTAAAATTTACTCAGCAGTGATATCTCTCGGCTGGTGAACTCACGTGAGGTTCCTAATTGAGTCAGTGGGTGAGGTGGTATTTAAAATTCATATGTGAGAAAACAGAGACTAGTAGAGTGATCTCAGTAAAACTGAGGATTAGAGAGACTGATCTGTATGCTGGGCAAGGATAGTGTATTCATAGGAGAAGTGGAGAAGCATGATATTTTGGAGTTATGAAATAATGTACATTGATTGCAAATTAAATAATCTTAATTTAATTCTTCATGAGCAGATACAATTTTTATTTGTATATGTATCACATTTCCTCTTTTCATCTTTTTCACAGACATCTAGGTTATTATATAACATGTGCACTGTTCCTGCTGCTTCATTAACCATGAATGTGTCAGCATCTCTTTAATATGTGCCTTAGATTTTTGGGATCTTCAAAGCAAATATTTTTATGGACTATTATTGTTCACATATGTGTGGAGCTTTTTGCAAACAAAACAAAACAGAAGGAAATTACATAAAGTACAGTTACATTTTATTTAAAGGAAGTCTGTTGAAGCATAAGAACAGGAGACATTTGAGCCCTGCAGTAATACAGAAAATTCAATTTTTGAGGCTGCAGTTATGTGGCTATTTTGTTCCCATTCTTTTTTATTCCCAATAATGTCTGATTCTTTTGAACATAGCATCCATGCCTACGTACTTTGGTTGTTTTGCTGTTAGACATCCTTTTGTTTACATCCTGACATAGATCATTAAGTCCTTAGGATACAAACTTCTTTTTACCTCCCAGACCAGTAAAACTCTGAGAACAAGAGAAATGCAAACATTTTAAGGGACTCCAGAGGTTATTGTTCACTAACCTCCTAGCCAGAGAAAACATTTATGATGCTCCTAGTTTCGTTGTAACTGGAATATGCTTGAAATGCTCTGTGAGCTCCTCTCCTTTCAGATCACTCCATCTTACCGTGCAGTAAGTCTCAGCATTAGAGTTCATCTTTAAATTGAGCTGAGATCTGCTTCTGCTTCCACTTCTACCCTGTTTTCTTTTTCCATTTTGAAGAAGCTTGAAACTCTAAGCATTTTTACCCATAATAAATAGATTTTCAAGTATTTGGTACCATCTACTGTGATCTCTAAGAGTGTGAAAATTACATGTGCAAGCGAACTGTTAGATGTGTGTATTGTGTTTCTTAATTACTTATATACTCTTAGACTTTCTAGCTAGTGATACCCAGAACACAGACTTCTTATTCCCTTGGGTCACAGTCTATTGTTTTTCACTTGCAACATTTTCCTATCATCTGCCAACTGATTCATTTCTTAACAGATGATTTCAATGTGTCCCAGTAAAGACATGGGGGTGACCCAATTGAGAAAGAGCATGAGACTACAGCTCCTACTCAGCTGCTTCACTTTTCTCTTTGGTCTCTATTTCGTATTACAATTTCAATAGAAATCGGTCCACTCCTATAAGATGTTTCACTATGAAAAATGATGTTTGAGGAGTATCTACCAGATCTTATAATCATTTCTAAATTTCAAAAAGGGTTGTTAAAAGGTATCAAGAAAGTGCTATGAGCACTGGGAAAATGCTATTCTGCTATCCATATATTCAATATATAGTTAATGTTGAAACAAGCAATTCATAGCTATATTTATGCCCCAAATAAATGAAAATAGGGATTTCATTAGTATTTTCTACCATATAAATCAATTATAAGAAAAGGGTATAAACAATAATACTGGGTGTGTGTATTATTAATTTTTATATAAATATAATAGAGTATTAGTCATCTTTATAAAATAAGGGAGCTTTGACTCTTGCACTTTAGATGAACTGAACAGAAGACAAATACAATGATGTTTGCCAGAAGCTGAAAGGAAAAGAATGTGGAGTGATCAGTGGGCATCATTTCACTTTCGATTGAAGAAACAATGGTTCTGGAAATGAATGGCAGTGAGGGATGCATAACAAATTGATCCTTAAAAATTACTTTATGTACCTGATAGTATCATTTATCAGTTCATATCTAGAATCACCTTGGAGAAAACTATAGCCTCTCTGTTTGCCTACTGGCGAATATCTTGCTTAAGTCAATTGAGTTGGGAAAAACCTGCCCATGCCTGACAATGAATGAATGCAGTGCGACCATCTGCTCCATGCACTCGTTACATTGACCTCCAGTCTGTGGTGAGCAGTACCTTGAACTATAAGCAAAAGTAAACCCGCTCTTCCTTATGTTGCTTTTGTCGGGGATTCCCTAAAGTACACTTCCCAAATGTTTTAAGTGGAAAAGTTTATGTTGAGTATATTTCACCACAATTTATTTTTAAAGAGATAATCAATCATTTATAAGCAATAGTTAGCCAATACACTAAGAAAGGCTATAAGGAAATAAGCTAAATCTGATCCTTTGCAAGTGTGTATTGTGTATATTCCACATACCAAAGCCATCAACAGTTACCAATGCAAGAGTTGCTCTGAGTCATGTCTTTCTGTTATGAGGTATGGAGCATTATAGTGAAAGAGATAAATCAATAACAGCTAAAGCTGCAGGCCAATGCAGGACAGCATCTTACTACTTAATGGGTTTAGAAACGATGCCATGAACATCTCCAGAATGGCTTGTCTGCACTTCCCGACGAAGCCACAGGCTATTCTTGTCTTTTGTCATACTCCATGCTCCTCTATGGACTCAGCACCTCAGCAGCTTATGCAGATAACCTACAGCATTTTACCTAGCTTTCTTGGATTTTTTTTTCTCATACCACACAGACATTGCACTTATCTTCAGACTGAATGTACTAAAGCAAAATTAGGTCAATTCTATTAGGGATAATTTAAAAAGTGATATCTTTGAAACATTTTCATTCAATGAGACTCTCTTAGATGAATGTCAGAAAGCACACTTTTTTTTTTCTATCAGCGCTGTGCAGTTTGCTGTGGGGTTTTATAATTTTGTGAAACTGACGACTTGATTGCTTTGGGGAAATTCAGATGCAGATTTTACCTTGAAGAGTCAAAAGCATTGCTAAATGATGGATCAAGCGTAATGGGATTAAGGATTTTTCCCATCCTTTTTATATTAATTACCCATCCATAAAGAGAGAAACTAATCACTCTGTCCCTGACTAATGCTCTGTAGGCTTTTGATATCTGTTGGATGAAACTATTACAAAAGATAATGTTGGAAAAATTATTTTCCACTTTAGATACGCATATAACACTAGAATTGGCAGGTTTTAAGTTTCAGAGATTAAATGAATATGAAGTCATGAAATGACACTCCATGTAGGGAAGCAAAACTTAACAGCTATCTTTGATGTTAAAAATAAGTGTGATATGTGTGGTAATGGGCTAGCTGCCCATTAACCCAGCTATGTAATTATGAAACTGTTGCAAATTGATCCTTGGTTGAGGATGCCCTACCAGTGCACAGAAAACAAAAAAAGGACTCATAGTTTACCTTTGGCAGAAGTATGTTCACTTAGATCTTCTTAAGAAATAAGAACTACCTTAATCGCCACTCTACCAAGAGTTCATCCAGTGTTAATATGTTGTATTTAACATACCATTTTATTTTTTCCAGTTATTCCTTTTTCAAAGCAATACACCACTGCTTGGGAATAAGTTATTCAAGTAATAGCTATGAATATAGAGGAAGTTTTTTCCACACATAAGAATAAGTAAACAAAGAATCCTTACTAACATATAGAAACAGGTACCCAATTTTAAATCTAATTTGAGTAATATTAGAATGCTAACCACAAAACATACACATTATACAAGGACATATAATAGACAAACAAAATAGATATTTCTGTTTATATACTGATGAAAAATTAAAAGTAAAAAAAATCAAGTGCATACTTCATGAATAAATTAAGACTACCTAGAAGTCCCTAATAAATGCAATCTATAGAGTACATTTAAAATTTCTTGAGTTTCTGTAATTTATATATATATATATTATTTATGAACTAATAAGGGATTGTTATTCACTGTTTGAGGCACCTTAGGACAATTTTGAAAATATTAATAAATTGAGTAGTTCTAATCTAAACTACATATTTTAGAAATGCTTATAGCACATTTGTTAATGTAAAATGTTATTCCAGGATTTTTTTCTGCACTCAAAATGTTATGAGAAACTGTGAATGCCTGCCAGTCTATTGAAACTTCAAATCCCTAACTCATTTCTGAATGTTCTCTTGTCAATAATAGAGGCTCTGCTAACCTGACTTCCACAAAGTTAATGTGTGGACTATTTGACCATTTATATTTAGATAATATAGATTATGTATATGAAAAACATAAACCAATGCTTTTTAATCATACATTATTAACAACCAGATGGGGATAAATAATTATAGGTATCAATTTGACTCCATTCACAAAAACAAATGAGGACCAGTATGAATTTCCTATCTTTGATGATTCTTTCCTGGTTGTTAAGCTGGCAAATGCTCAGTTTTAGCTTAGGATCATTTATTGCTAGCTCTTATTACTTAATTTAACCTGTTTCTCTTCATCTATGTGTTGCCTTAGGGCTTTTGAGCCTTTCTTTAATTTTGTACATCTTAATCCCTACCTGCGGGCTGGTGGCTGGCTGTCTTGCTGGCTCGCCCTGGCTGTCTCCCTCTTTTTCTCCCATGTTCTTTTCTCTCTTCTCTCTGTAGATCCTAGGTTCTTCCATATACTTATTCTCTCTGCCAGTCAGGCCCACCTACCCCTCTACTGCCTCGCTGTTGGCCCTTTAGATTTTTATTAGACCACTCAGGTGCCTTTTGTAGGCAAAGCAACACATCTTTACATTATTAAATAAATTCAGCATAAACAAATGTAACACATCTTTGCCTAGTTAAACAAATGCAGCATAAACAAATGCAACACACCTTTACATAGTTTAAGTAATATTCCACAACAGAGATCCACTCATTCATACTCTCAGGAGTCCCATGAAAATACTAAGTTGGGAGCTATAATCTATACACAGAGGTCCTGGTGCAGATCCATTTGTCCCTGTGTATGTTGCTTCAGGTCTCTGTGAGTTCATATGATTCTTTCTCAGTTGATTTAGAAGGCCTTGATTTCCTGGTGTCCCCCGTCCACTCTGGCTCTTATGGTCTTCCTGAACATGCTTCCTCGGGGTGACTTGGTCAACATGGGGAGGGATTTGATTGAGATATCCTATTTAGAGCTGTGTGTTCCAAGGACTCTCTGCATAATGTCTGACAGTGGGTATCTGCATCTGTTCCCATCTGACTGAATAAGGCCTGGATCTATACGTAGGGCACATTATTATTAGGAGTCATTTTGTCACTAAACTAGTAGTGTTTAATTACCATCAGGGCTGGGAAATGACAAAGATATTATTTCTCATAGAATTAAAAAAATCTATGGTGGTGGTAGGGGCAGTGGTGGTGCATGCCTTTAATCCCAGCACTTGGGAGGCAGAGACAGGAGAATCTCTGTGAATTTGAGCCCAGCTTGGTCTTCAGAGCGAGATCCAGGAGAGGCTCGAAAACTACATGGAGAAACCTTGTCACGAAACAAACAAACAATCTACAAAGATGTTTCAGTTCATTGTGTTTATCATTTTCATTTCTTTAAACATTGAATTTCTACCTTGTACAAATCATGGTCTTAGGCATAATAGACGTTAAAAATCGAACATGACATGCTCCCCTACCCTGGGAAAATTACTACCATAACCTTAGTTAATTATTTTTCAAAGTCGATTTGAGATATAGAACAAATAATGTAGTGTGAATCAGCCTTTGCATTAACAACAAAGCAACTAAAATAACTTAGCACAAATTTATGACAAAAGAGGAAGAACTTTGAAAGGCTACCTTAAATTAGATTGGGTAGGACTTAAAGATCTGTGCTGAAAAAGGAAAGAAAATTTGATTTTTTATATAGATGTTGAATGCATTGTTTAATAATGGAGCCTAATTTGTAGATGACTGCATTATAGAATGATGGAAATGGTGGCATAAAATGTAATAGAGGGGGTGAATATCAGCAAAGTATATCATATGTACATTGGGAAATACGGTACCTACTATATTCAAATTAATACATAATACTAAAATAACTCCTAGTTTATTGCTTGGGATATTTCAGGAAGACAAAATTCATCAAGATAACCTTTTCCCATCTCAGAATTTGTCACTGTGACCTAGGGCTAAGCTTTGTAGAAGCAGCAGTGGCTGAGGTTGTCTCAGCACAGCTGACAGGGTAGTAAATTGACTTTGAAACAACCTTGTAAGGAATTAATGGAGTAAGCTTCCTACAAGAGAAAATCAACCCAGGAAATATAGTATGTTACTTTTTGTCATATTCCAGGGAGAATATAAGAGAACATTCTGTTGAGTCCTTACTTGGGAAAAACAGAACCGATGAATGTTCTCTAGGAAAAACTCTCTCTCTGTCTCTGTCTCTTAACCTGGGATAAATATGTATAAGTTTACTGCTTATAGAATTTGAATAACTGATGTTCTTTAGAAAGAATCATCTACATATTGATCTAAATATGGAATATTTTCTTTAAGATTGGTTTCTAGCTATTCTTTCTGACGCTTATGAAAAGGAGAGGAAACCATGTTTTCTTCTTTGGAAAGAGAAGCATATATCTCAAAATTGAGCAGACTTTATTTCATCATTTAATCCACTAAACAACTAAAATATGACAAACAAAACATATCCTCTTATTTATGTTACAAACATGCACTATGAATATATTGATACAGGGTATCAGAAAGTTAAATCCACACAATAATATAACTATATCCATGAACTATGAGTATATGGATATATGGCATCAGAAAGTTGAATCCACACAATCATATAAATAAATGAATGAGCTTATAGAATTAATGTACAGTTATTCACAATTAGAGACACTCCGCATAACTCATAGCAATGTACTGTCAGTATTTTCTTGACAAAATAAAGAGGAAACACATTAGTCTTGCTCCTGTGTGATAGAACATGAATTTCCTCTACAATGGAGCCTCTGAGGATTTGGTAAGAGCAATTGAAGAGCTGTGAACTGCACTTAAGCATCTTTAAAATAAAAGTCTCTAATAAATGGGAGTTGTTTTGCTTCTTCAGCTGCTCTTAAGGATAGCAGCCCATGAGGAGAGATAAAAGAAGACAGAGTGGATGCCTAATAAATATTTGTTGAATTGAATTGAGTAAGTAATTGATTATTCTTCAACCACAAAATATATCTTAGAGCTTTTAGGAGATACTATAGCAATTTAGCTTGATCTGAGCAGTATGTACTAAGTGGATGATAGTTAGAAGATCCTAACAATTAAAAAATTGATTGGCATGAATCTGAAAAGCAACATTTTTTTTTAATACTGCTGTGGACAGAAAAGAAGGTTACAACTGTAGAATTCTTTGAACTAGGACAAATAGAAACAGCCTTTCCATGATCAAAGCCTTGTCATTTTCAAGTTCTTATAATGATATACAGAGATACTGCTTTAAATAAATTTTCTTGGTGTGTTTATTATAATTCATACTCTACCTGGCACAATGACTGGCAGGAAACATGTAAGTCAGCACGCGTCTGTAAAGAATGACGAAAAAGTGTGGCTAGAAAGTCTATTGATCAAAAGTCTATGATGCATCATAGGAGGGTGGGCAGCACCCCTCTCTTGTGCAAAGTAGATGTCTTTGTGAAACCCTACTAATCTAGACAGTTAAAACAGCCTCCAATATTACAGTGGTCCCTGAGAAACAAAGTTGTTTCTGCCTAAGGAAAAGTAGCTAGGCTGACAGACAAATTATATATAAGAAGATATAAATTAAATTAATTAAAATTCTGTAATTGTAAATATATCTAAAATCAACAGGCAATTTTCCTTGAATTATGTTGATGCTCATGTTTCAATATTCTAACATGCTTTGAAAAACTTGGTCAACTCACTATTACGTTATCATTTATTAAACAACCACTTCAGGAACTTTTTTTCATGTCCTTTATAAAATAAGTTAAGCTCTCTTTGAAAACAGTTACCCTTTAAGTCCTGAATTAGAACCTCTATATGATTATTTTTAAATACTATTTAAGACATAAACATCAGTGTTGTGGAATATATATCTCACAGTTAAAGAAGCCGATCCTCGTCGATTTCAAATTGTCAGAGTACACAAAAACATTCCATACTTGTCTTTGTAAAGTTATCTTTGTTATAGTAATCCCATTGCCTGGTTTGGGAAGCTGAGAGAAGAGGTTTTCTAATTGTTATATGTTGGAAGCCTCTGATTCAAATACAAACTCCTATAATTTTAAAGAATTTTCACTAATTTGACACTTTCTTCACGTTAAAATAAGCAATATTTGTACAAAATTATATAATCTTCAAATTCCTTCATATGTTTTAGAAATTTTATTAAATTTATATACTTGAGGAAAACATTAGATCTTATCAATGACCTATAACTTTGCTCTTCTGTTATTTAGTAGGCACTCAACTTGCTGACTTGTAAAATGTGTTTGGCTGATAGAACATAAGGAATTTGTAATTGGCATTTTATAAGCAGTCTCAATTATTGTCCTTCTTGAATAATGTGGAGAAATGAAATATAATTAATGTTTATTAATTCCAGTGTGGAGTTTCCCCAGCACAAAAATAGAAATAATTTTCTAAGAAAAGAGTAATTTAAAAGCTCATTTTAAAGGCTAGAGAGATGAGTAAGCGGTTCAGACCATTTGCTGTTCTTCCAGGTGAGTTGAGCTCTGTTCCCATGTCAAGTCAATCACAACCACATGTAGCTCCACATCTGAGAGATCTGACAGTCCTTCTGCCCTGTCAGGACACACATGGCAACGCGCGCGCGCGCGCGCACACACACACACACACACACACACACACACACACACACACACAAATTTAAAGGTTTAAAGTAATTTAAAAATTTAATAAATTTCCTTTATATAAATAAATTACTGCCGGGCGGTGGTGGTGCACGCCTTTAATCCCAGCACTCGGGAGGCAGAGCCAGGCGGATCTCTGTGAGTTCGAGGCCAGCCTGGGCTACCAAGTGAGTTCCAGGAATGGCGCAAAGCTACACAAGAGAAACCCTGTCTCGAAAAACCAAAAAATAAATAAAAAAATAAATAAATAAAAATAAATAAATAAATAAATAAATAAATAAATAAATTACTTTGAACCCCTTCATATTTTAAGTCACTCAGAACATTTTGTATAAATGTACAAAATATTGTTATATTTCATTGAAGTAATATAGTTTTTATTTCAGTATTTGTAGGTATATGACATATAATTTTTAATATATGTGTGTTTATTGTAAGTAATTTTTTATATAATGTCTGACTGTGGGTCCATCCCTTCATCTGTTCCCGTCTGCTGCAGAAGGAAGCCTCTCTGATAATAATCTATGAGTATAGCAGAATATCACTAGAGTAATATATATATATATGTAGTGTTTGGTTTTTACCCTAGGTCTGTGCTCTATCTAGTAACTGGGTCTTGGTTACCCTAGCAGTGTGGGAGAGAGAGTCTAAATGGAAGGTCTCCATCAAATTCCTTCCCTCAGAGCTCAGGCAATCCCAAGGAAGAGTGTAAGAGAGAGAGAATGGAGGATGCCAGGAGATCAAGGCCCTCTGCATTATTTAAGCAAGCTCAATAGCTTGCTTAAGTAGCTCACAGAGAATGAAGCAGCAAGCACAGGACATGCATGGGTCTGCAGCAAGTCCTTCGTGTATATATTACAGCTTTTAGCTTAGTTGTTTCATGGGACTCCCAACTGTGAGAAGGAGTGGGTCTCTGGCTCTTTGGTTGGCTCTTGAGACTCTTTTTTTTCCTGTTGGGTTGCCTTGTTGAACTACAACATTACAGCTTTTGCTTCATCTTTTAACGTTTTATTTGCCATGTTTGATTTTTATCTCTTAGAAGCCTGCTCTTTTCTAATGGGAGACATAACAGGAGTGGATCTGGAGAGAAGGGAGGTGGAGAGGAACTGGGAAAGGAAACTAAGGGATAACTATAGTCAAGGTATATTACATGAGAAAGAAAAACTATTTATTTCACAAAATAAGAAAAAAAATTCATATAATATATTCTGATTGTGGATTCACCTATCCCAACTCCTACCAGATCATTCCAATCTCCCTTCCACTCCACAGTGTGCTCGTTCTTTCTCTCTCTCTTTAGAAAATAAACTGGTAAACAAATAGCAATAACAACAACAACAACAGAACAAGAATTTTTAAAAGACACAAATAACACAAGAAGCACAGAGAAACACACACACCACAAAAACACAAGTTTAGAGAGCATTACATACAAGCATGGCTTGAACCTGTGCAGAACCTGGGCATGTTGCCCCAATCACTGTGAGTTCATATGTCCAGCAGTTCCCTTGGATCTGGAAGACACTGTTTTCTCCATTCCCTTTTTTTTTTTTTTTTTTATGCGGAGGGTCTGATCCAGTTGGGGGCTCCTCAGCTATTGGTTCATAGTTCATGTGTTTCCTTTCATTTGTATATTTGTCCCTGTGCTTTTTCCAACCTTGGTATCAACAATTCTTGCTCATACAAACCCTCCTCTTTCTCACCAATTGGACTCCTGGAGCTCCACCTGGGGCCTGACCATGGATATCTGCATCCATTCCCTCAGTCGGTGGTGGTGCACGCCTTTAATCCCAGCACTCAGAGGCATAGCTAGGCAGATCTCTGTGAGTTCGAGGCTAGCCTGGGCTACCAAGTGGGTCCAAGGAAAGACAAAGCTACACAGAGAAACCCTGTCTCAAAAAAAAAAAAAAGAAAGAAAAGAAAAGAAAAAAGAAAAAAATCTAGTAGCTCTTTGTCTCTTACAAGCTTTGTGTCTACTCTTCTTCAGAGCTCTCTGAGCTGTGATGGGAGGGGTTTGTTGAAGACATCCTATGTAGGACTGAGTGGGTGTCATGTATATCAAATTTTAATTGGGAGTAGGCAATTTATATTATATATATATATATATATATATATATATTATAGATACATAAATATATATATCCATGAATATATATATATATTCATGAATGTTACAGTTGATGATCAGTGATTAGATAACTTCAAAAATGTAAAATCAAAACATGTCAATGTTTAGAATTTTGATGTCAGAAATATCAATTATGTATTGAATATTTTATGATAGCATTAATTGATATTTGTCATATTAGTGAATATGGTTTGATTTCTGTGACAGAAACCTATGAAGACAGATAACTCTAAACTATTCTCAACATGGATTTTTAAACTGTCATGTTTTGACAGGTTATTTGCTCTTTGTTTTTACATAAGTGTTATTTATTTACACAAACCTTTTTTGAAAAAAATAACAGACATGCCTTTTTGAAAACACATATCTAAGTGACCAGAAAAGTGATGTATTTATTTCAAATAAGCACTTATGTGCTAATTGTGTCATCTGTAATCCCATATAGATACTTTAAATTAGTATATGAAAAATATAAAATTATACTTAAAATGACTTATAAAATATTCCAGATATTTTTTGCCTATGAAATATCTTCATCATATGTTCAGCACTCGAATGCATAGTTTTATGAATTTTATGATAATATAGTTTATCTTCTAATTTATTAATTATAATATAAAATACACATTTATGTCATTCTGTTTAATGTAATTTGAACAGGAAACCTGTGGGAAGATTATATACAAATGACTTTTTCTCTACATGAAAATTCCTTGGTATGTTTTATCCAAATATTTTCCAAATGAGGAACAGATGTCAAGGTTCTGAAGTATTTATCTAGTGGTTCAGGAAGTAATCTATTAGTATTACATATATTCAAACTACTCATAATTTATAAAATTAACTGTAAATAAAACCATTTAAAATGACATTTCATGCTTCTAATTTCCTGTGATTTGAAATGGAGATTTTTTTCTGGGTCTTTTTTTTTTAGTCATAATTATATTCTTTCCCCTTTCCCTCTCCTCCTTTCAAGTCTTCCCAAGAAAAATTCCTCCAAGCTCTTTCAAATTATTAACCTGAGTTTTAAAATTATTATATTTTTGCTATTATTATTATATTATTTTGCGTTTATGTGTGTGTTAACTTGCACATATATATTTCTAAATACATCAATACACTCTGCTCAGTTCCTAAAATACTGCTTGTATGTGCACATTTTCAGGGCTGAACATTTTGTATTGGATCGTCAACTGATGTGCTTTTCCCTGGGAAGACTGGTTTTCCCTCATCTCCCCCCCACACACACACTTTTTTTTTTTTAGCTGCTTGTAGTTCTTTGTCTAGGATTGACTCTTCTTGAGCTTTTCCCCTTCCTTGTTAGCATGTGTATTCATGTCCTTGCTCACATCAAGTTTAGGCAGCCAAGTGGATGAGATTTCCTGGGTTCCAATTTGATATGTATAAGAGACATAATCTCCCAGCAAAACTCCAGTTTCTCTAGCTTTTACAGTATTCTATGCCCTGTTCCACACATGGTCTGTGAGCCTTAGGAACAGGAGTTTCACTGTAGATATATCAGCTGGGACTGTGCTCAATAGCTCTGCATTTTGATAGGTTATTTATTTATTTTTTTGTAATGGTCTCTGCTGCTATGAGAAGTTTGTTTGATTAGTGTTGAGGACTATACTTATTTGTGGGTACATGGAAAATATTTAGAATATAGTTAGGAATTATGCTGACTTAGTAAACTTGAGTTGTGGTTTCTCCTCCAAGATCCATCGCTTCACTAGCCATAAATATTTGGTTAAGTTTCCAGTAACAGAAATATTTTCCCTCTTGCTGAGTGGGTCTTAAGTCCAATTAGAGAGCTGTTGGTTACCACCAAGGTATGTGTGTCATGGCTATGCCCTCAGGGCTATAGTGCCACACAGGTAATTTTTGTTGTTCATAGGCATCGTCGCAGGGTAGAACAGTTGGTCACTTCCTGGAAAGGGAGATGGTCTACTCTAACAATGTACAAAGATTTTGTTATCAGTATCCCACATTTTAAGTTGAAATTGTAATTTTTATGGTGATGAATAGAAAGAGATGTGAGCTTAAATGACTGATTTTTATAGCTTACGATGTAAAGCTAAAATAAAGCAGGGATCCAAATAATTACTCAATTTACTGAATTCAAATGATAAACGATATAGTTCTTTTAATCACATGCATATATATGAGAGAGAGAGAGAGAGTTCATGTGCTAGAATGGAAGTGAACACATGGCATAGAATGGGTGTGGAAGTCAGAGTTGACTCTTCAGTGTTTATGATCTTTCATTGGGTTTGAGTTTTTTTCTTTGTTCTCTATAGGTCAGACTAGTCACCTATGAGCTTCCTAAGACTCTTCTGTCTCTGCCTGCATGTTGCCATAGCATCTTTTGGACTACATGCTACAAAGTCCTTCTTTCAAGTGTCCTAGTGACATGGAGTCCAGACCTCTCACTTGCTTGGCAGGCCATTTACACAGTGATGCAGTTCAATTTCAGCATAGCTCATTGTCAGAGAAAATTTTTATTATTATGTCTAATGAAAGAAGACACTGAATTATGAATATACACCCACTTTCAAAAATACTCAATGAACAAAATGTAACAGTCATCACTTAACTCTCCTGTAGCATCTGACCATCATAACTGATGGATACGATTTAGAAGAGGGCAACTTATGATCCATTTGAAACAAATAGGCCAAATTAACTCACAGTCTGAGCTATAAGAATCCAGACATGCCTTTCAGAGAGCCTTGGTTCAGAGGATCTTACAAAGCTGCACCAGGACAGATCTTCTGCCATCATCGAGGCTCCACTTCAAAGTTTACTCACTAGCAGTTGGCCACCCTCAGGACCTTCTGTGTCCAGAAATAGCACTGATTCTTTCTCATCTGAGAGCCTACCTGGGTAGCTAGAAATAACAGGCAACTGATTTCCCTCAGAACAACAAGGAAGAAAGAGGCCCAAAGTACTTTGCAACCCAATCTCAGAAGTGATATCAAATTACTTTGATGTAGTCTTTTTTTTTTTTTTTTTTTCAAACAAGCCTTAAGTTCAGAACACAACCAAACTGAGAAGACTGCAAAAAAGATACAAGACCTAAAGGAGCAAAGGATACTGCGGTTAGTTTTAAAGAATGCTACCTAACACCAGCTCTCCATGGGATGTGTTTCTTCTTTTTCAAAGGTAGATATTATTTTTCTGCTTTGGACTGTGTCAGTGTACCATGTAATAATCTTAATTTTGTCCCCTTCACTGTATCTACTTTACCTTGTTATGAACCATGTGCAATCTCATCTCTGTAATGTGAGAGTTAGTTGCTAACACTCATTTGTAACATGGATATCTTGGCCTTATGAAAGGGAAGGCAGTTCTTTCAAGTGGCAAGGCTGATTTGCAGCTGTACTTAAAATGAATTGACAAAATTAATAAGTAAAATTTGCCCATGACATTCTAATAAGTCCCCACACTCCCAAAATTAATACCTGCAGAGGTTTAAATGGAAGATGATAATTTTGAGCAGGACATTTTTAGAGATGGCAAGAAACAAGAAGTGATAGGAGTCTATTGAGTCAATTAATATATGTCAAATCTGAATCACAGGGTGTACCAGGGGAATGCATTCTATGTGATGCTGTCTTCCACATCTATCTTCCAGTGGTTATTATTTCCTAACATCTTCTATAAGATTTAATTTCCCTTGATGAACTAGGGTTTATTGTTCTCATAAAGTTTTCCTAATAAATATAATGAGATTTGAAACTGAACCAATTTATTAGTCAACTACATACAAAATCCATGTTTGCTAACCTCCATCTTTAAAACAAATCAAAATAGAGCTACTTGAAGATACATAATGTGTAGAAAGTTTTTAAAATAAAATAAATCTTTAAAAATATGAAATATGGCTATTCATGGTGGCAGTGCAGGCCTTTAATCCCAGCACTCGGGAGGCAGAGTCAGGCGAATCTTTGTGAGTTTGAGGCCAACCTAGGCTACAGAATGAGTTCCAGGAAAGGTGCAAGGCTACACAGAGAAACCCTGACATGAAAAGCCAAAAAATATATATATGAAATGTGCATATATTCTGGGTAGCAGAGATAAGGCAGGACAAAGCCCCTTTTATTTCTAGAATGCTAGAATTTGAAAAGTCACTTCTTATAAATAATCTGTACTCGAATGTGGAGTGAAAGGACTCTAGCATTTTTCATGCAAAGTTATATATTTGCTAAAACTTATGATAATAATCCATACATAGAAAAATAAGGCATCATATCTACATGGCAAGGCAAAGATTGCAAGCCCATCACATCAACTATGCAGTGTACTAAAATGCTGTAAATAAGAATATGCAATTTAATTTTTGGGACCCAAAGTGATTCTTTGATGGGAAATTCAAATGCTTCTTCCTCAACATTTAAATTAAAAAAAATCATTTCTTATTCAATTATTTGTTTACCACAGCACTAACTCCTTTTTGGCTCAGTACTGGATTTCTGTGTCTAATATTGATATTTAAATAAAAATATACTAGGCAGAAACTTAAATTTTTGTTTGCTTTCTTTATTTATATCTTTGAATATTCATAAATGATTCACTAGGCCTCAAGAAAGTAGAATGTCACATACCTGACATGTGTTATCAGCCTTACAATATGCCTTGTTTGATACTGAGGATCATTGGAGGAAGGTTATCCAGTCATTAAAATGTGAAAACACACACAAAAAGTTTAAAAATAAGTACATATTATCATAGGGAAAAAAGTGAAGATTGCTGTAAAATGCAAAACTTAAGATTGTTGAAAGAGAGGAGAATTCAAATTTTCTCACATAGTCAATAACCAGACAGACTTGGAACTGATAAAACATCTGAGGATGAAATTTTGCTTATTCCAGGTCAATGCTGGGTAGCAGAGATAAGGCAAGACATTTCCCACCATCATCAAAGGAACATATTTCTTCTAAATGTGTAAAACAACATAAAAAAAACATGTGGATGTTATGTAGAACTGAATAGTATTGTAAAATAAAAGAAAAAAATAAACAGGATAAAAAACAAAACAAAACAAAAACAAAAACAAACAAAGAAAGAAAGAAAGAAAGAAAGAAAGAAAGAAAGAAAGAAAGAAAGAAAGAAAGAAAGAAAGAAAAACATCATTGCAAGACACAGATTTCTATGGGGTATTGCTACTATTCTGATGCAGGGTCCTTATAAATAAAGTATTTTTCATATTTACAAAGCCTAAAAAAAAAAAAGAAAGAAACATTTTTGGAGAATGGTCTGGCAGGATGAATCATGGGTGAGGGAAGAGCATCAGATGCTTTCCAGATGTGTGATGTTTAACCAGTCATGGCTTAATGATGGTAGACTCAGGGATTCCAGAAATCATTTGAGAAGTCATAAAACATTGTGGCTCTGTTTCCAAGCATTTCCTGTTATGGCCAAATAAGCCTTATGATATAGGATATCCCTCCTAGGAATCATGCCCTTTCTGTAGGAATCATTCAGAGCAGTGGTTCTCAACCTTCCTAATGTTGCAACCCTTTAATACAGTTTTTCATGTTGTGGTGACCCCCATCATAAAATTTTTGGTGCTAATTCTTAACTGTAATTTTACTACAGTTATGAATCATAACGTGGATAATTGATATGAAGGATTGTGGTTGATGTATTTTCCACCCCAATAAACTTATCTGGGGGTCAGAGAACAGAACAGCCACTATATTCAACAGGTTTAGGCAGTGGTGGCACACACCTTTAATCCTAGCATTCCAGAGGCAGAGATCCGTCTGGATCTCTGTGAGTTCAAAGCCACACTGGAAACAGTCAGGCATGGTAATACATGCCTTTAATCCCAGGAAGTGATGGCAGGAAGCAGAAAGGTATATAAGGTGTGAGGACCAAGAACTAGAGCCTTTTTAAGCTTATAGCTTTTAGCAGCAGTTCAGCTGAGATCCACTTGAATGAGGATTCAGAGGATTTCAGTCTGAGGAAAGAGGATCAGCTGAGGAATTGGCAAGGTGAGGTTGGATGTGGCTTGTTCTGTTTCTCTGATCATTCAGAGTTCACCCCTATACCTGGCTCCGTGTTTGTTTTTATTAATAAGACCTTTTAAGATTCATGCTGCAAAGGATATCTGATATGCAACCTCTGCTTAAAGATCATTCAACCTCCAAGGGGTTATTATTAAGTTAATGTGTGAATTTACTTTTAAAACAGATTCTTAAAAGAATGAGATAAAGGATATGATAACTGTTTATCCTCCAAAGGCCAAAGTTTATGCTCAAGGCACTTGATTTTGAGTAGCAGATCTACCCATGAAAATTATCAAAGCTTCTAGTGGTTAAATCATTCTCTTCTGTGGGAGCCCGTTCTTGGGTTCCTTGTGGCTTTACCCAGCAGGTCTGAATAGAGGATGATCAGGACCACGGGCCTGAGTGCAGGTGTCTGAGATGGTCTGCACTTGGCTGTGCAGGGGAGGAGGTCTTTTGGTCCACCCCTTGGCGTCTCTATAAAAACCCTGTGGCAGAGACAGTCAGGGCCTGTTGGAATAGGTTCCAGGCCCTCTCGAGGCTATCCTTTATTTTCTATCTGTTTATCTCCGCAAGATTCTCCGCTATAAATCCTTCTATCTAATATTTCCTGCTGCTCGCACTCAAGAAAACTCTGGGGAACTTTGGGGGTGGTGAGGAAATGCCCCACACTCTTCACTCACGATTTACATTTATTTGAAATTTGCATCCTATCATGATGAGATTTGCTGATATAACATTGACTTTCACAGTTGTACAATAGCTCTTCAATGAATCTCAAAATACCTGTATTCCTCATAACCTCATTTGTCTACCCCTTTACCTGTTTTATTACTTCTTTCCCATACCCGTTATAACCTGGGATGACTTATTTTTTTCCTTACTGTGTTGAATTTTTAATAGCCATATGTTATCTATATGGATCAAATACCTAACTATGTTAAACCTAGTTCTCAATATATACTATTCTATGGTCAATAGATGAAATCTTAAATCTCTGAAGACATAAAACAATCTTATAACATTTAATGTATCCAACAAATGTAGGCACTAATTGCTCCTAATATATTAATTGTTGGTTTAGAGGTCCCAAAGAAGTCAAGGATGGCTTGGTCTGACCCTTTATAGTTAAATCATAGTTGGAAAGATGGATAACAATCAAATAATTGTCTAAAATTATGAATTGCTGCTTTGGGAGTATGGCCATTTTGAAGTTTATGATGGGATTTTGCTCATGTAGCATGGTTAGAGGAGACATGAACAAGTAGCTTCACAAACTAAATATAGATGATAAATTGACAAAAGGACAGAGGGTTACAGAAAAGGAATTTATAACATATGTTTAAATATGTCTAGGAAGGGAGAAAACCTTGCTTGGTTTGGACCTCATAACACTGAGCAGAAATTTTTAAGATCAAGTTCAAGGGTGGAAATAGAACATGCAGAGCTTTACTAACTAAGGAGATGATATTGAACATAATAGGAAATTGATGAGAATTTTATACAGGAGGCCATTATAATCAGAATACAGTTAGAAAAGAGCACAGGTTGTTCAGAGAGAAGACTAAGGTATGCCCCTTAAACTAAGCAAAGCATACGGACAAATGACTGCTTTTCAGATCAGCAATAACAGTAGAAACTGTTGATCCATATAGACGGAAGAAATTTTTAATGACTGCGTCATGGTAAGTGTCTGAATGTGATAATACTATCAGTAAAGGAAGGATTTGGGTGTAGAATTATATACAATGTCAGATAGCTCCACTCATGAAAAATAAAGATGCCTAAAAAGTAACGAGGTCATTGTCTTTACTTCTGAGACTCGTCTTGTCCTATTATTCTGGTTAGGGCAGCTGATGACAGAACATCATATAGAGCACAGGTTGGATAAAACAAAGGCAGAAATATGGCATGTGATATGCCATTGTCCATTTTATGATAGCTGCTTCACCCCAGCAACCCCCCAAAATTCCCATCTATTATTGGTCTATAGCTCTTGTCAAAACTAACACTTTTGCTGTCAAGCTTTTAAAATGTGGACTTTGAGAAGTCATAATCAAACAGTGAACCAAACACACATATGAAAAAATAAATATTAGAACAAGAAAGATAGGAGATGAATTGGATGCAACAAGGTCATTAGAAACTATAACCAAAATGTATGACTATTATATGAACTGAGGCTAGTTATCATTAGAGTCAATGTGTTTGCTTGAAATAATCACAGATTTCACAGTAGCCTTATCACATAGCTCAAAAACCTATGTAATCCTATTATACCAAGAGACAACATACTATATTTTCTTCAAATTCCTTTACATTGTATCTGCAATCCCAAATGTCCATAAAAAATATTGTGTTCATTGGGAAATGCCCTGAGCCTGTATTTTGTAAAAGTGCTGTTAGTTACCCTGTCAGAGTCTAAACTCTGAGAAACTGAAAAAAAAAATTGAAGTCTGGATTTAGTATCCCTAGTCCTCAATATTTGCACATGTAGAAATACTCTTGTTCACTCCATGTCAGGGAGAAACATGAAGTACTAAGAAATTATCATTAGAATGGAAAAAGAGGGAGTTTATGTAAGAGATGAGTTGCTACATAACGAGATTGTACGTTATTCAGTCATTATAAATTCCAGATAAAGACATTGATATCATCTTTCTTCAGGATTCTTGCTTCTTAATTGTCAAAAATATGTTCCTACATTTCTGAGATTTTGTATTTCACATATGAGGCCTTGAAAGAAAGGCAGAAGTTCTCTGAGTCTCAGGAGTAAAACTTAGTGATAGGAAAGCTGTTAGGTGCCGAAAGTTAGCCTTGGCCTCGCTTGTGAGAGTTTAACACAGCCAGTGGCCTTAACCTTCATAACCATGGCATTAGCCTTCTGTATTCTTGAAGAGCAAAAGGCTAGCCTGAAATCTGAGACTGTAGAATTAGACATTACTCATAAAGTATCATGAGCAAGAAATTTTGTTCCTCTATTCTTTAATGATTTGTACATTTCTAATTTCCACCCTGGAGTTTTTAATCATTTCATAATGAAAATGCAATAATGCATTCTTTATAATAGATATGAAACCTAAACATCACTAAAGACACAGGTACACAAAGAATTTTGATTTAAAAAGTATCAATATAATTGAGATTAGATATTTTGCTATAAAAGTTCAGACCAAGGAGCTAGGAAAATGTAGTCAGTAAAGTGTTTGTCTAAGGCCAATCACCAACACCTTTATAAAAAACAGGACTGGTCTTGCATTCTTGTAATCCCATAACTGGGGAGGTTCAGCCTGGTAAATTGCAAGGTCTTCCTAGCAAACCTGCCTAGACTAGTCTCTGAGCTGCAGGCCCTAGCTATAAATATGGTCTCATAAATGTGGAATAGATGGCTCATGATGAAGAACAACCATGGCGAACATCTGGTCTCTCTGGACACACGTATATACAAAAACATATAGAAAAAAAGGTTGAGATCCATATTAATTAAAACGCATTAATCTACACATATGAGCAAACAACTTATATATCCAACTAAAATTCTGTTGACAATGTTCTTTTATAATGATTTTTGATAATAAATATGTATTTAAATATGAACGAGATAGCAAAGTTATTTGTTGCCCCATATGACAGTGAGTTATTCATTGCAAAATAGAATGCAAAGGAGAAGGAAGTACAATCTCAGTATGATGAAACCATAGCAATTTAAATGTGGCTTTGCAATACTCTAAAAAAGAAAGCTCCTTATTTTTATTTATGAAATTAATATAGCACTTTCAACCCGGGATTAACTGTTGTGCACACTGGACATCTTTATTCTGGGTTAGAGTGTCACTAGCAGGTGGTTTATTTAGGATTAATGATTTATAATATCTGAATAATCACATTGGTAACTGTGCTGAAGATTTTTAATTGCCAACTCTTCTAAACTTCAGCCTGCCTTATGACAGCTTGCCTTCAATTTAAACATGTTGTTATTGAGCATGATTTAAAATGAGTGCCAAAAATATGAGATGGATGTCTGCATTGACTGTTTTGGGAAAACACCATGAACAACCTTTACTTCCATGTTAACAAAAATAAAAATAAATTATAGTGTTCAGTTAGCATGCTCAATATATTCAGTTTTTAAAAACTGACTGCTAGCTTATTGGATCTATTCCATCAATTTGTCATGAGTTATATCTCAAAATATAATTCAGTATCTACCTCACTATAACCAATGAGAAGCCTATAATGTTAGGACTAATCCAAAAGATACTTTAATTTTAATAATATTTGGCACAGATAAAAGTATGAAGATTACAGATTAAGTTTTCTGTTTATGTATTCTAGAAATGAAAATGAAGCAGAACCCTAGGTCTTATTACATAGCACTTGAAGGTTTTTGTTGATGATGGCCTTTAGAAGCCACAGAGAGACACAGTGTGAAAACAGACACTATTATTAGAAAACTTCAATGCTTAAAATGGATCATTTGGGGAAAATGTTATTTAAATATCTCTATATCATTTTCACTATCCTGCCTACTGCTGCTAAAAATGGCCATTTTAATTATATCACAGAGCTTCTGATTGGTCAGATGACTCCATCTTCTGATATAACTGGTAAGATATGGGCAGGGGGCATCTTGCTTTTATTATATTATATTTGCAACTGTTTATTGATGAATAAAGGGCACAAATAAAGTCATAATTGTGTAAAGACAATCCATACTGTAAAGTATTATTTTGTAGACTGTATTGAATATGGATATTTGGCTTGGCCTAGAGAAAACACTCTCTATTTTAAGACCATGATTGTTTATTAAAAATTACAGTGATGCTTACAGGCTTTTTATGGTGGGGATATGATTTGATTTGATTCTGTCTTTCAGTATTTAAAGGGAAGAGGATAGAACATATTGATTATTTTACACATGCAACAGTTCTGCTTGTTCATTTCTAAAAAAAATAATAAACAGTAGATATGGATTTTGTTCCTCGACAGAGATAGAGACATGGAAAAGACTATTCAAAGAGATAATCACGGGTTTGATGTAATTAATGTACAGAGGAAGGTTGACATGATAACTACCCACATAGCTTCAAATTTGAAAGCAATTACCAAGACACATTTAGTTATTGTATACATTGTGCTACTTTGCTTGAAAATGCAGTTATAAGAACAACTTAGATGTCCATCAACTGAAGAATAAAGAAAATGTGGTACATATACACAGTGGAGTACTACTCAGCAGAGAAAAACAATGACTTCATGAGGTTTGCAGGCGAATGAATGGGATTAGAAAAAACATCTTGAGTGAGGTAACCCAAACCCAGAAAGCAAAACAGGGTATGTACTCACTCATAAGTGGATATTAGATGTAAAGCAAAAGATAACCAGGTTACAATCCACAACCCCAGAGAAGCTAGGTAACAACAAGAACCCTAAAAGAGACATGCATGGATTCCCCTAGGAGAAGAAATAGATAAGTTTCGAGTAAATTAGAAGCCTGGCGGGGGAGGGGGAGGAGGTAAGGGGAGATGGGAAGTGAACATGAGGGAACATGATGGTCAAGTTGGGGAGGGACAGAAAGGGAGAGCAATGAAAGAGATTATCTTGATGGAGACAGTATGGGGCTAGGGAGAAACCTGGTGCTTGGGAAATTCCCAGGAACCCACAAGGATGACCCCAGCTAAAACTCCAAGCAATAGCAGAGAGGATCCCTGAACTGGTATTTCCTTTGTAATCAGATCAATGTAATCAACCCCTAATTGTCATCATAGAACCTTCATCCAGTAACTGAAGGAAGCAGATGCAGAGATCCACAGCTAAGCATTGGGTAGAGTTCCTAGAGTCTGGTCTAAGAGAGGGAGGAGGGATTATATGTGCAAAAGGGCCAAGACCATGATGGGGAAACCCACAAAGACAGCTGACCTGAGCTAGTTGGAGCTCACTGAATCTGGACTCACAGCTGGGGAACCTGCCTGGATTAGAACTAGGCTCTCTGAATGCAAGTGAAAATTGTGTGGCTTGGGGAATATGTGGGGCCACTGGCAGTGGGTCCAGAATTTATCCCTAGTGCATGAACTGGCTCTTTGGAGTCTGTCCCTATGGAGAGATACCTTGCTCAGCCTCGACACAGGGAGCAGGGATTTGGTCCTGCCTCAACTTGATATGCCAGGCTTTTTTTTGACTCTCCATGGGAGGCCCTACCCACTCTGAGGAGCAATACGGGGTGGGATGGGATGAAGGTTGGGCAGTGAGCAGGATGGGGAATTGTGTTTAGTATATAAAATGGAAAAAATACTTTTAAATTTAAAAAAAAAGAATAAACATGGGCTGGAGAGATGAATCAATGATTAGGAACATTTATTGCTCTTCAAAAAGACCTAGTTAGGTTCCCAAAACTCATAACCACATGTTTCTCTAGCTCATGGGATCTCACATGTTCTTCTGGCCTCTGAAGGTACCTGCAAACACCTGGTACACTTATGTATGTCAGGCATACACATACACAGCAAAAACAATGTGAGTAGTGTAAATATACTATAACAAAAATTATTTTCCACTTATATGTCAACATATAAATACTCAAAGAAGGTGTTTCCTAGGATCATTCACATGTTCAATTTCCTGGAACAATACTCCAGGCATTTTCAGTTTACTTGGCTTGTGTTTCTTGTTCATTTACACACAAGTTGACCAGTTACTTAGAGTCTCTTACATTTTAAGGGTCAATATGTACTTGGTAAATTATGCAGGTCAGAATAAGAAGATGATCTGCCTATCGTTTTATGTTTTCTGGTAATCATGTCTGTTTATTTCCAAACATACTATTATTGCCTTTTGATTTATGTTTTATGTTGTCTCTCTTATTGTCATTACAAATTTTCAAAATTCTAACCCACCTCTAAGTCTACTTTCCATGCCTGATATACCTATTGAAGGCTGAAATACGTCTCAGATTCACCAACTTGTTGAAGTCTTATCTTAGGGTTACACTGTATTGTTGTTTACAAAGATATTTCCAAGATTATATAAATACTTACTTTATAGTTATTTCCTGTTATCCATTGGTTTATGCAGTAGAATATTTTAAGGTGTGTTACTTTTGTTCATGTTGCATTTGTTTAACTCTGGGAAGGTGTGTTAAAATGCCTGTGTAAAACACCTGGTGGTCTAATAAAGAACTGGCCAATAGCAAGGCAGGAGAAAGGATAGGCAGGGCTGGCAGGCAGAGAGTATATTTAGAAGGAGAAAATTGGTGATGGTGGTGGTGGTGGGGATTGCAGATTTAGGAGCCAAAGAAGGAAGAGGATTCCAGGCAACAGCCACACAGCTACATATTGAGCATGGAGTAAAAGTAATATTTACAGAAGTACGAGAACAAGAAAAGCCCAGAGAAAAAGGTAGATGGGATAATTTAAGATAAGGAAAGCTGACTAGAAACTAAGCCAAGCTAAGGCTGGGCATTCATACTTAAGAATAAGCCTCAGTGTGTGATTATTTGGGAGCTGGGTGACAGGCCCCTCCTAAAAAAAAAAAAAAAAAAAAAAAAAAAAAAAAAAAAAAAAAGTAAAATACCAACAAGAGAGTTTCTTCAAAGTAGCTAGTGACATACCTTAATTTTGATTAGAATTTATGCTCATCTCTTTTGTATTAGTATAATGCCCTAAACAGAGTAGTCCCTAATCTAAATTTATTGAAACCATTCCCTTGATTCATAGAAGTAGTTATTTTATAATTATCTCTCTCTGCCAGTATTTAGTAAAGCCTTGATATCCTAAAATACCCAAGCACTTCTAAACAAACATCTGGTATCCTGTTATTGGCAAGAGCTTCAAATTAATTTTTAGTGTAGAAGTTGTAGCTTGAAAGAATTTTTTGTAGCTACATAATATAAGGAAATTGCTATTTTTACATTTACATGTATGGAAATATGCCTTTTTGTACCTGTTGACATACAAATCTTCTTAAATGCTTAATTTATGTGAGCAGTATGGATATTATTTTGGTTGAAACAATATTCCTCAATAAACATTTTGTAAAACTTCACTTCTAGATGACAGATTACAATGTCAATTAACAAATTTAATATGAAAAATCATAAGAAATAAATTAAATTAAATATATGACTCATATTTCAATTATACTTTAAATCATAATTATAGATAATGTACATCCACAACATAATTAATATTCAGTTAACCTTTCTTCACATTTTTATGTTATTTTGCTTTAGTGTTTCTAGATCTGATTTCCTGTTTTCATCAGCAATTTGGTAATTTCATTACCAATCCAAATAGCACTTGGTGATTATTTTTTCTCTCACTCTTAATAATCCACTGTGAGGAAAAAAAATCATACAAATATTACTTCAGGTATATAACAGGCATATAAGTAGCTGTCTTACAAGTTCTCATGTAGATTGCGTGATATTCTCTCCACTAAATTCCAAAACAAAATATTATGAAGAACAACAGATATAGCTTGATGGTAATAAATGTAAGACAGTCTGTGTCAGAAAGAACAATGCATTATAACAGATCAATAATGATCAAGTGAAGGAAGAGCTAATAGAAGTGATATCGATGAACAGACTTCCTGCATTAAAATAAATATATGTACATGGCAATTGTATAAGAATGAAAGTGACATTCAATTCACATGTTGAGAAATATGTGAATTCGGTTCAGTGCAGTGAAGACTAAGGCAACTAAAACATTTAATGTAGACTATTCTTTAATTACCTTAGCCCTAAATCTCTAACATGCAAGCATATAAAATCATGTGTTTGTTCTCTATGTGTGAGACAGAAATTGAGAGAGAGAGGCAAAGGGAGGTGGAGTTGAGGTAGGAAGTCAGGAAAAAAAATAAACTAATGGAAACTTAAAAACACAGCACAAAATGATTTTCATTAAATATTTCTGTTTATATTTAACACACAAGATTTATAATTTTCAAAGTAGACACAATTCTTTGCCTTTATGTCATTATTAGACTCTAGCAATAGCCATGATAATGGAAAAATCTTTTTTGAATACACAAGAACTGAATTCAGTTATATGTAACACATGTAGTAAGGGAAGTGAATAATATCTCAGTAACATAACATTGCAATTATTTAATAATTTTGATAAAATATTAAGACATAGCATATTTCCAACATTGGCCCTACTGTAACTTAGAGTATAATAATTATCTGGCATGTCAATTGTACAAACACACACACACACACACACACACACACACACACACACACACGCATGTATGTATCTGTGTGTGTTAGTGCATTATATGCACGTGTGTGTATAGGTCTTGTCACTTTAAAATTATATTCTTGCAGATGTCATAACTGCTTCTGAAATAATCAGTTAAAGAGTACAAAAACAACCTCCAGCTTTTTAAAATATACTCATGACCTCTGATTTATAAAATGTATGAGGATCTTATACAGACAAATTTATATGCTCCCCATACCAGTGCTTAGTAATGATCAAAGACATACAAGTAATAATTATTGAAGTTAGAAATGTATATTTTTATGTCTTAAGTACTGTTTATCCTGTTGATTAAAAGCAAAAATTGGGCGGAAATTGATATGGATTCTTCTTCAGTTTGGTCTGTATATGGTTGTAGGCAAATTTCTTTCTTGAAAATTCTCATTCCTGATATTTAAAACTACTATAACCCTTCTTGCAATCTTTGTAAGAAAAGTATGAAAAACATCATTATTAGTCTCATCCTTAGCCAACTATTTTTTTTTATTTCCATTGTCTCCAAAAAGCTATTTCTGGGGGAAAAATCATTCACTTTTATGCAGGGATCAAATGAAGTACTTGAAGTATGTGGTATTCACTGGATACGTGAAACTCAGAATGTGGAGGGGAATGTAGTCAGAGTTCACGTTTTGGTGGGAGTTGAAGTGATTCTGTGAAAAGTGCTTAGAAGCAAGCACAGGACATGCTTTTCATTTGTAAGGAATGGAAGACCAAGGGTTTCTGAAGAGATGACTCAACTTGGGGAGATCAGGCAACATAAAATGTGATAAGTGATGATCAAAGTGAGCCAAGGTTTCATGCTAGATTTTCTACTTGACAGGATCTAGGTTCAGCTGGGTCTTGTAAATTTGGTTAGCCTAGACTGTGAGCCACCCTCTCCCATGGTCTGTGCCGTCCATGGAAAGAAAGGAGAAACCAAGCTGAGGGTCGCATTGACCTCCTCTGATTCCTGACTGTTTGTGCCACTTTCTCAAGTTTCTGCTGCCCTGCCTTTCCTGTCATGTGACATTGTACCCTCAAACTCCAGCCCAAAAGAAGCACTTCTTTCCTGAATTAGCTTTTGTCGGATGTTTTATAGATACGACACAAGTAACTAAGACACAAGGCAACGAGTCAAGTATCAAACACACAACTGAGATTATGTGATATGTACAGAGAGCTAAAGGTAGCTATATTGTTGGTCAATTATTTGGTAGGATGAAAATGTGTACATTCAAATTTTGCACACAAAACATTATGAGCAAAGTACAGTCTTTAATACTTTAGAATCATATAATGCCTAAAATATATCTGAAATCCTGGAAAATGAGTAATCTATAGATTTTTTTTACTAAAGAATATCTGGTTTCTTGCAATTTATGTTGATTTTCATCTAAGTATTTCAATACTGCATTACTACAAATGATTTTTATTTAATTATGCATGCATGTACTATAATAGCACGTGAAACTAAATAGGATTTTATTTTACCAATATTACTGCAATCATGAATAAATATGTTTTGATATTGTTTGGGGGCACTGGTGTGGGAATCGACAGCCTTTGGAATGCTAGGCAAGTGTTCTGTTATTATACTAGATCCTCAGGCATGATACATACATGAAATAGTATAACTATATACAGTGAATATAATACATTATAAATATTGTCTTATTAATTTTGTCCTGCTGAGGGCTCTAAAAATAATTTTGAAAAACTGATTCTGAGAATCTTTTCTCTTCTTTTTTTTGTTTTTTGAGACAGGGTTTCTCTGTGTAGCCTTGCGCCTTTCCTGGAACTCACTTTGTTGCCCAGGCTGGCCTTGAACTCATAGAGATCCATCTGCCTCTGCCTCCTGAATGCTGGGATTAAAGGCATGCTGCCGCCACCACCACCACCACCACCACCTGGCTAATTCTGAGAATCTTTATCCCAGCATTCCGAGGGTATTCCAATAGGTATGATAGAAATACCATACAACAGATACCTACAACAGATGCCTGGTGCTTAGAATTCATAATTTTTATTAGCTCTACCCAAATAAAACAGGTTACAAAATGGTTATATTTATTAATTTATTGGAATAAGAATATCATTCTCCTCCTTAATATGCTATTGTCAATAGAGTATCCCATAATACCCATTTAAAATGTCCTTGACTACTTTTATCTAATTGCTGACATAATGGATAATGAGTGAGAGAATCATCTTTATAAAATTAAAATGTCTATAAGAGTTTTAATAATATCATTGAAATTCAAGAATCAATTTTTAAGTAATTAAAAGTAATAACTCCAACAGATAGAAAAGACAAAAGATTTGTATTGCGTATTATATTATGGGAATCTTAATAATTTATTTGCAAATCCAAGTACAATGTTTATTCTACATTGTGCTAGGCACTATATTCACCTTGGGCAATTGAAATCTCATCACAGTATTTGAAACATTTATCAACATTTCGGAGGTTGTATAAAATAAACTAAGACTTTTCTGGAAATCGAGAAGTTACAAGATTTTAATTTGGAAATAGATCGTCTTAAAAGCAAATGGCAAAAGTAATTTATAAATAAAATGAAAAAAATATGTGCTAATGACAATTTTATCACTGAGACTAATAGTTTTTCTTATACATGTAGGCATGCATTGCAAACTATTTTTATTTGTTTATTTATTATTAATTTTTTCATTCATTTTACATACCAACCAGTTTCCCCTCCCCCTCTACTCCTGTTCCCTCTCACTACCTCCTGTCTACTTCCCGCATCCACTCTTCCTCTGTCTCAGTTCGGAAAGAAACAGGCCTTCCATGGGAGTCAACAAAACATGGCATATCAAGTTTAGACAGAACCAAGCACCACCACCACCCTCAATCAAGGCTGGGGAGGGCAACCCCGCATGAGGAGCAGGTTCCCAAAAGTGGTGGGATCAGGGCCAAGGATGGGTCCTGATCCCACTGCTAGGAGCCTCACAAACAGACCAAGCTACAACACTGTCACCCACATGCAGAGGGCCTAGGTAGGTCCCATGTAGGCTTCCTAATTCTAGGTCAAGAATCACCGAGTTCCTATTTGTTAAAGTCAGCAGCTGTCTCTGTGGGTTCCCCATCATGACCTTGACACTCCACTCCCACTCCTAACCCCCTGCTGTTACAACCCTTCCTTTCTGCAGCAGGAATCCAGGAGTCTGGCCCAGTCCTTGGCTGTGAATCTTTGAATCTGCTTCCATCCATTACTGCATAATCACTTGAACTAATTAAACAAGTAAACAAAATAAAAACTTGAAAAAACAGCAATTAAACAAAACAATGTTAATAGTAGAAATATCACAAAAAAATTGTAGAGAAGAATAGAGTGTAAATAAAACTCAGTAAAAGTTTTTTATGTTCTACAGTCAGAACCATTTTGGATTTTAAGTCAAACAAACTCCTTTTCAGTTCTGTTGATTATTTGTGGTTCAGAATGCTTTGTTTGGTGTAATGTATTATATTACTTACTGTTTATTAAATAATCTTCCTTTCCTAAAGTGTCAAAACAAATTTTTGAACCCTGAAGTCTAAATTAACCTTGTCAAATCATATAATCAAATCATGCTGGAATAATTTCGGTTATAAATAAGCTGATTTAGGTATCTTTTTTTTATCTTGTTCCAAGTTGATAAAAGTTCTTTAAATTCATTTTTTTCCTCTTAAAAAATTGAAGTTCATTTATATTTTATCTCCTTTGATAGTATATAAAATACTTTATTGTAGTTTGGTTTCTTTTAATGTATTAGATATTTAGTGAATGGAACATTGAATTACTAAGAAAGGCCTTTTCTAAGGCAATTCAGTGAATTTCCAGTTGAAGCTGACTCACTCAATTTCTTAGCCTCTTCTAGGAAAATAGCATATGCAAGAGTATACTTTAATAACCCAGACTATTTCACAATTCACAATTTAATCACATGCAATTAAACTCTTTCATGAAACGTCATTTCATGCAGCCACAGGAATCCCCACCCCAATCAGAGTAATGTTATCATTGCTTTTATAGGATTGCAATTTTCTGATCAATATTTCTCTGGTCTATTCCAACTCTCTCAGCATACTGAAAGACGCATGAGCTGTCTCTGGCTACTTTTCACCCTCATTCTTAATTCATGTTTCTATAGCCATTTCTGCCATGCCCTTTAGTAACTGCTATTTCCATATAGAAGAACCTTAGTTTGCCCAACTAAAACATTACAATGTGTTCAAACATGTTTGATCGCTCAGAATTCTTTTCTCTCTCTGTTTTATTTTAATCAGCTGCAACAGAATAATTTTTTTCTAAGAAAAAATTATACAAATTATGTTACAATTCTTTCTCTTGCCATCAAGTTTGTGGATTTCAGTTGGAAATTATAACCATGCATGTGTTATTGAAATGCTGTTATCTGTTGTTTTAATGGGAAGGTTATGTAATAATGTGGTGGTATTTTGTACCCCAATAGATTGTACACCGTAATAAACTTACCTAGGGTCAGAGAACTGAACAGCCAATACACATAGAGGCCAGAAAATCATGGCACACACACCTTTAATCCTAGCCTTCTGGAGGCAGAGATTCATCTTGATCTCTGTGAGTTCAAAGCCACACTGGAAACAACCAGGCATGGTGACACACACCTTTAATCCCAGCACTTGAGATCCCATGTCTTGCTTGGGAAAGACACATGCCTTTAATCCCAGGAAGTTATGGCAGGAAGCAGAAAAGTATATTAAAGCATGAGAACTAGAAGCTGTTAAGCTTTTATGTTTTTAGCAGCAGTTCAGCTGAGATCCAGCTGAGATCAGAAGAGGACACAGAGGTTTTCAGTTTGAGGAAATGAAATCAGCTGAGGAATTGTGAGGTGAGGTTAGCTGTGGCTGGTTCTGTTTCTCTGATCTTTCAGGTTCACCCTAATACCTGGCTCTGGGTTTGTTAATAAGACCTTTTAAGATTCATGTTACATAATACTAGTTATAAATGTATTTTTAAAGATAAATAGAATTCAGTTAATTGGAGTAAAAAAGATGCCTCAATAGCTAAGTGTATGTAATGTTCATAAACAGGTCCCAAGTTTGATTCCCATTACCCAAGTAGGGTGGCTCACAATTGCCTGTAACTCTAAATACAGGACATAGCAATCTCTCTTCTAGCCTCTGTGAGTGTCTGTACCTATGTGTACAAACTCATACATGAGCATCTGCACTCCTGTAAACAAACCTTCACAACAACACATGCATATTTAAAAAAAATAATCTTATGAATTCAGGTAATGACATTAAAAACAGAGTTTGTATTTCAAAATATGATAAGTATTTTCATAATTTGAAAATATATGCTTATTTAATTTAATAATCTGTTGCTGATATTATTATAAGCATAACTGGACAGATTAATAAATCATATCTCTTGAAACAGCCTGTTTAAAAAGAAGGGATTATTCAAAGTATGGTTACATTCCTTTTTTGATATCATTTATGTTGTCAAAATAAAAACAGTCATGAACAAATCTGTATACCCACTCCATTCTTCCATCAGACAGTAAGAGCTTATAAGGACTACTGGTTTTTTTTTCATTTTCTCCTCCTTTGTAATGTCTAACAAATAAGTGATATCTTGTATTGATTTTTGTGAATGACTCCAATGCCATTCAAAAGCATCAAATATTTTAATATCACAGCAGTGGCATGCCTTGGTTTTACTCACAAGGTGACTTGGGGAAAAAAGATAGTCATGGGTGAGAATTTCTATGATTTTAAAATAAGTGGGTGTATATAAATAATTGGTTTGTGACAGTTTTAATGACAACCTAGCCATAGAAGACTGTGAATCTACATATTGAAGAAAGCAGTTAAAATGTTGACTCGAAGAATGACAGAGCTAGAGAGGAAGCATTTAAGCGGAGACAGGCAGCTTGTCTAAATAGGGCTAATATTAAATACAGGTGATTATAGCATTTGAAATTGAAATTAAAAATAATCTCTGATTCACTTATTTTAAAATTGCAAAATCCTCTCAGCTGCAGATTTCACCAGGTGCTGGTACAGTTGAAACAACAAGCAGATCCAGTGATTTAAAAATAACATCCACGGGTGTCACCTGATGTCACTCCAGATAAGAAATGATGTTCCCAATCAGAGAGAACACTCTGGTATTCATCCTTACACCTCCTCAACCTGTGCTACATATTTATATCATGAATTTTAAAATCATCTTTTGGATCTTGAACATATTAAATAGATTAAGCTTTCCAAATGTTGTAAACACAGACAAGAAATGGAACTGCTCTCATTTTAGAGACTGCATACCTGCACATGGCTTCATTCAAATGCTTTTAAAGAAAAGGAGATACCATGATTTTTTTTTCTTCCAAAATACTAAAAACAGGACCAAATATCCATGTAAGACTCATCACTTTTTATTTTTTGTTTAAAATAGATTCTTCTCTCCTACAATACATCCCAACTACAATTTCCCCTCCCTCAACTCCTTCCAGCTCCTTTCTCCCCCAGATCCATACCCCCTTTGGTTCCTTTTCAAAACAGAGCAGGCCTTCATTAAGATAGACAATCCCAGGCTTCTCAAGTACATAACCTCATAAAAGGCATCTGTCAGGGCACTCATGCAAGCAAGATACTAAGTGTTTGTGTGCATTTACTTTCCCCCAGTAAAAACCCATGAAGAAGGTATTTGCATGTATCCATGTATTAAGTAACTATTATTCTTAAAAGTTTCAGACTATTTTCTAAGATCAAAACAAATCTTTAATGATCTACAAGGCCAAGTGTTTTTCCATTTGTAAACTTAAATATATATCTGCAGAGATGATTTTTCAAAATCAGCTTGGAATGAAACTCTAGAGAAATTTAAAACTGTGATGGTTTCACTTTCCATTACCTCTCCCACATTTGACAACAGTGCATGCAGAAAGGGCTCTCAGAATCACACAAGAATTTACAAGTATTACTCACCTTACAGAATGAATTCCCAAAGATATCTATGCATAAAACCTACTTTCTTAAAAAAACATTTTTTCAGACTACCTTAACTCCCAAATAGTCTAAAAGTGAATAAACAATTATTAGATTAAATTATTGGGAAATATTCCATCATTATTTCTAGAATTTCAATATTTTCCATGTTTTCACTCTCAGAAGTTCATGAAATCTGGATGTGAACTAGAAATAGCAATGAAGGAGTTGATGGGAGAATGCTGCAGGAATAAAATGAAGACTTTGGGCAGTCAGCTCAGGAGAGGCACACAGAGCTCTATGATGGTTGATAGGGACACAACACAAAGTTGAGTCGTATGTACACAGGCATGGTACATTGGCAAATGGATTGAATTCTACCATAATTTTCCAGAAAATAGCATAAGTTTTAGTTTTTTAGTTCATTAATTAATATGATAAACAATACAACTAACCGATTACTGATATATGAAGTAGCACACTTCCGGAAGTCAGGCTCTCAAGGAGCCAGCCTGTCTGGAATGTAGAATCTCTGGTTGAAAGGTTTGGGTTTAGTCTACTCTTTCTCTCTCATCAGACCACACCCAAGGTATATTTCTCCTTGTCTAGCAAACATGTGAATAAAAAAGTGATAGTCCCTGTTATATTTGCACGGATATCTATATCTGTCATCTATATCTATATTTATCTATCTCTGTCACTCTACCTCTGTATCTGTCTATCTACAAACTATAAAAAACTAAACTGTATTTATCTGCTTAATCTTCTCACATTTTATTTTTAATATTTTGATACTTTTTTGCTAAAGACCAAAAAAATCAAGTTATCTTGATAAATATATAATATATGTGTATATAATATATATGTATGTAGGAGGTGGAAAATCAGGAAAAGGCAATTCATCAGTAGACAAATATAGAAATAATGAGAACACAATTCAACTTATATCCTAGTAAGAAATGAATAGATTTTTATGATGCATACTACAATAGCTGAGTTATTCTTGTTTCTTAATTATACATGATTTTAGATATAGTAACTATTCAGAAAAACACTGAATTTTATGTCATATGACCACGCAGAATTCTGAATGTCATCTTTTCCTGAACTCATATAATGCTACTAGTGATTGAAGTCTGCATTTTAAGGATAACAAAACAACTTAAACAGGTGCATGTGAAAACATGAGACTTTCTAAATTGTTTTAATTGGGAATTGTTTCCTAAAATTCTAGTGAATCTATCTGTTAATCATTTTAGATCCAATGCTTCCAATGTTTTTAAAGCAATCCATATCAACTTTAAATGATCACATGGAGCTTAGGAATATACTAGGTACAGATTGCTTTGAAAGGGTAGAATATCCTTTTCACTCTGAGCTCAGAGACTAGATAAAATGTCTCAGAAAGCAAAATCCACAGAAAACTATCAATTACCAATGCATTGCCACTAATTTAAAGTAAATACTTAATTATATTTTGTCTCCATTAACCTCTTGATGATGTTACGTTAAACTACAAATTTACCCTTCCAGATAATTTACTGAATTTATGTTATGCAAATCTTATCATCAAGATTGTTTATTTTCTTAACCCTTTAAACCGTTATTCAATACAAAGATAATTTTGCTAGTGTTTAATACATTAATTGATACATTCTATATAGTAATTAATACATTCTGTATAAGAGAGAATGCATAGAAAAATAATAAAAGTCATTAAAATAATAATTTTCCCAAATCAGTGTTATATCTGCTTCTTGTTCCTTAAAATTCTACTTTTTTCTATGAAAAGATGAAAACATCTTATTTTTGAATAATATCTATGTATATTAGTGAGCTGAGTTTAACATGATAATTATATAAAATATAAAGGAGTGTTTCAGCCGGGCGGTGGTGGCACACGCCTTTAATTCCAGCATTCGGGAGGCAGAGCCAGGCGGATCTCTGTGAGTTCGAGGCCAGCCTGGGCTACCAAGTGAGCTCCAGGAAAGGCGCAAAGCTACGCAGAGAAACCCTGTCTCAAAAAATCCAAAAATAAATAAATAAATAAATAAAAATAAAGGAGTGTTTCTAGCACACCATTGTGCTTCTAAAACTCACAGAAAGTGAGTCACTTAGCTGTTCAAGTCTCTCAATGTAAAGCCCATAACATTAACAAAACTTGTAAAAAGTTACACACCTAGAAGTAAGACTTTACTGCTGCTTATTTGGACAAATTCATAAAATTAGCATAGGAAATTTCATCAGGATAGTGAAAGAATTAAATTTAAAATAGAAATGTTTTAGATTGTATATGGCAGTATAAAATAATATAAATCAGGAACTACGGAAGTAAGCTCTTCATTTTTAAGCATATCCTACCTATACAAATATTAAATAGTTATTTTCTGCATACATCAAATAGTATCTGCTTACTACAATTTTAATCCAAGAAGACTTTGGTTTGAAATTACTAATATATCTAATATATTTGCACCTTCATTTACATATTACGTCTGTGGCAATTGCCTTGTGAATGGAAACAAATTGTCTTTTCCTATTAATATCAGAGTCATTAGTAGAAACATGATATTTTGCAGGTGTTTAAAACATTGAAACAAATATCAAAACATTTTGGAAATCATCTGTGGCTAGTTAGTTATCTGTGTCATTACAAATTTAATATTTCCAATTATTTCTTCTGTTTTCTGGAATATGTTTCCTATATATAAAAACCATGGCAAATATATCTGGAAATTAAAAGAAATAATTAAAATATAATGACATTAGAATGTTATTCTATTGTAGTTGGTTATTTTCAAATCAATGATAAATTTATACTTCAACATTTATGAGAATTTTTTTTTCCTGGAGCTGATGATCGAACCCAGGGCCTTGCGCTTGCTAGGCAAGCGCTCTACCACTGAGCTAAATCCCAACGCCAAGAATATTTTAAATGGTGGTAATTGGTTTTGTCAAATCTTGTACATTTGTAGATTAACTATGTGGAACAATTTAGAGAGTTTCAGATTCATTGGTAAAATTCAAATTTCAAATACGTTTCTATCAGAAATGCTTTTGGAAGGCTGAGAATGTAACTCAGTTGCAGACTGCTTCCCATTATAAGCTCATGTTCTAGTTTCAATCCCCAACTCTGTCAAAAAACAATCAATCAAAATATGCTTTTGGATATACAACATCTAATTATTAGATCTGGTCATTTCAAACTAAAGAAATGTAGTTGGTAAGTAATATAATATTGTTATTTGTTTATGAAAGGATACACTAGATTATCCAAAGTTAGAAGTATTACTTGAGCCAATTCGCTGCAATTGTTGCTTGAAAGTGAGTCAAATGCTAGACCCAGCCACATCTAGTATGAGCAGGAAGATTACCTGCTATTGGGGAAAATTATAAAGGCCACTCCATGTAGTTAAAAGGAAGATTTATTTAGTGGATGACTTACAAATGAAGGAATGGATAGGTCGCGGGGGTCTGGGGAAGGCGTATAGTAATCCAGCGGTGTTCTCTGGAGCTCTGCACAGTCAATCTCCACCGTCCAGGGTCCAGGTGCAGAGAGCGCGCCCAGAGCGAGCCCTTGCCCATCCAGCTCTCAGGTTTCCAGCACCTCCCCTCGCCCCGCCTTGTAGGCGTGACAGTTGCCAGAGTCTCAATGGGGGTTGGAGCTTCCAGATCCAAGCTGGAATGGCTACCCACTACAACCTGCAATGATAAATTTATTGAGATGCTGATAAAAGATCATAAGGATGCCTGAACAAAGGAAAAAGTGACAACCACACAGCATCTGTGATGTGTCCACCACTCTGGTTTCTAGGGTAGAACAAGAACCTGTTTCCAAATTCTTTTGCACATCCTCTGAGTACAGTAGGCTGACGACCCTGGAGGTGATCAAGGACTATGTGGTAACATCATAGTAAGAGAGCAAGGCATAATCATTGGGACATTTACAAAAATATGTATACATACAGTGATTTCAATTTTCTAAATCATAGATCTTCTCAGTTCTCATCAATAACACAAAACTGTAGGTAATTTTCTCTGTGTGTGAATGAAACTGAGCCTATCTTAGCTCAGAGATAGATTTATGCACACAGAATGTTCTTTTCAATCTACAAGCAATTGCTCTTTTGAGTATTATTGATAAACACTTTTGTTTGAAATGTGAGACTATTTATTTATATCTTGAATACTTAAGCAAACACCATAGAAGATATTTAGTGATTATTTTGAATATTTATTAAAAAGATTAATATGATATGAGAATGAAAAAGGGAAATAGTATTGCTGAACATTCCAATTTTAAACAACAAATGTATTTATTTAAAGGGAGACATTGTTTCTTAATGAAAGTTTTTTGTTGTTGTTATTTCATTATCTTGTATTTCAGTAAAAAATTGAACGAGTTGAACATTCTAGGCACTGCTGAATGCAGTGCCCTAGGAAACAGGCTCCAAAAATACATTGACCTTGTCACAACCTCAAACGTTCACGTCTAAACAGTTCAGCTAAACAGAAATGCACTTTCTACAGCAAGAGTTACTAATAGTAATTTTAGGTAACTGTCGCTTTAAAGGTAGCCATCAACGCTGCCTAAATACACATTATATTTATATAAAAACCTGGTATCATCTTTCAACATATATTTCAAAGGGAGCTGATACAGTGAATAAGCCTTAAAAGCTACTACATTTTCTTGTTATGCTACCGGGAAAGAAAATTGTAGTCATTAGTCAAAAATGTGAATAAAATTGGTTATATGCTACACAGTGACCTTGATATTGATTTTTAAAGAAATATTCTTATAACCTGCGTGATACCAAAACAACTACTGTTTCACAACCTCAGCTCTACAAAGAAACTACTTTCCATTTGAGAACATTATATATTTGACAGTTAAAGAAAGAGCATATTGGCCACAAACATTTTAGTAGATGGGAGTATAATGGAGGTAGAGAAATGATATTATGGTAATGTAACTATTACAACTTGAGGCACATGGATTCTTTTACATTTATCTTAAGCTTTATGGAATATTGAATGAGCAGCCCTGCATATGAAATAGCATAACCAGTTTCCAATATTAAAAACCGTATCAGAGGCTGATAAACTGAACACTGTAATAAACTTGTTTGTTTCCTTACAGCATTCAATTAATAGTTGCTTATTTTGATGCATGGATTTGTTTTCCAAATTTCTTAAATAAACTGTAAATCTCTGTAGGTTTTCTAAGAAAATGCTAGCATTTTTAAAAGATGTTACCCACGAGCCCCAGGCAATCTCTAGGTAGTTTTGGTACTTGGGATTCCAACTGAGAAAAGTGTCAATTAGTTCCAATTTTGAGGATGACATTCATGAAATGGCCTCTAATGTAACATAAAATATTGAGGGAACTTGGTGACATGTTTCCTCAGGATATGTAGAGAGTCCAACATAGGCAGTGTTCTATGCCACTATCTAAGTGAGACAAGGACTGCCAACACCAACATATTTAAATAGAAAATGAAATCTCAATCTTTAAGTTTGGCTTTATAGAGTCATTCATGGAGTTCAAAATACTTAGAAGGCTCTTGATGTATGACTAGTTGAACACTGAAGTCTTTTGCTTGTAAACTTGTGTGTATTTGTGTGTGTGTGTGTGTGTGTGTGTGTGTGTGTGTGTGTATGTGTGTGTGTGTATGTTATGACTTGCCAGCTATACTAAAGAATAAAATAGTTTCAAAAATATTTTATGGAACATTAATATATGAAAGTATTGTATGTTTGGATCCAATCCACCCACATTCCATATCCTTCAATTCCTCCCCTATCTCCCCATGCTATTCTTTCACATATTAATGATTGTTGTCTCTCTCTCCACCAGCCACATGCCTCACTCTCCACCTTTCTCCTTTCTCTCTCCAAGTCCATTTAGTGCTGTCCCTACATACATTAATGTAAGATGCTATGTTCCAGCATGTTTAGCCTGTCAAGTACCCATCTCCATGAGAAAATCAAAGCACTTGACACTTCCTTAACAAATAACCAACAATTTCCAATAGCTCCTCTGATATGGCCCCTTTCTGTCATGCTGGGATTTCAGCTATCTTGATCTTGTAAAATTATTGTGCTTTCTGTCACATCTTCTATGAGTTCATTTGTGTTAATGTGCTGCCATATCTGCTGTGTCCTCTTTAGCAATAGCTATTTCCTCCCTCTGGTTCTTACATAATTTCTGTCCTCACCCCCACTTTGTGATGTCCCTTAGCCATAGGGTGAATGGTGGGGTATAGATATCCCATTTAGAGTGAGTATACACTTTATTGTTCTCTGAATGCTGAACAACTGAAGGTCTCTGTATTGAATGCCTTTTACTGTAAAAAAAAAATCCTCCAATGAAAACTCATGGATAGATTAGTCTATGAGTACAAAGGTAACAAGTTGAGGACAGTTTATTACTACGTCCATATATCTAATCGTAATACTAAGATTTTTCCCTATGGTCTATGACCTAGATTGCCATAGTTTCTTTGTTGTTTTTGTTGTTGTTGTTTTTGAGTTAATCAGGTACATATTTCTTTGGACAGTGGGGTTTCCATCCAAACAGAAAGTGGATGATTACTATGTTAACATCTGTGTCACTATGACACTGATGGACATATCTGTCTAGGCCAGTTGTCATTGCAACTTCCAGGGTTCTCAACTGGGTAAAACTGTTGATGAATTTCCTTTTCTTACCAAATAGCATGCAGAGGACCTTTTTGTTCTATGAAAACTATCCAGTAAGTTTTATATTTTATGGCTCCACATATGAAGCAATGTGTAAATTATTGCTCTGAGTCATTCATTCAATGTATTGACCATAAACTAGGGCACATTCTTAGGACAAATGACCAGAATTGTGAAAGGGCCTAAGAAACATGCAAGAAAATCAGATCAGAGTTACTGACAAGTTCAGTTGTTGTTTTAAAATGTTGATCCATTGTCCAACAAATGAGACTCAAAGCTGACAATAATTGGTAAGATTTCAGATCAAATGTGCAATGTTATTAGGAAATCCCATAATAGACAAACTTCTGTAACAATTATCACCATTTGAAATGAGACTATCATTGTTAGGTGACTAATGCCTGGGATAAAACTCCATCCTGGGGAATAACAAGAATTAAAGATCATTATACAGAATTTGATGAGAAGACTTTTATTGTTTGTACCATTTTGATGTTCTGTACATTTAAGAAATAAAACATCCATTAGTATAAGATTAAAAAAAATCCCCCAAAGTTTCAATGTTCCAAGTATTCAAGAGATGAATCTTTCCAGATTCATTGTACAAAATTATTTTTTAGTTTAATCCAAGTTGTTTGAGGCACAACAGTTTCATGTGGTTATCTGTGTACATAACACTGTAAGACTCCACTGAAATGACAGACATGGGGAGAAAAATAAATCTTCTCAGTACACACTCTGTGCATTTAAAGTAAAATTGAAATTTGGTTCAGGAGACTGTATGTTTTCCATAATAAACAGGAATGGCCTTAACATATAAAGTCAAAATACAAGAAAATAATTGCCACTGTGCCAAATTTCCTTCATCTACTTCTCATTATTTGGGTCTATAGTAAAACAAACAAAAAGCAACTCATTAACAAATTCAGATCACTTAATAATATGTGAGAATTCTCTGAAAATTAAAATTAGAGAGTTAAGGAAGTTAGGTTTGTCTTTATAGATACTGGTTTTCTGAAAATCATGATCAGGATAAGAGAAATGAATGTGTAAAGACAGTAGACGTGAAATATAGCCAAATAAAGGAGAAGTGAGAGAAAAAAGATGGTGGTACTTGGTGGTAGTATGGGCAAATATCGGTTAGGACATCTGAATTCTGTGGAGGCTATCACTAATGATGTACATCACCCAAGCAAGGTATGAAGTCCCTTCTAACTTGAATTATCCATCTATTATGGGAGAGGATTCGATTTATTGAGCATTAGATATATTCTGAAATCTAAAATTCTACCACTATCTCAAAATAATGCAATCTAAATCATTTAAAAAAATCTATCAAGAAAATCATTGTGTGGATGAATGTGTGAATGGTGGCAGCATGTTTAGAAACCCAAACTACTTATAGACTGAGTGTATGAAAGGGTCAGCATGCTGATTGTTGCTTTGGTTTGTTACTATAATTAAATTAATCAAATAAACTTGATTTGAAGACCCATTCAGTTACATATTGCACTTGCTACTATAGTGGTTTTTAGAAATGTCATGTGAGATGTCTGGTGGCAGAACCTAACTGTCCTGTGTTTGTAGTTCGTGGGCTCTCTCTATCAAAGCTGTGGAGACTGCAGAGGCCCATTTCCCACTGCTACTTTAAGCCAATTATTGATAGTGACAGGTATTCTACAAAAGATCTGTTTCTTCTTTGTCTGTGACACTGGATTGAAACGTCAGTGGCCCTGTGAAAGTCTCTTTGCGATGCACTACATTTTGAAATACTTTCACCTGAATTATTTTTTTTTCTTTTCATTCAGGGACACATCTGCCTCCCAGTTTCATAACCTCCTTCTCTTGCCCTTAATCTCTTTGACCACCACGTATTTCACTAATCACTTCTTTCACATGTAATCCTATTATGGGTTTGTTATACGTAGGGAACAGGATACATGATTGCCAATATCCTTCTTTTTATTTTCCTTATTTAACTTATGTGTAAATTGTGGATAATATATAATTCATTTGACAACTGTGAAATTAAAGGTTATCTGCAAGATTTAGCAAAATTATCATATATTGTTCATATTTAATACTGTGGTCTGGCTAAACACGGAAAATTATCCAGAACATTTTTGTGTACCATCTTTCATGTTCATATTACATCCTAAACTTAAATATTAGTACACATATATAAAAAAACTATTCTTCATATAATCCTAAGAAGCATTTCATTCATAGATTTTGCAAATAGATATAATTAGGACTATCAATTTCTCTTAAATGATCAGTGTACTACATTCTGGCCTATTAGAATGAAGGTATAAGATATTTGTCTACCCATCAGTATATTATTATGAATCTGGAATTCAGAAAATTCAATCAGTGATAAAACAATCAATTTTTAAATTGCTTTATTTGTAATTCTGACAATATATTAAGTATCCATTAGGTGTAGATAAAGTTCAGAGAACAACCCTAGGTAGTGAAAAAGAAAATCACAAAATAGGGTACATTTTTTAATAATTACAGAGTAGATGCTATACACAGAAGATATTGTGACTAAGTTTTAAGGTCAGTCTATACCTAAGTGCACTACTACTGTACACTACAAATTATGTATTCTTCCTCACTAGAAGTTAATCCATAAACTAGTCTGTGATATGACACATATGAGGAAGACAGTTAGGTCTTAAGGTATCATTACTTTTCTATTACTGATTCAAGATCAGTAATTCTAATTTACATAATCAGTTGACTACCCATTAGCAGTGATTACACAAGGAAAGGAAAGTTTAGTGACGAAGACTTCAGAATGCCAGATGTGATTTTCATAATGGTATATACAATTTAAATAATACAAATAATATCTATGTTAAATGATAACTATTTCACCCCCCCTCCCCCCAAAAAACTGTAGAATTTGCTTAATCTAAAGGTGCACAGTGTGCAGATCTTAGGCGAAGTTCATGATGACAAGCTTCAAAGCTTCCATATTTGTTTTAAATATGATAATTCAATTATCTGGATGGATGCAGGTTTTCACATTATCACTCATGAAGGAATGAGAACACAAAACATAATCCATGGTTAAACCTAAACGACACTGTCTATGATTATGTATGGTTCTTACTCACTCCATTAGTGCAAGTAATCGAGTGTTTGAATTTCAAAGAGCAGGTTTATCTCATCGTTCCATTATAGGTAATAAAAGTGACCTACGTGAGGATGTTAGATTAGTGATTTCACTCAGTATTCACCTCATGTTTGGGAAGTGTGAAATTGCTAACGAACTCAAATTGTCTTTATCCCGTTATGTAAGAAATAGATCTCTGCTTACAAAGCTTAACAAAGCAGGTTAGGAGAGAATGGAGCACCTCCAGCGAGTGCTTCCAGGGCCCCCACCACTGCCGTTCTTTGTTTTTGCATCTCATTACCAGATGATTTAACAACTACATTTGAACATCTAAGAGAAGTTTTGATAAGTTATGTACTCTGGATAATATTTGCAAAGATTATGTGGCAGATATCTGTTTCTTTTAAATAAACGGTAGATTGCTATACTTGGGACCTGTCCATCATTGATGGATCTGAGATGCAAGACCTATATTATTTTTTTTTTAAATCTCGGTCTTCAATATTATGCATAACCTGTGTAGTTATTTAAAAAATTGCATAATGTTAGGCTATTATTAACATAATTTAAGGTTAATTTGGAATTTAAGATTATGGTAAATTTCTGATAATAGCAACAACTGTGATCATAAAATATTTTCATCTGATTTAACAAATCACAAAGTGAAGATATTTATTTTTCCTTTGTTTTCAGCTCTAACTAGGGTTCCCAGGCAGGATGTCCTCTATGATGCTCATGCTTCAGCCTCTTGTATAGACCTTATTACTCATATAAGGTCTTATTACTCATATATAATATATGAGTAATATAATATACACTATACCTCACTTTATTCTGTTTTTAATGTTAATCTTCTTGCTAATGAAATTGTCTACATTTATATTGTTTTAATTTCTACAGCAGAGGAAATTATCTTGTCCTAGAGAATTCTTCTTGAGAGTGTGTTTGATTACTAACTATGCACCTCAAAGGGACTGGAATCCTTATACTATTTTATTTTCTCCTGGCAGACCAGTGTGTGTGTGTGTGTGTGTGTGTGTGTGTGTGTGTGTGTGTGTGTGTGTGTATACATGTGTGTATTTATAGAATTATTATCATGTATTAATTACACCTAATAATAGATTTTTGTTTTGCTTTTTTTTTTTTTTTTTTTTTTTTTTGGTTTCTTGAGACAGGGTTTCTCTGTGTAGCTTTGTGCCTTTCCTGGATCTCGCTCTGTAGACCAGCCTGGCCTTGAACTCACAGAGATCCACCGGGCTCTGCCTCCTGAGGGCTGGGATTAAAGGTGTGCACCACCACCGACTGGCTCAGTTTTCTTTATAGTATTTTCATAAACATATGTAATGCTTTATATCATAATCACCTACACATTATTCTATTATCCTCCTCCCATCCTTTCTGATTTTCTTCTTTTTTCCCCGCCTTGTCTTTAATTTACATTCACATCTTTGCTTAGTGATCCAATACATTTCATTGAGTTGTTCCCCAGGGCTGTGGGTAACAATTAGTTCATGGGTGTATAACAGTAGTGGATATACCACTGTGGAAAAGGACTCACTTTCCTCTGTAGCTACTGTGAGCTGCTAATAAGTCTTCATGAGTGAGTAGAGACTCATGAGTCACCTGGTACCTCTTTGGCAGGATGTTGATGTGTGCAATCTCATAACCACTATCTTTTCTAAAAGGAATTTGTGTGGAGGTCAGAGTTGTCTATTCTCCATGCATCCTTGGAGGTCTGAGGAAAACTTGCAGGAGATTCTTTTCTCCTTTGACCAAGAGAATCCTTAGAATCTAACTTAGGTTGTCAAACGTAGTGACAGGTACCTTTGGTCCATTCATTCAGTTCCCACCCTACACATCGATTCTTGGACAAGTTTTGTGCAGAATATCATAGCTGCTGTGTGTTCATAAGAGCAAAGGCCATGCCATAGTCTGAGCATTCCACAACACACCTCCATGTCTTCCATTTTTAAAATTATTTCTGTCTTTACTTCCCCAATGTACCACGAATCTTAGGAATGTGGCTATAGAGCACCTACTGATGTCTAAGCATTGAAGAATCACCTTTTTTCCCAACACTTTGTCCATTTAAGTCCCTCTGAAGTTATCACTGCTCACTGTAGCAACAACAGCAACAGCAAAAGTTTCTATGACCAAAATATTAATCTACTACTTATTTTATTAAAATAACACACGTTCACACCAGCATATAGACATGTGCATGGTAGACAAATAACTCCATCACTAAGCTGCCTTCTTAGCCCTTGCAATCCTAGTGTTACAACTACATGTTAAATTAAAATTTTCTTATTTTTTAGCTTTCATTTTTATGTCAACTTTTCTATTTTCCCTCTAAGTCAGTCTAATACTTGTTTATAGCAAGAAAAAATATGTAGGAAATAGTCTAGAAAGAAACTGTAGTCTCAGACCACTGAAGTATAGCAACTTCTACTGGTTCGTCTCCCAGAGGCTAGAAAAGTGAAGTTTTTGGTTCCCTTGGGATAACCTGTCTTTCCTCTGAATTCTTTGAATGTAGGAAAGAGCCCAAAGGGAAAAGTCAGCTAGCCGTATCAACAGCGGAAATGACAGGGAACAAATGCCTGACGGTGACATTGGTTTTAATGAAGTTATTAAATAAAATACTTTATAATGTCATGCACATGCAATATTAAATATTTTTCTCAGGTAGTAAGGTAGATTTATACTGCTTATATTTTTTTCAGTAACTTTACATAGGAAATAAATTTTTTTCTACAGTCTTAAAACTATAAAATACTGAAATGTAATTTACTGTGTGATATAAATAACCATTTCAAACTACAGACAACAGGGCAGTATATGTGATATCATGATTCTGTCTATGCATGCCTTGACATAGTAGGTATTTTTTTAAATTAACAATTATTCTTTTCTCTCCCCCTCTGTTTGTTTTTTATAGGTGAGTAACTGAAGGTAAAAAAGCAGAAATGATGGATATAAGTATTAAATTCTCCTTTATTAATGTCCTGTGGGTAAGTAAAGGAAAAATAAAACTCTGTGAAGTATGGAGATGAGTGCTAAACTTGAAAGGATACAAATAAGAAACCTGTAGCATTCTGTCACTAAAACTCTCTGATATTTTAAGATGATTTTATTTAGACATTAGAATTGTTTTCCTATGTGTTAATGTTTGTAATTATCTCATTTAGAATTTTTAAGTAAACAAATGAGGCTGTTTCATACTGTAATGCATAGATTCCTTTTCATACATTAAGGGTTTAATGACAGTGCTAATGTCAATGGAGATTATTTTAGATAAGTTTGTGGAAAATATTCATGGAGATTTGATTTTAGTTATTTCAACAACTTTAAGTTTAAGTTTAAGATCTTATCAACAATAATGCATTAAGTATGGAATGTTTAGAATAAGTAATTAAAATTTAGATTGTAAAATAGAAGAATCCCAATTTTAAACCAACTTGAGACTAGATAAGTACTGTCTTCATTAGGATTTCTGTTGCTGTGATAAATACCGTAACAAAAGCAACTGAGGGAGGATAGGGTTTGTTGTGCTTACACTGCACATCTTGGTCCATCCTTGAAGGAATTCAGGGCAGGAGCTCAAGCAGGGCAGGAACCTGGAGGCAGGACTGATGCAGAGGCCATGGAGAGATGCTGATTACTGGCTTGCTCTTCATGATTTGCTGAGAATGCTTTCTTCCAAAACCCAGGACCACAAGCCCATGGTTGGCCCCACTCACAATGTCCTGATCACTCCCACATCAATAACAAGTTAAGATAATGCCCTACAGGCTTGAATTCAGCTAGATCTTATAAGTCCTCTTCTTAATTGAGATTTTTCTCTTCTCAGATGGCTGCAGCTTGCATCAAGTTGAAATAAAACTAGGCAACACAGATAACAAGTTAAGATATTTAGCTACTGCTGAATGTTTAAAAACACAGTTTAAGATAACATACATAGAAAATTATGTTATTAAATAAGCTTTTGTAGGTTTATTAAAAGATCTTTTTATAATTGGCAAAGGAGTTATTTTGTTTCATACACAAATTTTTTTAAGGTTTACTTGTTTATTTAAAGTTTTTTTTTTCATTTTACATACCACCCACTATTCCCCCTCTCTACCCTTCTCTTGTTCTCCTCCTCTTCCCCTTGTTCCTCATAGTGGGTAAATCCTCCCTTGGGTATTCAACATAGGCTGGCATACCAAGTTGGGGCAGACTCAAAGTCGCCCCGCTCCCCCCAGTTTCTAGGCTGAGTAAAGCAAAAGCCAGTTCATGTACTCCTGATGTGTCCTGGGTGCCTTTGCCAGGGAACTCTTAAACAGATCAAGTGACACATTTGTCACCCTCATTCAAGGGTCTTAGTGAGGACCCATGCAGGCTCCCTGTGGTCAGTCCAGAGACCATGAGCTCTCACTAACTGGGTGAGCTGTCTCTGGTTTTTCCCATCATGATCTTTTCCCCTTTGCTCTTATAGTCCTCCTGCCTCTCTTCAACTGAACTCCAGGAGCTTGGGCAAGTGATTGGCTGTGGGTCTCTATATCAGCTTCCATTAGTTGCCAGATGTATAGGTTCTATGATGATAATTAGGGTAGTCACAGATCTGAGTGCAGGGGAAGGCTAGTTCAAGGGCCCTCTCCACCATTGCTATGAGTCTTAGCTGGGAACATCCTTGTAGCTTCCTGGGGATTTATCTAGCACCAGATTTAAAATCAATGCTGATTTGATACACTATACAGAATTTTGAGTCATAAACTCTTCACAAACAATGCAAAAGTCATATATTTTCATGTGAAAATAGTGTTAGAAAATCTTTTTATTAAGTATTGATTGTAATGTATCTTGTAGAATATACATTGGTGTTTGTAACCTGAAAATTTATGGAAAATTAAAAATTTTTGTCTTAACATTTGGTTATAATATTGAAAAATTATATTACCTGAGTAATTAATTCCAGAGAAAAGACTTTTATAGTGTACATGACTTGGTTTTCCTACATTGCCATAAGGTGGCATTTTATGGGAAAGTTTTCTTGTCTATTGATTTATTTTTTTCTTGTTCATTATTTATAAAGAGTTATTTAGATTAAATGAGATAAGGAATTGTCCTGGCCGTGTCATCAAAATTTAGTGTAAAATGATTATTTTCATTTTAGATGAACTCTTAATAACTTTACATTTTTACTTGAATATGTTGATACACATAGAATTTCATTGATGGATGGTCTCTATGTTTAGATTTCTTACATCAAGAATTCTTAGTTGGACAAATCATTTTTTAAATAGAAATATGTAGTTCCTTGATATTATCCGATCTAAGGCCATGTTTTATTTCAATAGATAGAAAATGTTTTAAAGATCACAGATACTATTTTAACAAAGTTGGAATTAGTGTTATATATTAATTTTGAAAATTCTAGTCATAAAATATTTGATTATGTTGACTCCAATAAGATATTCAATTTCATCAGAATAATTTAATGGCTACTATTTTTGGAAATAAGTAACATGATATGGATTCTTGAGGACAAATTCCAAAGGAAATTCTCTTTAATATTAACTATGACAACAGAATTCAGTCATCCAATTGTTGTGTTTATTCAGCATTTTATACACATTCTCAATCAGTATAAAACACCATAAAGACAAGGAAGAGTTGGTATGAGTGATAGAAATAATTATGATTTTGCAATTTATCACCATCTAAGAGTTATCAGAATGCCTATTCTTAGACATTTGTAACTCAATATCTGAACTATGTGAAGTAGCATAAATTTTGCATGCATAGAAGAGTAAATCATGTGTTAAAATCAATCTTTGTTTATTATTTGAGATTGAGATCCAGGGCAATCGTGTGTTTAATTTTATAACTAATAGATTTTACCTGCTCTTGACATTGGCAGAGGAGCTGCAATAAACTTTTATTAAGCACCATAAACCAAGAGTATGACCTCTGGTCAAGGTGTGTGACGTATAGCAACTGAAAAATTGAGAGTACTGCAAAGTCGATTAGCCAAGCAGTTGACTCTGTGTTGGTTGTAGAACAAATGCACCAGAAAGCTATGATTGCAGAGCATGTTCTTGCTTGTAAAAGGGAAATAGTTTGAGGACTAGAATTTACACTGAATTTGTCATTTTAAAAGAAAAATTTAAGGCTAACTGGGAGAATAATGCAAATTTAGACAATCAGTATTTTGTTACTATACAAAATGTAAGTGGATCATAAGATTGATTTATAATATCAATGGCTAAATTAATTTTTTCACTGGTTAAAATGAGAAGAAAAATGAATCAATTTAAATCATCATTTGGTCAAAATTAAATGATTAAAAATAATTTTGGTGATCATATACTCATGATTTTCCAGCTACAATTAAAACAGAAAGTTATTATTTAACACATAACTGTGACACTTATTTGAATACGTATATTATTTGAAATGTAATGTATTTTGTTTATTTTGAACTTTTTGCAAAGAAAATAAATAAAACTCGTTTTATCCACAACTAACAGACAGCCAGTTTCCTCAAAAATATTTAGAATTTCCAAAAAAATTGAAGAACAAAACAAAACAAAAGCAGTTTCATCTCTCTCTCTCTCTCTCTCTCTCTCTCTCTCTCTCTCTCTCTCTCTCTCTCTCTCTCTCTCTGGATTTTTGCTTCAGGAATCCTGTAAAAGGTATTTTAGCTGGTATTAATATAGTGCCTCTGTGCCCATGACAAGCTGAGTCAAAGCACATCAGGGCTGAAATGATTGAACAATCAGAAAAATTATTTTGCCATTATTTATATTAAATTTATAAATTATAAGTGTCTAAAATTATACTTCATATGATGTTCCTATGAAGGAGTGTGATCTATTAAAATAAAACAATAGTTGTTTTATAGATCCGATAAGTATGTTGATAAAAGTACTTTAGGGAAATCAAAATCAGGACAATTTAATTTTCTTGTTATTTTGGGAAAAACTTAGACCTTTGAAATGATGTTATCACTTGATATCTTCATTCTGTAAATATCTATGTGATTATACTGTAAGTATTATGACAACATATAAGCAAATATCATATTTGTCTTTTTGGGTCTGGGTTACCTCACTGATGATGATTTTTTTTCTGGGTCCATCAGTTTGTCTTTGAATTTCATGATTTTAATTTTTAACAGCTGATTAATATTCCACTGTGTAGATGTACCACTTATTCTTTATCCATTTTCTGTTGATGAACAAATAGTCTTTGTCCAATTTCTGGTTATTATGAATAGAGAAGCAATGAATGTGGCTGAGGACATATCTCTCGGTAGGATGAAGTGTCCTTTGGGCATATACGCAGAGTGGCTCTATTTCCAGTATCCTGAGCTACTGACACACAGTAGCCATACAAGTTTGTGCTCCCTCCAGCAATGGATGAGCATCCCCCTTACTCCAAACTGTAATTTGTATTTAAGTCTTGGTCATTCTGACTGTAGTTAGGTGAAATCTCAAAGTAGTCTTGATTTATATTTCTGTGAAGAGTTTATCTATCTATCTATCTATCTATCTATCTATCTATCTATCTATCTATCTATCTATCTATCTATCTATCTATCATCTATCATCTATTTATTTATTTTGTGTGTGTGATACAATTTCATCATTATAATACTCAACTACAATCTTGTTGAACAAAAAAATCATGGTATATAAATTTAAGGAGTAAGGAGAACATGAAAAGAGTTGCAGGGAGAAATTTGGGAGGATTGTTGTAAATACAGTATTCATATATGAAATTCTCAAAAAATGAATTGAAAGTATCACAGCACAATAGATTTGCTCTGTTCAGGACAGAGCCATAGTCTTTAGTTTTTACATTTGTTAATAAGTATAAAACTTTAATTTTGAATGGATGAAAGTAGCTCTTGTTTCTTATATGAGGTGGCAGAAAATTGTTATATGTTAAAACCACACTACTGTCTATGGCCATACCACCCTGAACACGCTGGATCTCCTCTGATCACAGGAGCTAAGCAGCGTCGGGCCTGGTTAGTACTTGGATGGGAGACCACCTGGGAACACCGGGTGCTGTAGGCTTTAAAAATAATTTATCATAAAAAATTATTATAAAATAAAACCAAACAAACACACTAGTTGTGGGTTCAAGTAGATGAAACTATATGCGTTCAGAAAGTACAGACTTAGAATTTCAAATTTCAAGTTGATAAATAACTAGAATTTGAGATCTTAAAAAGAAGATAATTAGATTAACCAAAACATTTTCTTCAATGTTTCATACTAATATAAATATTATACTATATTCACCTCCTTTTCAATATCATCATCTATATTTTTCAAAGATTTCAAAAGTTTTAAAATGCTTTCCATGTATTTTCTAAAGTTATAAATGCTGTTTTTCTTTATTTTAATATATATACTGTGACAAAATATCAGATGATACATATCCTTTTAACTTGTACTTTGTTCCAATAGATTATCTTGAATTCTCATCAAGAAAGAAAAAGTGATTTAAGTGGTACAACTTATCACTTAGGTTTGTGCCCAACTGATTAAAGGGTCATTTCCAAAGAACTATCTTTCCCACATTAGTACTGTCAAGTGGCACTCCTTTATTACAAAAATCAATAGTTACTTGCTTGAAAGTAATAATACTTTGCATGTCTGAATGATATTATGTTCTTCAGTGTGATTTTGTGCACATTATCCGATTTGGTCCTGAAGAGATGTTGATCATTTGATTATTCAGATAGAGTGGGGACATCAGAGTGTTCAGTCAGAACTAATGTCCCCTCAACCAAGTTGAACATACAGTTGATAGGGTCTTGCTTATAATGATGGAAGAAAAAAGTTGACTTATTCATTTCTATTGGAATTAAAACTATAAGAGTTAGCGTGATTTTTTCCTGCGTTACTTACTATCAGAATAAAAAAAAAGAACAAGTAAATTACATTATAATATATTCAATCATTTGTTGTAATATTGTTATTTCAGTACTTAATGGTTAAATATGTACATATATTACTATGAAATTGATTATTTAAATCTAAATCTGATAGTGCATCTAATATTCAAACATATAATTAAAAGATTACTATAATAACAAATATTTTCCAAGTTCATAACCTAATTTAAAAAGTATTTTCTCTACTCAAAAATTGTAACTAAAGACTTTGTTCAGACTAAGAAAAATATTCTCAAACCTGCATACAGATCATCTTAAATATGTCTAAATTTTATTTTAGGTATAAAAAGGCTAATTCATGGTTAAGCATGCTTAAGGATTTTTTAACCCTTAGTGTATGCAATGGTCTGGCAAAAAAAAAAAAAAAAAAAAATTCTCAACATGCACAGGCTTTGACCTTGACTGAAGGATAATATCTCTCTTGGCCGTTTTGAATAAAGCAAGGTAGAACAGTCACCAAAACATTACTCAGCAATAAATAAATAAATTAATAAAAAAAAAGATTTAAAAGAAACCATTAACTAAACTTCCTCTGGATCAACCTCCTTTAAGCCAAGTCTGTAAGTCTTTCTATTATATATCATTCATAACATCACATTAAATATTACTACAAATTATTTTAGTTCAATTTTTCAGGCTTTTTTTTTATCAGCTTCATACATGAGCGCGCGCGCACGCGCGCGCACACACACACACACACACACACACACACACACATATAAGGAAGGGAAATGTGATGTGAAAACAGTTTCTACAGTGACACTTTCAGTTGTTTGTGCAATTTAACTGTTATTTCTCATTAGCCATTATTTACTGTTTTTTCTAAGCAGTGATTTAGAGTGATAGCCTAAGTACAAATCTGCAGATACAATTCAATCTCTTTCCACTGGAAGCTGCCATCTGAAAGTACTGTTTTATGGGCCCCAGGGATGTTGGGCAATTTTTTTTTTTAGGTCATTGATTCAATTATATCTATTTGTTGAATAAGTCCTTCATTTCAAGTCTTACTGAAATCCTGCAACCAAAGCATTAATTTGCTATAATCCGGAACACTATAGAAAATATTGTGTGGATCTTTGTTCCTTCTTTCTAAAGTGTAGCCAAGAGTTAGAATTTGATCGAGGGTAACAAATCATGATGAATGTGGTTTCCATCCCATAAAGAAAACGCACTGGATAAGTCCCTATTATTTTGTCTTTTTTACAAAAGACCAAAATGATACCTAGAATGAAGTAGCACTTTCAAGTCATATAATAGCTTTCCACATGATTATTTCCAATCAGGACTCTTGCCAGGAAACCAGACACACTGCTAAGGAGTTGGGGGAATCTAGACAACAAAATTGAAGTTGCCATATGAACCTTCAAAGAAAAGAAAATCCCAATGTGCCTTTCACCAGGGTCAGTACTTTGTGTAAGTCAAAAAATTGCAACAATCCTGAAATACTTGTATAGAAAGTGCACCAGCTAGCAGACAACTCATCTGAGGCTATCCTTGACAACTTTTCCCTTTACTATGATAGTGCCCATTGAACGTCTCTTACTGGAATTGACAACCTCATACACCAAGTGATGGTATTTACTACGCTGTCATTTCTTATCTAGTTTCCTTCTTCAACTATTACATTATATGTATTCCTTCCATATAAAGATTACTATTTATACATCCACAACTATCACATAAATCACTACAATGTAGAGAAGTGTGCTGTTAGCTTTGACTGCATAGTATTCAGACACCAAAATGTCAAAATAGGGATTTTATCAACTGGAATAATGATGATCTGTAGCAATATAGTCAAAGCTACATCTACCTAGTAAGTAGAGACAAGGGAAATAAAATTCTGGTTTCCCCCGTCTCATGTCTGGACTTTCTTCATACAATACACTTTGTATCTAGAAGATTAATGCCACAAGTAGATTTAGTGTATGATTATGTCTGGGGAGGTTAAAAAAAATCACCTTTATAATTCTTCATGTATGATGCCATTGCTACTGATATTCATTGAATAAGATGAATGAAAAGTTCATTGTTACAATGCAGGGTCCCAGGCACAATTTATTTGGTGTGAAACAGTATCCAGAGAGATGAAAACAAACTCTTTGAAACAATTGTTAACAACCAATCAATAAGATTTATAACAGTTACCCAGAATATTAATAAACATACTTTATACATGACAACTGAAATTATAGTGATTGAACAATCAGTTTTAATTTGCTCAAAACAATTTGTGAAGGAAATAGAGTTTGGAATCTTAACTCAGTGGCTTTTAGGCTCAAAAAAAAAAGGGGGGGGGGAATTTCTAACTAAGTTCCTTTCACCCAAAATAATCTCCAGAGTTCTAAAATTTCTTTGATGTTTATATTATTGTTCATTTGATGGATCTAACATACTGCAGCAGCTTTAGTTTGTGGTTCATTTGACTTTGTGTTTTTAACCATATTGGCTTATTGAAAAAAAAATCAATATACCATGTTTTGATCTCTTTATGATACAGTGATATTTAATCAAATCTAATGATTGATTACCAAATATAAAGTAATCTATATTATATTAACAACTAGAATGAGTTCATACTTACAATGTTGTGTATAATATTAAACCTTGTGAAATGAAGGTCATGGCTAAAAACATAAATAAATCTTATTGTGAAAAATATGTATTAGAGAAATAAGAAGTGTTAATATTACCAACATTAGTATAATTCACCCTCAGAGAGCAACTTATATATAATATTCAGTTAATCAAAAATATTATTTTTTATTTTCTATTTTAAATTTTGAAACAATATTACCCTTGGAACACAAGACAGGAAAATTCCTGAAATCCATGCATTGATTTCCTCCATGATAGGATTAGAAAAATAATAAAATGAGCACATAGAGTTTGCTTCTAAATTTAACAAATTATGGGATTTATAAAACAGTATATTTATTAAAATATTTGTATATTTTTAAAAAAGTATACATGTGGTATTTTCTTCAAAATAATCGAATATTTCTGTAAGTATATTAGGCCATTAATTCAAGAGAGGTATTGGAATTTTGAATTTATTAAGAATTGACCACTAACTATGAACCTTTTTAATTGTTTACTTTTTTCGTTCCTAAATCCATTGATGTTAATTTAGCCATTTTATTTAATATTTTATCAGAATACATCGTCTAATTCAACCATACTATAAATGGTTACTATACATGCTATACATGAATTAATATTTAAATGAGAGTGGATATAATAGCGATAAATGCTCAGTGTCTTTTAAAAGTTGTGTAGATGATTATTGAGTGTAATTGCTAATACATACTGATTTTATTCCTTGAAATTATAAAATTCAGCCAAAATTTCACATCCTTGTAACATTATACAAAATCAATCTAAATTGGGCAGTGGTGGTGCATGACTTTAACTCCAGCACTTTCAGAGGCAGGGAGGCGGATCTCTGTGAGTTCTAGGCCAGCCTGGGCTACAGAGTGAGTTCCAGGAAAGACCCCAAAGCTAAACAAAGAAGTTCTGTCTCAAAACACAAACAAACAGACAAAAAAATTAAACAATCTGTTCAATTCCTTTAACATTTGAAAAATCCTCATTAATAATCCTTTTTTTACTTTGAAATATGAGCCGAGTTAATTAATATATTGAAACATAAAATATAGTAAGACAGTATTTCTAATATGTGAATATTAAAACAACTTTGTTCAAAACAAATAAAAATTTTGTTTTATTATGTGTAGAACAATAGCTTTCTGATCTTCTTTATTACACAGATGTGAGTTCTTAGTTCATGCCTATTCATATTTATTTATTCAAACATATTTATTCCACACATGAATGATTATTTGTCCTTTTCCTTCTGAACATGGCAGTTATAACAATAGGCTTATATAATGGTTGCCTTCAAATACAAATGCAACAATATTGAAATAATGTTACATTATAAATGAATCAAATATAAAAAGTCAAGGATAATTTCACTTTGTACTTTGGTTGAAAATTAAATATTTCATCAGGCCATGGTCCAAAAAGCTACATGAGGTCATAGGGCAACATTTTGTGTACTAAGAAAATCCACCCTGTCCTTTTGAGTGAATGAAAATTTATAGAGAATGCTAATTTAACTTGGAAGAATCAACAATGAAAATTATGCCACCTGCTTTTTATGTGGTAGATATTGTAAATGTAATAAGGTACATGGAAAATATTTCTATAGTGGCAATTATTTAGCTTCAAGGGAAATAATTGTTGTCTTGCCCAGTTAATCTTTCAAATATTTTAATTAAAATTCTCTTTATGCTATATCATGAAAAAAATAAACTAGTGTCAGAAATGCATTTATGTGATCTTATTTTAATGTTTATTTATGGTTGAGTTTTAACTTAATAAACCAAATCTTCATATAAAGCTATTTTCAGAAGTAAAACACAACTATTACTCTAATTAATATTTCACCACATGCTGAACATTCAACAATTTTCAAGTGTTTTTAATTCTACATAGACAGTATCTCATATATTTACTAGTCTAGACTGATAAAATGAAAAAAAATAGCCAGGCCCATCCTAATTTTATCAAAATTAGCTGTATACTTAGAACACATTTATGCTAAAACTACTCATCAATTTTAAACTCTTGGGAGAAAACATTAAAATTTAAGCACATCAGGTGTCTGATGGCTTTATTGAGTTAAGATGTACAAAAATCAATATTTATATGAATGAATGCTAATTCACTCAGAATTGTAGGAAATATATTAAATAATATCAGCAAAATATCATGTCACATTTTAATTGGAAAATGTAACACATTTAAAACCAAGATAACTTACCTCAGGCCTCCTTTAACTAAGGATAAAATTCAATACAACTAAATCATAAATTTTTAAATCTTTGTAATTTAAATGTATCTAATGAATTTCTCTGATATCCTTAGCCCTACTCCTCAAAAAGTACTCAAAAGAGAACTGAAAATTATTAATGCATTGAGTAGACAGTCTTTACTAGTATATTCAGAGTTATTAACTCCAGTACTCATTTAGGTTACTTACAAATGAATCAGGATAGCTAACTTTGTAAAAAAAAAAAAAAAAAAATCTCTGTGAAGGATTCTCAATAAATTTGAATGAATTGTATAAAACTCACATTGAAAATCACATGAAATAAATTTGCTATATAAATAGCTCAAAACCAATAGTATTTTATTTAATGAAATAATTTTATTGCCTTTTATGAAATATATGACTCATATATCAAATTGTATGGTATTGTTTTCCCCAACCACACCTATCATTTCATTTATTTTTTTATAGTTGAACAACGTCCTTGCAAGTGTTTTGCAAAAATATTTTATATATCAAATATAAATCAAAAATGTAATAAAAATAATATTGAACAGTTTATGGGGTGAAGAAATAAGTATTTTTTAAACTGGTTTAAACATTGCACAATATAAACATGTATGAATATGTCACATAACACCTCAACAATTTTATAATTTTTAGGTTTTGTACATCACTTTGAATGCTTAAAAACAGGACAGTTGTAAAAGACTCATTCATAAATCAAATGTGCATGCTTTATCAGAAACCTTAAAACATCATATAATTATACAACTTTAGTAGGTATGTTTTGATTAAGTGCATTATTTTGTTTATTTAAGCTTTTATTTGATAAGCAAATAAGAAAAGCCTTATTACTCCTTTTCAATGGAAAACATTATTTTTCTCTTTAAATATAGAATTAATGTATCAATGTTTTAAAAAGACACTTCAAAATAAGTCTATGAAAGAGTGTATTATTATTTAGAGACTAATGTAGAGAGACATGAAGTGAATAAATGTCAAGATTCACCCACACTTGATACACAAATTTATTGTTTTCTGATGTTTCAAGGTATATTTAGTCTATAAATTAAAGGATTACCTCAAATTAAGCTAACAGAAACTATAAGTTGCCTGCCCAGTGCTTGTTATTAATCTAGGTATTTATAAATAAATAAATATTAACTAATAATTGATAAAGCTAAAGTAATTCTAAGAAAAATTCAAATGCTTATAGACAAATATTCAATTGCATAATATTAAATTCAAACATTTGAAACATTTTCAAGAATTTTCCATTTTAGTTATGATATTATTTCCAACATGCAACTTTTATATGTGATGTCTTTAAGTAATTCTCATTATTTTACACAGAAAGTGTTAAAATTCTAAAAGACATCCTGGATGTCCTTAAGAGGCTTGTTCATTAAAATATTCTCTGAAGAGGTCTGTGGATTACCTGGTCAAAATGAAAGGTCTTCTCTCTTTTCCTTGACCATTTATTTATATATCTTTGCATAATACTTATCAACAATACATCATAAGAAGAATTTGCTATGTTATATCTCATACATCCCTCATCAAAATCTGGCTTCTCAACCACCTCAGATGGCGGAATAGCTATGAAATTTAGCCCATAAGGAAAAGAGTCACCAAGTATTCTTCTGATCTTGTCTCAAAGCATCTCATACTGCTTTGACTTCTTAAGTTTTACAACCCTTCTGCATAAAAATGGCTGTTAGAGTTTATAAAACTACTCATGAGTGCAATAATAAATCATTGTAAATTATATCTGCCATCTAATGACACTATCTTGACATATAAGAAGAAAAAAAAACATAGAATTTCTGAGATCACATGATTTCAATGCCCAAAATGATCACATGACTGGTTATGTTGCTTAGATGTTTAATCCCAGTAATCAGAAGCAGATAGATTTCTATGAATTTGAGGCCAGCTTAGCCTATAAAATGTTCCATGCCACCATAATACTACATGATCAGATACTGTCTCAAAAAAAATAAAAGAAAAGAAAACAGAAAAAAAGAAACAATACAAACAAACAAACAACAACAACAACAACAAAAGATAAATATTCTGAAAAGAAAGTCATTCTGAATTTCAAACTTGGTACCATTCCAGCTACATGGCTTTGCATATATCAAGCAGAATGTTAGTGTTCACTTAGCACAGTTACCTGGATACAATGTTCCCTATTGATACACATACAATAGGTGTATGATTGCATGGGAAATGTATGCAGATGTGTGCATACATGCTACTCTCTTAGAAATCAAAGTTATTGTGTGGTTATGATCAGGCTTTGGCAAGATAAATGTAAATTTCTTGCTTACTGAGAGTTATGCTCCTGGATCATTTTTGAGGCTTAGTTTCTTGATGACCGAAACTTTCTTACCCTTCTTGTCCTCACATCTCTATATCTTTCCAAGTTCCCTTTTCACCATTCTTTATTTCCTTAAAGTGGCAGCAAGGATCTATTTCCTCACTTCTCTTATTTTTTATTGTTTGTTGCTCTCTATTATACCTTTCATCTGTACAGAATTGATGGCTTTCTAAAGTTTCCACAACTTCTTTGTAAAACTTTTCTGATGTCCCCAGTACTTACTTGCTTTTTCTTTCTTTGCATTGTCTCACACATGTGACTGAACTCATCAGCTGGGTCGTCCAAAGTTTCCAGAAACAAAAACTTGGAGAGAAGAAAATGAACAGTCCAGTGTTCTGTTCAGAAACCAGATAATAAGTAGGATAATACAAATGTGTAATTTGATAAGGAAGTCACTGACCTCTTAATACTTCTACTATTCAATATTCTGTGATCATAACTGAGTATTCTAAAATTTGATTCTGACAATTTTGTTAGGATACTCAATAACAGTGTTAAAGCTCTGGAAATGCCCCCTTTCAGATGTCACTGGCATTTCCCAGGCTATGTCTGCTTCAGACTGAACTGGATTTCTAAAGCCTTTTCCTATGTTCAGTTATCACATTGGTTCTCTGTGTTATGGTGGTCCTTGTTGGTTTTGTATGAATTTGATGCAAGTTACAGTTATCTGAAAGAGTCTCTCTTTTCAGATAACTAATTTTCTAATTAGTGAGAAAGAGGAGGGTTTATATGAGCGAGAATTGTTAAAACCAAGGTTGGATAAAGCACAGGGACAAATAACCAAACGAATGGAAACACATGAACTATGAACCAAAGGCTGAGGGGCCCCCAACTGGATCAGGCCCTCTGAATAGGTGAGACAGTTGATTGACTTGATCTGTTTGGGAGGCATCTAGGCAGTGGGACTGGGTCTTGTGCTCATTGCATGAGTTGGCTGTTTGAAACCTGGGACTTATGCAGGGACGCTTGGCTCAATCTGGGAGGAGGGGACTGGACCTGCCTGGACTGAGCCTATCAGGTTGATCCCAGTCCTCGGGGGAGACCTTGATCTGGAGGAGGTGGGAATGGGGGCTGGGCTGGGGGTAATGGGAGAGGGGCAGGGAGGGAGAGAACAAGGGAATCTGTGGCTATTATGTAGAACTGAATAGTATTGTAAAATAAAAAAAATTTTTAAAAAGTTATCTGAAAGGATAATCTCAAATAAGATGACTTCTCCATCAAAACTCCTTTTTCTTGATGGATGGTTGATGTGAAGGAACCCAGCCACTTTGGGTTGTCAACCCTGAGCAAAGGGCCCTGCCATATAAATGGAAGCCAAGTGAGCAAGCCTCAAGAAGCAAGCTCATAAGCAGTGTTCATCCCTGGCCTCTGCTTCAGTTCTGACTCCAGCTTCCAGGTTGACTTCTTGCCTTGAATTCCATGGTAATGATATGCCCTGAATTCCATGGTAATGATATGAGACCTGAGAGCTGTAAGCTAAAATAAACCATTTCTTTCCTAAGTTGCTTTTGGCCATGGTGTTTTATCACAGCAATAGAAAGCAAATTAAGAAATATGGATATAATTTATTTACTTTTGTCCACTTTTATTAAGGCTATTACAAAGGATATGAATAAACATCTAATCGGCAGAGATAAAAAAAAATGAGACATTGTAGGGAAGAGTGCAGAGCTGCATGTCAGCTCTGACTTTCTCTGGTGGTGTTCAGTTAATAATGATGTCTTCACGTTGTCTGTAGATGTAACCAACCATCTTTTTAAATAAGAAACACAGAACCAATGCAAAGAAGAAAGCCAAGAGGTCAGAGCTAAGAGCTAAAACTTTACCCTTCCTCCTGCGGTGGTCCTACCTCTCCGAAAGACAGCTACTTTCTGTGTTAAAGTCTTTATAGAGACTTTCTGTTCTGCCTTCTCATTGGTTGTAAACCCAACCATATGGCTGCCTCCTCACTGCCTGTCTGTACAGACCTCCAGGTCTTCTATGGTTGGCATTGAGGTTAAAGGCGTGTATATCCAATGCTGGCTGTATCCCTGAACACACAGATACTTACCTAACTCTGCCTACCAAGTGCTGGGATTAAAGGCGTGTACCACCATCGCTCAGCTTTCCTATGGCTTGCTAATAGCTCTGACCCCTGGGCAACTTTATTTATTAACATACAAATAACATTTTAGTACAAATAAAATATCACCATAATTGTCTTTGAGGTTTTACAGAAGCTTCGTAAGTTAGGCATTGTAAATTGCCATTCTTGACTCATAATCAGATCAACTTTCAGCCTGTCTGTCCACCCTTTTTGGACTTGAAGAACACTATTTAGCTCCATAACTATCTTGTCATGGTTTCTTATTTATGGTTAACTCATTCCTACTGTAGAGTTATCTAATGGTCTTCAGTCACCTATTATCTCATGATGACATAAAGATGTCCATCACTTCCAAGATTCAGTTTTTTTTTTTCCTCTAGGAGATGTGTGCCAAAAAATAAAGGCAATGGAAAAATATTCAATTCAGAATATTTAAATTTATTTACAATTATGAAAAGGTTGTGATGAAACAAAGCAGGCAGCAGCATGCAACTCAAGCAACATTAGCGGTTCTGATCATTTCTTCATTAAAAGGAGGAAGGAATGGCAACATACAGAACACAAACATGGGCAGTGGGCAGAACTGTCAGACCTGAGCCCTCAATTTTGACTGATGGCTGTACAACTAGTCGAGGAATGAATGACCTACATCTCTCAGTCCTTATGTCTTCTGATTGACCAACAGTGCTTCCCACTGGCCAGTTTCACCAGGAGTGACAGCCAATACCTGACATAATTCCTACAGTCAGCTTCTCAGATCTAAAGCCATTTTATTTAAAGATGAAGGCGTCTTTGTAACAATCATGCGATTATTTTATCTTAGACATTAGAGGGAATACTACTAAAACTTAATTGTTGGAGTATTTTATTTATTGGGTATGATATAAACTATGCATTAGCCACAACAAAACATTTATTTTTTTTTCATCATAACATGTAGATAACAGTAACATGGAATTTATTGCTTAAATGGGAATGTGGCAGTAATTTTGCTCCCTCACACTCTCCACCCCTCATATATGGTATATTTAGCATGACATTTGAAATACAGTCCAGTGTTAAAGCTCCCCAAGCTCATATCAAGCACTATTGTTATTATCCCAATAGATAATTTTGCACTCTTAGGGGGAGGCTTCATTCATGGAAAGGTTAGGCGCAGCATGACTCAGTAAGATCTAGTCTGGCTCTCCACTCCACTGACACTGAGGACAACCTCCCTAGCTGAGTGAATGACTGGCAGCTGTGTCTGCAAGTTCTGAAGCTCTTGGGCCAACCCCTTCACAGCTAGAAGATTCAGCTGGGTCCCTCTTTAAAATCCCATTCTCTGAAATACTCATCACAGAAGTAAGTGCCTGTCTCACAGACATCTTTTTGAGAACTGAACAAAACACAGTTCTTGGGAAAGACCTGGCATGTATGAAACAGTACAGATACCATTTCACAGCCCACATCTCACTCAAAAATTGGCTTCCGCTTAACTTCTAGGACTCAAGTAGGAATAATTTACTTTGCTGACAGTAAAGATAATTTTTTACCTTGTCTATTATTTAGATCATTCTCCTTTGACTGTTACATTTTTCTTTAATTACTTTAAGGCAGGGTCTCACACTACCATTCATGCTGATTTAGAATCTCAATATGATGCAGAATGTCCTCAAACTTTTGACACTACCCCTGTCTTAACCTCCTGGGCGCTGAGATTATAGGAATAATTCACTATAATGTGCTATTTCTGGCCTGTTAATCCTACTTCCCTATACAGAGAAATATTATCCATGTTGTTTTTATGTCTCCATAGATACAATAACGTTCTAGAAAATCTCTCTCTTTTTTTCAGTGTAATAGATACATTGACAAGACTTGCAAATTCATTTATTTTTCTGAACCATACTAGCTTGGTATGTGAAAACACCTAGACTGTCCTTAGACTGTTCTGTCCATTACCATAAGGAAATCTAAGTACTGAGCATGTGTCGAGGTTTCCCTTTCCATTCGGACCGCAATTCTATTTCCTGGCTCAGCTTCTTGGCTCAGCATCCCTGATGATCTGCGTCCCCACCATGAGTCCTTCCTCCCCTGCAGTTCCTATTTAGCAGCTCTCTCTTCCCCTGTGGGCCTCTCCTTGACAGTTTCTCTTGGAGGCCTATTTCCACTGGAATTTCTCATGTGTTTTTGTGCCATCCATCGCTCTGCCACGCCTCCTAGCCCCTGCCTACAAGAGAGGTGTCATTTTCATCTGTCTGAGAGATAAAATAGAGCTTCCTGGTCAGCAGGACCTGTAGGATTGAAAGTCTGCATTTATGAGCGATATCAAGCTTTTATGAGGACTATAAATCTGCCAGAGGTAATGCACCTGTGGAAACCACAAGTTCCTATCCAAGTGGTGCTGCAGCTCTGAGGCCAAAAGGCCACATCTAAACACATACACAATGAATTTTTAGATCCTGACTCTTTCCAAAGTGTTATGAAATAGTTCTGCTTCCAAAAGGGAAGCTATGGATCTTCAGCGCTCTCTCAATTGTTTTTACCTTCCCTCTTCCAAGAAAGTCATTATTTAGAAAGTCCTTTCAATGCTAAGAACGTGTATGTCTGATTAGCACAGAAGGTTGCAGATTGTTAAGTCACAAAGTCCTTTTAGTGCTAAGAACTTCTATGTTTGACTAACACAGAAGGTTGCAGATTGTTAAGTCTCGTTATAAATATATTAACAGCTTCATGACATATTTAGCACCCATTGCTACTTTATAACCAACCATATTGGATTCTCTGTTGCTTTTCCGATATTGAACTGATGTAAGTGGCATCTTACCACATTGGAAACACCAGTTCTGTTTATTTTCTGTGGTTTGGTTTTGATTTTCCCTCTGCCACTTACCTTCTTGGGCAAATTAAAAAGGATACATTTGTGTCAGTGTTTATAGAATATCATCTGAAAATACTTTTTTATTGAGCCCACATTCAGGGGAGGTTTACCATATGTCAGAGATGCTTGTAACCAGCTCACTCACCTTAAGTAATTGTATTTCTCCAGCCTATGTAAGTACTAAATTCAAACATTTCCATTTTATTAATTAAAAAATTGAGGAATTTCCCAAAGTTCATGAAGCCAGTTAATGACACATCTGTGTTTTAATTATAGGCACTGTTCAGATACAATTTCTTAACCTTTCCTAAAAATTTGCAGCATTAAATGAAGTTTTAACATTGGCTCCAACATGTACAGAATTAAAATATCTCTATTACTGTTGTGAATTGAATTATAACATACTTGTGTACCTCTACAGCCTGAAATAATGCTTTAAAAACAGCAAGAAATAAAAGGAAAAATAGACATTATTTTTCTCCTCTAATAGGTCTTATTTTATTTTTTTTATTCATTTTCTATAACAACCACATATTTCTCCTCTCACACCTCCTTCCATCCCCCCCCTCCCAGCCTCCCCTGCCTCAACCCATTCCCCATACTCTCCTCCAAAAGGGTAAGGCTTCCCATGGGGAGTGAGCAAAGCTTCTTACATTCAATTGAGGCAAGACCACGCCCCTCCCCCAGCGTCAAGGGTGAGCAAGGCATCTGACCATACATAATCAGCTCCAGAAATCCACCTCATGGTGCTGTAAAAAACAATGACATGAAATATGCAGGCAAATGGATGGAACTAGAAAGTATCATCCTGAGTGAGGTCACCCAGACTCAGAAAGATTAACATAGTGTGCACTCACACATAAGTAGATACCAGATGCAAAACAAAGGATGATCAGATTATCACTCTTTAACTGTTAGTTTTGTAAGGAGTTGAGAATTATGCTTAGTATCTGAAGATATTATTGTAAGTTGTCTTCCTTTGGTCAGAAGATCAAGTTTGTATGTTGGCATTCAGAGGATCTTTGTCATTGTTGATGATAGATTTCCTAAAGGATGTCAGAATGAGTTTGGGTAACTTGTTCATTTTGCTATCTGTTTCTTCTTCTCAAGACTTTTATTTCCTTCAAAATCCTTATATGTCATATTTTCATGATAGAAAAAAGACCATAGAATTAAGTGACAAGGTACAGATAGTTTACAATTATGTAACAAATGAAATATTTACTGTTGGATTTAGAATTCACTGTCATAACCTTTACTTTCTTTTTCCTTAAAAATAGAAAGACTGTACCCATTTCAAAATAATTTTAATTCATAGATGCAGTTAATGTATGTATAAGGAACAGTAAAGGGTAAATGTCGGAATTTCCATTTTTCTGGAGTCATGGGTTCAAAATCGCTAAAGGTTACTGTCAGATAGAGGAAGCCACACATCCTACCTATCTCTGCTCATGTGTGGGACACACCACTAATGACATGAAGGGGCTGGAAGATACCTTATGCTTAGAATTTATTGTACATGAAACAGAAAACAGTTAATACAGCACTCACCATAGCCTGGCAAAAACAAACAAACAAACAAACAAAAATGCTATAAATGAACTTTGCTGGTTATTAGTTCCCTAGTAATTAATGTTCGGAGCATTTCTTATTTTGTTGATGCTGCTGCTGCCACTGCTGTCCATAGAAGTTTTTTTTCTGACACCTTTCTTATTTTCTCAGAAGCTTTCATCTTCAAGTCCCACTGAGTAGTACCCAAATCAGGCCTGTTCTCACCGTCCCTGTTCCAAGCACGTCCTACTGTTTCATAGAGACAGGCAATACTCTCAAAAAGAGTAGAAACATGCAAGGAGTAGAACTTAAGTCTACTTTCCCAAAGTCTTGTGAATGTTTAAACTGCCAGTTTCCAGCCCAAAGCCAGAAGAAGTAGACAAAGTGTCCTCAGACCTGCCCTTGTAGAGTGACTAAACGTAGCCTACACAGAAGAATTCATAGGGGCTCAAAAATAGTGCCTTTGGCTCTAATTTCTCTTCTCCATAGTAAAACACTATTTCACCAAACACTTTAAAATTTGAGTTCTCTCAGCATTGAAGTTTTCTTGGGCCACTCTGTTCTAAGGGTGTATGCTCTGCGCAAGTCGGAACAACAATTAAAAGAAGAATGAAAGATGGCAGTTTATGTGTGACAACAAGAGGTTTTTCTCCAGACTTTATTATTTTTCATTTTTCTTTCATATTAGAAACAGAGAGATACACAGAACCCTGTTCCAAGGCGAAGGCAGTGGAGTGTGCCGGCCCTGTCAAAGTGATAGAGTGAAGATGCAGAAGAGATAATGGAAACTTTCTTCTCTGTGAGGACCCGAATAAAGAAGCCATTGCTAGTCATTCATCAGCATTGATTGCCTTGGTGCTTGCAGTGTAGATAGGAACTTTGGGCTCACAAAGAGAGAATGAACAGGCACAGTGATCGACTTTAGGGAATCTCGTTAGCTTCTGCTTACTTCTAACGCATAGCAAAAACATGTGGTGACCAAAACAGTGAAGTCCCGAGGGTGATGCAGGACAGTGATAGAGACAGTGGTCCCTTCATGCGTTCTAGCTGTGCAAATTGCTGCAAGAGGAGTATTCACCCAGTGAATGCAGCTTTTGTGATTCATGATTAATTTGGAATATTTTTATGTGTCTCCTAATCATTTCTGCTGATCGGAAAAAAAATTATGTCATTCTCAGTAATGGTTTAGTGACAAATAACTTCACTGAAATACAATTTACTGAGCACGTGTGAGCCTGCATACTATAATTTATTTCTTGTAAAGAGGTATTCAGAAAATGTAAATGATGCCTTCAGTAGTTTCTAGTTTTATTTTCCCTTAAACATTTACAAATTTTATATGCCAGAAAACATGTACAAATTTTCATTGCATTGAGTTATATGAGGGCTTGCATGTTTGCTTTGGACAATTTATACAAGCGAAATGGATTGGAGAACTGAGACAATTACTCAAATCACTCATACCAAAGGAATACAGTGGCTCCAATCATTTAGATACAGAATTTCAAATCAAAGTGTTTCTTTGGCTTGAATGATATGGGCAATTGTCTCAGTGCTCCATTACTGCTGACGATAGATTTCCAATCCGATTATGGGTTTAACACAAGATGGGAGAAATAATAACATACAATTGTGTTTCAAGATCTTGGCTCATTCTGAACTCATTGTCCCAGGGTTCCCTACTACAGACACAATCAGAAAGGTTAGTCATCTTTCAAAGAGGAGTGACTTCTTAAAGCCACTTGAATGTTATTCAGACCAGAAGAGCAGAAAATCCTTTCTTGTTTCATTTGCTGTTTCAAAAGTTCTTTTGCCTCTATGCATTTTAAATATTTTCTCTCTTAAATGACCCAGGTTTTTTTGATCAGTGCAATCGGAAAAGAGTGTGATTTTTCCCAATAAATGTCAAAGTACTTGACTTCAGTTATTTTTGCATAAGTGTATATGATTCTCCCATATCTTTTTACCCTTACATTTTAGTTTATATAGTAAATAGAAGCCAAAATTCTAAGGCAATAATTATTATATTGAGTAATGACATGGGGAAAAATTCAAAAATAACTTTCAATTGTTTGATATTATCCTTGTGATTTGAAATTTCTAGAAAAGGTGCAAGTTTGGCTGATGAACACATTAATGCATGTGGAATGCCTTTTTCTTGAAAAATAAAATAAAATAACAATACACTCAATCAAATTTTTGATGTGCTGATGGCTTTGGCTTTTTAAGTAATTGTGGCTGCTGTTTTATCATGTCTAAATTCTATCACATGGACACTCAAGTTCCACTGGTGGATGTGCCAATGGTTCCCTTTGATTCCAGCCTTTTCCGTTACTATATGTGTATATTATATTTTAAAAAAGACTAGATATAACACAGCATATCCTGAGGTTATGTCCAATTTCTAGTACGTTGTTTTTTTTTTCCTTAATTCTCTTCCCTCATCAAAAGAGCCTAATGAACACGGTGATATGTAAGATCTTAAATCTACTGGAAGATCTGAATTATTTGCAAAGCAAACCATGAACAAATTACAGTTTTTCAGAAATTGTTGGTAAGAAACTGTTTGTTGAGCTCTTAGCTCCATGGTTGAGGAAGTTGAATCCATGAAGAAATCTCTAACCAGTTTGCAATCCCTTCTCAGACCTCTGACAACAGAATGATTTCTTGGGCTGTAGAGCAAAGTATGCGGAAAAACTAGTTTTGATAGTTTTTTTCCCTCTCATTTTTATGAAAAAAAATGTGTCTTATTTTGTGGTTTACCCATTCTATTGTTTCCAATTATCTTTGCTACATTTCAGTGACATTTCTGATCACTGTTTTTCTAAACTCCATTTCTGAGTCAACATAAATGTGTTGACTCTCGTGAGCCACTGATTGTTTATGACCTCTTTTCTATCTAACATGAGTAACCCTCTTATAAAATAGATATGCATTTTGTAATAAACATTGTATTTTACTTTATATGATATAGTGAATTCAATGCTTAGTTACGCAATACGGATATAGTTACATCTGCTTAACAGCACAAAATACTTGCAATACACTAAGATGACATTTATATTCAGAGAGGTTGTGTTTCAGGTCTTTACTAAATAAACTTACAAAAGAGTGAACAAATTTATTCAGCAATTCAAATACACCTCAAATAAAATAATACAGATAAAAGAATTATATCAGTGATATCACAATCTTCTCATTATAAGGTTGCAAAATTGTCTTTGTAATTTTACTAATATTGTTGTCATTACTTCATGGTAAGATATGATATTGTGAAGAAAAAATTCAAGTTACTTTTAACAAATCACTTAATCAAGTCAAACCTCACAAAAGGATGAAAATTATTATTAAAGAAAGTTCACAATCACAAATGTCTGTTTTCATGTGTAGCTCGATGGCTTTCTGAAAATGACACACAAACCATGCTGATAAGTACGCAAATAAAGCTCATGAATGTAGGTAGTTTTAGAGCCAGGATATTAAACTGCATCAGAGTTCAGTGAAATCAAACTGCATATATTCAAAGCAAGCCAAATTGCTCTTGACTGAAATGACAAATTAAATATCTAATATACTTTCAGATTTTTTAATATAATTCATGTTAGATGTTATAATTTTCTATCAATAGCTGAGAAAACGTTGAGTTTCAGTTTTGGCATCCAGCAATCTAGACTCTAAATGACAGGTCTATTCTGACATCTGTCAAATTATTGATTAAATATTCTGAGGAGAATAGACATCAAATTGACATAAATTGCTTGTTCAATGGCATTAAATTTTGTTTACTTCATGAGGCTGAATTTACCTTATTCTTGATATTTTTTATCATAGAGCCATGATTAGTCATAAAATTTATTATAATAGTTCTGTAATATACAAAGTTTTCTGTAAAGAGGCTGTGTAATTTTAAGTCAGTATTTTGAAGGCAGAGCAGGAAGACTATATGTTCAAGGGCAGTGTCAACTACATGATATGTTCATTCAAATAAACAAACACAACAAAACTATGAATTTAATATTATTTACCTACTATTGGTGAAATTATTAAGGCCACTCCACGTAGTTAAAAGGGAGGTTTATTAGTGGCATAACTTACAAATGAAGGGATAGGTAGGTTACAGGATCTGGGGAAGGTGTGTCGCAGTCCTGCCGTGTTCTCTGGAGAAATCTGCTGGGTCTACCTCCACCGTCCAGGGTCCAGGAACAGAGAGAGCTGCATCTGGATTTCCTGTCTTCAGGGCCCTCTCTTGGCCCTGCCTTGTAGGCGTGGCAGTTAACGAAGCCTCAATGAGGGTTGGAACTTCCAGATAAAAGCTGAAATAACTACCCACTACAACCTACGATGGTGTGAAAATTGAAACACAGGAAGAACTTCTCAAGATTTTAACTTTATATTGTTGGACTAGGAATGAAATATCCTGATGATCAAGAAATTTCCCAAATATGAATGATTGTCCTCTAACGACTGCTCTAAATCTTTATGGTAAATCTGTTATTTTTATTTAAAAAGAACAAAACCAAAAAGACTCCACAGAAATTTTTGCTAGGATTAAAATAAAAATGTCTACATGTATTAAATAGTGTAAAATTCTTGTGTAAATATGTTACTGTAAAATCTTATTACTCAGAGGAGTGTGGTGGTGCACACTTATGTTAGAGGGCTAGGAAGAAAGAGGAAGGAAGATCTCTGGAATTCATTGTCTAGCCAGCCAGCCTAACCTAATTACTTATTGATGTCCTGGCCAGTGAAGAACCATGTCTCAGAAAAGTCATCATGGATGGCTCCTGAACAACAACAGCTCAGGTTTTCCATATGCATGTGTACGTATATGTGTAGATATGTATACTACTCATATGTGTACACATGGGACCACACATACGCATGTACATACAGAGACAACATTGTGACTGTTAATTCAATTGTATAGTTAGCAATATCATATGAGCTGCATACAAATATAGACATAGTCTCAAATTACTATTAAAGCATAATTCCTTTGTTTCATACCACAGAAGAGATGTTTTATGTGAACTATTTCCTTATGGTTTTACATTATTTTTCTTATAATGGTAGTAGTTGTTTTAGTCTTGAAGAAATAAGTTTTGAAGTCTCCCTGCCTAACTGGCAATGCTTCTGTGTTTATATCCAATTGAAATTCCTCCAAATGATGGTCTCCTGTTGAAAATTCCTATCATAGGTTTTCCTAACAACTCTACCAGGAACATTTTATTCTATTCTGTAATTACCATTGCATTCTATTTTAGTCAATAGTTTAGAATCCATGATCTTCTAGAACTTACATTTTTTTAGAGGAGGATTCAAAGGATTGAATAAAATGTCACTTTGTTTATATGCACTACTTTCTCTAATAAAACTAAAATGGAAGATGACATTCTGAATATTTAAATTCATTCCAAGGCATATTTACTTAATTCATATCTCTAATCCTTTTGAAGTATCAGGTCCTTAACATTTTTATTGTTATTATTTTCAACTTAAGTTTATTCTTGGGGAAATTATGGAAGGAGATGGGCTTTATGGGTTCTTCATGTTGTCTGAAACCGTTCCTTATGAAAATACTCACCCATGGAAATGACCATATTCTGGTCCATACTTTAATCACATTTGGAAGAAGATTATGAAATTTTGTTGTATTTTAAAATGTCTCTAGAGACTTTCCTGTTCATTCTGGAGATGTTTCTTTTGAACTCCAAATCCAGATCTAAGACTTAACTGTAAGTTATAGTCATTGTTTACCACAGACCAAATATTATGAAATGAGGAAAATTATACTGGTGACACTTCTTCCCATCCCCATTCCTTCTGTAATTTCCTACAATCCAAAGGTCTTCAGTCATATGATAAATTAAATGTCACTGCTTTGTAGAGTGTATGTAGATCAGTGAGTTGAAAATCTTGTACTTAAAAAGGCATCAAACATAAAATATCCTCTTGCTTCTACGAATATAATTTTTCACGGACCTATCTTTCAGACCCAAGTTCACTGTTAATCTTCAGATTCTTCTTCTTTTGGAGTCCCTTTTTGGACTTTTGACTTGTTTTGCTTGACAGATCATATAATAACTACTCATTTTCCACAATTAATTTTTCAACAATCAGTCTGTTGCTTTATATAATAGCTTCAGAGCTTCTAGTGGAGATGTATATCTACTCTCTCAATTACATGGGAAGGTTCTTACTGAACCAGAGAATGGCATCCACTGATTTTCCTTATGTCCGCTATTACAGCTATACGGTTATCTTTTCATGTAGTGGTTCCAAGCATGTATTAATAAATATTTTACTTTGTTCACAAAGTCCATTCAAAATTATTATTTGCCATAATAGTATTCATTTTGAGTGGGCTGAGTATTTTTATTTTGAAGCAAGATACTGCAATGTGATAAGAAATATGAATTTGAGTGAAAACAATGATGTTTTAAAAAAAATTACAACCATGCCTGTGCAAACCATCTCTCTCGGGCTGGCAAATAGCTTGGCAGGCTAAGGCACTGGTAGCACTAGCCTACTGACCTGAGATTAATCACTGGAGGCATGGTGAAAGGAGAACACCAATGTCTGAATGTTTTTCCTCTATCTCTACATGTGCGGTGTACTCATAGCCTCACACCCCCTGCACATGCAAATTTCTAGGTTAAAAACAACATATTATATAATTATTCAACTGGCATACATTTTATTGTTATTGAGGATACAGTGAATGTTTTAGGTATTTAGAATGATACTATTGATCTTAAATTTTATTTAATCAGTTCATTTTAATGGACCTTTTATAAAGCTTTGTCTTTTTTCTTTTTATTAATAGATTTTCTATTTGTTTTACATATCAGCCACAGATTCACCTCTCCTACCTCCTCCAAACCCCCTAGCCATCACCCTGATCCCACCTCCTATTCCCACCTCCTCCAAGGCAAGATCTCCCCTAGGGAGTCATAAATCTTTTTCTTATTCCCACTAATTTCTTCTATCTTTCCTTTAAATTTATCAAATATTTGAGATGGATGAATGTTTGAGAATTTTAGAGTTCTCAACACACCCAGGTTAATCTATTTCAAAAATTATTACTGACATGCAAATTGAAAAAAAAATTCCTGAATGCCACATAAACCTACATTCTTCCAAACATATGGCTATCATAGGCAAACAGACCCGCCCCCAAGCATTGATAATACTGCCATAGAATGTTAAGAAGTAGCACATTCTGAATACACGCTAGCTTTTAAAGGTAAAATTTACATTTTGCTTAATGTAATTTAGTATTTAATAGCATCTATATTTCATAATAAATTAGCTACATCCCTGAAATTGTTTAATTTGTCCAAGTGAGGCTATATGAGCTATTTCCAGTATATAACTGAAATAGACTGAACTCTGACTTTGCTAAGGGTGCTCTGGAATGTTGTTTAAGCTCTATGTGTCATGAGGTTCTTCTTCAGTGCAAATTGATTAAGGGTACGTATGTAAAACCTTCAGAAAAACATCGAGAACAGGGAAAATACTGGCTGGTACATAAAAAGTTTTGTGGGTGTCATTTTTAGAAAAATACCAGACCTTGGTTAATCCACATTAACTTTAAATTAGTATATTATTATTACAAACATATATTTTTAGATTCATAAAATAATTTCAAAATATTTCATTAAAATTATTCATTTTGTCATATCTAAGCTGTTTACATATTAGTTTTCCTTATAAATTGTATTTATAAACTTTTCCTAGTGAAGCACTTTAAAATATAATGCCTGTGAAGAATATTCCAAATTAGAATGTATTATTTAAAACACTTTGAAACTTTAAATGGGGCAAATAATTCTTATTCATAGTTTTCAGTTTTGCCAACCTCCTTCCTCTATATCCTATAATAAATATATGTTCTCCTGGCCTCTTTTCTCTGCCCTCCAGTATTAAGTCTGAAGAGACATTATTATTCATTCACATGTTCAGAGGTAGCTGTTTCTACGTTAATAGAGCCAAAATTGTCAACTTTTCAAACAGTAACTTGTTTTCTATGCCCTAGGGTTTGAAAGAAAATAGTCTCATAATGGAAAATAGTAAGCAGAGTTTCTGAATGCATAAATGCCTTGATTCTTTACCAGGCTATGCTGTGCTACCTGGCTATAGGTAGTGAAATGGCTCTCTAACAATATCGAATGGCCTATGTGGATGAACATCCATGAATAATAGTATTTTATTTTTCTTAATGAGTTCTTGCAGTCTCAGAATTAAGCTTTTCAAACATGGAGACATTACTCTCACCTGGAATTGTTTTAAATTTTAAATAAAAGTAAGTGGGTTTAGAAGTGGTTTAATGAAGAAAGATGATTTTATGACTACACTAGTCTAAATATTGAACACCATTTCAATGAATAAATTATTTTTTAGGTAATAGATTCATTCTGTGTGAGGGTTCTAACAGACAAGTAAATTTAACAATTAGGCTTCATATTTCTAAGTATTGAAATACTACTCTGATACAATCTACACATAAGCAATATCAGAGTAAATGTTTCTTAATTCTGTAATGATTCCCTCGATGATTCAGCCCTTCAGTGACATGGAGAACTTTGAGAATGTTCTCTCTAAGCACTCACATCAAGTGGCCAAGACTCCCAGGTTTTAATGGGCTCTACAAATGTCTCAAAACCACCTGGATAAAAGTGTATGAAGTTCGAAATATAGGAGCAGGCATCAGGTATTTAATATTGAATTGTAATTAATGATCTGTTTCCACGGCATTCCCTTGGGTAATCTGCAATTCTAAAGCTCTGCTAGTACAGCACTGCTGAGTTATTTTTGAAGGAGAATTAGAGGAGAAACCCAATAACGGATCAATGACTTGACATTGCTGCTCAGCCTAAAGCATGAACGTTCATTTAAAATAGAACTAGTAGCTCCTTATTAGTAACCAGCAGCGGCTCTGTAATCATGTTGAGGAATTGTGTAATTTCTGAGAGACTGCCTCCTCACCAAGTAATGAGCATGGCGATTGAACAATGTGACCAAACTCAAAGACCAAATATGACAAAAACATCCCAAAGAAAGACGTAAGTTTTTATTTTTCAAAAGAATTTGATACATTACAAATGTATTTCCTTATGCTTAAAACTTCTTTATGTGGTAATTGAAACATGATCAATAAAGTAAATTTAAATAGTAACACATGGATCTGCATCAAAAGGATGTTGTGATTACTTATTGTATCTGAGGATAACACCCATGAATCATGTTCGGTGAAATATGGGAGCTTTTCTAATAGCTCTTGGAAGGTGTCCAAGGGCTTGCCACAGCAGGAATTGAGCATCTTTGTTTATCACTAAGCCTACTCACTATTGTGGAAAAAGCAAAGTAGAATCTTGCCTATGTTTGAATATCCTTGTTTCTCTACCATGAAGACTTCTTTGGTGTATCTTTAACTTCTTCATATCCTTTAGATGATAGGTACTGAGTCTTCTCGGAGAAGGATTGCCTACGGGGGCTAGTACAGCTAAATAAACTATAATTGTTTTTGTTTTTTTTGCTCCACTTACACTCTATCATGTAATGTGTTTGTCTTATTTTTCTTACTATATTCCCTCCAAACCCTCATCTCAACCAATTATAATTTCCATGAAACTAGAACTTTTTTTTTTCTAGGACACTAGTATAAAGAATAGAATCTAGTACATAATTGCTTAAAAAAATCTTTAGTTAAATCATTATAATTACATCATTTCCCCTCCTTTTTCTCCTTCTAACCCTTCTCATGTCCTTCCTATCAATTCCTTCCATGGCCTCCCTTAGTCCCTCAATCACATTCAAATATACTTCCTTTATTATACATAAAATGTAGCTAGAGTTTTACTGCCTTGCCCACAGTCAGGACAAATCTCTCTCACCCGCCAGTCCCACAGCTGCTCAGACCGGATCAGGTAAACACAGAGACTTATATTGCGTACAAACTGTATGGCCATGGCAGGCTTTTTGCTAACTGTTCTTATATCTTAAATTATTCCATTTCCATAAATCTATACCTTGCCACCAGGCTTGTGGCTTACCGCATCTTCACATGCTTCTTGTCATGGTGGTGGCAACTGGCAGTGACTCCTTCTACCTTCCTGTTCTTTCTTTTCTGCTTTCTGTTAGTCCCGCCTATACTTCCTGCCTAGCCACTGGCCAATCAGTGTTTACTTTATTGACCAATCAGGCAACAGATTTGACATACAGACCATGCCACAGCACTTCCCCTAATTTTTTTTTAAAGGAAGATTTTAACTTCTACACATCTCCAAAGCCAGCTTGGTATATGTGGGAATTTGGGCGTAGCTTCTCTTACTACTTCCTGCTTCAGGGGGGCACTGTATTTTATGGGGACACAAAGAAAATTTTAGGATTATGGAGAAGTCCATGAGGGTGTATCGTCTGAGCCAGTTGCCTTGAATCCAATCTGGATGTTGAATTATCTGGGCCATGGTGTCATCAGAGATCTTTCAGGGGGTCTTGGCTGGTCAAACCTGATGTATCTTAATCTGGAACAAATTCATAGCCTCTGGCTTTCTGTGGAAACAAAAGCAGAGCCTCCTTTCTAAAGCAACATATACTTATATCCAAATTTTGAAGTCAAGGTACCTTTAAAATATACATTTTGGCATAACTCAACAGCATTCGCAATCAAATTTTTTCTTCAGTGACGAATATCAAAGAGAACATAATCTAGATTCTCTGTGTGGTAGTTATCTTTATGTGGCTTATTTTTTATATTACCTTGAGCCTATTGCTTTAAACTGCAGCCTTTTAAGCCTGAAACAGCTCTGTGGCTGCTTCACCTCCCCAACATGGCGGTGGTACGTTTCCGCCAGCTCTGGGAGCCATAGTGGGTCTATGCTTTTATCTAGAAGCATGTACCCAGAAACCACTTTTTTGTTTTGTACTAGCAAAGGCTAAATCCACCTTGCAGCTTAATGTGACACTTGCAAAGGCCTCATTCCCGCCATAGTGCAGGTCGAGTGCACATGCCAGGAAACCACCATAGTAGCTCAAACACGCAGGCTGTCGCTAACTTGAAGGAGACAACTAGGAACTGTTTTTAGCTCCGTTTTAGAATATTTTTACTCAGGTTTTAAGCAGAAACTCTTGCCAACACATTGGACACCATTTGTAGATATAACCAACTGTCTTATTAAATAAGAAACACAGAACCAATGTAAAAGAGAAAGCCAAGAGGTCAGAGCTCAGAGCTAAAACCTTACCCTTCCTCCTGCGGTGGTTCTTCCTCTCTGAAAGAGAGCTATTTCCTGTGTGTTTGTCTTCATATAGTCTTTCTGTTCTGCCTTCTCATTGGTTGTAAACTCAAACACGTGACTGCCTCATCACTGCCTGTAAGTACAGCACTCCAGCTCTTAAAGGCTCATGTCTCCAATGCTGGCTGTATCCCTGAACACACAGAAATCTACCTAGCTCTGTCTACCAAGCTCTGGGATTAAAGGCGTGTGCCACCACTGCCACGCTCTTGCTATGGCTCTAATAGCTCTGAACCCTGGGCAACTTTATTTATTAACATACAATTAAAATCACATTTCAGTACAAATAAAATACTTTGTGATTTTTATGTATATATACTGGAAGTATATCACTACTACATGTGGGATCTACTTAAAGTTTCTTATATATATATGATTCCACAGCCAACCATTTGGTACCAGATTACCAATTAAAATTAAATGAATTACTAATTTGTGTGGTATAACCTGAGAAGCACACGTGTGGCATAGGCAAAAATAGTCAATCCTTCTGTATCTCTGGTGCTGCCTCTGTAGATTCAATCAACAACAAATTGAAAATAAATTTCAAAAGGCTTAATTTATACAGATATTAGGTCTTGTGATTTTTTTTCATAAGGCAACATGGTATAACAAAAATTCCAAATCATTTACAATGTATAGCTTGTTGCAAGTAGCTTAGAGTCAGTGTAAGTTCACATGAAGAAGCATGGGAGGGGTATATGCAAATCCTACAGGTATTTCATATGCAGGACTAACATACCTGTTGATTTTTGTTTCAGTGAGGAGTCTTGAGCTAGCTCTCCATGGATCCTGAAGGCTAATTGAGCTAATGACAAACAGAATTTGTTAATCATGACAAAGTTAAGTTAAATTTGTTTGTGATCTAGATTCAGGGTTTAACATACTTTCTTCATAATAAAAATATATTTTACTGCCTTATTTTAAACTTACTTGCAAGCACATAATATTAAATCTTTCTTTTCTTCATTCTTTTGTACATTTCATTTATTGAAATGCAGATATTAAAAGTCCTACAAGATAATTCTACATGCTTGGTTTAGGTGGAAAATAAATATCTTCGGTACTTTGAAAGTTATAATAAATAATAGGAATGTAGATGACTGTGTATGTAGTATTAGACAAAGCTTCCCTATGTAAGTAATTATTGATCTGATATCTGGGAATGATTGGCTACCTGAAAAAAGAGAAAAAGCCAAGGATGGTATAAAATCAACAGGGAGGCATGCAAAAAAACAGTGGCTACCTGACACACTGCATTCACTCTTATGAATACACATAGGTTTACTGAATTTGAAATATATTTACATCCAAATAATATTCAATAGAATTTAACCAATGAAGCATGACTCATTTATATTGGTATTAAGTAAACCAAACTGAGTACATAATGAATCCTTCATTCTAAATGGATAAATTGCAATAGAAAAAGTTTATTAAGTTAATAAATCTTAATAAGAGGAAACGAGATTATCTACATGTTATTATTAATAGTAATTTTTCCACTTTCTCAGTTTTTAAAAATTAGTTTGTTTGAAGGTCTTTGATGAAAACATCCCATTCAAGCAAACCACTATATGTTTGTAAATTACTTAAATTTTGAACTCAGAGTAGAGTTAAACATTGATTTGCATTTCTAAACCAAAAATATCCAGTTGATATACATTAATATTTAGAAGCTAGAACACTGTGATTATTATACCTTCTTACACTGAGTCTCTAAGCTTGATAGTACATATCTACCATCTTTCTAGAAAAGTCTAGATGAGTCCCTTCATTTGAACAAGCAAATATAAGTGTCTATAAAACCTGCGACCTTACCTTTGGGCAAAAAGGGATCACTTATTTTTTGTTTGTCTGCTGTAGTGTTGAAATTTGGGCTTTGGCTATTGTTTACCCATAGAGTTTCTCAGATGCAAATCTATACCTTCACCTCAATGCTCGTTATTTTTTATTTTACCTTTGTTTGAAAATAAGCTTTCCCCCCATGTATATCCTGATTAGTTTCCTTTCACTCTACTACTCCAACTCTTCTGCACCTCTCATCCCATCCAGATCCTCCCCTTTTCATCTATCATTAGAAAACAGACATGTTTCTAAGGGATTAGAAAATAATATAGCTAATATAATGAGATAAAACAGAAGCTAACATGTTGGAACTGGACAAAATAAACAAACAGAAGGCAAAGAACCTAAGAGAAGGAACAAGAAACAGACCCCCACACTTAGAAATCTCATAAAAGCAATAAGCTGGAAGCCCTGTGTGTGTGTGTGTGTGTGTGTGTGTGTGTGTGTGTGTGTGTGCATTGTGAGACAAGAAACCTACAAAGATTAAATTTAGTCACTTTCTGTTAACCATCTACTGATGGGCAGCAGGCAGTCTACCCTTAAAAGTAGTTTGTTTGCCAAGTGAAACTCTCTTGGAGGAAACTAAACTTTCATTTTCAAGTGGTAATCAGTTTGAGGAAGCCTCTGACTTAGGGATTGGGCCTTGTGCCTACATCTCTTTTCAGCTCTAAGGGCCCATCTGGTTCAGAGACATAAAGGTCCTTGTTATTCTGTCTTAGCTTCTGCTGACATATCTGTTTCCATCATGTTGACTTAGAAGGCCTTGTTTTCTCTTTGTCTTTCATGCCCTCTAGCTTTTACACTCTTTCTGACTCCACTTCTATGGGGTTTCTTAAATACTGAGGAGATAGTTTTGATGGAGACATCATATATATATATATATATATATATATATATATATATATATATATGTGTGTGTGTGTGTGTGTGTGTGTGTGTGTGTGTGTCTTAGCTACTCCTTCTACATTGACTTATAAACATCACTAATGGGAAACATAAAAGTGTCTTATCTAAGCACTGAGCCATTCTCTTTTCTCTTGCTCCAAATATAAATTTTATGAAAAGATTTAAATCACAACCAAGTTCTTTCAATACCCAGGAAAAAAAAAGTAATGAAGTTGATCATTGCTATGTCTGACCTATGTATTCCAACTCTCATTTATGTTTTTCAATTTTCCATTTTAAGCTGGGAAGGTTAATTGCCTTTACCCTTGCATGTTTCTTGTTACACAATCACCCTGATTGAAACACCATGTGAAGCTTCAGAACCTGGCAGTGTCAGGTTAAAAGTCACCATGTCTAAAGGGATGAATGATTAGCAGTTGGTCTTAGAAAAATAGCTCTCTGAATGGAAAATAATTCTAAATGAGTTCGTGTTCAGATTTGAATATTCTCGTTGTAAAACAGTGTGTACAAAGTTCAGTTTTATGATATAATATTTAGTTTTACCTATTTAATTTAAAATATTTATTTCTACCTAACAATATGTTAGAATTTTAGTGTTATAGCCAATGACAAAATTTATGAAAGAATGTATCACCAAAACGATTTAGTTAATTTTCAAACATGAAAGTATGGCTCAATGATTTGTAGGAAACATCAAATTTAAAGTTATATAGAGAGATTCAGTCAAATTTTGACAGTGAAGTCAACTTTAGGATCCTCACATCTATTTTCTTTATAACATGAAAACATATTTAAAGTCACAGAAATGTAATTGTGTTTCTTCAAGTCACAGCTGTAAAACCTACAAGCTCGTTTTAGCATTAGCCTGGCTTGTCAAAACTGTGACAACCCTCATTTTAACTAAGCCATTCTTAGACTCTGAGGCTTAATATCTTGGCAAATAAAAGTTAATGAATGAATGCAACCTTAACAATCAGCACATAATTCTCAGAGTTCTGTTTCACAAAAGACTAAATAAAATAAATAAATAAATAAAATGTAATGGTAATTTAAAAGACAATGGGATACAGACACATTCTACTGATTATCCTGTAGTACAGCATGTTTAGATGCCACTAAAGACAGAAGGAAATGTGTAATAGCCAACTATAGAAAACCCATATATATATAATATTTTCCTGAAAATACCTATTTTTTCACTTCATGCTTGTTCTTATATCTCTAGATAAACCATATCATGATATCTGATAACTCTAGTTTATCCAGCATGCAAGAACTGTTTCTGAGTCATCTGGTCTCAAATTTGCCATTGATAAAACCTAACCATGGAGTCCACATTTTGCAGATACTAGAGAACTGTTTCTGTGAAGGATCGAAGCAGCAAGACAGAAGCTATGGAGTCAGACGCAGACATGATGGATTCGAAGCCCAAGCCTAATGTGCTTCACAGTGTACCAAACAGTTTCAGGAGGCAGAACAAAGTAAATAGCTTTCTCACTTTAACAGTAAAAGTTCTTAAAATAGGGAGAAAATATAATATAAAAAAGCAATCATACATAAAATCATCTTGCTAGTAAAGAGCTTATAAAACTTGTGTGCATTTTTCTTGATGAAAAAGAAGCATGTTATTATATACCATTTTAAATCACATTTACTTCTGAGCTGAAAAAAATATTTAAAATCATGTTATTGTTCAGAAAAAAAGGCAGCTGTTTATATGGTTCTATTCAAGCAGCTTTCTATAAAAATGCTTTCTTTTCCCCCTCAAACTTTAGAAAAAGGTTGAAAGGCTGATATTAAATGGAAAAACTTAAATTTATATCAGATTCATAATTATGTGGTGATACAAATGACATTTTGTCTCTTCAGTGCCTTGGCAGTAAAAGGAAACCACAGAATAAAAGCACCAACTGTCATATGATTACTCTCACAGTTATGTTTACAATTACGGATTTACGGCTATTTACTAGCTGAGAAGTGTGTCCTTTTGATTAAAACACAGCTTTTCTCGGGCTCCTTCATTCATTCTTTCTTCCAAGAAGCATCCATCAGCCCCTGGCTGTCATCCAGATTCTGCAGATAGAACTATGAAAACACACACACACACACACACACACACACACACACACACACACACACACACAAACACACACACACTAACACACACAAAAAACCCTCACATGGCTTTCCTTCTAGCAGGGAACTATTAATGCCAATAAAGTAAACTGATGATTTGTAAACATTAATTAAGGTGAATAATATGGTAACTGAAGTAATAAAAATAGCCAGGGAAGGTTTGGGAGGAAGTTCAAAAGATTGGAAGGTGAAAAAGTTTCAGTTCAGAAATGGCCTCATTACACAGTAACACTTGCCTCTAAAGATATGTGTTAGAATTGTTTACAGTTGTGATGAAATTGACTTGTAATTGAATACATATACATAAAATAAATAATATATTCAAAATGATAAAGAAATGATAGATGCATGTTTATGTAAGTTACATATGTGTGACTATATATATGTATATATATATATATAATTTCAAGGTTTTTAAAGAAAAATATATAATACATAAAAATATATAGACTGCTGCCTTTAAATGTCTGGACTGGACATTCAGTTCTCCATTGATCTTGTTTTCTTCACTCAGATTGTACATTTTTGCATATTGTCCAAATGTTTTCTGTTACTTGTATGTGCTAGGTGGCTTCTTTGATAGTGAATTCATGATTGTAGTATCCTTTGATTCACTTTCATGAAATTCAGGGTATATTACAAAAATAAATTAACATAAAATTGACCCTAATTTCATAGCTTGAAAGCTATTTTTTCCTTTTGAATCTCAAGTACAGGGCAAACTCATTTTTGACAAATAGCATTTAATGTAAAAAAGAAAAATAACCCTCAGGGTCATTACTTGTGTGCTATAGTATTATGTATGAATGAGAGCTATTATTGATATTTCTGAATAATTTAAATTTTCCTTTGTTAGGTAGTGATCCTTGAACTAATGCTTTTGTCACTTAGTCAAAGCAGACCACTTTGTTCAAAGCTACAAAACAAGACACTTGTTTTTAATGAAATCTTACAAACCAGTATCAATGTTATCTGATGAACTAAAATGCTATGTAATTTACTTTATCAGGTGTCTCCTATATACAAACAAAATACTAGGAAACTACACATGTGCTCAAATTTACACATAGATAATCTCTTTTATCCTGAAGTTCATTTGGGTTTTATTTCTTTTTTGATTGGAGTTGAACCATCTATTAGCAAATGACTTTACATAGTACACAATACTATGCTGACTATCTTCAGCAATCTTTGCTGCTGCAGATATATACTTCCATGTTAGCAAGAGTCATAGTTCAAGATTCTTTTTAAAAGATAGCATTGAATTTACCATAACACTGTTTAATATCTTCTGTCACATTTCTGTCAGTTGTTCATCCAGTCACTGTTCCAGCTTCTTGAAATCCAGAAGTTTTTACCATTGACCTGTTGGCCCCTCATTTTTATGTAGTAAACACTTTTCTTCTTGTTACCTTTTGTAGTTGTTTTCCTGGTGGCAAAATGTCTGGTTTCTTCTTAGTTCTCATCCTCTTTGGACTGCACTAAAATTAATACTAGTGGGAAAGCTAATTGTGAAGTAAAATAACACAAGCCTAAGTAAATGCTAAGCGGTTGCCCAACAATGTGCTATAAGATTACTTACTGTAGTGAAGAGGATCAGAGTGTGTTTCAATAGAAACATGCAGTGTATGCTCTTGGGAGAAAGAACAAAACTCAGAGAAGCCTGTGAATGGACAGTCTTTATTAACTGTTCAAGTGTGATGAGCTTGCCAACCTACCTCAAGACTTTAGAATAGAAAGTGGGTCTCCTGCTCTAATTAGAATAATACAGAATTCGTCCACAGTTTTTTTTTTTTCTTTACCATTGCAGTTTATGTTTCCTGTGCTGTTAATGTCTCTTCTCATTGTCCATTTGCTTCAACTTGACAAAGTCCTCTTCGGAATTCTCTTGTACATGTTCCCTTAGAGTCTTTAAAATGCTAAAGTGGACATATAACAATATGAGTACATGATTTAATGTGAGTACATTTTAGACATTTTTTGGGATGTTTTAGGTTTCTGCAACCCAGGTTTGAAATATTTTTAACAACTGTATTTTTTTTAATTGAACATTGTTCTTTTCATATCGATTGTCCCACTGATATTCCCTAAATGATAAATAGTTATGATTTTTTGTCTCCATTAGTTGATTATGTTTACTTCATATTTTTAACTCCTTAGATAAACACCTTCCAATTAATATTTACTACATTCACCTTTTCTAATATTGGAACTACCTACTAGTAAGCACCTCTTGTCAAAACTTTAGTTCAGTTACTAAATTCTTCAGCTCCTTGTTTTCTAATTGGAAATTTTTAATATGTTCTTCCCCAGAAATAGTTTCTGTTCAAGCTTTGTTCTTCTGTCCTGGTGAGCATCTCTATGTTAGCAACTTCAAAGTCCACATCAGGATCTTTTGTTTTCCTCTGTCATTAGGTTCATTCTCCAAGGATTCTCCCCTTCATTGTCGGTAACATTTTCTTCTCACTTCATTGACACTCTTTGCTCATGCTGCCACACTATATAAATCTGTCAAGATATTGTCACAGACTTTCTTCCTACAGGAGAAGAGCATTTTTAAGCTTCCCAGAGATTGTGTAGGTTCCTGAAACCTTTGTAGGAATCTGCTCAACTTTGTCTTCTGTGGCCTCCAGGACTGTACAACTTGCTGCAACCTCCTGGTGTTCTGAGTCAGATGAGACTGTAGTGTCTTTGGGAAGTAAAACATGGGTTTTTACCAACACTTTTTTCCTTGCAGGTGAAGTAGTATTTGGGAAATATTGCCTTTTAATCTGCATTTGAATGTTGGGAAAAATGTGACAAAAAAGATTAATGCTAGATCAAACCACCTCTTTGTTCTTAGGTCTTAGTCAATGGATAACTAGAATGTGTTGTGTCTACCTAGTACTTTGAGTTGGGCTATACAGAAATAGTTACTTGGCAACCCACTAAATACATGAACATGTGAATGTGGGATACATGAGATAGTGTTCTATTCTCAGTCAAGATGAGGATTATCCTCCACTTTATCTGCACTGTTCTGCTTGGTGGTAAATGCTAACTGTCTATAGTTGGCGGTCCCCAAGGTGTTGTATAGCACACACTAAGACCTCCCTAAGTCAGGATGATAGGCCCCTGTTTTTTTGTTTAAGATCCTGGTTTTCTGGCAATATGCTGCATGTGTAGCATAGCTCCTCAATTCTTGTGGTGGAAAACAGGTGTCTGAGATCTTTTGTTATATCGTGCTGAGAAGAGAGAAATGGTTATGGCACATGAGTGTGCTTCTTTTCCAAATAGCTTCAACATGTCTAGATACTATTGCTAGAATCCTTTCAATTAGCTTATACACTGTTTATAAAATGAACTGACCTGTGTGTTACTCTTGAATTGGCATGTTTATGTCTGTGGTGGGAAGAAAAGTGCAGAGCCCAAACACATCATTTTTATGGTATTATCTACATTAGGAAATATTTTATCTTAAGTCATATGACCATATAAGAACAAAAATAATAAATATCTATTAATTGAAAAAATATACAAGTAGATTTCAATATTTGGTGAAATGATACACTTCTACTTATAATATATTCAAGTTTGCAAAAACTAATTCATAAAGGAGAATAACTCTACTGTACTTTAAGAAAATGCTATTGTCAGTTTTCTGGTATTCCCAAAGAAATTTGTGAAGAATGAGTTGAGAGCATTCAGTGAAGAGGAAATAAATGAAAATCAATGTAATATGTATACAAGTGTATTGCTGGGGGAAGAAGTATGGTCCAAATGAGTTCTGAATTAATTCCATATACAAGAATTAAAATTCAAAGAGTTGGAAAGACCCCAGTCTATAATTCCTACACAAATTCATGACACTTAATACCAGACTTACTGGAACAACTTCAAATTAGATCATTAGGTGGCTGTCCACTGAGGATTTTGAACAAGGGAAGGCCTATTAGGCAGAGATAACACCTATTTCCTCTGTGTACACTGTAAATGTTTTGTAATGGAACAGGGGTAAAACACAGAGAGTATGATTGAGAGTGTGCATCCTAGACTGACCTCAATGTGTAACAATTCTCCTGTTTCATATTCTTAGTGCCAAGGCATGCAACATCATGTCTAGCTTGAATTTCACAATTTCACATAAATACTCTCTGCATTAATACTTGTATAAAACCAGTACAAGAAGTATGGGAAAAAGAAGCAAGAGCACATACATAATTTTTAAGTAGAAATATAAGTGTTACAATGAAAATGTAGTAAATTTCAGCAATTAAATATATAGAGCTGGATACCAAATTAAGAGTCTCTGAGATAGTATTGAGATTTCTCAATGAGTAGAACAAAACTTCACAATAGGAAAAAAAGTGAGAAAAAGGACAAAACAACAATGAAGTTATATGTTAAAGTTAATGAAGTTAGATGTTAAAATTAAATAAAACACAAGTTCTAAAAATTAAAAAAAAATTGAAGGGAGAATGTAAAATACTCAAAGGAATAATACTTGTTTTTCAAAAATGGTAACTTTAATGGACACCTTTACTGCTAAATTACTTTCTTTTAAAAGGAGGAAATAAAAATAAGCAAACAAACAAAAACTCAATACTTCTGGGAATTGTTGCATGGCTGCAGATTATGTGTGGCATACCTCACGTGTCGGAAAGCTTCCTCTCTCGTTATGTAAAAAAGTCATGAATAATCAGGTCAGGCGGTATGCAAAGAGAATTCCCAGACTGTGACGCTAAGGGCAGGCCTATTAGGCACAGCTGCACACCTGCTTGCACCTTACACACTGTAAAGGGTTTGTCACTCTGTCTCTAAATCCCAGGGAAGAGTGCTTTGAGTGCAGGAAAAAAAAATTCAAGTTAGCCCCATGCCAAAATAAAGTATCTTCATTTATGTGAGCCCTAGAAACGAACTTGTCCATGAATTATGAAGTATATGAAATACGATTGTAATTTTGTTTATGAAAATCAACTTAAAACATATAAGTATATACATTAAATTTTTAATTAAAAACAAATTCAGAAAGAAATAAACCATTCAAAAAATTCAACATTATCATATAAACTAAAGCCTATGATGATCAAAATATTCACTCTTGTCTAAGCATATATAACCTTCAAGCCTCTCAACATTTTCAGTGTGGATTTTAGGGGATTTTTGGCAGTAAATCCATCTGAATTTTTCAACATCCTATTACTTAAATTGCATTTTTGACAAGACAGTAAATAAAATACAAATATTTCTTCTCTGTTTGCTGTGAATTTTCAGGTTATTGAATCAATAAGAATTAAATGTTTTAAATATAAATGATGTTGATTATACACACACATATATATGTACTTCATAGTCCCTCTTGAAATAGCATGGCATATTTTTATATTTATATGTGAAATACATTACTTACAAACAAAAAAAGCTTAATTTATTTCATGTGGAAAATTATTTCATTAGGATTATCCAGTGGTTATCATTCATAGCATTAATTTGTTAATTTTATCTTTTTTCATTGAAATAGTTAATTTTAATGTAATACTGTTTTTTAGTTATTGTACTTATGAATATTAATAATAATTTACAATCAACCATTGCTGTTTATCAATAAATGTTATATTTTCATGTATATGATTGTCTCATAGTACAGTCATAATCTTTGTCATCCAATTCCGCAATTGTAAGAATGCTGCATGTATTTTGCTCAATTACTGTGCTTTTAGGAAGTAGTAAGATCTAAATTCATTTAATGAAAGAAGTTCAAGACTGTTACAGCATGCTGTATCATTGTATCTTTAGTGCTTCACATGGTATAGTGCTATTTTCAATGAATATGCAAACATTGATTGAGAGAGACACATGACCTGTGCCTTTTTGTGTAGTTCTCTCTTTCAAATGTTGTAACTCTTCTGAGACTTCTTCAACGATAAAAGCATATACATTCGGCTCAAGCATTTTTCCAGGCAGAAGCAGGTGGTTCTCTGTGAGTTTGAGGCCAGACAGGTCTACATAGCAAGTTCTCAGACAACCAAAGCTGTAGAATAGAGAGATCCTGTCTCAAACAAAACACAAACGAACCGAAAAAAAGCAAAACTAAGAGTGTCGATAAAACTTATTGTAGGAAACCTTTATGATTTGGTAAGCTTTTGAGACAATGAATGTGAAACATGACTGTAGTAACTTAGCAAACTGACTACAGAATTTACGATATTGTACTCTACAGAAAAATATAATCTCCTATATATGTTAGTTTGAGATTAAAGTTTCTAAAATAAACTGTGAAAATGGAGTATATAATTAAATACTAGCAAGGCTTTCCTAACATAATTTTAAGAACATTAAAGTTGATAATACAGTTGTCCTTTGAAGAGAAAACTCTAATAGGCTAAAGTCTTGGCTTGCTATTGCAATATAAACACTTACTTATACTTAGCATTAATAACTACTCTTCCAAACAATGCTAATTTTAAAATTCCTATAAAGCTGGGAAACACCTCAGCTCTATCTTCAAATTTATCATTTTGTTGCTAAAATCAGATTCACTTAATTGTTACTAATTAGCCTGTCTTGAAATCTTACTATCTGAATGCAAATTATTTCTTCTCTATTGTAAGGGGCTCCAAGGTAGAAATGTGGTATATACGCTCTGTTAATTTATAACTAAAGATAGCAATATACATGTTTTATGATTTCAAAGCTTATAATTATTTCATATTAGCAATTTGATGCCCTGGAAATTTGTTCTGATTAGAGAGTTCAGAAAGATGCAAATATATTCTTAGTTGTAATTTGACTATTAATATTCACTATTTATTATTTACATATTGTTCCTAATAGAAATATAGAATGTAAGCAGATAAATTCAGATTTAATATAATCTTATTTTAGTGGAAAAGGTGGCAAAATACTACGGAAAAATTAAGTAAAATGTAATTAAATCAACAAGGTGTTAATTAAATCTGTGCTGCAAATAATTATTGCATTATTTCTCATCTAACCCTTAGAGAAATTCAAAACTGCAAATTACTTATACAATATGATTTGGTCTACTCTGCCCTTTACAAGTCAGTTGATAATGACAATTACACGAAACAATACCATTTTTATCTGAATAGAAAGTGCAAACTGGATTTGCATTACGATTGAAAAGTTTTACTTATTTTTTTCAATAATCTTAAATGGCTGTATTTTATATTCTACATCGCTCAACTTTTATCTTCATTTAGAAAGGAGTTTTTTTTTTTAACCTTGTTAACCATACTAATAATATTTCAAATTTCCTATGCTTTTTTTTTCTCTCATTTCTTTCTCAATGATACTATCCTCAATGATTCAATCAAAGCCCTTAGTTACAGTGTGAAATACAGTTCAGTTGGTAAATTGCTTACCTAGAGAATCTGAGACCCTGATTTCTTCACCCAGAATTGGATGTTTCATTCCAAAGGCCCCATCAACCACCCAGGGTGGTGCATGCCAGTAATCTAGCATTCATAAAAGCTTCATAACAAACACACACACAAAAAAAACCCCACAAAACAATATCAATAATAGAACCATAATACAGATTGACTATTAAAATATGCATGAGCCTCATTCTTTTGGTTATTAGCCATCATTAAATATTGGAAACTTCAGAACTAAGTATTTCACTATTAATAATTCTATAACATGGCTGCCTGAGTGGTTTAAATAATTTCTTTAATATTCCCTAGTAAAATTAAATTTATGTAAGATGAAAATTACAGAGTTAATTAGTACTAGCCTTTAAATCTCAAGCCAGGTTCTTTGAAGTCACGGGTCCTTGCCCAAACACACAAGCCAAAAATTCTCTTTTCTTTTCTCTGAAGTGGTTTTACTGTCTACCTTGGAAAAGGAGTGTAAGAGTTTGTCACTTCAAGAATGGCAGGCTTATTGAGAAACATAGGCAGGGTTACAAGTAGAAGTATAAATGTCTTCTGTAAAAGACAGTCAGTAATCATTACTATTTTCAGCTTATAGAATATAATTTTATTCCTTTGTTTGTATCTGCTTTGCATTAGTTTGTTTTGTTTTATGGTGGTGTTCTACTAAGCAATTTGCAGAGAAGCTATGTGAAGAGAGCATAAGCGTTTTTACTTGGTAAAAATTATAATTATTTCGGATAAATTGATTAATATTTTAGAATTAGGGAAATGTATTTTTCATGCTTGGCATATAAGTTGCGTCTGCAGAATTTGTAATATATTCAATTACATGCATATTTCAAGTAATTGCATGGTGAGAATGGGAAGTGAGCCAGCCTGTACCTGATCTGTATGCACATATGCAAAATTCAAAGATAAGATTTTAATGCAAATGTGGCTGTGGCGGTTTAGGTGTATATTTCTTTGAAGATACCATAATTAGAGTCAGTTTTATTTCCCCTGGTATTCTGCTTTACATTTTGCTCTTTTCTGTTACAGTTAATTGCTCAGAGATGGATTAAATTGACAACCTTGACCATTACTATTTACCATTTCTTGGTTTCATTCTAGAACGCACATTTAGTATTTAAACAAACCGCTTAATATGCTAGCTCAACAGGTGTTGAACACAGACCAAATTGTGTTTGTTTATGTTTTAAATTTTAATTACAACAGTTTCTTCTTTCCTTTTCTCCCTCTGCTTCATGACCTCTTTTTGTAAATCAATTGATTTTGAAGGCGTATATGTTTTTGTATGTACATCTATGCTCCTAAATATAACCTGTTGAGTCCACAGAGTATATAGTGTTTCCAGAGCTGGCTGTTTGTGCTCAGACCATTCATTTTCATTTATGAAAGGGTCACATTTGATAGTGTAAGCAGAGGTCATATCCCACTCACATTTTTGTAAGCATTGGCTAATACAGAGATCTTCTGCATGACTTCCTTTTTACACTCTTGCGCATTCGCTCCCTACTGAAACCACTTTTCATTTTTACCAACAAAACAAAAATTGCACTTAAAAGTATATGCTTGTATTTATACATTACTTACAAGTGTTACGACCATAGGTGTGTCTCAGTTTCCATTCACAATATACATGCTGTCTCCGTGTTACTAACTATGTTATGGTGGGGGGTGAGCACTTAGAGTTCATTTCCTTTTAATTATAACAAATCTCTATGGAATTTCTCTTTTAAATGAGGTTAGTGACAGGAATGTCAATGGGTTAATGAAAGGGAACATTTTGTTTCAGATTTACTTTAGGTTTTAAATACCATGTGGCGCTTCAGTCTAAAACTTGATTCTGTGCTAACAATAAACTGTTAAGATGAGAAATGCCAATTATCTCATTAATTTGTTAATGTAGACAGCCAGTCAAGCCCCTACATGAACCTCCCGTATTGTGTATGATCTCAGTTAACTCTGGTCATCGTATAAATTGATTTGTTGTTGACCGCCAGCTTCCACACCCCTGTTCCTCTACAATTTACTCACAAAGAAGCTATAATTTCACTACAATACACAGCTTGTTTTCCTTCTTTCTCAAACTGTTTTCTGAAGTTTAAAGAGTTGCACACAAAATGAAATTGGCCTATAAGCGGTAAAGGCCCCTTGAACACAAAAACAAACAACTTCTTCGGAATGCTGTCTTCTACCCCATGTTCACACTAAAATTCTTCAACTTCTAAATAACCACTTGGTACTAATGTTGTTTAAGGTAATTTGCTTATTTTTAACCCATTAAATCCTGTCACAGAGGCAATACACCTTTTCCCTCTAAAGATGAGGGAATTAGAGAAGTGAAATAAATTAACCAAAATATATACCTAGAAAGTGGTAATCCGAGGATAGACTTTTACAAGCTGTGAAGTGATTAGCTAAAGTTCAATATGAAATTTTGTATAAAATGTCACAGGTTTGTATGTTTGTTTACTATAAATAATACCAAATGCAGATCAAATATATTAAGTATTTTAAAACCATGAATTCCCTGGAATGTGGAATCAAATTAGCCAGTCATCATAAGCAGTAGCAAATATAATATTGACCTGGAAAAATATTCACAGAAGTCAACAGTATGAACTCATGACATTTTAGGCACAGATAACACCTCAGTAATAATGTCTTAATGAACAGCCAAATTTGAATCCAGATGTACTATAAATCACTTGTAAAACATAATGCTCACACCAAACTTAGTAGGTATAAAATCCAAAGAAGTAACCTCATTACATAGATCTATAACTATAACAAAATATCCACAATAAACATTGAAGATTTGTCTATTCTAAGGAGAGTCCTTCAAAGTACATATATAAGCAGGCTATATTGGACAGTAACATGTTTTTTAGTCAAATATTTGGTCCAATTTCAAAGCATTCTGGACATTACTACAAGTTCCCCTACATAGGGAAACATGACTCTAGCACTTAAAGATGCCTTGATCTTTTAATGATTGGCTAAAAACTGGAGAATTTCTGCATTCCAACAAAAGAAAATTTGATATCTTAGCTTGATTTCAAAAATTCATTCATTTCAGTTTTCTATACAAATATGTGTGATATAATGTGTTTAGAATATTCCCCCAAACTTTCTAACCTCTATTTTTTCTTCCCCCTTCTACTAGTCCATTTCATCACCTGATGCACTTTAATTCCTACTGTCATATTATATATATATATATGATATATAATATGTATGACATATAATATAATACATATATCATCATTTCTACTCTACACTCCTGTCTATCCAATATCTTCCATGTCCCCCTCTCATTCTTACTCAAATTCATGACCTTTTCTTTAATTGAGATCTGCCCTGGAGTGGTTGATATACCCAGTGTCATTTCATTGGGAAACAACAACAACTTGTTTTTCCTTTCCTAGCAGGTATAAATGACAGATCTGTTGTTAACCTTTATCCTTGTGGCTTGGTTTACATTCATTCATTCATTCATTTTTTTAAAATATAAACAAAATAAAATATAATAATAAAAAAGGTATCACATCGAAGTAGGATGAAACAATCCAACAGAAGGAAAAAGAGACCATGAAAGGGCACAAGAGTTAGAGACCCATTTATTTTTGCACTCAGGAATCCCCTAAAAACACTAAACTGAAAGCCAGATCACATGTGCAGAAGACTTCCATCTCTGAGTTCCTATGAGCACTGCTTAGGTTGATTTAGCAGTCTTTGTTTTCTTGGTGTCCTCCATCCCCCTTGGCCATTACACTGTGCTTCTTCCTCTTCAATGGGGTTCCTGAGCTCGGAGGAGGAGGAGGGGAGATTTGTTGGAGCATCCCATTTAGAGCTGTGTTTTTGAAGGTCTCTCAATCTCCGTATAGTGTCTGACTGTGAGTCTCTGTATTTGTTCCCATCTACCACAGGAGGAAGCTGCCCTGATGATAGTTTTAAAATATACTAATCATATTTGTCCTCCTTTTTGATCCTGGAGTGATCATTTCTCCTGGAACTCTCCACTGCTTCCTCACTTCAACCGTCCTCAGATGGACATAGGCTTGTGTTCTCTCATGCCCTTGTTATCAAATCCCTATAAGATCCTTTATGTCTTATTTGTATCATGCAGCTTCCAATGAAACAGCTAACTAATTTGTTTCTCTTTACAACGATGAACCTCTTTCCCCAAATGAAATCTATACCTATGAAAGCACATGACTTTCCTACTCTATGTAAGCATGTTATGTCCCTCTTCGGAAAATACTGTTATGCATGCTAAATGAAGATTGGTTGTTCTTTAACATTTCAAGGGGCAATGATTTCTAAATAGGCAGGACATTCCAAACGAAAGGGATAGAGAAAAGCATTTTTGAGGAATCAGAAACACCTTCTTCAAGCTACTTAAAACCAAGAATTGAACTCCTCCATCTAAGCTTAAGCTGAACTTGTGAAACAAATATAGTAGCATTTAGCCAAGATACACCCAAACAAGGAGGTGTGTACATGCATACATAATTTTTGAATATGTCTGTGTTTCAATAAAAATAAATCTTTGATTAGCTTTTTGTTGAAAAAAAAAAAGACTGATAATGATATATCATCTTTGATGAAATGTATGTATAAAAAAGAAATTTTAGGCTGGTTATTTTATTTCAAATTCAGCATCAGAACAATATGTAAACTATATGATTGTACCAATGGTGTTTTGATGTTTTTAAATTAGCCCAGAGTGAAAATTCCTACATTCATGAAAACTGAGAAGATTGTTTCAATTTTATCCGCCAGAAAACCTAACATATTATTGTAATATTTCTTTGGTGCATTATTATAATTTTCATGCATCATTTACTCATTTTAAATCTATTCCCATCTCCCTTGCTTTACTGTATCTAAAGAAACAAAGAAAAATCACTTTAAAAAGAACTTAGAGAGCAATGAATTTTATATTACTTTATAGAAAAACTAATTACTAGATGGTATATATAAAAGCCATTTATAAACTCTATTTCTTAGAGATGAATTAAAATGTATATGAGTTAAGGAATAAGTCTATAAATAAGCCAGAAACAAATATAATCTAATCATAACTTCCAGGACTTATTGTATTTCGTTACTCTTTTAGATCAGATGACACCACATCAATATGTCCATTATATGCATAATTCTGGTTTTAAAATAAAATGGAATTCTTAAGCTGTCTTCTGACATTAATGTATGAGATTTTTAACATTTTGTGTACTGACATGTTTAATAATGTGAAAATCTAAGAGAGATTTACATAAAGTGATACAGATCAAGGTATGTCAATATTTGACATGAAACACACTTATCTGTGTACTTCCTTTGTGGGATTACTATTACAGAGCAGTGCTCTCCTTATAGTTTACTTACTTTCAAGTTTAGGGGATGGTATTATAGGAGGTAGAGGACTACAATCCAGGGCAACCACCTCACTGCTTCTTGTCTAGTTAGTGCTATTGACTTATGATTCTTCCAGGCTGGGGATTTAGCTCGGTGGTAGAGTGTATACCCAGCAAGCACAAGGCCTTGGGTTTGGTACACAGCTCGGAGAGGGCGGGGGGACTTATGATTCTTCCAGAAACCTATAAGAGCTCCAGTTCATAGAATATAGGATTTTTTTTTGAAAGTTGGAATAGCATATATTCACTGTGCTTTACCCTTTTCTATTTACCATTCCTTTGACTGAGACAGAACCTAAAGTAAAACAGTTTCTGCCTTCTCCAGTAAATCAGACAAAAAAGCTACTTTCCAAACATGAATAATATCCTCACAAATAGCTAAACAGAGATTGAAAGAATCTTATTCTAAATTTTCTTTTAAGATTTATTTATTGTTTTATTTAATGTATGTGTATTTTTTTGCATATATGTTTGTGTACTATGTACATGCAAGAGCCTATGGAAACCAGAAATGAGTTTTGTGTTCAAAGGAACTGGAATTACATGAAGTTGGTAGCCACCATTTAGGTGCTGTGAAGAAAAAAAAAGTGCTCTTAGGACTTAGCCAATCTCTCATATTTTTATTTGAGGGAATATTTACTTATATTTTATTATTGCCTTGTAAAGTATGGACAATGAATTAAATGCATTTTCAAATGAAAAGATGGAAGCTCATAAGTGTATCATTTTGCATTTGTGTCTAGTTCCTACCAACCGTGTGATATAACAGAGTCTGCTTTCATTTAAATATTCTCTGTTGTGTGAGTTTAATATACTCTGTATCAAACATGGTGTCTTCAGGAAAATGTTGAAAATGACAAGCCGCCCCTGTACTAAACAATAGCCTGGGGGATTGGGATGACTGTCCTATTATGATACATTTATAGTATGCTAGTACTTTATTGAAAACAACCTCCCAAATAGTGCAATTTGAATAACATTTCTGCTAAAATTTCAGGAAGTATGAGAGTTTTATGTGGACCTTTAATATCTAAATTTTACAGGAATATCTTTCTTGAAATGAGTGTTTTTGAAATCTTCCATCCTTTCCATTTAGGTGGTTACTTAAATGTTTCTCTATAAAACAGGTTTGATGCTATCTTCTGACAGAACAGTGCATCTTATTATGTGTTGTTGTCATGCACACAACTGAATTACTTAGCGAGAAATTGTATAGCACAAAATGAAAGGAACCATTTGCTCGACGTTCTGATCACTCTTTATCCGGCTCGTTCAAGTGTCATTACATTCTGCTTAAGTTGAATATCAAGTTCTCTCTATTCACATTATTTAGACTAGAGTTATATCAGAAATTACTTCACTCATTTTTCCTATATTTGAAGCTGTTTTGTTTTCCAGAGTTTCAGACTAGTGCCAAAAATGCCAAACATTTTTCTACTTTCCCAAACTTGTTCATAAAAATGACTCTCTCTATATATATATATGTAACAGCAGTTAATGAAAACGGAGGCCATTCATTTGTAAGGGAGCAAAGAAGGGCATATATGGGAGGGTTTACAGGGAGGAAAGGGAAGAGGGAAATGAAGTGATTATATTATGATCTTAAAAGATAAAAGGAAGAGTTTTAAAAAAGACTTTATAACCATCAGATTTTTATGTGTTTATTTTAAATCTATGTTGAATAATTTTATTGTTGAAAGCGTTATATTTTCAAATTTTCATTTATATACTTGCTCACTAATCATCCAAAATAATTCACAGACCTGGACCCAAAAGATTAAAATTGGTATTCAACTTTGTTTGAGCTATGGTCATGATATAGCTTAAGAATATGTGCAGAGAGGTTGACATACACCCCAATCCTGTCCTCAATATCATTTTACTATATTTATAGGGGTATATTCAGGAAATCATGTCTTAATTTCTAAGAAAATAATTCACATTTTTTCGTTTAGCATCAACATAATAATAATTCAATATAGAGATTTGGTTTAAAGATTATATGTGAGAATGTGGTTCCTGTATACTTCATCAACAAACAGGCGCTAGTTATTGATCTTGGGGCCTTGTACTTGCTAGGAAAGTGTTTTACCATAGAATTACACCTATAACACCTTTATAATTTAAAAAATATATAAAAGATTTCCCTGAGCAGTCCAAGTTAGCCTTAAAGTCATGATCTTCCTCTCCCGGCCTCCTGTGAAGCTGATAGAATACATGTGTGCTATCCAGCCTGTCTATGATAAATGTTTTCATTCAAAACCAGACAGCTTTGTGTTAGAGTTAGTCATTGAAATCTACCATGTTAAATTTAATAATGAGTCGGGTGGAACTTAGAATTTTCTAAAATGAAGTAAAAAGGGAAAGGGTCACCTACTTTCTTAGTAGCTGTGGGCAATTCTATAATCAAGACTACCCTTGTCTCTTATTCATTGATTTCTAGAACACTTCTGTTTGTATACGTGTTAAAAAAAAAAAACAAAAAACAAAACAAAAAAAAAAAAAACATTTTTCATGGCAGCAATTGTGCATTGCCCAAAGGCTTCTGTAACATGACATTTTAGAACTTAGATCTGGAAGTACGATGGAGCAGTATGTGCTGCCAATTAGGGAAATGTTCTTTCCACACAGCAATACATTTATTTTTCTTTCTCCCTAGCTCTGCAGTAGTGTAAGTGTTAAAGCCTGAGAGGTTTCGAAAGCTTCAGTGAATGTGTTAAGACTGTTAATGAAGCTTCAGAATCTAAGGACAAAATTAGCTCTCACACCCACACTGCACAAAGTACCCCAACTGTCTGATAGAATTGCATCATGACTTTTACCTGGGGACACGGGTATTATATTCAGCTGAACTGATGAAATTGGGAAGACAGATGTGCCCAAAGGACATTTTAAGAAGCTTGTACCTACATAAATTGCTTGTGAAAAATCTCTAACATTTGAATAAAAAAACCAATGGAAAATGTTTCCTGCCTGTAAACTTTAGGTCATATGATATGTATTATATAGAATATTCTTTAAGAGGAGAGAACATTTGACTTTCTCTTGGTATTAAATGGACTATATAATTTCAACTACAAATGCCCTCTTTTATTTTACACATAAATACTTAAGACATTAGAGTTTGATGTGTAATCTTTATTCTTTACTTTGTTTTCTTAAAAGCATTAAGTTCAGGGGTCATGGCAATGTCACCAGTGTGCAGAATGCTATGCAGAATTCACTAACTTAAATAACTAAGCACCTAGCAATAGACTCACAGACTCACAGCAGCTCTTTTAACCAACACCCTCCAACACAACACAGCAGACACCTTCAGAGCTCCAGACATTAGTACCTGAGGGATAGAGCATAGGAATTGCCACCAATAAATCTTAACACTTGGTTTTTAAAATATTCCCAGGGCCATCAAATTTCATTTTTAAGGACACAGAATTTAATAAATATTTCACTTGGAGCTCCAAATGGAAACTTCTAGGTAATTTTGAATGATGAAGATGGATATTTAGGTTTGCTTGTGGATGGTGGAGATGGATACTTAGGTTTGCTTGCTTGTTTTTAATAAAACATATACCCCCAGCACAACAAAGCAGGTGGAAGCAGCGGCTTCATGCTCCAAACTCTTGCCTTTCCTACCTCAGAGAGATACGAGATGGTCTCATGTTTGGTCAAGAAATTCCAGACACCAATTGTTAATTTCACAGAATATCATTTTAGTTCCTCAGAAAGTCCCAGGAACTAAGATTCTGCCTACTCCAACTGTGTAAAACATAAGCTGTTTAAAATTTTAACTTGGTGACCTTTAAAAGAATAAAAATTACCTGACACAACTGCTCCAGTCTCCACTTCTAACATTTGTTTACTGACACCACCACACATAAAGCATCGGGTTGGAAATTCTTAATGCAATTCTGCCCACCAGAGGGCTTGGGTATAGAAGGACAGGGTGCAGGGTTGTTATAAGAAGTGGCATGTTTTGATGAAACACTGTCTTGACTTTATTTACAACAGTATCATAATTTTAAATTAATGACAGAGGGACACTTCAAATTCATCAGAACCCCAAACTCTTATTTTTTACACAGTGTACTACTTTCTCATTCCTTGGGCAGTTCACATATATAACTCTTATTATGAGGTTTTATTTTATATACTTCATCTTCTAAATTATACTCCAAGTCCTTGAAAGACAGAGTGTTTTACTTGTGACACTTCATGGCTATTTAAAACATAGTACCTTGCCCAAGACAGGTGACAAATGATTAGTTAAAATGAATGGAATAATGTTTTAAATGTAAAAAAAAATCTATTCATAGATTCTTAAAAGTAATGTTACCATGACAATTGAGAGTTTACAAAGCATTTCTTTAATTTAATTTTTTTTTCATTTTACATACCAACCATTATTCTCCCTCCCCCTTTCTCCTGTTTCCTGCCACCTCCCGCCATCCCTTCCTCATAAGGAGTAAAGCTGTGGATATTATTCTGAATGCTGTGAACCCCAGCTACAGAGTAAGGCCTCCTTTTGGTAGTCAATACAGAATGGCATACCAAGTTGGGGCAGGACTTAGCACCCTCCCCGAGCATCAAGGCTGAGTAAGGCAACCCACCATAGGGAATGGGATAAAAAGCCAGTTCATGTATTGAGATAGGTCCTAGTCCCATTACCAGGGGCCCTATAAACAGATCAAGCGACATATCTGCCACCCACATTCGGAGGGCCTAGTTCAGTCCATGCACACTTCTTAGCTGTAAGTCAGAGTCTGTGAGCTCCCACTAGCTCAAGTCAGCTGTCTCTGTGGTTTTTCCCATCATGATCTTGACCCACCCCTTGCTCCGATAATCCCTACTCACTCACGCCTATATGCCTTGCTGTTCTGACATCTGATTTGCTCTCTCTTGTCCAGCTACATTAGACTTCCTCTTCCTGGCCAGCTCGGTCACTTCCTGTCTGTCTGTATAGACCTCCAAACCTCCATGGTTAACTAATGTTGGAATTAAAGGTGTGTGCCACCATGCCTGGCTCTGTTCCCAGTGTGGCCTTGAACTCACAGAGATCCAGACAGATTCCTGCCTCCCAAGTGAGGATTAATGGCATGTGCTACCATTGCCTGACTTTTGTTTATTATAGTGGCTGGCTTTTTTCTCTGATCAACAGGTAAATTTTATTGGGAGACTCAGTATATTTGGGGACACAATACATCACCACAGATAACCATGAGTAGAAAACTAATAGAAGCAATGTTTTAATTGTCAAATTTCAAATTAAATAAATAGTGCTTAAATAAAGATCTAAAAGTGAAGATTTAAGTACCTAAATTATAATAGAAATTGTACTTTGGTCATCAATTCAGTGATTAATCCACAGCTATCAGCAATCATGCTTATTAAAATTAATTACAAAATACAGTGACACTAAATATCCCATCCTTTCTAAATAAGAACACTGGTAGTATAGAATTCCAGTGTTGTTTTCATTAATGCCATTCTCCTACTTAGAGACAGGGTCTCTCATTGGTTTGCAGCTCTCCAGTTAAAGAAGTCTAGATGTCCAATGAGCATGAGTCATCATACTGCCTTTGCCTACCCAGTGTTGACAGTAAAGTCTTGCCTCACCAGACATTTTTAGTGTGGGTAAGGTGATCAGAATAAGGTCCCCATGATTTCAAAGCAGGCACTAGAGCAAATGAGCTACTCATACAGCCTCTGAAAATTAGTTTGTTCATATTACCATAATTCATTTAAACCTGTTATTTAGAATATATTTGAAGAATACCAATCTATCAAGCCCAAAGTACCTATACAACTCGCTTCTATTCCTTTTGACATATGAGTACTACATTTTGGAAACAAGCTGGTCTTAGGATCTAGAGTAAGTATCAATCATGCCATGGAAGTGTCTTGCTGATTGTAACAAACATTACACAAAGCTTCAATGGCAAGATGTCTAAAATGTGACCATATATCACACATTGATGTTAGAATGAAAAG